>NC_138162.1:111226965-111826965 GCF_964165515.1 Mesoplodon bidens
CGGCCACCTGCAAGAGTTTTGACAAGTAATATAACTCAGTGATTCCCAATCACTGCAACAACTTGGACTCTCCAGTTAGTAATGGTCTCTCAGGTGAGAAGGTTAAGAGGCACAGAGATCTTTTCTCATGCTGCCAAAATGTCCACTGGTCCAGAATTTAGGGCAAGCTCTGGGTGATCTCTGTTGGACCTCCAAAAATGTTTGAAACAAAGGGGCAACAGAAATGAGCCTTGTCAAAATTTTATGGTATGTATAGCAGACAGTCAAATAACAGATTCCATGAGGATCTTGGGGGAAGGATTTTTAATGCAGAATTCAGTTGTTTACATGAGGTTGTTTGCTAAGGTGAGTGCATATAAAATGTTATATTGGTCTAAGCATTAAATAAGACTTTGTGGCCAGATCTTAGCATGTCTTTGTAGCCAATTGAGTAGATACTCTGTAGTTATCTGGGCACGAATTGTTAAGTACAGATTACAACAGATCTAAGTTATTGCTTGTAAAGCTTGCAAAATTCATTCTTATTTGATATTCTAAGGTCATACTTCTAACACCTCCTTTTATTTCTATTAACATATTAAAATATTTACTTTACTTTCTTTTCCAATATCTTCAGTCTTTTGTGAATGTTTCTACTGTTTCCTCTTTCTCCTAGCTCCTGCTATTGTGACTTGTTTCCTCTTGTGTCTTATAAATTGTCATTGTGAGATTGTGTCCCATGGGACCCACCTGTAACATTTCTTTGACTTGGGTCTGAGGTGTATTCTTTGAACAAATATTTACATTTGCTTTTTCAGGCACCTGATATATGAGCAATCCAGGATGTCTTAAAACTAAATTATCAGTTTGGTGTTCCCGGATTCTCAGACAGTATACCTTCTGGCCCTAAACCTGTGTGAGGGTGAAGTGCAAACTCTTACATGTATTTGTCTCCCCATCACTCAGAGGTAAGGTCAAGAGAGACAACTTTCTGGACTTCCCTGCTGGTGCAGTGGTTAAGAATCTGCCTGCCAATGCAGGGGACATGAGTTCGAGTCATGGTCTGGGAAGATCCCACATGTCGCGGAGCAACTAAGCCCGCAAGCCACACTACTGAAGCCCGCACGCCTAGAGCCCGTGCTCTGCAACAAGAGAAGCCACCGCAATGAGAAGCCCGAGCACCACAACGAAGAGCAGCCCCTGCTTGCCGCAAGTGGAGAAAGACCGGGTGCAGCAACAAAGACCAAAGCCAAAAACAAATAAATAAATAAATTAATTAATTTAAAAAAAGAGAGAGAGAGAGAGACAAGTTTCTTTACTATCTCCTTAAGAGAGGAAGGATTTTTTTCCTGGATTACTCAATGAAATGTGGCTTTCAGGGTCCCAAATAATGAAGGTCTCCAGATGGTAGACTCACCACCTGTGTAGGCACTAGACTTTGTCTTCTTTCCCCTCAACCAAGTGATTAAATGGAAACTCCAGGCCCCCAGATGTTCTTTGAACAGTAACTGCTTCTGATCCTTGCTCACATCGCTGAATTCATGATTTCCATTATTTTTGGTCTTTGAGAATTTTCTTTTACTTTTTTGCTAGGCCAGCTATACATTTAATAATATGTCGGGTTTTTAAAAAATATTTTAAAATACTTGTTTTTTTAAAAACAGACAATTATAGGTGTTTTACACAAAGTGTTATTAGGGTTTGTAGTCTGCCATATTGCTAAAAATGGAAGGCAATAATTTTGTGGGGTATTTTTTATGCTTAGAGCTTTATTTCAGCTAGAACTTATTTTTGTGATTAGTTTGAGATAGGGTTAAATTTTTTTTTCTGTAGATTCAAACAGCATAAAAGGAAGGTACAATGGAAAATGGGCACTAAATGAGTGTGTTAGGAACTCTGGTGAGTTCAGCTTTAGGGGCAAAGCAAATATCAAGTAATTAACAGATTGCTTTCATACCTTTAGTTAATGTCTGCTACCCACCCCAGCCCTGACTCCTTTTGATACAAAAGGTTCAAAATGACCTTTATTCTTTTCTTATAGTGCTTTATTCACTGCATTTCCCCTGCTCTCATACACCAGCTTTCCCCCAGTGAGCTTCATCACTGAGGATCTACTATTTACCATTCAGTCTTTTATACCTGACTCTTCCAGGATGGTGGGACCTAAATAAAGATGGGTGATTAGGATGGTGGGTGGATTTTAGGATTTGGGTCCAGATAAAAGTAATCTGAGACTGCTAGTAAAAGACTAAGTGTTAATAGTTGATTTGTAAATGCAACCCCATCTAAATACAGAAACTCAGAACCCAGGATGAATCCCATTCCTACCAACTGTGAGGAACTGTTCCAACTCTTCGAAATATCAAATGTATAAAATATAATATATGTAAATATATAAATAAATAAGCCATTTTCTAGAACTTAAAGATTGTTTTGTTATAGAAAGATTTAAATTACAATGCACAGCCCTTTTAGAAATGAGAAAACACTAAATGAAGACTACGTTCTGTTTAACAATGAAAACATCCAACGTTGGAAGACCTTCCTAACCTTTTTTTTTTTTTTTTTTTGTGGTACGCGGGCCTCTCACTGCTGTGGCCTATCCCATTGCGGAGCACAGGCTCCGGACGTGCAGGCTCAGCGGCCATGGCTCATGGGCCCAGCCGCTCCACGGCATGTGGGATCTTCCCGCACTGGGGCACGAACCCATGTCCCCTGCATCGGCAGGCGGACTCTCAACCACTGCGCCACCAGGGAAGCCCTGCAGGTCTTCTTAAGGTGGTCATCTCTGAGAAGAAAGATTGGGGAGAGAAAAGCAGAATAAGATGAGAAAGGAAAGGACAGTGGAGTAAAGGCAAAGGAAGGAAAGTTAGGGACGACAGGAAGGGATATTGGAACAGGTATCATAGTCTATTAAACAAGTTAAAGCATTGGAAACAAAACTATATGTCACACTTAAACTTGTATACAAAGCTTCCCCTAAGTTGTGTGGGGAAAGAAGGAATGGGGGGCTAGGGAAGTGTGACTTAAAGAGCTGAGAGCAGACTTGCTTCCCTACTTTATTGGACCTTGATCCTGATTTAGGTTCAATGACAATAAAATAAACCCCAACAGTATTCACTGAATTTGCATTGTTGACATTCCCACCCAGTAAATTTTTCTACTTCTTAATTATGCCTTTATTTTAGACGTGTCTCTTTCTTTTAATTATATCCAATTATATGTAATTGCAGATTCTTAGTTCACTTCATTATGGCTATGAGCAGAAAAGCACTTTACCGGAGTGTTCTCTCTTTCCAAATATTCTCTTTATTCCTCCTTCCAGCTGCCCGTGTGCACAGGGGAAGTTGAGTTCATACATATATGTTTCCCACTATCAACTGCACCCCTGGGGCAGACGTTTTCTGACACCGCTCCTATTGAGAGATGGGATCCGTGTCCTCTCCCTTCAAAACTGAGTGGGTTTTGTGACTGTTTAAGATCCAAAGAGTGCAGTGGAAATGACATTATGTGACATCTGAGTCTGGGTCATAAAAGTTGATGCAGCTCTGATTTGCTCTTGGGAATATTCACTCCTGACCCTCAGCTGCCATGGATGCAGCCTGCCTGTGCTAAGGCCGCTGTGTTACCAAGTCCAAGCTTGTACTGATGGCCTCATGACAGGCCAATAAGTCGAGAAACGAGGTGTTAGGGCAAGGAATATCAACTTTATTAGAAAAGCCAGCAGACCAAGATGATGGTGGACGAGTGTCCCAAAGAACCATCTTTCCCCAGTTAAAATTCAGGCTTCTCTTATACTCAAAGGGGAGGAGGTATGGTTGATTGCTGCAAACTTCCTGGTGTCGGAATCCTCTGTTCTTGGAGCTGTCCCTGTAGGTCTGATCACCATGTTCCTGTGAACCTTGACAAGACAAATGTTACTCTCTGTTCTACAACTTTTTACCTCTATACAAATAGAAAAGTGTACACCTTTAAAGGTCAGAGCCTTCAGAATGGGCTATCCTGTATATTTCAGGGTATAGGCAACATTCTAACTTGTGGCAAAAGCAATAGAATACAAAGATTAAAGTAAAAGAAACAGAGCTAATATGGAGTCAGATTTATTCTTCCCTATTACAACTGTACTAGCAGGAATACAGAATCAACTCCCAAGGAGACCACAGGGAGAGAGCCTGAGACCACAGAAACAGATGACTGGGCAGCTCTCACCTCCCTTCCCATTCCCCTTCCCACTCCTCCAGCTCTAGCTGTCAACTACTGGGTGTTGTTTCAAGCAATTCTGTTGGGGCTGATTTATTTTATGTGCAATGAAATAAATCAGCTCCTCTTCCTTCCAGTTTGCCACTTTTTTCTAAAGCGCTGGGTTCCCATGCTTCTGATTGGTCTAAAAAAATGAAGCAGCTCAGTGACTGAGACACAGGAATGTGGCTCTTAGAATGTAGTGTCTGAACACAGACCTATGGACCATATCACTGTTGCCAGAGGCTTCCTTTTGTTGCTGTGTGCAGTGAAACCTCAGCCCTCCTTTTCTTACTTAAGAATGGCTGTCTTCTCCCAACACCCACGTTTCAGAATCTTAACAGATAAAAGGAATGTCAAGTGAGTCTAATTTAATTTAGCAAAGGCCTGGGTTTGGGACTCAGAATTGTTGCCTTTGGGTTTCTGCTTCTCTGCTTGGTTTGTCATTGAAAGGACATCGGCATCCTTTGAGCCTCCATTCTTCTCTGAGCTGGGACCAATACCTCTCCTATCTGCTTCGCCAGGGTACTGAGAGCCATATGTGACAGAATATTAGAAAACATGTAAATTGTAAAACAGTGACTAAACATAAGAGATGATAGATATCAGCATCACTGGGAAGTTATTCATCTGCTTTAATTTCCTCATCTGCAAGGTGGGAACAATATAACACCACCTTCCTCCTACTCTCATCAAAATACTGCTTTAAGCATCCACAATAATATCTAAAGTCACTCAGATTGGGGGGTGGAGGAGAGGTCAGGGTGGAATATGTTAGGTAAAATACAGAGTATGTAGTCAACAAATATACATTGAGTGGCTACTATGTATTGGCACTAAGCTAGATGCTGGGCATATTGCAATCAAGAAATGGTCCTTCCTTTCCAGGAGCTTACTGTCTAGTGGAATGTTGTTATGGACACATAAGGAGTCTATTTCAAGAAGCTGAAGAGGGGAAATCAGAGAGAGTGACCAAGGTGAGCTCAGATCTCCTGGGTGGCCATGTAGCATGGTGATGAAGAGCACAGGGTCTGCACTTGACTACTTGATTCCAAATCCTGCTTCCACCACTTATTGCTGTCTGACCTTGGAAACATTATTAAGATCTCTGGGCCCCAGTTTCCTCATCAGTAAAAGGAGAATACTAACCAACCTCAAAGAATTGTGGAAGGACTACATGAGCCAGTGCTTGTAAAGCATTTATCACAATGTCTGGAACGCAGAGTAAACACTCAAAAATGTGAACTGTTATTACTATTATTATTACATAGTGCTGTGGAACCTTTATAACATGGAGTCCATCGTTTTGGAGGGGAAGTCAGAGAAGGCTTCCCAGAAGTAGTGATATCTGAGATGAAATCTGAAGGATGATAGGCATTAGCAGGTCAGGGACAAGGTACTGGGAGTGAGATGAGTATATACCAGGCAGAAAGAACAGTCAGATTTCATGTGCACAAAAATCACCTAGGAGTCTTGTTAAAGTGCAGATTCTGATTCAGTAGCTCTGGAAAAGAACATTTCTAATGAAGTTCCCAGGGAATGCTGATGATGCTGGTCCCTGTTCTACACTTCCACTTGGTAGCAAGGTTCTAAACGGGTGCAAAATCTCAAAAGGATACAGCAAGCTATTTAAGGATGGTTGGCATGGAAATGGGGTTTGGGGACTGTTGTGTTGAGTAGAGAGAAGTAGGAGAGATGAGGTCTAGGATGCTGATCACAAAGGGGCTAAATCACAAAGGGACTTACAAGTTAAGAGAAGAAAAAAGCAATTTGGAACAGCAAAGAGGGCTTTAACTGCCAAGTAGAAAGTGGGTTGGAGGAGAACCTCTCTAGAAGAAAGGTGACCAACTGAGAGGCTTCTCCTGTCAAGTAACAGTAGGTGAGAAATGATGGTACAAGCTATGGCAGTGGCCCTGGGGATGGAGAGAAGTGGAGGAATTCAAGAGCTGTTAGAAGATATGATCAACAGTTTAGTGATTGATTTGCGTGGAGGATGAAGGGGATGGAGAACACAAGAAAGACACAGCACAAGGTTATCGGTTCATCTCAGCTGCCTACAGTCAACACATAATTACAAAGCACAGGGAGAATAGCTGCTTGTCAATGGCACACAGAGGCACTATCTTCTCCACCTGAGATGCTCCTGCTACTTTTGGCAATTGTTGACCTACTGTTTTCAAAACACCTTCATTTCTACTAACTCCTCAAGGCGCAATGGAGAAACACAAAACCAGGAACGTAAATCTGTACTTCATAATTTAGTACTTACTCTCTTATTTTGTTCATTTGTTATGTGGGGTGGCTTGGCCTCCCCAAATTAGCTATTACTCTTTGCGGGCAAGGGCCGTGTCAGATCTATTGTTTCCATTCCCCACAGTGGCGATGACCAGGTAGGCAGTTAATATATGCTAGTTGACTACTTGATGGAATAACATCTAGATGTTTACATGTCAGTGCCATTTATTACACATGAAATGATGACAATATCTGTCAGGTGTTGAGTGTTTTATGTACATTATAAATGACATCATCTTATTTGGTTTATCAGAATCCTCTGAGACCCTTATATCCGGGCAGCTGGGGTAATAACTTGTTTGACTACAGCTTCACTTAATTATTTTAATAGAATGAAAGCCTATCCCATTACTGTTGAACTCTACTGCCATCTACTGCTCATGTGGTAAGTTAAGCTATTGTGCTGCCCACCTCCTTTCTTCTTTACTATTGAATATGTTTTCTTCAGATCTCAAGGGCTTTCTATGCTTGGAGTTTCAATCCAGAGAAGATGCAATTTTCTAATAGTTTCTGGCATTTCATTATAACAACCCAACACGCTATTGACAGTTTTTTTCTCATTGGCGAAAAGAGTTTATGCCTTTATGGAATATTAACCATTTAAAAATGTAATGACACAATGGTCTTTTCATAGGCTTTTTTTTTTCCAGGAAAATTTGAAGAAAAAGGTCATGACATTTCTGAAGAATTTTTCTCTACCTTTAGAAGACATCATTAAACTGGACAGATCTGATGAGAATTCAGGCAATTTATTTGGTCTTTGCTCTGAGACTTAAGCCAACTCACTGTTCTTAGGTTGTAGATGGTGAAGATTTCAAAGGTTAATGAAGTGTCAGTAGACCGGGACTTAAACCCTTGCATATTTCCCCTCTAATGCCCTATTTTAGTATGAAAATGTTAGTTTAAAAGGGGAGGGAGACACCAGGTAAATTTCGGGCATAGTTTAGGTGTCTGGAAGTAGTTCAGTTGGATTGTATTTAATAGGAAGGCCGTGCGGTGGTGACCAAAGCCCAATTCCTTGAATTTCATAGACCTAGACTGAAGCCAGTTCTGCTACAGATTAACTGTGTTTTAGAGCGTCACTTGAGTTTCCGCAAAGTATAGGATTGGTCACTTCCTCTTCGGTGCACTGTACGTATTTCAACCTAGGTCCCTCTCATAGGTGTTTTTATGCTTTTCCTCTTTCTTGTTCAAGGTCACAGCACCTTGGCGCTCGCTCTCTGGGCGTCTGCGGCGTCCGGCCGTGCCCCTCCCTTACACCTGGCGCTTCTGTGGGGTCACAATCACCGACTCAATCGCACGTGTCATCTCTTCACGGCCAATGGATGAAAATCGCCAAAATTTACGGCAGCCCCACGCTCTGAAGAGGGATTACTGCTCAAGTGGAGGGAGGCAGGTCAGGGACCTCTTCTCGTTGTCCCTTTTTCCCCAGCCTTTTCTCAAGCGGAATGTTTGTAGGGGTGGCGGGTGCGGCGGTTGGCTTGCAGGTAGAGCTTTTTCCTGCTAGGAACACAAATCTTCGATTCCCGCTGTGTTTCCGGAAGCATTCTCATCGGACCTAGGCGGGGACCGACTTCCGGTACGGACTTCCCAGTCTTCCGAGTTTCGAGCCCTCCGCTTCCGCCCGGAGTTGCTTTAGGCTCCGGCTGCGAGGAGCTACGTCCGTCAAGAGTCCGTAGCGTCTCGGACGTGGAAAGTGGCCCTGGGTCGGCCTCCTTCTTGTCGCCTCAGCCTGCCTACCCCGAGGCCGGGTCCCCAGGTGGCGGCGGCGGCGGCTGGGCCTGTCGCGGAGCGTTCTCTCTGCCCGAGTCCTGGGCCTGGGGGAACAGAGCGGTGAGGGAGCGACGCCCGGCCTGGCCCAGCCCCGGTCCAGCTCCGGCTTTCCCAGGAATTGTGACGGTGGCCACAGGCCTCGCCGCGCTCACCCCAGCCTGGGGCGGGGCACGACCTCCCCGCCCGCGTCCCTGCCCCTTTTGCCTGCCTAGCGCCTGGTCATTCCCTTCAGCCCAGCGGCGGCGTAACCGTCTCGCCCCTCCGGGACTGGGCAGTCCCCCGGCTCCGGCCGCTGGGGAACATGGAGTTTGCGGAGCTGATTAAGACTCCACGGGTGGACAATGTGGTGCTGCACCGGCCTTTCTACCCGGCCGTCGAGGGGACCTTGTGCCTTACTGGCCACCACCTGATCCTGTCCTCCCGGCAAGACAACACGGAGGAGCTGTGGCTCCTCCATTCAAACATCGACGCCATCGACAAGCGGTGAGTGCCTGTCCCATCCCCTATTCCGCGGGGAACCTGGGGTCCTCAGGTGCAGGTCTGCGGAAACGCGTCCCATCGCCCAACCATCCAGTAGATCGAGCCCCCTCTGGCCTAGATTGAGGATTTGAATTTTAGAAAGCAGGAAACCATCCAAATGAGATACGTGGTTTCCATTCAGTCTGGCTGGGTTATCACGTAGTTGTTATCGTGATATCATTTTTGGTACATAACACCGTGTGGGGGGATATGCAACGTTTTCTTTTAAAATTTCTTTTCCTTGCACCGTCATATTCCCTGAATGTTAATTGTCCATCTTAGTTCATGAAGTTGTGGTTGAATGTGATTTAGGTAAAGTCTTTACTTGCCACTTTCGAGTATGTAGACTTCAGTATGTAGTGTCTAAATTCCACAAAACCTTTCCCCCTCCTCTCAAAAATGTTCAGTTTATCATATTTCTCCTTATTTCTTACCTTCTGGGTCATCAATTTAAGACTTCCCATTATGGGAGCTTATAATGTCTTTTATTTATTTTTACTCTGTTTGGCTTTTGGAAAGAGCAGAGTAGGCTCTTAAAGGTATTAATTAATTAACCTCTTATTTTGCACCCCAGACTCTGTCTTTCCAGGGTAGTGCCTCAGAGACAAAAAGTTATACTTTCTTTGCAGTCAGAATTATCATTTCCCCAATGGCTTTGTACTTACTCTAGCCAGAAGAAGGTAAATTGGTTATCCAGTGAACACTAAAGTATAAATGAATGACAACAGCTTTTTCTATTACCTCTCAAGAGAATTTGGATACAGTATTAAGAAGATTCCTAGAGAGGTTATGCCTTAAAATAAAATACTTTCTAATAGTAGAAGTTAAACAAAACGGGTGAAGTGGTGATAAACTTATTTTTTCAAGCAGAGGGCTCCTGTTAGATTCCTGAGATCGCCTTCTCCTGTGGAAAAGTTTTCAGCTGTTACTCATCTATCAATATGCAGTTTAACCATTTCAGTCTGCCACGCCTTTCACAGGTTCTTCTGTTAATCCCACAATGAGAAGTAATTCCCCTCACCTTGAAATCCTATAGCTCTTTAATTATACCTCTTTCATAAGTATATTTTACAATCTGTGTTTTGATAGTTACATATATGTTAGCTCCTTGAAGCCAGGGCACGAATTTGGTTAATTTTTATCTCCTTCAAAACTGTGGGGCTTCCCTGGTGGCGCAGTGGTTGAGAGTCCGCCTGCCGATGCAGGGGATACGGGTTTGTGCCCCGGTGTGGGAGGATCCCGCGTGCCGCGGAGCGGCTGGGCCCGTGAGCCATGGCCGCTGAGCCTGCGCGTCCGGAGCCTGTGCTCCGCAACGGGAGAGGCCGCAGCAGTGAGAGGCCCCAGTACCGCAAAAAAAAAAAAAAAAAAAAAAAAAAGAGAGAAAACTGTGGCATGGGCAGATAGGCACATAGGAAATAAAACGATTAACCACTGAATGGCCAGTGGTGCCATAGAATACGAATTAGAGTTTCTCCATGCCACCAACTCTTTTCTTTCTTCCTTACCTCTTTCTGTAGTTGCTTTTCACTCTCATTTCATCGTATTTACCTAGCGTTTACTACACGCTGGGCCTGGTTGGGCTAAACCAAGTATTTAAGATAAGCACTTTTTAGGGGAGAAATGACAAACTGTACACATTTATCTTTTTCCTGGGAAGCAGCATGATGTAATGGAAAGAGCTAGGTGGTCAGATCAGAGTTTGTTGAGTTGTTGCTTTCAAAAAAGAGTTACTTCCATGTGTCTTCTGTATGCTAAGCTCTGTCTGGGCTGTGCAGATGCAGTGGTGACTTAAGACAGATGAGGAGCTTATGTACTAGTGGAGGAGATGGACATTCACATAAATCAACAAATAAATATATAACAACGTCAGGTAATAAATGCCAGGAAGGAAAATACAGGAAGATGTTAGGATAGAGAATGCCTGGAGTCAGTGTATTTAGAAAGAATGTTCGAGAAGACAAGTGACATTTGAATTAATGAAGGGAGGAAGCCTGCAGTGTGAATATTGGAGGAAGGAGCGTTCCAGCCAAAGGGAATGCAAAGGCAGAGACTTGAGACAGGACCATGCCTGGCATGTAGGAGGAAGAACAAAGAGGCAGGTGTGGCAGGAGGGCAGTGAGCACGGGGTAGAAGCTAGGGGGACTAGGGAGACGGCAGAAACGTGGTTGGAGGGATAAGCAGGGGCCAGATGGTGTAGGGCCTGTTACGCCATTGGGATGGTTTTCATAGGAAGCCTTGGAGAGTTGAAAGCGTGGGAGTAGCAATCGGTAGATTTCTAGAAGATGATTCTGGTGGCTGGCAGAAAATGGATTGTAGAAGGGGAGTGATTTGTTAGCAAATCATTAAAAAATTTTTTCCCTTTCTGTGGATTGCCTGTGAATTTCCTCGGTGTTTGTTTCTCTGGTGATTTTTTTTTTTTTTTTTGGCACCAGTTCCTTACATACTCTCTAGGTATTAATTCTTCCCTTAGACATTGCAGATATCTTCTCCATATCTCTCACCCATTTGTTAACTTTTGTGTGGTGCCGTTTGTGGAACGGAAGTCCTAATTTTAATACAAAATTCATCGATACTTTATGGTTTGTGCTTTTTAAGTCTTAAGAAGTCCTTCCTTATCCCAAAATTACTAGGATATTCTCCTACTTTTCTTCCATATTAGCTTTATAGTTTTACCCTTCACTTTTAGGTCTTTAATTCATTTGGATTCTACCTTTGTTTCAAGTGTGATAAGAATCCAACTTTGTTTTTCTTCATGTAGCAAAAGCCAGTTTTCCTAAAACCATCATGTAACACCCATCCTTGACTGATTTATCATATATCAGGTGGTTTTATATATATGTATATATAATATATACAGCTTTTTCTGTGCCCCATAAGTTTTGTAATGTCACGTTTTTGTTTTCATTTTTTTGTCTGTGTTTTATAATTTCCCTTGTGATTTCTTCTTTGATCCATTGGTTGTTTAAAAGTGTATTAATTTCCATAATTTGGTGAATTTCTCAGTTTTACTTTTGTTACTGATTTCTAACTTCATCCCATGTAGTCAGAGAAGATACTTTGTATGATATCTTTTTTTTTTTTTTTTTGGCTGCACCTAGCCTCACATGGGATCTTAGTTCCCACACCAGGGATCTAACCCATACCCCCTGCAGTGGAAGCTCAGAGTCTTAACCACTGGAGTGCCAGGGAGGTCTGTATATCTATCTTTTTAAATTTGTTGAGACTTGATTTGTGGCCTAACATACAGTCTATCCTGAAAATTGTTCCATGTGCACTTGAGAAGAATGTGTATCCTATTGTTGTTGGGTAGCGTGTCTATGTCTGTTAGGCCTAGTTAGTTTATTGTATTAAGTCCTCTGTTTCCATATGTATATCTGTCTGGTGGGGTATTAAAGTCTCCAGCTATTATTGTAGAACTGTCTGTTTCTCCTTTCACTTCTGTCAGATTTTGCTTCAAATATTTTGATTGTCATTAGATGTGTAAATGTTTATAATTGTTACACCTTCTTGCTGTGTTGAACCTTTTATTAATAGATAATGTCCTTTGTCTCTCGTAACCATTTTTGATTTATAGACTATTTTGTCTGATACTAGTAAAGCCTTCTTTGCTGTCTTTTGGTTACTGTTTGCTTGGAATGTCTTTTTCCTCCATCCCTTCAATTTCAACTTGTTTGTGTCTTTGGATTTCCAGTGAGTCTCTTGTGAGACAGGCTATAGTTGGATCATATGTTTTTATCCATTCTGCCAATGTCTATCCTTTGACAGTTTAATCCGTTTACATTTAAAGTAATTATTGGTAAGGAGGGACTTACTTCTGTCATTGTGCTGCATATATGCCTTAAAGCTTTTCTGTCCCTCATTTCCTTCATTATTGTCTTCTTTTGCACATAGTTGATTTTATTGTAATGAAATGTTTAAAATTTTTTCTCATTTACTGTTGTGTATATTCTGTAGCTGTTTTCTTTGTGGTTACCATGGGGATTAAATTTAACATCCTAAAGTTATAATATGCTAATTTGAATTTATACCAGCTTAACTTGAAAAACATACAAAAACTCCTCTATAGCTCTGTCCCCACTGCTTTCCATTGATGTCATAAAATTACATTTTTATGTATTTGGGCCTGAAAACATAATCTAATAATTCTTTTAAATGTATTAGTCTCTTAAATGATGTAGAAAATAAAATGTGCATTTACAAACCATTGTTACAATAATACTAGATTAAAAAAAATAACTATTTATTTATATATTTTTGGCTGTGTTGGGTCTTCATTGCTGCACGCTGTCTGTTTCTCAGACTTGATAATTTCCATTGTCCTGTCTTCAAGTTTGCTGATTCTTTCTTCTGCTTGCTGAGAATCTGCTTTTGAATCCCGCTTGTGAATTTTTGATTTCAGTTCTTACACTTTTCAGCTCCAGAATTTTTTTTTTAGGTCTTCTATCTCTTTATTGATATTTCTGTTTTGTTCACACATTATATTCTTGACTTTATCCATATCTTCCTTTAGTTCTTTGAGCATCTTTAAGACTGTTAAAGTCTTTGTCTAAGATATCATCTTCCATCAAGTCTTTTTCAGGGACAGTTTCTGTTTATTTATTTTTTACCTTTTGAATAGGCTATGCTTTCCTGATAATTTCTCTGCCTTGTGATTTTTTTTTTCTTTGCTCAACACTGGACATTTAGATCTAATAATGTGGTAACAATGGAAAACAGATTCTCCATCTTCCCCAGTGTTTGCTGTTTTTTGGGGGGTTTCTTTTGTTTATTATTTTTGTTTTTTTGACTGCTGTAGGATGTCTGTATGCCAAGGATCAGCCTGAGGTGTAAACTTAAGGCCCTCTCAGGTCTTTTCTGAGCCTGGGTATGTGCAGTCACAGTCACTTCCTAATTTTCCCATATATACAGTTGTTTTCAAATGTCCGGATCTTTAATGTCTGGTTCCTGAAAGGGGAAAAGTGAAAAATGAAGAAGAGTGGGAAGAGAGCTGACCGTGTAAATCCACTGAAAGTCACAGATTGGGGGCTGGAGGCAGCTTGCAACAGTGGGAGGAATTGCAACAGTGGCTGCCTGCCTCATTGCACCTCTGTGATCGGAATCAGCAATCTACAATCACAGAACAGATCTCTGATATTTGGAGGACAGGGTCCTTTCTGCCCACCCTGGCTCCTATAAGCTGTGTGCAAGCTGCTCTAGGAACATACCCACAGCTGCCTGTCACTTGGGTGGGGGTGGGGAATGGGTAGCTGCTGCTATTTTGCTAAGAGCTGAATTTATCCAAAATTAACTGCAATTTATTATCCATGTCTTTTCCTGGAAGTTGCAAGCCTTTAATAGACATCAGAGTTCCAAAATAGGTACAGCAAAGAGATTCTGCCAGTGCAATTGTTATCTAGGTGGGAAGACAGATTCCTAATGCTTCTGATTCCACTGTCTTCCAGATCCTTTCCCTTATTGAGTTTTGAGGGTTTTTTTTTTCCTAAGTATATTCTGATACAAGTCTTTTATCAAATATAAGATTTGCAAATGTTTTCTCTCAGTCTGTGGCTTGTCTTTTTATTCTCTTTAACTGTGTCTTTCAGAGAGCAAACATTTAAAAATTTGAAGGCATACAGTTTATTAGCTCTTTTATAGACTGGGGTTGTGATAGCTAAGAAATCTTTGCCTAACCAAAGGTCACAAAGATTTTCCCCCATGTTTTCTTCTAGGAGTTTTATAGTTTTAGGTTTAGATATATGATCCATTTTTAGTTGGTTTTGTATATGGTTCATGTATAGATCCAAATTCTTTTTTTCATATAGATATCTGATCATTGTAGCACCATTTCTTGAAAAGTCTGCCCTTTTTTCAATGAATTGTCTTTGCACACCTTTGTCCATATATAAGTGAATATATTTCTAGACTTTCTGCTCTATTCCATTGATCTATTTGATGCCATTGCTGCCACAGTCTTTATTTTTATATTAAGTCTTTAAATTATATAGTGTTAGCTGTCTGACTTTGTTCTTATTCCAAGTTGTTTTGGTTATTTGAAGTCATTTGAATTTCCATATGAATTTTTAAAATATTTATTTATTTATTTATTTTTGGCTGCGCCATGCAGCTTGCAGGATCTTCCCCGACCAGGGATTGAACCCGCACCCTCGTCCGTGAAAGCGTGGCGTCCTAACCACTGGACCACCAGGGAACTCCTCCATATGAATTTTAGAATCAGCTTGTCAATTTCTTTTTAAGAAAGGCCTGTTGTGAGAATTGTGGTGAACCTGTTGATAAATGAACTTGATGAGAATTAACATAGGATATCATAGTATTGAGTCTTCTGACTTACGAACAGATTTCTCTCCATTTATCTTATTTAGGTCTCAAATTTCTTTCAGCCATGTGTTATAGTTTTCACTCACAGGTCTTTCACATCTTTTGTCGAATTTCCTTTATGTATTTCATATTTTTTTATGCTATTTCAAGTGATATTTTTCAAATTCAGTTTCCAGTTACTTGTTTGTATTAATCATTTTTTAAAATTATTTATTTATTTCTTTTTTGGCTGCATTCCATCGTCGTTGCTGTGCACGGGCTTTCTCTAGTTGCTGCAGGTGGGGGCTACTCTTCGTTGTGGTGCACGGACTTCTCATTGCAGTGGCTTCTCTCGTTGCGGAGCACGGGCTCTAGGCGCATGGGCTTCGGTAGTTGTGGCGCATGGGCTCAGTAGTTGTGGCTCACGGGCTCTAGAGCGCAGGCTCAGTAGTTGTGGTGCATGGGCTTAGTTGCTCCGCATCATGTGGGATCTTCCTGGACCAGGGCTCAAACCCATGTCCCCTGCATTGGCAGGCAGATTCTTAACCACTGCGCCACCAGGGAAGTCCAGTACATTGTTGAATAGAAGTGGTGAGAGGGAACATCCTTGTATTATTCCTGATCTTAGTGAGAAAGCATTCAGTCTTTCTCATTAAGTATGCTATTAGTGGTAGAGTTTTTTGGTTTTTTTGTTTTTGTAAATGCTCTTATCAGGTGGAAGAAGTTCACTTCTGTTCCTAGTTTGCTGAGAGTTGGGTTGTTTTGTTTCATTTTAAAATCATGAATAGCTGTTGGATTTTGTCAAATGCTTTTTCTGTATCTATCGAGATGAGCATATTGTTTTTCTTTTTCAGTTTGTTAATATGGTAAATTACTTTGTTAAACCACCCTTGCATTTTTGGGATAAACCCCATTTGCTCGTGATACATTATCCTTTTTATATATTGTTGGATTTAATTTGCTAATGTTTTGTTTAGAAATTTTACATCTATGTCTATGAGGGATATTCGTCTGTAGTTTTCTTGTAATGTTTTTGAGTTTTGTATTTGGGAAATGCTGGACTTTAGGTGTGAATTGAGAAGTAATTGCCTCTTCTCAGTTTTCTGAAAGAGTGTGTCTTGACTTAATAGTATTTTTTCTTAAATGTTTTATAGAATTCATCAGTGAAGCCACCCAGGACTGGAGTTTTCTTTGTGGGGAAGATTTTATTGAAAATTTCAGTTTATTTAATAGATAGAGCTCTAACCAGGTTATTTATTCTTGAATGATCTTTAGTAGTTTGTGTCTTCTGAGGAATTTGTCCATATCATTTACCTTGTTGAATTTATTGGCATAAAATTGTTTCTAATATTCCCTTATTATTTTTTAATGTCTGTGGAGTCTGTAGTGATTGTAACCTCTCTCATTTGACATTGGTAAATTGTGACTTTCTTTATTCCTGATCAGTCTGGCTAAAGTATTATCACTTTTATTGATCTTTTGAAACAATCATTTTTGCTTTCACTGTTTTTCCCTAGAATCTTCTCTTATTTCATTAATTTTTTTTTCTTTTTATCTTTATTATTTAATTTTCTCTGCTTTGGATTTAACTTGCTGTTCTATTTCTAGTATAGTGGAATCTGAGATCACTAATTTGAGACCCAAATTTTCTTCATTAATTTCCTTCTTTCCTAATACAGGTGGTCTCCTCAGACTCTCAACCCCACCCAACTTTCCTCTCCCTTCACTATAACTTGGAAAATCTCAAAACAGTAAATTGGGGCAGTCACTGAACTCACCCATCTCCCAGAGAGCTCTGTTCTTTGTTGTCTGATGTTCAGTGTCTTGAAAACAGTCTTTCCTTATATTTTGCCCAGTTATTTTGGTTGTTTCAGGTAGGAGGGTAAATCTGGTCCCTGTTATTCCACTTTTGCCAGAAGTGGAAGGGCCAAGAGTATGAGTTTTCAAAATACATATCATAAGAGGCATTCCACTATGTTGTTTAGTTGTGGATATCTGGTGGAATTTTCTTTGCTAGGATTTGACCCATGTTGATAAGTTTTGCGTATCCAAATTCACAGTGCAGTGATGTTGGGCATGGGGGTATTTACAGCTGAAGTAGAATTTGGGAAGAGTAGCTGTAGGAGTCGTTTTCCTAAGCTAGGCACAGTATAAATAAAATTATCTGCTTTAGATCAATCTAAGAATTCTTAGTTTAGGGAATACTCAGAAGTATTAATGGGAAAGAATTGAGGCAGTCAGTGGCAAAGCAAAAGAAAAATCAGAGCTATCAGCAAGTGCAGACAAAAAAAAAAAAACAAGAAAAGGAAGACAAAAATCCCAACTAAGGTAAAATTAAATTTGCTCAAAACTTACTGATACAAAATTTATGATTACACGTGGCATTTACTCTGAAGTTTTCCTTGACTTAGAATAGATATTGCAAGTTAATAGGTTTTAAAGACTGAAAAAAAGATACTTATTTTTCAAATCAACTGTTGTAAGTTTGGAAGTAAGTAAAATCTGAAATGAACTGTTTTTCTATGCTTTGGAAATATCTCTACACAAACACTTAATACATTAATTACAGATCTGTTTTTCCTATTATTTGAAGTAAGGCCCCTAATAATCTCCATTAAATGAATTGGCCTAGCATGAATTACTTTATATATTTGAAAAAAATTTTAAATACATGTATTTAAAATTATTTGTGGCTCATATTTTAATGATGCAGGCTTGATTCTTCCTTAATTAGATAACTAGGGGAGAAGAAAGTTGAATACAGGCACACGGCAGAGGTATTGCAGGTTTAGTTCCAGACCGCCTCAGTAAAGCCGATATGACAATAAAGCAAGTCACATGAATTTTTTGGTTTCCCAATGCATGTAAAAGTTATTATACACTATACTGTAGTTTATTAAGTGTGCAGTAGCATTATATCTAAAACAACAGTGTACATACCTTAATAAATACTTTATTGCTAAAAAACGCTAATCATCATCTGAGCCTTCAGTGAGTTGTAATCTTTTTGCTGGTGGAGGGTCTTGCCTCAGTGCTGATGAATGTGTTGTCATCCAGGCTTTGTTGTTCCATTTATAGAGCACAGGCAGAGTAGATTTAACATAATTCTTAAGGGCCCTAGGACTTTGGGAATGGTATATGAGCATTGGTTTCAGCTTAAAGTCAACAGCCACATTATCCCCTAACAAGAGGGTCCGTCTGTCCTTAGAATCTTTGAAGCCAGGCACTGACTTCTCCTCTCTAGCTACGGAAGTCCTCAGATGGCATCCCCTTCCAATATAAGGCTTTGTCTACCTTGAAAATCTGTTGTTTAGTGCAGCTGCCTTCATGAATTATCTTAGCTAGATCTCCTGGATAACGTGCTGCTTCTTCTACATCGGCACTTGCTGCTTTGCTTTTACTTTTATGTTATGGAGATGGCTTCTTTCCTTAAATCTCATGAACCAACTTCTGCTAGCTTCAGACTTTTCTTTCATAGCTTTCTTGCCTCTCTCTGCCTTCAGAGAATTAGAGTTAGGGCCTTGCTCTGGATTAGGCTTTGATTTACGGGAATGTTGTGGCTGGTTGATCTTCTATCCAGACCACTAAAACTTTCTTCATATCAGCAATTAGCCTGTTTTGCTTTCTTATCATTCATGTGTTCACTGGAGTAACACTTTTAATTTCCTGCAAGGACTTTTCCTTGCATTCACACCTTGCTACCTATTTGTCATAAGAGGTATAACTTTTGGCCTGTCTCGACTTCTGACGTGCCTTCCTCACTAAGCTTAATCCTTTCTAGCTTTTGATGTTAAAGTAAGATGTGTGACTCTTCCTTTTACTTGAGCTCTTAGAGGGCATTATAGAGTTATTAATTGGCTTAATTTCAATATTTTTGTGTCTAAAGGAATAGGAGGCCTGAGGGGAGAGAGAGAGAAGGGGAAATGGCAGTTGGTGGGGCAGTCAGAGGACACACATTTATCAATTAAGTTCACTGTAGTATATGGGCATGGTTACTGGTGCCCCAAAACAATTAAAATAGTAACATCAAAGATCATTGATCACAGATCACCATAACAAATATAATAACAACAACAGTAATAATAATAAAGTTTGAAATATTGTAAGAATTACCAAAATGTGATGCAGAGAGATGAAGTGAGCAAATGCTGTTGGAAAAAGGGCGCCGATAGACTTGCTGGACACAGGGTTGTCACAAACATTCAGTCTTTAAAAAACGTAATATCTGCTATGCTCAATAAAGTGAAGTGCAATAAAAGAACGTCTGCCTGTATAGATGGTGATTATAACCTCCTCTTTTTAAAGAAATAATCATATACTTTGAGTTGGGAGTATATAGGTCCCTAAGTATAATTTATAATTTTTTATAGGTTTGTGGGATCACTGGGTACCATCATCATAAAATGTAAGGATTTTCGAATTATTCAGTTGGATATTCCTGGAATGGAGGAATGTTTGAATATAGCCAGTTCCATTGAGGTAAGTATTTTGGAAGCAAAATGTGATGAAAATAAATAATCATTAAAAGGAACCTTATTTTCTGCTTCACTGTAGCTCTTATGTTTTTTTTTTAACATCTTTATTGGAGTATAATTGCTTTACAATGGTGTGTTAGTTTCTGCTTTATAACAAAGTGAATCAGCTATACATATACATATATCCCCATATCTCCTGCCTCTTGCGTTTCTCTCCCACCCTCCCTATCTCACCCCTCTAGGTGGTCACAAAGCACTGAGCTGATCTCCCTGTGCTATGCGGCTGCTTCACACTAGCTATCTACCTTACGTTTGGTAGTGTATATATGTCCATGCCTCTCTCTCACTTTGTCACAGCTTACCCTTCCCCCTCCCCGTGTCCTCAAGTCCGTTCTCTACATCTGAGTCTTTATTCCTGTCCTGCCCCTATATGTTTCTTTTAGATATTTAGTCATGTTTGTGACTCAGATATTGAAGACTGAATGGAAGAGCCTCACCCTGAGTCATTGTTATAGGAATGTAAAAAGATTTTATTGACTTACAGCAGTTTTTAATGCTGCTGATTCTTCTGGGTTTATCGATGTTGTAGCATGTGACAGGAATTCCTTCCCTTTTAAGGCTGAATAATATTCCATTGTGTGTATATAAATGCTGAGACTTTTTAAAAACGTTATTTCTTTTGTAAAGCAAGTAATTATCAACAATGATTGTAGTCTTTTGTTTGTTTTTAGTAAATCTGAATTTCCATATATTATGTTTGCTTAAGACAGGATGTATTTGTTTTATATTTACAGAAATGATATTGAATATCTGTTCAGATAACAAATAATAGAAATTTTACTTGGGTAATTTAATATTTAAATTGAAGAGCTCACACTGTTTTCTTTCCCACTTTAACCAACGATTTTGGTATACCCTCGGATTTTAAGTTGCTTTATTTTAAATCATTGCCACTAAATTATAGCAATTAACTTTATGTTTACAGTATTTTCTAGGTAATTATAGAGACACACTGATTTTTTTTTTTCCCTTCTGTCTTTGAGTGACTGATCTGGGCTTTGTATGCAAAATAAATGCTATTGGCTTAACTGTTAACGGGGGCAGAAAAGCTTAAATCTGTAGGATCTCATTCGGCTTTTAAACAAAAATAGAGAAATAGAGGAACCACCGTTGTGGTACTGAGAAAATGGCATGTAGCATTTTTCTTTCTGCTTTTGCTAAATTTTACTTAAGGAAATGAGAAGATGAGCTGAACTGTTTGTCTTACATATTCATCATTTGGAAATAACACAGTAATGTTGATTTGGCTGAATTTGCTGACATGAGTGAGAAAAGCACTGTGGCTTCTAGGCTGTTAAAGGGAAATGCTGTCCTGCTCTTTGGGCCAGGGAATGCCACTCACCCACTTCAGTTGAGCATGTGTTTTCTTTCAGTTGTGGGGTTGGATTTTCACTGAGCCGTCCACATTTTTTTTCCTTATCCCTTTTATAACTTGTAAGATAGCTGGTGGGAGTTAGTGAAGTTGCCTGTGGTGAAGAAACAGGGCAAAGCCTGTTACCCCACTTGCTGATTGCATTTACTTAACTTCTTGGCACCTGACACTAATCACTTGTTTATTTAGCTACACATATTACCTAAAGCTCTGTAGAAACTGACTGATTATGTAGAAGCCCTTACGGCTGGAAAGAAGCTGCAAGTAATTTGACCTTAGAAAATGAATGCTCTGTTGATTGTTTTCACAATGTAGTAAATACACATAGTGTCCTTGGCCTCTAGCCGTTTCCTGGCATCCAATTTCCCTCCCTTCTTCTATACATCTTGACATAATTTGGTAGTAATAAGTGCATTTCTTTTTTTTTAAAGGAAGATGTTGGGGGTAGGAGTTTATTAATTAATTTATTTTTGCTGTGTTGGGTCTTCGTTTCTGTGCGAGGGCTTTCTCTAGTTGTGGCAAGTGAGGGCCACTCTTCATCGCGGTGCACGGGCCTCTCACTATCGCGGCCTCTCTTGTTGTGGAGCACAGGCTCCAGACGCGCAGGCTCAGTAGTTGTGGCTCACGGGCCTAGTTGCTCTGCGGCATGTGGGATCCTCCCAGACCAGGGCTCGAACCTGTGTCCCCTGCATTAGCAGGCAGATTCTCAACCACTGCGCCACCAGGGAAGCCCAGTGCATTTCTTATAAAGCACAGTTGAACTATTCTTTGTTATCAAAATCCATATACCCAAATATATTCTGTTGCCATAAATAGAATCCCATTGGAAGAATAACTGGCAAGTGCTTGGTTTTCTAAATTATAGCAGGAAGTCAGATGAATCTTATTTTCTGTATAGTTTCAGTGGCCTTTTAGGGTTGAAATGACTTCAGTTCTTTGAGCATTAATGTGTTTAAAGGAAAAGTTCTGTCTCTAGTGACATGAAATGTAATCACGACAAGTCTGAGCCTGAGTGCTTATTGCCTGCCAGAATGGTTGCTGGCATGCATTTAAAATAATGGTTGTACCAATCACTATGGAATACAGTATGGAGGTTCCTCAAGAAATTAAAAATAGAACTACCATATGATCCAGCAATCCCACTTCTCGGTATATATCCGAAGGAAACAAAATCATTGTCTTAAAGAGATATCCGTACTCCCATGTTCACTGCAGCATTATTCATAGTAGCCAAGGTATAGAAACAACCTAAGTGTCTGTTGATGGATGAATGAATAGGGAAAATCACACACACACACACACACACACACACACACACACACACACACACACACAATGGAATATTATTCAGCCTTAAAAAAGAAAGCAGTCCTGCCATTTGCAACAACATGGATGAAACTGGAGGGCGTTGTGTTAAGTGAAATAAGCCAGACAGAGAAAGGCAAATACTGCATGGTATCACTTATATGTGGAATCTAAAAAATAAAAAAAAAGCAAACATAGAAACAGGGAGTAGAAAAGTGGTTTCCAGGGGCTGGAGGTGGGTGAAATAGGGAGAGGTTGGTAAAAGTTACAGATGTTTATTTATGAGATAAGGTTTGAGAATCTAATGTATAACATGGACTATAGTTGATAACACTGTATTATGTAATTGAAGTTTGCTAAGAGAGTAGAACTTAAATGTTTTCATAAACAACAACAGAAGGTAAATATGTGAGGTGATGGATGCGTTAATTAACTCAATGGGGGAAAACCCTTTCACGATGTGCATGTGTAGCAAATCATCACTTTGTACATTTGAAATATCTTACAGTTTAATAAAACTGTCAATTTATACCGCAGTAAAGCTGAAAAAAATTTTTTTAATATTAAGAAGAATATCTTTTAAATAATAAAATTTAAAAATTAAATAAATAAAATAAAATAAAGGTTCTACTGACCTAAAAGGAGGTAGCTTTATTCTGAGAGCTTGGGGATGTTAGCATGATGTTGGGCCCTCTTCCCCTACTCCAGCTGAGTGTCTCCAAAATTACTGCAGTTTGAATTATGCTAATTGATTTTGCTGCCTTTTTTTCCTGCTCATAGAAATGTTTCTAAAACTCCCCTGTCAGAAGGATGAAACTGCCAGGTGATGTTCCGTTTCTCAGTTCCTCCATCTAGTCAGGTTTCCCTGGTGTTGTCACCGAATTCATGCTTCAGATGGCAATAGGCTCATTTTGGGACCACAGAGTTATTGCCCCGGTTTTGGGTCAGTGTACATAAAGGTATGAGGATAACCTGACCATATCACTCTAGGAAGGGAGGAAATTTCACATCGATGGAGGCGATGTGGAGCATGTAACAGCTAAAATTATTTTAGAGTTTATTATGTGCCAGGCACTGTTCTAGCCCTGTTACATACATTTTCTCTCTTAATGCTCCCAACAGCCCTAAGAGGTAGGTACTATGAGGTAGCCCTATGAGGTTATTTCCTCTATTTTACAGCTAAGGAAAGTGAGGCGTAGAGTGGTTACATTACTTAAACACTCTTGCATTGGCATCTGGAATTTGAGTCTAGCAGTCCGACTCCCTTCTGACTCTTTGGCTACTAAGCTTCTTTACAATTGCTAACACACACTGATTTTAAATAATTTACATATGTTTATATATAGTTAATAACTGGATTTTGAGCCAAGGCCTTACTGATTAACCAAAACCTGTTCTCTGATCCCTAGAAATATTTGAACCTTTTTATTAGGGCTTACTAAATGGTCTCAAGAAGGAGTTTTTTCATTTTTCTCCTGAGTAGGTGTGCACATTGTTTTGTTCTTTTGTTCATTCAGCAAATGCTAATTGAGTGTATGTTATGTGCCAGAAACTTTGTTAGAGGCTGAAAGCATGGTGATTAGCCTAAGTAAGGTATAATTGTGTCTAGTGATAAATAACATGTTAGAGAAATATATTGGGTGTCCATCATTATTAGGCCGTATTTAATGCCAATTTGGCAATTAGAAAGTGTTTAAAATTGTGATATGTTCCAATTTTCTTTTTTATTTCTTTTTTCCCCTAGGCATTATCTACCCTGGACTCCATCACTCTGATGTACCCTTTCTTTTACCGGCCCATGTTTGAAGTGATAGAAGATGGCTGGCATTCTTTCCTTCCTGAGCAAGAGTTTGAACTCTACTCTTCAGCTGTGAGTAACTTTTGAGAGAACTGTGGGTAATGAGAAATAACCCAGCACTTTACTTGTGAAAATGATCACTTCCTTTTGACAAGTAATAAGGTGCAGTTGACTTATCCATGCCTAAAAGAAGTATCTATTAGCTATTAGTGCTGCAGCCTTTGCCGTTCAGAGATTTGCATAATTTGTTCCCAGTGCTGCAGCTTAAGTAATTTTTCTTCTAGTGGATTTACTGATAAAACATTAAGATCTTCATAAAGATAGTCCTGACATGTTTTAATTTGGGGGTGTTTTAAAAGTGTCTCCCTGGAAACAGCTTTGTATACAGTAATTAGGTTCTGAGCCATCTCCCAAAAGTCTGTTGAACCCATTGTGTATCTAGGAGAACACTAGAGAACCATGTATCAATTTGTTTTTGTGGGATGATTTTTGTGATTTTATAATTTGGGTTACTAAGACCAGTGTACTAGATCCACGTGTTCTTTCTGGAAGATTGGAAGATTGGCAGGACCTTCCTGCACACTTTGTGCTTCTACTGCTGCCCACCCTCCTGAAGCCATTTTTTTCTTAGCTTTTGTTAATACTTTTTCCATCCTGATACTTGTTTCTACTGTTAAGTATTCTGCCAGTGGACAGTATCCAAATAACCTGTACATATGAAATAAGAAGATATACATAAATGCCAGATTAAAAACAATCAAGTTTTTTCTATCCCACTTTTACTTACGAGTGGGATGTTGTTTATAAAGGTTTTTTTTTTTCACCAAAAAAGAAACATCTGTGTCTGTCATTGTCTTCATTGTCTGTGTCTTCTCCCCTAACTGGCTGAAATGTACAAATACCCGGAAAAAGGAATGGGCTGTATCTCATTAGGAAAGAAACTGCAATTGTCCAATAAATAGACGCTGTTGGTCTTCAAAAAAAAAAGTTTTTTTTTTTATTTTTTATTTTTTTTTTTTTTACTACTTTTCTTTTTCCAACATACCTCTGTAAATGGGTCCTAGGAGGATCAAGAAGTAGGGACCAGGGTGCCATGTAATTTAAAGAACAAAGATGTCCATAGCAGCAAAGTGAGAAAGGAAGGGGAATTTTACATTCTTGTGTATGGAGCATTTTTATATGGTTTGTGGATAACTACTTGTATTTACATTTATATTCAGGGTCTTTATAGCATTAAAAACTGCATAGTAAACATTCTCAAATGCATGATGCTTTTCTTTTGTATCAATTAACTACTAGCTAACAGCTACCTAGAGGAATCCTTAGTTACTTCCTAGGTGGAAAATGGCAGTCAGAATTTGATCTGGAAGGGAGATGTCTGGATGATTTTCTTGGTTATCCAAAAATGTCTGTATAAATGACTTGCTCATGATTTATCTTGTAGTTAGGCGCCATAAGTGAACCAGTCTAAGTCTACGTTCAACAAGCCAACATTCAAATCACTCTCCTACTCTGTGCAGAAATCCTCTGTGCCAACACATCCACGGTGTGGTTGTCCAGGTTCTGCTTGAAATCTCGAGTGCAAGAGAATTTGCAAAATCACACAGTAACGTCCCATATGGGAACAGTCCTAATACCAACCTGAAGTTCCCCTGTACTTAGACCCCATGTTTCTGATGTTGCCTTGTGTTTTTCAGGTTGTCTTATTCCTCTACTATGAATTGTTCTTCAAATTAAGAACTTTTATGTCCCCATTAAGTTTCCTCTTCTACAGATTAAATATCAGTATTTATTTCACCCTTTTCCCATAATACTGAACTCAGGGCCCCACCGTGTCCTGGCTGCTTTCCTCAGCAAGGCCTTCAGTTTGTCATTGATTCTCTTAAAACATGGTACCCGTAACATTTAGCGTAGATTGGAACTATTACTGATACTTTACCCCAAAGTTGCATGGGCCTTTTTCAGAATTAAATTACTAATGAAATAAACTAAAATTCCTTCATCCTTATACATGTGTTATTAAGGGACCCTCCTTGCCTTTTTGTTTGTTTGTCCATTCATTCATTCTTATATTCAACACTTTTTTCCTCATAGGCATTTCCTTTTGGGGTTAGCTAATTATTTAAGCAATTTGCATATTTGAATTTCTGTTTTACATTCCTGCAAATTTTGTAATCCACAAATTTTGTAATCCACAAATTTAATGAGAACATCTTTAATGCCTTGATTTGAGGTATTTACTTACTATTGCTAGATTATGGAAATTTTAGATAAGCAAAACATGGTCCCTTCCTTCTAATTGTTCAAAGTCTAATAATTATCTAAGTAATTGAATACAATAAAATAAGTGCTGACAAAATTTCCACGAGGCACAGGGGAAATGAAATTATTAGATCTGTGTTATAGAAAGTCAGTTCTGTTGCAAAATGCTGAGAAACTGCTTAATAGGATACTGTAATAATATAAAGAAGATGGTTGGATCAGTAGCAGAATGGTTATAGTGCAAAAAGATTCAGGAAGTGGAATTAAAAGGAGTTGGTGACCCACTCCCTGGATGTGAGAAGTAAAACAGGCAGTGGCATCTAGGTTTTACCATTGAGATGGGAAAGACAGAAAGAGAAATGTGTTTGACAGTGAATGAGCTGAGTTCAGTTTTGGGGATGGCAAATTCAAAGGGCCTGTGTGGTACATGTCATTGAATATGTACAAGAGATACTTCAGAGCTTATTTGAGAGATCTGTGTTAAAAATGAAATATTGAGCGTAATCAGTGTATACATTGTGGGAACCATGGGGAGAAGTTGATATTGCCAAGGGAAAGCATCTAAAGTAAGTAGGGGGCCAAGGATGAACCATGTAAGGGATGAGTGGAGGAAAAAGCCAAGGGAAGAGCGAGCTTCAAGTAGGAGGGGTCACTAATGTGAAAGCTTCTTATTCATTGTTTGTTTATTGTCTCTCTTGTCTAGGATACAAGCTGCTAGAATATAAACTTTAGGACGGTGGGAAACATACATGTCATTCTTATTCTCTACTGTATTCTTTTTTTTTAACATCTTTATTGGAGTGTAATTGCTTTACAATGGTGTGTTAGTTTCTGCTTCATAACAAAGTGAATCAACTGTACATATACGTATATCTCCATATCTCCTCCCTCTTGCGTCTCCCTCCCACCCTCCTTATCCCACCCCTCTAGGTGGTCACAAAGCCCCGAGCTGATCTCCCTGTGCTATGCAGCTGCTTCCCACTAGCTATCTATTTTACATTTGGTAGTATATATAAGTCCATGGCACTCTCTCACTTCGTCCCAGCTTACCCTTCCCCCTCCCTGTGTCCTCAAGTCCATTCTCTATGTCTGCATCTTTATTCCTGTCCTGCCCCTAGGTTCCTCAGAACCTTATTTTTTTTTTTTTTAGATTCCATATATGTGTTAGCATACAGTATTTGTTTTTCTATTTCTGACTTACTTCACTCTGTATGACAGACTCTAGGTCCATCCACCTCACTACAAATAACTCAGTTTTGTTTCTTTTTATGGTTGAGTAATATTCCATTGTATATATGTGTCACATCTTCTTTATCCATTCATCTGTTGATGGACACTTAGGTTGTTTCCATGTCCTGGCTATTGTAAATAGAGCTGCAGTGAACATTGTGGTACATGACTCTTTTTGAATTATGGTTTTCTCAGGGTATCTACTGTATTCTTAGCACGTGATTGCCAAGCAGTAGTTATTTGTTGAGCGAATGAATATAGGAATGTGTGCATTTCTGCAGGATAGGACAAAAGGACAATAAGGCCTTCTATATATCATTGGAATCCTCTGCCAGGTAGACATATATCACTTAATCAGTCAGTATTCATTGCGTAAGGTTTTTTGACCATCTAAAAAACTTTCTAAATAGTATTAGCCAGTCCCTTCTTCTCTATTATATCCAAAAGAGATGTATGGT
Organism: Mesoplodon bidens; assembly: GCF_964165515.1. Classification (NCBI taxonomy): domain Eukaryota; kingdom Metazoa; phylum Chordata; class Mammalia; order Artiodactyla; family Ziphiidae; genus Mesoplodon; species Mesoplodon bidens. The sequence goes on from NC_138162.1 coordinate 111,255,025, forward strand.
ATTGAGAAGACAGAGTACTAAAACTAGCTATCAAGATATCTTATGTTGCATCCCAGATATGTTGGCTGCTTGACTTTCTGGGACTCAGTTTCCAAGTCTACACAATGAAAGTATTGGACAAATGATCTTTAAGAGTTCCTCCCCTTTTAACATGCTTTTATTCTAGGATATCATGAAATATTATTTCAGACACTTTGCTGAAATACACGTATGTAGTATATCTGTACTCCCCCAATCTACTACTTCAGAAATAATATACAGCAAAGATGATGATAAGGTAATGGTTGAGTAGCTTCTATCTGACAAGCCCCCCTGCAGATACACAATGACAAACTACGAATAAAATACAGGAAACTACTACTTGGAGGCTCTGGTAAGTGAACAGAAATCAGCATATTTTAGAGGGGAGTCAAAACTTGGGGAAAGTGAGTGACAGAGTGAATTTCCTATTTTGCAGGCCTTGTCCTGAGGTCAGTGAAGTTATGGCATTGATGGTATATGACAGCTAACATTCTGGTGAAAAGCCCGCTTTCTCTCTGGTGGGAGGAACCAGGGGAAGGGCTTGGGGAACCAGAGAGCCAGAGGAGGGGAACCTTGATTCTCTATATAACCCTGAATCTCTGGCTGACTCTTGACCCATGATTGCATGGGACAGACTGGGAGCAGTCAGAGCTAAGGTCTGAGCTGCCGTGCACCTCAGATGTTACAGAGTTTGCAGTTTAAGTCTGAACAAGTTGGTTCCTTGTAAAACAGAACCATAACACTCTTCAAAGGTGTGTAATAGAATGCAGTTTCTGGACATGCACAATGTCCAGGATACAGTCCAAAGTTGAGCCAGGATATTATGACCTGTTCTCAAGAAAAAAGACAATCAGCTCCCTTTCCTCAGCTGCCGCTAAGGTGCTTGGTCCTTCTGAGGAAGCTAAGGCCGCATTGGGGTGCAGCCCTCACTTCGTCCGGTGACTAGCATCGCTCCTGGCAGCACCTGCCTAGCACTCACCTGCACCATGGCCTCCGTCTCGGAGCTTGCCTGCATCTACTCGGCCCTCATCCTGCACGACTGAGGTGAGGGTCACGGAGGATAAGATCAATGCCTTCATTAAAGCAGCAGGTGTAAATGTTGAACCTTTCTGGCCAGGCTTGTTTGCAAAGGCTTTGGCCAGTGTCAACATCGGGAGCCTCATCTGCAATGTGGGGGCAGGTGGACCTGCCCCAGCAGCTGGTGCTGCCCCAGCAGGAGGTCCTGACCCCTCCCCCAGTGCTGTCCCAGCTGAGGAGAAGAAAGTGGAAGCAAAGAAAGAAGAATCTGAAGAGTCTGATGATGACATGGGCTTTGGGTTTTTTGACTAAACTAAACCTCTTTAGTAACACAAAAAGCTGGGCTCTTTACAAAAAACAAAAGACAATCAGCAATTGCCCACCCCAGGATGACTCAGATGTTCAAGTGATCATACAAGATCTTTCGAGCAGCTGTTTAAACTGCCCAATTTTCCATAAAGGAAACTATGCTTAAAATGAGAGAAAAGACAGGAAACTTCAGCAGAGAAATAGAAAACATTAAGAAGAGTCAAATGGAACTCAGCATTTTTTGAAAAATTTGTATCTGAAATAAAATATTCAGTAGGCTAAATAACAGAGGACAGAAACAGTAAAATTGAAATTAGAGCAATCGAAATTATTTGGAGAAATAAAGAGAGAAGAGAAATTATGGAAAAATAAACAGAGCCTCAGGAACATGTGGAACAATATCAAAATGTCTAGTATATGTGTAATTACAGATCCAGGAGAGAATAGACAGAATAGGTAGAAAAAATATTTAAAGAAATAATGTTCAGAAACTAAAAATTTGGTGAATTTTCTGAATTCAAAAAACTCAGCAAGCCCCAAACAGGATAAGTATGAAGAAAATCATGCTAGGCACATCATAGTCAGACTGTCAGTAAACCATGATAACATGAAGATCTTGAAAGCTGCCAGATAAAAACAACACATTACATACACAGAGACAATTCACACGACCGTGGACTATTCATCAGAAATCATGGCGACTAGAAGACAAAACTTTTAAAGTGTTGAAAGGAGTAAAACCTACCAACCCTGAATTCTGTATCTGGTGAAAGTATCTTTCAAGGAGGAAGGTGAGACAACATTTTCAGATAAAAAGAAACTAAGAATTTGTCACCAAGAGACCTTCACTATAAGAAATGTTAAAGGAATTTCTTCAGACTGAAGGGAAATAATACCAGAGGGAAACCTGAATATTCAAAATGATTGAAGAATATTGGAAATGGTAAATTCTAGGTAAATATAACAAGCTATTTTTTTTCTTTTTAGTGTCTTTAAAATATGTATGACTACTTAAGGCCAAAACTATGGCATTGGGGGCTTCCCTGGTGGCACAGTGGTTAAGAATCTGCCTGCCAATGGAGGGGACACGGGTTCGAGCCTGCGCTCTAGAGCCTGCGAGCCACAACTACTGAGCCCGCGTGCCACAACTACGGAAGCCTGTGCTCTGCAACAAGAGAAGCCACCACAATGAGGAGCCCGCACACAGCAACGAAGACCCAATGCAGCCAAAAATAAATAAATTTATTAAAAAAACAAAAACAAACTATGGCATTGCCTTCGTGGTGTTTATAGTGTATGTAGACATATTACATATGGAAACTATGTCATTAAAAATGACTGGGTGTGGTGTGGCTGAATGGATATAGACTAATACAGCTTTAAGTTTTTTACATATTACATAATGTGGGCTAATATTTAAATTAACAATATATATTATACTCCCTAGAGCAGAGTTTCTCGAACTTGGCACTGTTGACATTTGGGCTAGATAATTCTTTGTTGTGAGAAGCTGTCCTGTGCATTGTAGGATGTTTGGCAGTATCCCTGGCCTGCCACTAGATGCCAGGAGCATTCTTTTCTTCCAACCCCAGTAGTCTTCAGTCATTTTTTTTTTTTTACAACTTTATTGGAGTATAATTGCTTCACAATGGTGTATTAGTTTCTGCTTTATAACAAAGTGAATCAGTTATACATATACATCTGTTCCCATATCCCTTCCCTCTTGCGTCTCCCTCCCTCCCACCCTCCCTATCCCAGCCCTCCAGGCGGTCACAAAGCACCGAGCTGATCTCCCTGTGCTATGCGGCTGCTTCCCACTAGCTACCTACCTTACGTTTGGTAGTGTATATATGTCCATGCCTCTCTTTCGCTTTGTCACAGCTTACCCTTCCCCCTCCCCATATCCTCAAGTCCATTCTCAAGTAGGTCTGTGTCTTTATTCCTGTTTTACCCCTAGGTTCTTCATGACATTTTTTTTCTTAAATTCCATATATATGTGTTAGCATACGGTATTTGTCTTTCTCTTTCTGACTTACTTCACTCTGTATGACAGACTCTAGGTCTATCCACCTCATTACAAATAGCTCAATTTCGTTTCTTTTTATGGCTGAGTAATATTCCATTGTATGTATGTGCCACATCTTCTTTTTTTTTTTATTTTTTTTTATTTTTTATTTTTTTATTTTTTTTTCTTTTTGCGGTATGCGGGCCTCTCACTATTGTGGCCTCTCCCGTTGCGGAGCACAGGCTCCGGACGCGCAGGCCCAGCGGCCATGGCTCACGGGCCCAGCCGCTCCGCGGCATATGGGATCCTCCCAGACCGGGGCACGAACCCGTATCCCCTGCATCGGCAGGCGGACTCTCAACCACTGCGCCACCAGGGAGGCCCGCCACATCTTCTTTATCCATTCATCCAATGATGGACACTTAGGTTGTTTCCATCTCTGGAAGAGCTGCAATGAACATTTTGGTACATGACTCTTTTTGAATTATGGTTTTCTCAGGGTATATGCCCAGTAGTGGGATTGCTGGGTCATATGGTAGTTGTATTTGTAGTTGTTTAAGGAACCTCCATACTGTTCTCCATAGTGGCTGTACCAATTCACATTCCCACCAGCAGTGCAAGAGTGTTCCATTTTCTCCACACCCTCTCCAGCATTTATTGTTTCTAGATTTTTTGATGATGGCCATTCTGACTGGTGTGAGATAATATCTCATTGTAGTTTTTGATTTGCATTTCTCTAATGATTAATAATGTTGAGCATTCTTTCATGTGTTTGTTGGCAGTCTGTATATCTTCTTTGGAGAAATGTTTATTTAGGTCTTCTGCCCATTTTTGGATTGGGTTGTTTGTTTTTTTGCTATTGAGCTGCATGAGCTGCTTATAAATTTTGGAGATTAATCCTTTGTCATTTGCTTCATTTGCAAATATTTTGTCCCATTCTGAGGGTTGTCTTTTGGTCTTGTTTATTCAGTCATTGACAGATGTTCTCTTGGGGCAAAATCACCCCTAGCTGAGAACCATTGTCTTAAGCAGTCACTTCTTAAAAATGTTAAGAGGTATAATTAAAAGATTGATACATTAAAGTGCAATTCTATAAAGTATTTAAATAATTCAAAAGAAAGTGGGAAAGAAGAAACAGCAATAAAAACTGAAGGGGCAAACAAAATAAATGCTAGACTAAAATCCAGCTGTATCATTATTTAATATTGGTGAGCTAAATGCTCCAATTAAAAGGCAGAGACTGTCAGAATGAATTAAAGAAAAAAAAGCAAGAGAGTTCCCTGGTGGCCTAGTGGTTAGGATTCCAAGGCTTTCACTGCTGAAGGCTCGGGTTCAGTCCCTGGTCGGGGAACTGAGATCCCTCAAGCTGCGTGGTGTGGCCAAAAAAAGAAGAAGAAGAAGAAAAGAAAGCAAGATGCAAATATTGCTGTGTACAAGAGATGTATTTTGAATATAAAGAGGTGGATTGAAAATAAATGGGTGGGGAAAATGTGCCATGAAAATAGTAAGTATAAAAAAGAGGTAGCTTTATTAATTCCAGATTAAAAAAAAAACTTCAAGACACAGAATATTATCAAATAAAGAGGGTCATTCCATAATAATAAAATTCATCAGGACAACATAATGATTTATATATAAAAATAAATATTTGTGCTTGATAGCCAAAATTGATGGAAATGAAGAAATAAGCAATTCTGTGATGATTGTAGATTGTTTAAACTGCCCTCTCAGCAAGTAATAGAACAACTAAACTGAAACAAAACAACAACAAAACAAGTAGAGACAGAGAATCTGAACAGCACCCTCCGGTATTCATTGAATACTACTTCCCAACTTCTGCAGAATAAACAACATGCAAGAGCACATGGTATGTTTTCTAAGAGAGAATATACGCTGGGCTATTAAATAAATATCAATAAATTTAAAAGGATTGAAACCATACAGTATATAATCCCTGATCACAGAGTAATTATATTAGAAATCAGTTAACACTAAGGTATCGAGGAATACCCAGTCTTTCTAAATTAAACAAAATGCTTGTAAATAATCTGTAACTCAAAGATGAAATCAGAAAGGAAATTAGGAAATATTTTGAACTGAATGATAATATCAAAATTTGTAGAATATAGCTAAAGCAATGTTTAGAGAGAAACTTATAATGTTAAAGTGCTAATATAAAACAAGAAGAAAGTTCTAAAATCACCAACTTAAGCTCCAACTTAAGAAACTGGGGAAAAAATGGGCAAAGTAACTTGAAAGAATGAAATGATTAAAATAAGAGTAGAAATGAACAAAATAACTAGAACTAATAAGTTTAGCAAGGTTGCTCGATACAAGTGTACAAAATCTAACTGGCAATAAGCAATCTTAAAATGAATAAAATACTTAGTAATAAGTTTAACAAAAGGGCAGGATCTATACACTGAAAAACACAAAACATTGCTGAGAGAAGTTAAAGGACATCTAAATAAAAGGAGAAACACATGTTCATGGATTGGAAGACAATATGATTAAGATCAGTAATGGGCTGAGTTATGTAAAGGACCCAGTAGTAAATACTTTAGGCTTTGGGGGTCATGAAATCTTTGTTGCAGCTGCTCCACTCTGCTGTTAACAGCATGAAAACAGCAATAGATAATATATCAATGAATGGGTGGTGCTGTGTTCCAATAGTATCTTACAGGCATACCTTATTTTATTGCGTTTTTCATCTTATTGTGCTTTTCAGATATTGCGTTCTTTACAAATTGAAGGTTTGTGGCAATCCTATGTCAAGCAAGTCTTTCAGTGCCATTTTTCCACAGCGTTTGCTTACTTCATGTCTCTGTTGCATTTTGGTAATTCTGAAAATATTTCAAATCCTCCACCAGCAGAAAGATTATGACTTGCTAATGGCTCAGATGATGGTTAGCATTTTTTAGCAACAAAATATTTTAAAATTAAGTATGTACATTTTAGTTTTTTAAGACATATTGATGTTGCACACTTAATAGACTACAGTATAGTGTAAACATATACATGCATTGGGAAAGCAAAAAATTTGTGACTCACTTTGTTGCAATATTCACTTCATTGCAGTGGTCTGGAACCAAACCTGCAATGTCTCTGAGGTATGCCCGCATTTACAAAAACAAGCAGGGGCCTGGATTTGGCTTGTGGACTATAGTTTGCTGACCTCTCATTAAGATGCTGATTCTCTCCAAATTGATTTATTGATTGAGTGCAACTCCTATCAAAATTCCAATAGATGTCTTTGTAGAAATTGTCAAGATTATCCTGAAATTTATATGGAACTGCAGAGTTACTAGAATAGCCAAAACAACTTTGAAAAAAAATAGCTAAATTATTTACATTACTTGATTTCAAAATTTACTATCAGGTTACAGTAATCAAGAGAATGTGGTATATTGGCTTAAGGATAGATATATAAATCCATGGAACAGGATAGAGGGTCTAGAGAGAAACTCTCCCATTTGTGGTCAATTTTTGCCAAAGGTGCCTAGACAATTCTATAGGTAAAGGAGAGTTTTTTTCAACTAATGGCATTGGAACAATTGGACTGATAAAAGATAGATCTAGACCTTTACTTCCATCCACAAAAATTAACTCAAAATATATTATAGACTAAAACATAAGAGCTAAAGGTATACAATTTCTTGAAGAAAACACAGGAGAAAATCTTTATGACCATCGATTAGGCAAAGATTTCTTAAATAAGACACTAAAAGTGACTGAAAGCAGATTAGTGATTTCCTTGTATTGGGTGTGGAGGGGAATCTGTGGACTGCAAAGATGCACAAGGGTATCCCAGCAAACACCATGTAGGATAATCAAAAGGAAATTTTTACTTAGATGTATTGAGTTCAGCTATCGAACAGTAAGGCAAAGAGAATATCACAATATTAACCAAAGAGAAAAGACAAATTACATACATGGTGAAACAAAATTAGAAGAGAAAAAAAACCAATTTGATAAAATTAAACATCTACTTATGGCAAAAGCTCTTAGCAGAGTTGGATTTGAAAGGAATTTATTTAATCTGATACAAGGTAGCTACAAAACCAAAAATATACAAAAAGCAAATCTTTCATTATTCCCTTTAAGTTCAAGAGCAAGACAAAGATGCCTGCCATCGCTACTCCTAGCTGACTCAAGAAGACAAGAAGGAAAAATAAAAGGTATTAGGATTGAAATGAAAGAAGCAAAATTGCTATTAGTCGGGTTTTTTTGTTTTGTTTTTTTTGGCCACACAGTACATGGGATCTTAATTCCCCGATCGGGGGTTAAACCTGCCCCCCTGCATTGGGTGCACGAAGTCTTAACCATTGGACCACCAGGGAAGTCCCTGCTCTTAGTTGTTGATTATATGCTTTTCTACATAGGAAACTGAAAGAATCTTGAAATTGAGGCATTTCTCTACACCAAACTTTTTTTTTTTTTGTGGTATGCGGGCCTCCCACCGCCATGGCCTCTCCCGCTGCGGAGCACAGGCCCCGGAAGCGCAGGCCCAGCGGCCATGGCCCACGGGCCCAGCCGCTCTGCGGCATGTGGGATCCTCCCGGACCGGGGCACGAACCCGTGTCCCCCGCATTGGCAGGTGAACTCCCAATTACTGCGCCACCAGGGAAGCCCCCAAACATAATTTTGAAGACATACAACTAAAATGCAATAAAAATATAAGGTTCCTAGGAGTATATCTAGGAAAAGATATGAAAGATGTTTATTGAGAGAATTTTAAAACTTTATTGAAAAATTAAGAAAGCTTTGGTAAGTGGAGGGACACTATGCTCATAGATAAGGGTATTAAATATTATAAAGATGTCTCCAAATCAATCTATAAAGTTGGTGCCATCTTATTAAAAAACCAGTGGGCTTCTAAGTGGAATTTGATAAAAGTTACATGAAAGAGCAAAGGATCAAGGGGAGCCAAGGTTCTCTTGAAGAACAAGCAAGAGCGAAGAGGACTCTAGGAGACGTAGCCTACTAAATACAAAGCTTATTCTAAAAGCCATGGATGGACATGCTGCAGCTAGACAAGTGGGATAGAATAGAGAGGCCAACGTGTGGAAAGTTAATATTTGACAGAAGTGGCATTGCAGGTCAATGAAGAATCATAGCATTCTCTGGAGTAGGAAATCAGTAAGTAATGCCTAATTGTGAAAAACAGCCAAAAATTAAAAAAAAAACAAAAAAAAAAGCTGAAAGAGTTGAAAATGGTTGCTTCTGGGGAAGGGGAATTAGATGATGGGTGAGCAGGAAACAGGTAACTTCCTTTTTAAAAAATAATTTATTAGAAACTGTCTTTTAAATTAGTAATGTGAATAACTGAACAGTGAAAACATTTATTAAAAATATAATATAGTATCTTGTAAAAGGATTTTTTATTTTTTTAACTATTTATTTATTTATTTATTTTTTACATCTTTATTGGAGTATAATTGCTTTACAATGGTGTGTGAGTTTCTGCTTTATAACAAAGTGAATCAGCTGTAAGTATACATATATCCCCATATCCCCACCCTCTTGCGTCTCCCTCACACCCTACCTATCCCACCCCTCTAGGTGGTCACAAAGCACCGAGCTGATCTCCCTGTGCTATGCAGCTGCTTCCCACTAGCTATCTACCTTACGTTTGGTACTGTATATATGTCCATGCCTCTCTATCGCTTTGTCACAGCTTACCCTTCCTCCTCCCCATATCCTCAAGTCCATTCTCAAGTAGGTCTATGTCTTTATTCCTGTCTCACCCCTAGGTTCTTCATGACATTTTTTTTTCTTAAATTCCATATATATGTGTTAGCATACAGTATTTGTCTTTCTCTTTCTGACTTACTTCACTCTGTATGATAGACTCGAGGTGTATCCACCTCATTACAAATAGCACAATTTCCTTTCTTTTTATGGCTGAGTAATATTCCATTGTATATATGTGCCACATCTTCTTTATCCATTCATCTGATGATGGACACTTAGGTTGTTTCCATCTCCGGGCTATTGTGAATAGAGCTGCAGTGAACATTTTGGTACATGTCTCTTTTTGAATTATGGTTTTCTTAGGGTATATGCCTAGTAGTGGGATTGCTGGGTCATATGGTAGTTCTACTTGTAGTTTTTTAAGGAACCTCCATACTGTTTTCCATAGAGGCTGGACCAATTCACATTCCCACCAGCAGTGCAAGAGTGTTCCCTTTTTTCCACACGATCTCCAGCATTTATTGTTTCTAGATTTTTTGAGGATGGGCATTCTGACTGGTGTGAGGTGATATCTCATTGTAGTTTTGATTTGCATTTCTCTAATGATTAATGATGTTGAGCATTCTTTCATGTGTTTGTTGGCAGTCTGTATATCTTCTTTGGAGAAATGTCTATTTGGGTCTTCTGCCCATTTTTGGATTGGGTTGTTTGTTTTTTTGCTATTGAGCTGCATGAGCTGCTTATAAATTTTGGAGATTAATCCTTTGTCATTTGCTTCATTTTTAAATACTTTGTCCCATTCTAAGGGTTGTCTTTTGGTTTTGTTTATGGTTTCCTTTGCTGTGCAAAAGCTTTGAAGTTTCATTAGGTCCCGTGTGTTAATTTTTGTTTTTATTTCCATTTCTCTAGGAGGTGGGTCCAAAAGGATCTTGCTGTGATTTATGTCATAGAGTGTTCTGCCTGTGTTTTCTTCTAAGAGTTTGATAGTTTCTGGCCTTACATTTAGGTCTTTAATCCATTTTGAGCTTATTTTTGTGTATGATGTTAGGGAGTGATCTAATCTCATACTTTTACATGTACCTGTCCAGTTTTCCCAGCACCAGTTATTGAAGAGGCTGTCCTTTCTCCACTGTACATTCCTGCCTCCTTTATCAAAGATAAGGTGACCATATGTGTGTGGGTTTATCTCTGGGCTTTCTATCCTGTTCCATTGATCTATCTTTCTGTTTTTGTGCCAGTACCATACTGTCTTGATTACTGTAGCTTTGTAGTATAGTCTGAAGTCTGGGAGCCTGGTTCCTCCAGCTCCGTATTCCGTTCTCAAGATTGCTTTGGCTCTTCGGGGTCTTTTGTGTTTCCATACAAATTGTGAAATTTATTGTTCTAGTTCTGTGAAAAATGCCAGTGGTAGTTTGATAGGGATTGCATTGAATCTGTAGTTTGCTTTGGGTAGTAGAGTCATTTTCCCAATATTGATTCTTCCAATCCAGGATCATGGTATATCACTCCATCTATTTGTATCATCTTTAATTTCTTTCATCAGTGTCTTATAATTTTCTGCATACAGGTCTTTTGTCTCCTTAGATAGGTTTATTCCTAGATCTTTTATTCTTTTTGTTGCAGTGATAAATGGGAGTGTTTTCTTGATTTCACTTTCAGATTTTTCATCATTAGTGTACAGGATTGCCAGAGATTTCTGTGCATTAATTTTGCATCCTGCTACTTTACGAAATTCATTGATTAGCTCTAGTAGTTTTCTGGTAACATCTTTAGGATTCTCTATGTATAGTATCATGTCATCTGCAAAGAGTGACAGCTTTACTTCTTGTTTTCCGATTTGGATTCCTTTTATTTCCTTTTCTTCTCTGATTGCTGTGGCTAACACTTCCAAAACGATGTTGAATAAGAGTGGTGAGAGTGGGCAACCTGGTCTTGTTCCTGATGTTGGTGGAAATGGTTCCAGGTTTTCACCATTGAGGACGATGTTGGCTGTAGGTTTGTCATATATGGCCTTTATTATGTTGAGGAAAGTTCCCTCTACGCCTACTTTCTGCAGGGTTTTTATCATAAGTGGGTGTTGAATTTTGTCGAAAGCTTTCTCTGCATCTGTTGAGATGATCATATGGTTTTTCTCCTTCAGTTTGTTAATATGGTGTATCACGTTGATTGATTTGCGTATATTGAAGAATCCTTGCATGCCTGGAATAAACCCCACTTGATCATGGTGTATGATCCTTTAAATGTGCTGTTGGATTCTGTTTGCTAGTATTTTGTTGAGGATTTTTGCATCTATGTTCATCAGTGATAATGGCCTGTAGTTTTCTCTCTTTGTGACATCCTTGTGTGGTTTTGGTATCAAGGTGATGGTGGCCTCGTAGAATGAGTTTGGGGGTGTTCCTCCCTCTGCTATATTTTGGAAGAGTTTGAGAAGGATAGGTGTTAGCCCTTCTCTAAATGTTTGAGAGAGTTCGCCTGTGAAGCCATCTGGTCCTGGGCTTTTGTTTGTTGGACGATTTTTAATCACAGTTTCAATTTCAGTGCTTGTGATTGGTCTGTTCATATTTTCTATTTCTTCTTGATTCAGTCTTGGCAGGTTGTGCATTTCTAAGAATTTGTCCATTTCTTCCAGGTTGTCCCTTTTATTGGCATAGAGTTGCTTGTAGTAATCTTTCATGATCTTTTGTATTTCTGCAGTGTCAGTTGTTACTTCTCCTTTTTCATTTCTAATTCTATTGATTTGAGTCCTCTCTTTTTTTCTTGATGAGTCTGGCTAATGGTTTATCAATTTTGTTTATCTTCTCAAAGAACCAGCTTTTAGTTTTTTTGATCTTTGCTATCGTTTCCTTCATTTGTTTTTCATTTTTCTTTTTTTTAACAACTTTATTGGTCTATAGTTGCTTTACAAAGTTATGTTAGTTTCTGCTGTATAACAAAGTGAATCAGCTAAATGTATACATATATCCCCATATCTACTCCCTCTTGCGTCTCGCTCCAACGCTCCCTATCTCACCCCTCTAGATGGTCACAAAGCACTGAGCTGTTTTCCTTGTGCTATGCAGCTGCTTCCTACTAGCTATCTGTTTTACATTTGGTAGTTTATATATGTCAATGCTACACTCTCACTTCGTCCCAAATTACCCTTCTCCCTCCCTCTGTCCTCAAGTCCATTCTCTACATCTGCGTCTTGATTCCTGTCCTCCCCCTAGGTTCATCAGAACCATGTTTTTTTTGGATTCCAGATATGTGTTAGCATACAATATTTGTTTTTCTCTTTCTGACATACTTCATTCCGTATGATAGACTCTAGGTCCATCCGCCTCACAACAAATAAATAAATTTCGTTTCCTTTTATGGCTGAGTAACATTCCATTGTATAGATGAGCCAGATCTTCTTTTTTTTTTTATTAGTTTCTACTTTATAACAAAGTGAATCAGTTATACATATACATCTGTTCCCATATCCCTTTCCTCTTGCGTCTCCCTCCCTCCCACCCTCCCTATCCCACCCCTCCAGGCATTCCCAAAGCACCGAGCTGATCTCCCTGTGCTATGCAGCTGCTTCCCACTATGTATCTATCATACGTTTGGTAGCGTATATATGTCCATGCCTCTCTCTCGCTTTGTCACAGCTCACCTTCCCACTCTGCATATCCTCAAGTCCATTCTCAAGTAGATCTGTGTCTTTATCCCTGTTTTACCCCTAGGTTTTTCATGACATTTTATTCTTAAATTCCATATATATTTGTTAGCATACGGTATTTGTGTTTCTCTTTCTGACTTACTTCACTCTGTATGACAGACTCTAGGTCTATCCACCTCATTACAAATAGCTCAGTTTCGTTTCTTTTTATGGCTGAGTAATATTCCATTGTATACATGTGCCACATCTTCTTTATCCATTTATCCGATGATGGACACTTAGGTTGTTTCCATCTCCGGGCTATTGTGAATAGAGCTGCAATGAACATTTTGGTACATGTCTCTTTTTTTTTATTTTTTATTTTTTTATTAGTTTCTGCTTTATCACAAAGTGAATCAGTGACACATATACATCTGTTCCCACATCCCTTCCCTCATGCATCTCCCTCCCTCCCACCCTCCCCATCCCACCCCTCCAGGCGGTCACAAAGCACCAAGCTGATCTCCCTGTGCTATGCGGCTGCTGCCCACTATCTATCTACCTTACGTTTGGTACTGTATATATGTCCATGCCTCTCTTTCGCTTTGTCACAGCTTACCCTTCCCCCTCCCCATATCCTCAAGTCCATTCTCAAGTAGGTCTGTGTCTTTATTCCCATTTTACCGCTAGGTTCTTCATGACAGTTTTTTTTCTTAAATTCCATATATATGTGTTAGCATACGGTATTTGGCTTTCTCTTTCTGACTTACTTCACTCTGTATGACAAACTCGAGGTGTATCCACCTCATTACAAATAGCTCAGTTTCGTTTCTTTTTATGGCTGGCTCCATTGTATATATGTGCCACATCTTCTTTATCCATTCATCCGATGATGGACACTTAGGTTGTTTCCATCTCCGGGCTATTGTGAATAGAGCTGCAGTGAACATTTTGGTACATGTCTCTTTTTGAATTATGGTTCTCTCAGGGTATATGCCTAGTAGTGGGATTGCTGGGTCATATGGTAGTTGTATTTGTAGTTGCTTAAGGAACCTCCATACTGTTCTCCATAGTGGCTGTACCAATTCACATTCCCACCAGCAGTGCAAGAGTGTTCCCTTTTCTCCACACCCTCTCCAGCATTTATTGTTTCTAGATTTTTTGATGATGGCCATTCTGACTGGTGTGAGCTGATATCTCATTGTAGTTTTGATTTGTATTTCTCTAATGATTAATGATGTTGAGCATTCTTTCATGTGTTTGTTGGCAGCCTGTATATCTTCTTTGGAGAAATGTCTATTTGGGTCTTCTGCCCATTTTTGGATTGGGTTGTTTGTTTTTTTGCTATTGAGCTGCATGAGCTGCTTATAAATTTTGGAGATTAATCCTTTGTCATTTGCTTCATTTTTAAATACTTTGTCCCACTCTGAGGGTTATCTTTTGGTTTTGTTTATGGTTTCCTTTGCTGTGCAAAAGCTTTGAAGTTTCATTAGGTCCCGTGTGTTAATTTTTGTTTTTATTTCCATTTCTCTAGGAGGTGGGTCCAAAAGGATCTTGCTGTGATTTACGTCATAGAGTGTTCTGCGTGTGTTTTCCTCTAAGAGTTTGATGGTTTCTGGCCTTACATTTGGTCTTAAATCCATTTTGAGCTTATTTTTGTGTATGGTGTTAAGGAGTGATCTAAAATCTCATACTTTTACATGTACCTGTCCAGTTTTCCTAGCACCAGTTATTGAAGAGGCTGTCCTTTCTCCACTGTACATTCCTGCCTCCTTTATCAAAGATATGGTGACCATATGTGCGTGGGTTTATCTCTGGGCTTTCTATCCTGTTCCATTGATCTATCTTTCTGTTTTCGTGCCAGTACCATACTGTCTTGATTACTGTAGCTTTGTAGTATAGTCTGAAGACAGCCTGATTCCTCCAGCTCCGTATTTCGGTCTCAAGATTGCTTTGGCTATTCGGGGTCTTTTGTGTTTCCATACAAATTGTGAATGTTTTTGTTCTAGTTCTGTGAAAAATGCCAGTGGTAGTTTGATAGGGATTGCATTGAATCTGTAGTTTGCTTTGGGTAGTAGAGTCATTTTCCCAATATTGATTCTTCCAATCCAGGATCATGGTATATCACTCCATGTATTTGTATCATCTTTAATTTCTTCCATCAATGTCTTATAATTTTCTGCATACAGGTCTTTTGTCTCCTTAGGTAGGTTTATTCCTAGATCTTTTATTCTTTTTGTTGCAGTGATAAATGGGAGTGTTTTCTTGATTTCACTTTCAGATTTTTCATCATTAGTGTACAGGATTGCCAGAGATTTCTGTGCATTAATTTTGCATCCTGCTACTTTACGAAATTCATTGATTAGCTCTAGTAGTTTTCTGGTAACATCTTTAGGATTCTCTATGTATAGTATCATGTCATCTGCAAAGAGTGACAGCTTAACTTCTTCTTTTCCAGTTTGGATTCCTTTTATTTCCTTTTCTTCTCTGATTGCTGTGGCTAACACTTCCAAAACGATGTTGAATAAGAGTGGTGATATTGGGCAACCTGGTCTTGTTCCTGATGTTGGTGGAAATGGTTTCAGGTTTTCACCATTGAGGATGATGTTGGCTGTGGGTTTCTCATATATGGCCTTTATTATGTTGAGGAAAGTTCCCTGTATGCCTAGTTTCTTTTTTTTTTTTTTTTTTTTTTTTTGTGGTACGCGGGCCTCTCACTGTTGTGGCCTCTCCCGTTGCGGAGCACCGGCTCAGGACGTGCAGGCTTAGTGGCCATCGCTCATGGGCCCAGCTGCTCCGTGGCATGTGGGATCTTCCCAGACCGGGGCACGAACCCGTGTCCCCTGCATCGGCAGGCGGACTCTCAACCACTGTGCCACCAGGGAAGCCCATGCCTAGTTTCTGCAGGGTTTTTATCATAAATGGGTGTTGAATTTTGTCGTAAGCTTTCTCTGCATCTATTAATACGATCATATGGTTTTTCTCCTTCAATTTGTTAATATGGTGTATCACGTTGATTGATTTGCATATATTGAAGAATCCTTGCATGCCTGGAATAAACCCCACTTGATCGTGGTGCATGATCCTTTAAATGTGCTGTTGGATTCTGTTTGCTAGTATTTTGTTGAGGATTTTTGCATCTATGTTCATCAGTGATATTGGCCTGTAGTTTTCTCTCTTTGTGACATCCTTGTGTGGTTTTGGTATCAAGGTGATGGTGTCCTCGTAGAATGAGTTTGGGAGTGTTCCTCCCTCTGCTATATTTTGGAAGAGTTTGAGAAGGATAGGTGTTAGCCCTTCTCTAAATGTTTGATAGAATTCGCCTGTGAAGCCATCTGGTCCTGGGCTTTTGTTTGTTGGAAGATATTTTTTATTAGTTTCTGCTTTATCACAAAGTGAATCAGCCATACATATATATCTGTTCCCACATCCCTTCCCTCTTGCGTCTCCCTCCCTCCCACCCTCCCCATCCCACCCCTCCAGGCGGTCACAAAGCACCGAGCTGATCTCCATGTGCTATGCGGGTGCTGCCCACTATCTATCTACCTTACGTTTGGTACTGTATATATGTCCATGCCTCTCTTTCGCTTTGTCACAGCTTACCCTTCCCCCTCCCCATATCCTCAAGTCCATTCTCAAGTAGGTCTGTGTCTTTATTCCCATTTTACTGCTAGGTTCTTCATGACAGTTTTTTTTCTTAAATTCCATATATATGTGTTAGCATACGGTATTTGGCTTTCTCTTTCTGACTTACTTCACTCTGTATGACAGACTCGAGGTGTATCCACCTCATTACATATAGCTCAGTTTCGTTTCTTTTTATGGCTGAGTAATACTCCATTGTATATATGTGCCACATCTTCTTTATCCATTCATCCGATGATGGACACATAGGTTGTTTCCATCTCCGGGCTATTGTGAATAGAGCTGCAATGAACATTTTGGTACATGTCTCTTTTTGAATTATGGTTTTCTCAGGGTATATGCCTAGTAGTGGGATTGCTGGGTCATATGGTAGTTGTATTTGTAGTTGTTTAAGGAACCTCCATACTGTTCTCCATAGTGGCTGTACCAATTCACATTCCCACCAGCAGTGCAAGAGTGTTCCCTTTTCTCCACACCCTCTCCAGCATTTATTGTTTCTAGATTTTTTGATGATGGCCATTCTGACTGGTGTGAGCTGATATCTCATTGTAGTTTTGATTTGCATTTCTCTAATGATTAATGATGTTGAGCATTCTTTCATGTGTTTGTTGGCAGTCTGTATATCTTCTTTGGAGAAATGTCTATTTGGGTCTTCTGCCCATTTTTGGATTGGGTTGTTTGTTTTTTTGCTATTGAGCTGCATGAGCTGCTTATAAATTTTGGAGATTAATCCTTTGTCATTTGCTTCATTTTTAAATACTTTGTCCCATTCTGAGGGTTGTCTTTTGGTTTTGTTTATGGTTTCCTTTGCTGTGCAAAAGCTTTGAAGTTTCATTAGGTCCCATGTGTTAATTTTTGTTTTTATTTCCATTTCTCTAGGAGGTGGGTCCAAAAGAATCTTGCTGTGATTTATGTCATAGAGTGTTCTGCCTGTGTTTTCCTCTAAGAGTTTGATAGTTTCTGGCCTTACATTTAGGTCTTTAATCCATTTTGAGCTTATTTTTGTGTATGGTGTTAAGGAGGGATCTAATCTCATACTTTTACATGTACCTGTCCAGTTTTCCCAGCACCAGTTATTGAAGAGGCTGTCCTTTCTCCAGTGTACATTCCTGCCTCCTTTATCAAAGATATGGTGACCATATGTGCGTGGGTTTATCTCTGGGCTTTCTATCCTGTTCCATTGATCTATCTTTCTGTTTTTGTGCCAGTACCATACTGTCTTGATTACTGTAGCTTTGTAGTATAGTCTGAAGTCAGGGAGCCTGGTTCCTCCAGCTCCGTATTCTGTTCTCAAGATTGCTTTGGCTCTTCGGGGTCTTTTGTGTTTCCATACAAATTGTGAATTTTTTTGTTCTAGTTCTGTGAAAAATGCCAGTGGTAGTTTGATAGGGATTGCATTGAATCTGTAGATTGCTTTGGGTAGTAGAGTCATTTTCCCAATATTGATTCTTCCAATCCAGGATCATGGTATATCACTCCATCTATTTGTATCATCTTTAATTTCTTTCATCGGTGTCTTATAATTTTCTGCATACAGGTCTTTTGTCTCCTTAGGTAGGTTTTTTCCTAGATATTTTATTCTTTTTGTTGCAGTGATAAATGGGAGTGTTTTCTTGATTTCACTTTCAGATTTTTCATCATTAGTGTACAGGAATGCCAGAGATTTCTGTGCATTAATTTTGCATCCTGCTACTTCACAAAATTCTTTGTTTAGCTCTAGTAGTTTTCTGGTAGCATCTTTAGGATTATCTATGTATAGTATCATGTCATCTGCTAAGAGTGACAGGTTTACTTCTTGTTTTTCGATTTGGATTCCTTTTATTTCCTTTTCTTCTCTGATTGCTGTGGCTAACACTTCCAAAACGATGTTGAATAAGAGTGGTGAAAGTGGGCAACCTGGTCTTGTTCCTGATGTTGGTGGAAATGGTTCCAGGTTTTCACCATTGAGCACGATGTTGGCTGTAGGTTTGTCATATATGGCCTTTAGTATGTTGAGGAAAGTTCCCTCTACGCCTACTTTCTGCAGGGTTTTTATCATAAATAGGTGTTGAATTTTGTCGAAAGCTTTCTCTGCATCTATTGAGATGATCATATGTTTTTTTCGCCTTCAATTTGTTAATATGGTGTTATCACGTTGATTGATTTGCATATGTTGAAGAATCCTTGCATGCCTGGAATAAACCCCACTTGATCATGGTGTATCATCCTTTTAATGTGCTGTTGGATTCTGTTTGCTAGTATTTTGTTGAGGATTTTTGCATCTATGTTCATCAGTAATATTGGTCTGTTGTTTTCTTTGTTTGTGACATCCTTGTGTGGTTTTGGTATCAAGGTGATGATGGCTTTGTAGAATGAGTTTGGGAGTGTTCCTTTCTCTGCTATATGTTGGAAGAGTTTGAGAAGGATAGGTGTTAGCCCTTCTCTAAATGTTTGAGAGAATTCGCCTTTGAAGCCATCTGGTCCTGAGCTTCTGTTTGTTGGAAGGTTTTTAATGACAGTTTCAATTTCAGTGCTTGTGATTGGTCTGTTCATATTTTCTGTTTCTTCCTGATTCAGTCTTGGCAGTTTGTGCATTTCTAAGGATTTGTCCATTTCTTCCAGGTTGTCCCTTTTTTTGGCATAGAGTTGCTTGTAGTAATCTTTCATGATCTTTTGTATTTCTGCAGTGTCAGTTGTTCCTTCTCCTTTTTCATTTCTATTTCTATTGATTTGAGTCTTCTCTCTTTTTTTCTTGATGAGTCTGGCTAATGGTTTATCAATTTTGTTTATCTTCTCAAAGAACCAGCTTTTAGTTTTCTTCATCTTTGCTATCGTTTCCTTCATTTCTTTTTCATTTATTTCTGATCTGATCTTTATGATTTGTTTCCTTCTTCTAACTTTGGGGTGTTTTTGTTCATGTCTCTCTAATTGCTTTAAGTGCAAGGTTAGGTTGTTTATTCGAGATGTTCCCTGTTTCTTATCGTGGGATTGTATTGCTATAAACTTCCCTCTTAGATCTGCTTTTGCTGCATCCCATAGGTTTTGGGTCATCGTGTCTCCATTGTCATTTGTTTCTAGGTATTTTTTGATTTCCTCTTTGATTTCTTCAGTGATCAGTTCATTATTAAGTAGTGTATTGTTCAGCCTCCATGTGTTTGTATTTTTTACAGATATTTTCCTTTAATTGATATCTAGTCTTATAGCGTTGTGGTCGGAAAAGATACTTGATACAATTTCAATTTTCTTAAATTTACCAAGGCTTGATTTGTGGCCCAAGATATGATCTATCCTGGAGAATGTTCCATGAGCACTTGAGAAAAATGTGTATTTTGTTGTTTTTGGATGGAATGTCCTATAAATATCAATTAAGTCCATCTTGTTTAATGTATCATTTAAAGCTTGTGTTTCCTTATTTATTTCCATTTTGGATGATCTGTCCATTGGTGAAAGTGGGGTGTTAAAGTCCCCTACTATGAATGTGTTACTGTCGATTTCCCCTTTTATGGCTGTTAGTATTTGCCTTATGTATTGAGGTGCTCCTATGTTGTGTGCATAAATATTCACAGTTGTTTTATCTTCTTGTTGGATCGATGCCTTGATCATTATGTAGTGTCCTTCTTTGTCTCTTATAGTAGTCTTTATTTCAAAGTCTATTTTGTCTGATATGAGAATTGCTACTCCAGCTTTCTTTTGGTTTCCATTTGCATGGAATATCTTTTTCCATCCCCTTACTTTCAGTCTGTATGTGTCTCTAGGTATGAAGTGGGTCTCTTGTAGGCAGCATATATATGGGTCTTGTTTTTGTATCCATTCAGCTAATCTGTGTCTTCTGGTGGGAGCATTTAGTCCATTTACATTTAAGGTAATTATCGATATGTATGTTCCTATTCCCATTTTCTTAATTGTTTTGGGTTCGTTATTGTAGGTCTTTTCCTTCTGTTGTGTTTCTTCCCAGAGAAGTTCCTTTAGCATTTGTTGTAAAGCTGGTTGGGTGGTGCTGAACTCTCTCAGCTTTTGCTTGTCTGTAAAGGTTTTAATTTCTCCATCAAATCTGAATGAGATCCTTGCTGGGTAGAGTAATTTTGGTTGCAGGTTTTTCTCCTTCATCACTTTTAATATGTCCTGCCAGTCCCTTCTGGCTTGCAGAGTTTCTGTTGAAAGATCAGCTGTTAACCTTATGGGGATTCCCTTGTGTGTCATTTGTTGTTTTACCCTTGCTGCTTTTAATATGTTTTCTTTGTATTTAATTTTTGACAGTTTGATTAATATGTGTCTTTGCGTATTTCTCCTTGGATTTATCCTGTATGGGACTCTCTGTGCCTCATGGACTTGATTAACTATTTCCTTTCCCATATTAGGGACGTTTTCGAGTATAATCTCTTCAAATATTTTCTCAGTCCCTTTCTTTTTCTCTTCTTCTTTTGGAACCCCAATAATTCGAATGTTGGTGCATTTAATGTTGTCCCAGAGGTCTCTGAGACTGTCCTCAGTTCTTTTCATTCTTTTTTCTCTCTTCTGCTCTGCAGTAGTTATTTCCACTATTTTATCTTCCACGTCACCTATCCGTTCTTCTGCCTCGGTTACTCTGCTATTGATCCCATCTAGAGTATTTTAAATTTCATTTATTGTGTTGTTCATCATTGCTTGTTTCATCTTTAGTTCTTCTACGTCCTTGTTAACTGTTCCTTGCATTTTGTCTATTCTGTTTCCAAGATTTTGGATCATCTTTAGTATCATTATTCTGAATTCTTTTTCAGGTAGACTGCCTATTTCCTCTTCATTTGTTAGGTCTGGTGGGTTTTTATCTTGCTCCTTCACCTGCTACGTGTTTTTCTGTCTTCTCATTTTGCTCATCTTACTGTGTTTGTGGTCTCCTTTTTGCAGGCTGCAGGTTCATAGTTCCCGTTGCTTTTGGTGTCTGTCCCCAGTGGCTATGGTTGGTTCAGTGGGTTGTGTAGGATTCCTGGTGGAGGGGACTAGTGCCTGTGTTCTGGTGGATGAGGCTGGATCTTGTCTTTCTTGTGGGCAGGTCCACGTCAGGTGGTGTGTTTTGGTGTGTCTGTGGACTTATTATGATTTTAGGCAGCCTCTCTGCTAATGGGTGGCGTTGTCTTCCTGTCTTGCTAGTTGTTTGGCATAGGGTGTCCAGCACTGTACCTTGCTTGTCGTTGAGTGAAGCTGGGTGCTGGTGTTGAGATAAAGATCTCTGGAAGATTTTTCCCGTTTGATATTATGTGGAGCTGGGAGGTCTCTTGTGGACCAGTGTCCTGAAGTTGGCTCTCCCACCTCAGAGGCACAGCACTGACTCCTGGCTGCAGCACCAAGAACCTTTCATCCACACGGCTCAGAATAAAAAGGAGAAAAAGTAGAAAGAAACAATTAGTAGAAGAAGAAAGAAAGGAAGGAAGGAAGAAAGGAGGGAGGGAAGGAAGGAAAAAAGGAAAGAAGATAAAGTAAAATAAAGTATGATAAAATATAATAAAGTTATTAAAATAAAAAATAATTATTAAGAAAAAATGGACAGAACCCTGGGACAGATGGTGGGAGCACAGCTATACAGAGAAAATCTCACACAGAAGCATACACATACACACTCAGAAAAAGAGGAAAAGGGGAAAAAATCATAAATCTTGCTCTCAAAGTCCACCTCCTCAATTTGGGAGGATTCGTTGTCTAAAGGAGGGAAGGAAGGAAAGAAAGAAAGAAAGAAAGAAGATGAAGTAAAATAAAATAAAGTAAGATAAAATAAAGTTATTAAAATAAAAAATAATTATTAAGAAAAAAATTAAAAACAAAAAAACCCCAAAAAGCAAAAATAAAAAACTGATGCATAGAACCCTAGGACAAAAAAAATCACAAATCTTGCTCTCAAAGTCTACCTCCTCAATTTGGGATGATTTGTTGTCTATTCATGTATTCCACAGATACAGGGTACATCAAGTTCATTGTGGAGCTTTCATCCGCTGCTTCTGAGGGTGCTGGGAGAGACTTCCCTTTCTCTTTGTTCGCACAGCTCCCAGGGCTGAGCTTTGGATTCGGCCCCGCCTCTGCGAGTAGGTCGCTGGAGGGCGTCTTTTCTTTGCTCAGACAGGACGGGGTTAAAGGAGCAGCCGCTTCGGGGACTCTGGCTCACTCAGGCTGGGGGGAGGGAGGGGCACGGGGTGCAGGGTGAGCCTGCGGCGGCAGAGGCCGGCGCGACGTTGCAGCAGCCTGAGGCGTGCCGTGTGCTCCCCCGGGGAAGCCGTTCCTGGATCCTGGGACCCTGGCAGTGGCGGGCTGAACAGGCTCCTTGGAAAGGGGGTGTGGATAGTGACCTGTGCTCTCGCACACAGGCTTCTCAGTGGCGGCAGCAGCAGCCTTGGCGTCTTAATGCCCGTCTCTGGGGTCCGCGCTATTAGCCGCGGCTGGGGCCCGTCTCTGGAGCTCCTTTAAGCAGCGCTCTTAATCCCCTCTCCTCGCGTACCAGGAAACAGAGGGAAGAAAAAGTCTCTTGCCTCTTCGGCAGGTCCAGACTTTTCCCTGGACTCCCTCCTGGCTAGCCGTGGTGCACTAACCCCCTGCAGGCTGTGTTCACGCCACCAACCCCAGTCCTCTCCCTGCGCTCCGACCGAAGCCCGAGCCTCAGCTCCCAGTCCCGCCTGCCCTGGTGGGTGAGCAGTCAAGCCTCTTGGGCTGGTGAGTGCCGGTCGGCCCCGATTCTCTGTGTGGGAATCTCTCCGCTTTGCCCTCTGCACCCCTGTTGCTGTGCTCTCCTCTGCGGCTCCGAAGCTTTCCCCATCTGCCACCCGCAGTCTCCACCTGCGAAGGGGCTTCCTAGTGTGTCAAGGATTTTTTTTCTAAATACACTTATCAAACATGCTTTGGTTTATCCTCCTCATATTACAAGCCATGGCCAGCATGTTAGGGCAACTCTGATTTATAGGAACATATTGAAATTTACATACACATAATTTTGTTTGTTTTTTGCTGTGCAAAGCTTTTTACAGTCTTTAAGTGATTTTCATTTTTGATGTTAGAAATAAGTTGTAATTTGATAGTTTTATGTTTGTACTTTTGGTTCTTAGCATACTGAGTTTGAAATTATTTCATTGACTTAAAAGTATAATGTTTCTTAGTATTAAGTTGTTATTGCTTTAAGAAAGATGTTAACAGTCTTTCCTCATTTTTCTCCTTTTTTAAATAACAGAAATGAGCAAGGGGTTTGATGTAAGTATTAGCAGTGTTCTGTTCTGGTTAAGCATCGTCTGGAGTTTTAGTCTTCCTGTTGCTGTGCTTTTAGAGTCCCATTAACAAAGTAAATGGTACCAAGACAAGAATGAATGAGATGATGTTGACCCTGATATTCATAAATATACTTAATATATTTAACTTGGAGAATAGAAGACTAAGGGAGAAACAACTATCTTTCATATATTCCATAAGATGTCATGTGAAATGGGGAACTTGTACTGAAATCACAGTAAAAAACAATAGAGGAAGTTACAGAGCAATAAGTTTTGCTCAATAGGAGGAGGAACTTTCTAGGAACTAGGGATACCTAGCACTGTAGGAAGCTGGCTCTGAAGAGTGGAGCTCCTTTTCTGTGGAAGTATTTAAGTATGGGCTAGGTATCCTTCTATTAAATTCCTGTGAGATGGCTTCTTCACTGTATGAAAATTGATCTCTAAGTTCCTATAAAAGTTTTCAGATTATTTTGTGACATTGAGATTCTTGCTTAGCTTTGAAGTATTTTGTGTTTTTCAGACCAGTGAATGGAGGTTAAGCTATGTCAATAAGGAATTTGCTGTTTGCCCCTCTTACCCACCAATTGTCATAGTACCCAAAGCCATCGATGATGAAGCTCTTCGGAAGGTAGCTACATTTCGACATGGAGGACGCTTCCCAGTACTCAGCTATTATCATAAAAAAAATGGAATGGTAAGTGAACAATAAATACTGCTGCTTAATCGACTGGAAGACTTGGTTTGAGATTCTTAGAAATGTTCCCCTTTTCTGTGTACCTGTTCATTGAAGTGATTAGTCTCTCCTGCTGGGACTTCTGTTATTTAAGCTTTAGGGAATCAGGAGTAGAGTGTTTTCTGTGATCAGGATATGACTTTGAATTCTTTCCATGATGCTGCTTAACCTTAGAAAAGCCCACAGAAGTTTATCTTTAGGACTCAGTACAAAGGGAGCTAATGTTTAGTTGATACTTAAAATTAACACTCTTAAGTAGAAAAATAAATTTCTCTGACCAGAATAATGGTATATACTTTATTTTAATTATTCTCACCAGATTTTCCTGTGAAAGGTAAATTGAACAGACGTTTTTATTTTCAAAAGGGAAAAGAGTGACACATGTCATTAGTCACCACTTAAGTAAACACAGGAGTCAGGAATTGAATGGGCAAGTGCTCACTGTGTGTTCGTTTCCTAAATATTTTCGAAGTTTATTTCTCTCCTCTTACTTTCTCTTTGTCAGTAAACTCTGCTTCTCATTTTGAATCCAATAGTAAATGAGTGGGTAAGTTATAGCTATCTTCCATTTTCCTTTTTCCCCTGGTAGTAAGTCAAATGTAGATATTTAGGATAAAGGGATTTCTATAAATCAGGTCACCTATCTTGCCTGCTCAGCAGTATTTCTCTTCACTAGGGTTCACCATAAAGCATTTTAACAACTCATAAAATATATTATTGTGTCCAGTTACATGGTAAGTGCAGTCTGAGAGTTAGCCATTGTCATCCTCTGGATGACCTTCCTTATGTTAAATTTCAAGGTAGTTAAGATAACAGTATGTATTATGGCACTGGTCCCCAACCTTTTTGTCACCAGGGACTCTTCATGGAAGACAGTTTTTCCATGGAAAGGGTGGGGGGATGGCTCAGGCAGTAATGCGAGTGATGGGGAGCGGCAGATGAAGCTTTGCTCGCCTGCCTACCACTCACCTCCTGCTCTGTGGCCCGGTTCCTAACAGGCCGTGGGCTGGCACTGGTCTGTGGCCTGGGGGTTGGGGACCCCTGTATTATGGGATGAGCTTGAAATAATTCTAAACCATTTGCCAGGGAATAGATCAGTATAACAGATGTGGATTTCTTGAGAAAAGTTTCAAAAGCAGACTTCGAAGTATGTAGTTTTTGGATTTTGGAGACAAATGGTTAAGTCCTGGAATACTGGAAGAAGCCCACTGGAGAATAAAGAATAAATAAGTAGCTTTCAAGATATTGAAAGTGATTCCCAAAACAAGAATAATAGTACATAAATTTTTTTTTATTTTACCATCGGTGCCTTTTCTCTTTATAATTATTGATAAAACCTGCCAACCCTAAGTTTATGTAGTTGAAGCCAAAGTTTCCTGGTGTGTAGGCTGTTATCATTATCTTAATTACAGGCCCAGATCTGCTGGATAATTAATTCACTGATTAAATGAATTGTAATATTTGATCTTAAAGAGGAACTATAATTTATTATGTGAAAGTATTTTGAGATAGTAGGAAGAAAAATCGTGTAAAAGTACAAGTCTTATTTTTGTTTTACAATGATTAACTATTGTCAATACATAGAAACATTTCTTTGTTTTAGGATCAAATTCATCTCCAAAGTGGCACACTGTTTTTTTACTTTTTATTACATCTTTATTGGAGTATAATTGCTTTACAGTGGTGTGTTAGTTTCTGCTATATAACAAAGTGAATCAGCCATACATATACATATACCCCCATATCTCCTCCCTCCCACCCCTCCCTATCCCACCCCTCAAGGTGGTCACAAAGCACCGAGCTGATCTCCCTATGCTATGTGGCTGCTTCCCACTAGCTATCTATTTTACATTCGGTAGTGTATATATGTCCATGCCACTCTCTCACTTCGTCCTAGCTTACCCTTCCCCCTCCCTGCATCCCCAAGTCCATTCTCTAGTAGGTCTGCGTCTTTATTCCTGTTGTGCCCCTAGATTCTTTTTTTTTTTTAAACAGAGAACAGGAGTCTTTATTTATTTATTTATTTTTAAATTTATTTATTTATTTGTTTGTTTTGGGCTGTGTTGGGTCTTTGTTTCTGTGCGAGGGCTTTCTCTAGTTGTGGCAAGCGGGCGCCACTCTTCATCGCGGTGCGCGGGCCTCTCTCACTATCGCGGCCTCTCTTGTTGCGGAGCACATGCTCCAGACGCGCAGGCTCAGTAGTTGTGGCTCATGGGCCTAGTTGCTCTTCGGCATGTGGGATCTTCCCAGACCAGGGCTCGAACCCGTGTCCCCTGCATCGGCAGGCGGATTCTCAACCACTGCGCCACCAGGGAAGCCCCACCTAGGTTCTTCATGACCATTTTCTTTAGATTCCATATATATGTGTTAGTATACGGTATTTGTTTTTCTCTTTCTGACCTACTTCACTCTGTATGACAGACTCTAGGTCCATCTACCTCACTACAAATAAATCAATTTCGTTTCTTTTTATGGCTGAGTAATGTTCCATTGTATATATGTGCCATATCTTCTTTATCCATTCATCTGTCTGTGGACACTTAGGTTGCTTCCATGTCCTGGCTATTGTAAATAGAGCTGCAATGAACATTGTGGTACATGACTCCTCACAGAATTGTTTTTTGAGATACTCTTAATCTAGCTAATTCATTTCTGTTTGCAGAAACTTTAAAAAGCAGCTACTGTTAAATTTTAGACTCTATTGTCCTTGTAGGTTATTATGCGAAGTGGTCAGCCACTCACTGGCACAAATGGGAGACGGTGCAAAGAAGATGAGAAGCTGATAAATGCTACCCTCAGGGCAGGAAAGCGTGGCTACATCATTGACACCCGACCTCTAAACGTAGCTCAGCAAGCTAGAGCCAAAGGAGGTGGCTTTGAACAAGAAGCTCATTATCCCCAGTGGAGGCGGATTCATAAGTACATTGAGAGGTAAAAGATTCGGGAGACAGTACTGGACTCTTATTTGAAGATATTTAGAGTGAGTGAGCCTTAGCTGTTCAAAAATCGCAAGTTTTCAAATGAACCTTCATATTAACTTGAGTCAAAAAATTGGCTGGATATCCTGTCCTTGTGTTTTATAAGATAAGCAGAAAACTTAATGGTGGATGCTCAGAAGTGAGTTTTGATCAGATAGCATTTTTTCTCTGTTAGCTCTGAAATTTCATCACCATGAGGTCTGCTCCTCTACTTGTAGATCAGTCACCAAACTTACTGACAAGATATGGTACGCCTAATTATATTTTCCTAAGTCAAAAAGACGTAGACATTTAATTTCCCTGCTACGCACTTATGTTCACACCTTGTTTCCTCTACCTATATCATCTCCTTTATGCTTGCATTTAGTGGTTTATAATTGCTTCTGGGTGGGTGAGTGGGTGGGAGTTGGAGCTAATAAAACAATGGGATCTGAGCTGGCCTTGGGCATCCCTGCTGACAGTAGAGTTGATTCTGTGGGAACGGGACACAGATGTTAGTGGTGCTGTTTTGTGACCTGTCACAAAAAGCAGTGCTGTGGCCCTCTCCTCAGTCAGGTAATTCAGTTATGCAAACTGGGTTTAATCTGTTCAGATGAGGAAGAGTTTACCATCGCAGGCATTTAAGCATTTCACAATCATGTTTAAATATTAGTTTTTCAGTCTTTAACCCTGTAAGTTATTATATAGCAAGGTAAATATTTTTATAGTATTTTGAGCTGCTTTTTCCCTTGGATATATATTGGGGGCTGAGTTTTTGATTTGGTTTCTTCTTTCATTGTTCTATGTTCTGTTTTCTTTCTTTCTTCTTTTTAACTTTTTCTTGTTTTTGAAAGGTATCACATTCTTCAGGAGAGCTTAATCAAACTCGTGGAAGCTTGTAATGACCAAACACATAACATGGACCGATGGCTCAGTAGATTGGAGGCTTCCAACTGGCTGACTCACATCAAAGAGATTCTGACAACTGCCTGTCTGGCAGCTCAGTGTCTCGACAGGTAAAGTGCCTCTCCGGGTTCTGGAGCGGGGCACTCACACCAACTAGACTTCGCTTCCATCCAGACCTGTGGTTGTGTATTATGTTACTGTTCACGCCTGTCTGTATCTTATGTTCACATCATTTTATGAATAACTATAGAAGATAGTCAATGCCATTCAGTGTCAGTGAAGTGTGTGTGTAGAGTCTGGCATTTAATTGATAATGTGTCTTGAATGAATGTGAACCATGTACATATACATGTCTTCCATGACAAAAATTTTTTAAGTACTAAAGGACGTATTTTTTTCTATAAAAATCCTTAAAATGTGAATCTACCAATTTTCCTTTTCTTAGACTGAAAAAGAATGAAAAGTTTTCTTATTTCTCCTTAGAGGGCCAAACTTGGCCTTCAAGGAACTTTTGAAATAGCAATGAAAGGAAACATGTAATTTTGTTACACAGTAAGTGATCCTTTCTAATGTCTCAGCTATCTTGTTACAAACTACTTGATATGTGCAGTTATATCTGGATCTCAAGTTGAGAAGACCGGATGGTGGTGATGTGAAGTATATGAAGTGGTTTTAGTTTATTCACTCAGTTGAAAGTTGCTAATCCTTGAGACTTGCTTGAGGCTGAAGACTTGAACAGGGGTAGAAGGATTGGTATAAGGTGTTGCAGAAGCTTAGAATGCCCTTTTATTTTATTTATTTTTCATTTTAAACCTGTTTTTTTTTTAAATTTATTTATTTATTTAGGGCCGCGTTGGGTCTTCGTTGCTGCACGCGGGCTTTCTCTAATTGCCGCAAGCGGGGGCTCCTCTTCGTTGCAGTGTGCGGGCTTCTCATTGTGGTGGCTTCTCTTATTGCAGAGTACAGGTTCTAGGTGTGTGGGCTTCGGTAGTTGTGGCAGGCAGGCTCAGGAGTTGTGGCACACAGGCTTAGTTGCTCCGCAGCATGCAGGATCTTCCGGGACCAGGGCTCAAACCCGTGTCCCCTGCACTGGTGGATTCTTAACCACTGCACCACCAGGGGAAGTCGTTTTAAAATCTTATACACTTGCAAAGATGGGGTGGAGGGGGGTGCTGAACTTCCTAGCAGCCAATTCAAAGACAGAGAACACTTTGCTTAAAAATGAACCCATATAAACATGAATTTCAATTAGAACCCCGATCTGCATTCACATAGGATGCTGTAACAGGCCCTAGAAGAGCTGGCTAAGTCCTTGTCTTGGTCCATCTCTACTCTAATGTCTTCATTAGCTTCCACAGAGAATAGATGTCTCCTCGATAAGGCATCAGTTACTCCACTTGAAAGCAGACAGGAGAAAGACTGAAAGGAGGTTTTCTGCAAACCAGATTTTTAAAAGAATGCCTTAAATTTAATTTCTTTCCCATCTTGTTTCCATTGTCTCTTTTATTCCTTCCTGTTTTCTAAATGACTGTTATCATCACATTCAATTGGTATTGAAGCCCTGCCAGGAGTAATGGCCAGAGCAGTCCAAGGAGCACTGAGCTGTTTCTCCTTGATTTTGTCTTTCTGTATCTCAAGTAGCACAAAAGCCTTGTCTTCAAGGAACAGTTCAAACATCAACAGGCACGTTGCTTTTCATAAACCACATGTCCACCTCAGTCACCTTTTTTCTTTCTTTCCTGGATTGAACTTCTAAGTCTACCTGCATTATTCTTTGTTGATTTGCCTCAGTCATGTCTCAAATTCCTATACATATATAATTTCCTTTAAGCTTCCAAACAACAATTGTTATGTATTATTACCCTACCTCTATAGATAAGGAAAAATAAAATCAGAGTAAGTTGCCTGTGTTGTGCTGATTACAGCCCAGTGGCAGTGCTGAGAGTCCAACATTTTTGTAAGAAATAATTGAGGAGTAACACAGATAGACCCTTGAGTGTATGTCTCTGGATCTTTTCCTGGATCTTTAAATGGCTGTTGTTCTGCTCTGATATTTTCTATGCTATTTTGTTTGTTTGTTGTTGTTGTTTTTGGTTTAAGTAACATCAGGGATAGTTAACATACAAACTTCTAGCTGGGAGAGCAAATCTATTTCACAGGGAAAAATGCCCATCCCTTGGTTGTTTCAGAAGGGACTCCTTGTTTGCTTCAGAAAGCTGAAGGAAGACTCTGGGAGTACATTAATATATGCTAACAACTTTTTCTATAGGAAAGCGTGAAAACTTGCCCCACTCTTGTGTAAGATGGAACATGAAATATTTTGATACATTATCCTTCTATATTAAAAAAAATCTAGGCTGCTGCTTTAAAAGAGGGCAGATGTGACCCCAATTGCCTTTTGGGGGGTTAATTTTTAAATGTTTGCACACCAACAATTTCATCAACAAAAACATACATCTCTGAATAAAATGAGAAATACTTATAACCAAGAAGAACAACAGATAATTTTACTGGTAGTTACTGATTTTATAATGTTTTTCAGTTTATCAGAGTGATTTTTCTTTTTTGAAAGCATTTTGCATGCTTATTTTGGGTCAAATTCTAAACCTAGCCCTGACAACAGTATTTAATTTCCAGGGGCTAGTATATGTACACAACAAAAACTTCCAAAGATATCTTCCTATCAACTGAGTTATTTAAAATAATAATCTATTTGTCTGCCAGAAAAAACATTGATATCATATTAAAGCTAGACTTTTGGAGGGGGAGACATATTTTGTTATTCATTTCTAAACAATTTAAAAAAGAAATATGAAAATAATTACAAAATCAAACTTTCTAGAGTCATAAATTATTTTATACTCCTAAGTGGTTAATTCCTTTTTTTAATTAATTGAAGTATATTTGATTTACAGTGTTGTATTAGTTTCAGGTGTACAGCAAAGTGATTCAGTTATACATATATATATATCTATTCTTTTTCAGATTCTTTTCCCATACAGATTATTACAGAGTATTGAGTAGGGTTCCCTGTGCTCTACAGTAGGTCCTTGCTGATTATCTATTTTATGTATAGTAGTGTGTATATGTTAATCCCAACCTCCTAATTTATCCCTTCCCCTCCTTTCCCTTTGGTAACCTATAAGTGTGTTTTCTAAGTCTGTGAGTCAGTTTCTGTTTTGTAAGTAAGTTCATTTGTATCATTTTTTAGATTCCACGTATAAGTGATATGATTTGATATTTGTCTTTCTCTGTCTGACTTCACTTAGAATGATCATCTCTAGGTCCATCCATGTTGCTGCAAAAGGCATTATTTCTTTCTTTTTTCATTCATTTTATCCCCATCAGTGTATACATGTCAATCCCAATCTCCCAACTCATCACACCACCACCACCACCCCCACCACTTCCCCCCTTGGCGTCCATACGTTTGTTCTCTACATCTGTGTCTCAATTTCTGCCCTGCAAACCAGTTCATCTGTACCATTTTTCTAGGATGCACATATATGCGTTAATATACGATATTTGTTTTTCTCTTTCTGCCTTACTTCACTCTGTATGACAGTCTCTAGATCCATCCACGTCTCTACAAATGACCCAATTTCATTCCTTTTCATGGCTGAGTAGTATTCCATTGTGCATATGTGCCACATCTTCTTTATCCATTCATCTATCGATGGACCTTTAGGTTGCTTCCTTGTCTTGGCTGTTGTAAACAGTGCTGCAATGAACAGTGAGGTGCATGTATCTTTTTGAAGTATGTTTTTCTCCAGATATATGCCCAGGAGTGGGATTGCTGGATCATATGGTAGCTCTATTTTTAGTTTTTTGAGAAACTTCCATACTGCTTTCCATAGTGGCTATATCAATTTACATTCCCACCAATAGTGTAGGAAGGTTCCCTTTTCCCCACACCCTCTCCAGCATTTATTATTTGTAGACTTTTTGATGATGGCCATTCTGACTGGTGTGATGGGATACCTCAGTAGTTTTGATTTGCATTTCTCTAATAATTAGTGATGTTGAACATCTTTTCCTGTGCTTTTTGGCCATCTGTATGTCTTCTTTGGAGAAATGTCTATTTATGTCTTCTGCCCATTTTTTGATTGGGTTATTTGTTTTCTGCATCATCTGTTTGTATATTTTGGAGATTAATCCCTTGTCAGTTGCTTCATTTGCAAATATTTTCTCCCATTCTGTGGGTTTTCTTTTTGTTTACGGTTTCCTTTGCTGTGCAAAAGCTTTTACGTTTTTTTTTTTCTGGCTGCGTTGGGTCTTCGTTGCTACACACAGGCTTTCTCTAGTTGCGGCGAGTGGAGGCTACTCTTCATTGCAGTGTGCAGGCTTCTCATTGCGGTGGCTTCTCTTGTTGTGGAGCACGGGCTCTAGGCACGCGGGCTTCAGTAGTTGTGGCTTGTGGGCTCTAGAGCGCAGGCTCAGTAGTTGTTGCGCATGGGCTTAGTTGCTCTGTGGCATGTGGGATCTTCCCAGACCAGGGATCGAACCCATGTCCCCTGCAGTGGCAGGCAGATCCCTGACAACTGTGCCACCAGGGAAGTCCCACTTTTAAGTTTATTCGGTCCCATTTGTTTTTTTTTGTTTTTCTTTTATTTTATTGGAGTGTAGTTGCTTTACACTGCTGTGTCAGTTTGTTTTTATCTTCATTACTCTAGGAGGTGGATTGAAAAAGATATTGCTGTGATTTATGTCAAAGAGTGTTCTTCCTATGTTTTCCTCTAAAAGTTTTATAATGTCTGGTCTTACATTTAGGTCTCGAATCCATTTTGAGTTTATTTTTGTGTATGGTGTTAGGGAGTGCTCCAATTTCATTCTTTTACGTGTAGCTGTCCAGTTCTCCCAGCACCACTCATTGAAGAGACTGTCTTTTCTCCATTGTACATCTTTGCCTCCTTTGTCATAGATTAGTTGACCATAGGTGCGTGGGTTTATCTCTGGCCTTTCTATCTTGTTCCATTGATCTATGTTTCTGTTTTTGTGCCAGTACCATATTGTCTTGATTACTGCAGCTTTGTAGTACAGTCTGAAGTCAGGGAGTCTGATTCCTCTAGGTCCGTTTTTTTCCCTCAAGACTGCTTTGGCTATTCGGGGCCTTTTTGGTCTCCATATAAATTTTAAAATTATTTATTCTAGTTCTGTAAAAAATGCCATTGGTAATTTGATAGGGATTGCATTGAATCTGTCGATTGCTTTGGGTAGTATACTCATTTTCACAATATTGATTCTTCCAATCCAAGAACATGGTATTTCTCTCCATCTGTTGGTATCATCTTTAATTTCTTTCATCAGTGTCTTATAGTTTTCTGCATACAGGTCTTTTGTCTCCTTAGGTAGGTTTATTCCTAGGTATTTTATTCTTTTTGTTGCAATGATAAATGGGAGTGTTTCCTTAATTTCTCTTTCAGAGTGTTCATCATTAGTGTATAGGAATGCAAGAGATTTCTGTGCATTAATTTTGTATCCTGTAACTTTACCAGATTCATTGATTAGCTCTAATAGTTTTCTGGTGGCATCTTTAGGATTCTCTATGTATAGTATCATGTCATCTGCAAAAAAATGACAGTTTCACTTCTTCTTTTCCAATTTGTATTCCTTTTATTTCTTTCTCTTCTCTGATTGCCATGGCTAGGACTTCCAAAACTATGTTGAATAAGAGTTGGGAGAGTGGACATCCTTGTCTTATTCCTGATCTTAGAGGAAATGCTTTCAGTTTTTCACCATTGAGAATGTTTGCTGTGGGTTTGTTGTATATGGCCTTTATTTTGTTGAGGTAGGTTCCCTCTATGCCCACTTTCTGGAGAGTTTTTATCATAAACGGGTGTTGAATTTTGTCAGAAGCTTTTTCTGCATCTATTGAGATGATCATATGGTTTTTCTTCTTCAATTTGTTAATATGGTGTATCACATTGATTGATTTGCATATATTGAAGAATTGTTGCATCCCTGGGATAAATCCCACTTGATCACGGTGCACGATCCCTTCAATGTGTTGTTGGATTCTGTTTGCTAGTATTTTGTTGAGGATTTTTGCATCTTTATTCATCCGTGATATTGGTCTGTAATTTTCTTTTTTGTAGTATCTTTGTCTGGTTTTGGTATCAGGGTGATGGTGGCCTCATAGAGTGAGTTTGCGAGTGTTCCTTCCTCTGCAATTTTTTGGAAGAGTTTGAGAAGGATGGCTGTTAGGTCTTCTCTAAATGTTTGACAGAATTCACCTGTGAAGCCATCTGGCCCTGGACTTTTGTTTGTTGGAAGATTTTTTTTTTTTTTGGCGGTACGTGGGCCTCTCACTGTTGTGGCCTCTCTCATTGCAGAGCACAGGCTCCGGATGCGAAGGCTCAGTGGCCCTGGCTCACGGACCCAGCCGCTCCGCGGCATATGGGATCTTCCTGGACCGGGTCATGAACCCGTGTCCCTTGCATCAGCAGGCGGACTCTCAACCACTGCACCACCAGGGAAGCCCCTGTTGGAAGATTTTTAATCACAGTTTCAATTTCATTACTTGTGATTGGTCTGTTCATATTTTCTGTTTTTTCCTGGTTCACCCTTGGAAAGTTACACCTTTCTAAGGATTTGTCCATTTCTTCCAGGTTGTCCATTTTATTGGCATAGAGTTGCTTGTAGTAGTCTCTGAGGATGCTTTGTATTTCTGCGATGTCCATTGTAACTTCTCCTTTTTCATTTCTAATTTTATTGATTTGAGTCCTCTCCCTCTTTTTCTTGATGAGTCTGGCTAATGGTTTATCAATTTTGTTTACCTTCTAAAAGAACCAGCTTTTAGTTTTATTGATCTTTGCTATTGTTTTCTTTGTTTCTATTTCATTTATTTCTGCTCTGATCTTTATGATTTCTTTCCTTCTGCTAACTTTCGGTTTTGTTTGTTCTTTCTCTAGTTCCTTTAGGTATAAGGTTAGATTGTTTACTTGAGATTTTTCTTGTTTCTTAAGGTAGGCTTGTATAGCTATAAAATTCCCTCTTAGAACTGCTTTTGCTGCATCCCATAGGTTTTGGATGGTCGTGTTTTCATTGTCTTTTGTCTCTAGGTATGTTTTGATTTCCTCTTTGATTTCTTCAGTGATCTCTTGGTTATTTAGTAATGTATTGTTTGGCCTTCATGTGTTTGTGTTTTTTACGTTTATTTCCCTGTAATTCATTTCTAATCTCATAGCATTGTGGTCAGAAAAGATGCTTGATATGATCTCAGTTTTCTTAAATTTACTGAGGCTTGATTTGTGACCCAAGATGTTATCTGTCCTGGAGAACATTCTGTGTGCACTTGAGAAGAAAGTGTAATCTGCTGTTTTTGGATGTAATGTCCTATAAATATAAATTAAATCTATCTGGTCTATTGTGTCATTTAAAGTTTCTGTTTCCTTATTTATTTTCATTTTGGATGATCTGTCCATTGGTTTAAGTGAGGTGTTAAAGTCCCCCACTATTATTGTGTTACTGTCGATTTCCTCTTTTATAGCTGTTAGCAGTTGCCTTATGTATTGAGGTGCTCCTATGTTGGGTGCATATAGATTTATAATTTTTATATCTTCTTCTTGGATTGATCCCTTGATCATTATGTAGTGTCCTTCCTTGTCTCTTGTAACATTCTTTATTTTAAAGTCTATTTTATCTGATATGAGTATAACTACTCCAGCTTTCTTTTGATTTCCATTTGCATGGGATATCTTTTTCCATCCCCTCACTTTCAGTCTGTATGTGTCCTTAGGTCTGAAGTGGGTCTCTTGTAGACAGCATATATATGGGTCTTGTTTTTTATCCATTCAGCAAGCCTGTGTCTTTTGGTTGGAGCATTTAATCCATTTACGTTTAAGGTAATTATCGATATGTATGTTCCTGTGACCATTTTCTTCATTGTTTTCGGTTCGTTTTTGTAGGTCCTTTTCTTCTCTTGTGTTTCCCACTTAGAGAAGTTCCTTTAGCATTTGTTATAGAGTTGGTTTGGTGGTGCTGAATTCTCTTAGCTTTTGCTTGCCTGTAAAGCTTTTGATTTCTCCATCAAATCTGAATGAGATCCTTGCTGGGTAGAGTAATCTTGGTTGTAGGTTCTTCCCTTGCATCACTTTAAGTACATCATGCCACTCCCTTCTGGCTTGTATAGTTTCTGCTGAGAAATCATCTGTTAACCTTATGGGAGTTCCCTTGTATGTTATTTGTCATTTTTCCCTTGCTGCTTTTAATAATATTTCTGTGTCTTTATTTTTGCCAATTTGATTACTATGTGTCTCGGCGTGTTTCTCCTTGGGTTTATCCTGTATGGGACTCGCTGCGCTTCCTGGACTTGGGTGGCTATTTCTTTTTCCATGTTAGGGAAGTTTTCGACTATAATCTCTTCAAATATTTTCTCTAGTCCTTTCTCTCTCTCTTCTCCTTCTGGGACCCCTATAATGCAAATGTTGTTGCTTTTAATGTTGTTCCCAAAGGTCTCTTAGGCTGTCTTCATTTCTTTTCATTCTTTTTTCTTTATTCTGTTGCTCAGCAGTGAATTCCACCATCCTGTCTTCCATGTCACTTATCCGTTCTTCTGCCTCAGTTATTCTGCTATTGATTCCTTCTAGTGTAGTTTTCATTTCAGTTAGTGTATTGTTCATCTCTGTTTGTGTGTTCTTTAATTCTTCTAGGTCTTTGTCAAACATTTCTTGCATCTTCTCGATCTTTGCCTCCATTCTTTTTCTGAGGTCCTGGATCATCTTCACTATCATTATTCTGAATTCTTTTTCTGGAAGGTTGCCTATTTCCACTTCATTTAGTTGTTTTTCTGGGGTTTTATCTTGTTCCTTCATCTGGGACATAGCCCTCTGCCTTTTCATCTTGTCTATCTTTCTGTGAACGTGGTTTTTGTTCCACAGGCTGCAGGATTGTAGTTCTTCTTGCTTCTGCTGTCTGCCCTCTGTTAGAATGCCCTTTTTAAGAAGGGGATTCCCACTGAAACCGTAGGTAGGTAGAAGTGTTGTTACCACATAGTTGGGTGGCACTTTTCTTTGAGATTTTGTTTTATTGATGCTTCCAAATTAGGGAAATATATATGTAATTTTAAAAATAATTAATGAAAAATTGATAATAGAACAGGTTGCTTAAGATCATGTGGTGAGTTAGCAAGCAACTTACCACAGGGGCACCAAGTGCCATGAATCAGGATTCCCTGGGATTCCTGGTGTAGCGACTTCCCTGGTGATCCAGTGGTAGAGAATCCACCTTCCTATGCAGGGGACACGGATTTGATCCCTGGTCAAGGAACTAAGATCCCACTTGCCATGGGGTGACTAAGCCCACATTGCCACAGCTACTGAACTCATGCGCCTCAATGAGAGAGCCCATGTGCCGCGAACTACAGATCCCACTCATTCTGGTGCCCACGCGCTACAACTAGAGAGAGAAAACCAACACGCCACAAGTAGAGAGAAGCCCACACTGCAACGAAAATATCCTGCATGCCGCAACTAAGGCCCGATGCAGCCAAAACAATAAAGAAAAAAGAAGGGAAGCCCATTTATCTTATAAAATATGGGAGTTAAAGACCAAGGTTCTATGGCAGAGAAATAATACAGAATGATGAGATGTATATATTAAGGGTTTGGGTTTTTTTAACCTAAGTTAAAAATGTTTCCCCTTACATGATGAGTACAGAGGCTTTGTTTGCTTATGAAACATGAATTGTCATAAACCCTTATAACAATGTTGTCTAAATTTTCAGCCATAATAAGAGGTGATGCAGGTGAATGTAATCCCAGGAGCAGAACAATGTTTGCTCTCTGCACCTTTGTTTAGTTTGGGCTACCTTAAATAAACGGGGACTTCCATACTCCTAGGAGAATTGAAGTTTTTGCTTTATTTTGCCATGTTTGAGTTCCCTTTGTTGATGTATATTAGCTCATTAGTTATACCTCCATAAAAGTCTGCCCTTACAACACTCAAAATGTAAAAATAGACCTTAAGTTAATTGAATTAAATTTAGAGTATACCACAGATAACTAGGATATATATCTAATATATATCAAAAGCCTGAAAACATTTGCTCGTACCCTTCAGTCTAGTCATTAGATTGCATCCTGAGAATGGGGTTGTTAACTTAACCATAGGTGAACTTCAGGGAGTCTTGTTTTCAAAGTAAGAACTCCAGAATAATTCAGCAAAAGACAAAAAGCTAAGTACACCATCTAAAGTGTAACAAAAATTGGCAGTGACAGGAATGTCCAACTATAGGATTAAGTAAATTGTAGTTCATCACTTAATAGAATATTATGTAACCATTAATACAATACTTTTTTTTTTTTTTTTTTTTTTTGCGGTACGCGGGCCTCTCACTATTGTGGCCTCTCCCGTTGTGGAGCACAGGCTCCAGACACGCAGGCTCAGCGGCCATGGCTCACGGGCCCAGCTGCTCCATGGCATGTGGGATCTTCCCGGACCAGGGCACGAACCCGTGTCCCCTGCATCGGCAGGCGGACTCTCAACCACTGAGCCACCAGGGAAGCCCTAATACAATATACTTTTATAGATGACATAGAACATGGAAAAATGTTTATAATAAAAGTGGAAATAATAAGTTACCTTTTGTTACAGCTATGTAAAGTATATCTGTACATGAGGAAAGAATTAACAGTAACCAAACATAAAACTTTTATGGGAAAGTGGTGAGCTCATTTCCCTTTTTTCCACAATTTCCTTCACTGTCATTTCAATAAAAAGAGGTAGAAGAAGGGGAGGGGAGAAAATGTAGTTTAGTTTCTGGTGTTTCCTCCCACTCTTTATAATAATGGGGTCCTAGGTACCACCTACAGAATGTATAGTGGTATCATTGCCACTGACTTTCTAGATTGACACTTTTTTTCCCCCTAAGGAATTTATTTTATTTGGTTGCACTGGGTCTATTTGGTTGCACCGGGTCTTATTTGCAGCAGGCGGACTCCTTAGTTGTGGCTTGCAGGCTCCTTAGTTGTAGGTTGCCGGCTCCTTAGTTGCAGCATGTGGGCTCCTTAATTGCAGCTCATGGGTTCCTTAGTTGCGGGTTGCTGGCTCCTTAGTTGCAACACGTGGGCTCCTTAGTTGTGGCATGTGAATTCTTAGTTGTGGCATGCAAGCTCTTAGTTGTGGCATGCATGTGGGATCTAGTTCCCTGACCAGGGATCGAACCTGGGCCCCCTGCATTGGGAGCATGGAGTCTTAACCACTGTGCCACCAGGGCAGTCCCTAGATTGACACTTGTATATATAATATTTAAAATTTTTTCTTCTGTTTTCATGTTTCTCAAAGTGTGGTTTAGGACTTGTTTCCCAGATTCATTATGGTTTATGAAGGCATCCTTACAGTAAACTGATGGTGGAAAGGTGGAATCAAGGTCAGAGAGATACAGAAAAATAACTTTAATTGTGTGTTTCTAGGCTTGATGAGAAAAGGCTTTAGTTAACTATATTAAAGCAGAAAAGTTCAGCATCTAGTGAATGTGATGAGGTCTGCTTTCTGGTTTTGTAAAGGAAGAAAACATTCAGGAAAAGGTTTTATGAAATTTGTTATAATGTAAATGGGTTCTTGCCCTATGAAATTTGGGACTTATAGTTTTATATTTTCCCCAAGGGAAGCTGTCTTCATGTACCTCATTTTAGACTCTAAACCTACTGGACAGAGCAGAATGCAAAAGACTTTCAAGTGTTATACTCAAGAAATGTTTATTATTAACAGAGTTGGTTGACCGTGTCAGGAGTGTCCCATTTGTCCTCTGAATTTTCCTACCAGGGAAGGAGCATCCATACTGATTCATGGAACAGAAGGAACTGATTCCACACTCCAGGTTACCTCCCTGGCCCAGATCATCTTGGAACCAAGAAGCAGGACCATCCAGGGCTTTGAGGCCTTGATAGAGAGAGAGTGGCTTCAGGTGAGAAAAGCTATTTTGTCCACAGAGGAACTGCTCATAATTGATGTTTGATCCTGGTTTGTGGGAATGGATATAATATATGAAATTCTGATTGATTCAGATGTTTAATTTTCTGGGGGACAGTTAATCTCTCTTCCTCTTAATAAATGCCTTTAATTTTTACTGCCTCTCAATTTCTGTCTCCCTCTTTGTTTATATTGCTCATTTGGCACTTCATTCCCCTAACAAACGTTATTAGTTGTACCTTGTTACCTATAGGGGAAACACAAAGAAAGTGTAAACATGGTTTTGTCTCACAGAACTTAGTCTTGCTAGAGATAAAAGACATAAACAAGGGGGAAAGAAGGAGTGGGGACTTGTAAGTACAAGGCATGTGCTTTAGTGCTTTCTACCTTCTGCTCATCTCTGTCCTGTCGTCTTCCTCAGCCAGGTGAAATCCTTCTCATCCTGTAAGATCCAGCTAAATATCTCTACTTTGATGAAGACTCTGGGACCTTAACTTCCTTCACAGATAAAATTGATCCATTTTCCTCACACCTTGTTTCCTGAACTAGACTCAGATATAGTGACTTCTTTGAGTTCAGGGAACCTTGCCCAATTCAGCTGTTTATCCCTAGGGCACAACACAGTGCTGTCCTATATAAATGCTGAAGGACAGCTAAAATAAAGGTCTCATAAAATAGATGGAAATCCTTCAGGCCAGAGGTTAATTTAAATATATACACACCATGTAACTTAGTATGTAATTGTGATTGAAAACAAATGTTTAGATATATCTTGAAGTATCTCTGGAGAAAAATCACTTCTGGCCCTTCTAGTTACAATTCAGATTTATTATGTGTTAATGCTGTTATGTTTACCATGTCTGCCCACCCTGACAGCTGACCTTTATCTGTTTAAGTCAGACCATCCTAAATATTTGGTGCAGATCTTATTCAGCTACATTCCTTGTGATGCATAGCAAACAAACAAATGAGTATGATTGATTTATTTATGCATTACCATTTTCATGGGCATCAAAATCCCATTCACGTTCCTGGCATTATCTTTGTCAGATAAAGTAGCATGAGGACCCAAAGATAAAGCATGTCTATGAAATACCTAGAAGGGTGTGATTTGGGGGGATAAGGTCAGTACTCAGGTTCCAGGTGGGCCAGAGAGCCAAATGATTCTTAAATTTCCTTTGGTCAGTAGATGACAGACTCTTCTAGTTCTTTTTGCGGGGAGGGGGAAACTAAAGACAGCTTTGTCTCTAATATAAAAGTATTCATACAGATGTCATCATGACAGTAACTTTTTTTCTTATGTAATTAAAGACTTACTATCAGGAGTAACCTGATAAAAATTTGTCTATGAGAACCCCATATCTATCTGCATTTAGTGGTGAGGCTTCTGTAGCTTACAGTAGTATACAGTGCTTTGGATGGATAGAAGGGGACAGCTGTCCTTTGTTTATACCTGAAGAGCTTATGTTCTTTGACTTTGTTCCAGATTTTACAGACTTAGAAAGATTTATTTTATGCTTATTATTACTGAAGTTCATTATTCTTCTATTTGATATTCCAAGACCAACTGCAGACGTTATGGCTAACTGTATATATACCCTTGTTAAGTATTTGGAAATCTTGTCTTTTTCCTTAGTTGGTGAAGATTGTCTTAAACCAAGAAATCATTAAAGAGCAGCCACCCAAATTATATGATGTTCCATTTAACAGTTTTGTTGCAACTGTGTGAAATTTGTTAATAATGTGCTACAATGTGATCTCACAAGGATATGACTGCTGCATTTCCGTCTTTTCTCTTAGGCTGGTCACCCATTCCAACAGCGCTGTGCACAGTCGGCCTATTGTAGTAGTAAGCAGAAGTGGGAGTCGCCTGTATTTCTTCTCTTCCTGGACTGTGTGTGGCAGATACTTCGTCAGTTCCCTTGTTCATTTGAATTTAATGAGAATCTCCTCATCCTGCTCTTTGAGCATGCATATGCCTCACAGTTTGGAACGTTTCTGGGCAACAATGAAAGTGAAAGGTGGGTACCTGCTCAGGTGGGGGCCATTTTATTTTTAGCTGTTTTGGTCATTTCCTAAGAGACCAGGATTTGGTCCTACATTAATGTTATTTATAAGATGGTAGAGGTTACAGTTAGTATAAATTAATTACGTAATTTATTGTGAGCCTATCATATGCTAGGTGAGAGCATATCCTGGATTTTGTTCTATTTGATTCAAATTAGTCCATACACTGATTAAAAAGCTTTGAATAATTGAGCAACCATTAAAATGTTACTTTCCTTATATAGGAGCATAGTATTTTACATCTGGAAGAAGCTTTAACATATAATTCAATTCTACCCTCCATCCAGTTTTATAGATTAGGAAGGTAATATCCAGAGAAGTGAATGACTTGTCCAGGGACACACAGCCTGTTGGTCACCAAAAGTATGGCTGTAGTACAGGTCTTCCTACTCCTGCTCTAGATTTTTCTCTTATACCGAGAAACTGTCCTCAGGCCCAGAGTGACAATCTTACTTCATAACCCAGACACCATCAAGTTTATAGGTTTAATTAGAAGATTCATATCAGAATGATCATTAAAGATGCTTAACTGGTAATCTTCTCATTTGGGTACAGTCTAAAGGCATCCTCTGGGTGGGAGGCAGGGTTTGTCCCTTGGCTGGTACCTGGCATCATTTAGTTGAATAATAAATTTAAACAATTAACAGTTTCCATAAAAGAATAGAATTATTGCATCTTTACCTGTTTGAAATTCAAGCACATAGAGCAATACATGTTTTTTTACTTAAAGCTGAATTGGCAGATATTTCAACTTTAGAGTTTCTTACAGATTCTTGTCTTCAGAAGCTGGGAAAAATTTAGAACTATTTGCTCTAGAAAGTTCTGTGTCAGCACAGTTTTCTCACTGTGCTTTGGCTATAGTTACTGCAGCCACACGTGATTCATATGATCAGTTTGACTGATTTAATGGATTTGTTTATAGTTTGCACTGTTTCTTCTGTATCCCAAGGGTATTTGCTCTGAGTGTTTTCTCTGATAATACATGGAGTTGGGAGAGGACTAACTTGCTCAAGATAAAATGTCTTATTGGTACCGAGTCCAAGCTTGTACTGCTTGCTGCACGACAAGCCAATAAATCGAGAGACGAGGTGTTGGGGCAAGGAATAGCAACTTTATTCAGAAAGCCAGCAGACTGGGAAGTTGGTGGACTAGTGTCCCAAAGAACCATCTTGCCTGGGTTTGGATGCTAGTTTCCTTTATAAAACAAAAAGGGGAGGTAAGGAGGTAAAGTTAAAAAAGAAAAAAAACAAGGTGATAAGTTGTTGCAAATGTTTCCTGGTTCCTGCCCAGACTCTGGAGGGGATGCAGTTTATTTCTTCGTCCCTGCAGTTGTTCACAGGTGGTCCTGTTCCAGATGTTTCCTGGGAGCTAAACAAAGGTGTTTTAGCTTACTGCTCAGGATGGGAGACATGGTTCCCCAGATGGGCCATTATGTATTCTTTAAGCTATAAGCAACATTCCTTGAGTGATTAACTTGTAGCAAAAGCAGTAGAATACAAAGATTAAAGTAAAAGAAACAGATGCAGTATGGAGCCAGATTTGTTCTTCCCTATTACATTATGTTGGCATTGCAAAATCGAACCTTTGT
This sequence comes from Mesoplodon bidens, assembly GCF_964165515.1. Taxonomy (NCBI): domain Eukaryota; kingdom Metazoa; phylum Chordata; class Mammalia; order Artiodactyla; family Ziphiidae; genus Mesoplodon; species Mesoplodon bidens. The sequence continues at coordinate 111,298,698 of NC_138162.1, forward strand.
GAAAACCTTCAGATGGGTTGGTGGTTGGGATTGTCCCTGAGCTGTTCATTCATAGTTTAGGCTTAAATGAATCTTTGAACATCGTACCTCAGTTTTTTCAATTAATGAAATGTATTTTTGGTATTTTAGTATCATTTTAAGTTGACTTTATAGAAATGATTATACTTATATTGTTATACTTGAATTCATTACTTATGCCAAAAGAACAGGCCTACTTCCAAAAAGTAGGATTTGGATTGATTTGTGATGGAGCTGCCATTAATATTTACCTTCCCACCCCAGAAACCATTCTGTAACAAGTAGTTAATCCAAATAGAACATAAATTATTAATTTTTTCCTATTTTTTTCCTTATTAACAATAGATGAAAAGTTTAATGCTTCCTGACTTTAGGGTTCTATTCATCTCTGTTCTAGAATTCTGCTAGTCAGAAGAGTTTAATTAGAAGAGATGACCTAAGAAAGCAATGACCATCCTTTTTTTTCCCTTTTAAATATTACATACGAAAGAATAAGAACTTTTAAGATCTGTTATGAATACAAAGTGTGAAATTACTTGAACCCTGTGAATTTGGGAGATTGGAGTATTAACTAGCCTAATATGATTTTTAAAAAATCTTTAAAGATTTAAAAAACATCTTTAAAAACCATTGAAACTTCTTGGAAAAAGATGACTTCAGTTAAAAGGGAAGATGTAACATTTTTTAAAAACAGCTTTATTGAGATATAATGCATTTACCATAATATTCAGCCATTTAAAGTGTATTTATTGTGATTTTTTAAAATGGTATATTTAGAGTTGTACAGCCAGCACTGCACCTAATTTTAGAACATTTTCATCACCTCCAAAACAAACCCCATATCCATTACTAGTCACTATCCATTTTCCCTCCCTCCATCCCCTAGCCCCTGATAACCACAAATCTGCTCTTAGTCTATAAATTTGCCTGTTTGACTATTTCATATAAATGGAATCATACAATATGTGGTCTTTTATGATTGGCTTCTTTCACTAAGCATATTTCCAAGGTTCATCCATGTTGTAGAATGGGGTGTTTCCATCCTTTGGCTGCCATAAATAATGCTGCGTTAAACATATGTATACAAGTTTTTGTGTGGACATATATCCATTTATCTTAGATATAAACCTAGGAGTGGAATTGTGGGTCATATGCTAACTGACGTTTTGAGGAGCTGTGAAAGAAAGTGGCACCACCATGTTACATTCCCCCCAGCAGTGTATGAGGGCTCCGGTTTCTCCACATCTCCACCATTTTTTATTGTCTGCCCTTTTGATTTAGTCATCCTCGTGGGTGTAAAGTGGTGTAAATCTCATTATCATGATTTGCATTTCCTTAATGGACCAGTGGTGTTGATCAGCTTTGCATGTGTTTGTTGGGCATTTGTGTATCACTTCTTTGGAAAAATATCTATTTGGATACTTTGCCAATTTTTTCATTGGGTTATTTGTCTTTTTATTGTTGAGTTGTAAGAAAATTTTGATAGAGATTGCATTGGAATCTGTGGATCACTTTGGGTAGTTATTACTGCCTTAACAGTGTTGTCTTCCAGTCTATGAACACGGGATGTCTTTCCATTTATTTAGGTCTTTAATTCCTTTCAGCAATATTTTATAGTTTTCAGTATACAAATATTTTACCTCTTCAGTTAAATTTATTCTTGGTATTTTAATATTTTGAATGCTGTTGTAAATGGAATTGTTTTCTTAATTTTTTTGGAGTATTCACTGCTGGCATATAGAAACATGACTGTTTTTGTGTGTCTATCTTGTACCCTGCAGTTTTGCCATATTTATTTATTAGCTGTAGTAGTTTGTGTGTGTGTGTGGATTCTTTGGGATTGTCTATGCATAGGATCATGTTATTTGCAAGTAGAAATCATTGTATGTCTTCCTTTCTACTTTGGATGTGTTTTCTTTCTTTTTCATGTCTAATGAATTTCCAGTACAGCATTGAATGGCAGTGGTGAAAACAGGCACTCTTGTTTTATTCCTGATCTTAGGGAGAAAGCTTTCAGTCTTTCACGAGTGTGATGTTGAGTATGATGTTAGCTGTGTTTTTTTTTTTTCATAAGTACCCTTTACCATGTTGAGGAAGTTCCCTTTTTTTTTTTTTCCTTTTTTTCCCCTTTATTTATTTATTTTTTTAATTTAATTTTTTTTATTGGTTTCTGCTTTATAACAAAGTGAATCAGTCATACATATACATCTGTTCCCACATCCCTTCCCTCATGCATCTCCCTCCCTCCCACCCTCCCCATCCCACCCCTCCAGGTGGTCACAAAGCACCGAGCTGATCTCCCTGTGCTATGCGGCTGCTTCCCACTATCTATCTACCTTACGTTTGGTAGTGTATATATGTCCATGCCTCTCTTTCGCTTTGTCACTGCTTACCCTTCCCCCTCCCCATATCCTCAAGTCCATTCTCAAGTAGGTCTGTGTCTTTATTCCCGTTTTACCCCTAGGTTCTTCATGACATTTTTTTTTAAATTCCATATATATGTGTTAGCATACGGTATTTGTCTTTCTCTTTCTGACTTACTTCACTCTGTATGACAGACTCTAGGTCTATCCACCTCATTACAAATAGCTCAGTTTCGTTTCTTTTTATGGTGAGTAATATTCCATTGTATGTATGTGCCACATCTTCTTTATCCATTCATCCGATGATGGACACTTAGGTTGTTTCCATCTCCGGGCTATTGTGAATAGAGCTGCAATGAACATTTTGGTACATGTCTCTTTTTGAATTATGGTTTTCTCAGGGTATATGCCTAGTAGTGGGATTGCTGGGTCATATGGTAGTTCTATTTTTAGTTTTTTAAGGAACCTCCACACTGTTCTCCATAGTGGCTGTACCAATTCACATTCCCACCAGCAGTGCAAGAGTGTTCCCTTTTCTCCACACCCTCTCCAGCATTTATTGTTTCTAGATTTTTTGAGGATGGGCATTCTGACTGGTGTGAGCTGATACCTCATTGTAGTTTTGATTTGCATTTCTCTAATGATTAATGATGTTGAGCATTCTTTCATGTGTTTGTTGGCAGTCTGTATATCTTCTTTGGAGAAATGTCTATTTGGGTCTTCTGCCCATTTTTGGATTGGGTTGTTTGTTTTTTTGCTATTGAGCTGCATGAGCTGCTTATAAATTTTGGAGATTAATCCTTTGTCAGTTGCTTCATTTGCAAATATTTTCTCCCATTCTGAGGGTTGTCTTTTGGTCTTCTTTATGGTTTCCTTTGCAGTGCAAAAGCTTTGAAGTTTCATTAGGTCCCATTTGTTTATCTTTGTTTTTATTTCCATTTCTCTAGGAGGTGGGTCCAAAAGAATCTTGCTGTGATTTATGTCATAGAGTGTTCTGCCTGTGTTTTCCTCTAAGAGTTTGATAGTTTCTGGCCTTACATTTAGGTCTTTAATCCATTTTGAGCTTATTTTTGTGTATGGTGTTAGGGAATGATCTAATCTCATAGTTTTACATGTCTCTGTGCAGTTTTCCCAGCAGCACTTATTGGAGAGGCTGTCCTTTCTCCACTGTACATTCCTGCCTCCTTTATCAAAGATAAGTTGACCATACGTATGTGGGTTTATCTCTGGGCTTTCTATCCTGTTCCATTGATCTATCTTTCTGTTTTTGTGCCAGTACCATACTGTCTTGATTACTGTAGCTTTGTAGTATAGTCTGAAGTCAGGGAGCCTGATTCCTCCAGCTCCGTTTTTCGTTCTCAAGATTGTTTTGGCTATTCGGGGTCTTTTGTTTCTCCAAACAAATTTTGAAATTTTTTGTTCTAATTCTGTGAAAAATGCCAGTGGTAGTTTCATAGGGATTGCATTGAATCTGTAGATTGCTTTGGGTAGTAGAGTCATTATCACAATACTGATTCTTCCAATCCAGGAGCATGGTATATCTCTCCATCTATTTGTATCATCTTTAATTTCTTTCATCAGTGTCTTATAATTTTCTGCATACAGGTCTTTTGTCTCCTTAGGTAGCTTTATTCCTAGATATTTTATTCTTTTTGTTGCAATGGTAAATGGGAGTGTTTTCTTGATTTCATTTTCAGATTTTTCATCATTAGTGTACAGGAATGCCAGAGATTTCTGTGCATTAATTTTGTATCCTGCTACTTTACCAAATTCATTGATTAGCTCTAGTAGTTTTCTGGTAGCATCTTTAGGATTCTCTATGTATAGTATCATGTCATCTGCAAACAGTGACAGCTTTACTTCTTCTTTTCCCATTTGGATTCCTTTTATTTCCTTTTCTTCTCTGATTGCTGTGGCTAAAACTTCCAAAACGATTTTGAATAAGAGTGGTGAGAGTGGGCAGCCTTGTCTTGTTCCTGATCTTAGTGGAAATGGTTTCAGTTTTTCACCATTGAGGACAATGTTGGCTGTGGGTTTGTCATATATGGCCTTTATTATGTTGGGAAAGTTCCCTCTATGCCTACTTTCTGCAGGGTTATTATCATAAATGGGTGTTGAATTTTTTCGAAAGCTTTCTCTGCATCTATTGAGATGATCATATGGTTTTTCTCCTTCAACTTGTTAATATGGTGTATCACATTGATTGATTTACATATATTGAAGAATCCTTGCATTCCTGGAATAAACCCCACTTGATCATGGTGTATGATCCTTTTAATGTGCTGTTTGATTCTGTTTGCTAGTATTTTGTTGAGGATTTTTGCATCTATGTTCATCAGTGGTATTGGCCTGTAGTTTTCTTTCTTTGTGACATCGTTGTCTGGTTTTGGTATCAAGGTGATGGTGGTCTCGTAGAATGAGTTTGGGAGTGTTTCTCCCTCTGCTATATGTTGGAAGAATTTGAGAAGGATAGGTGTTAGCTCTTCTCTAAATATTTGATAGAATTCACCTGTGAAGCCATCTGGTCCTGGGCTTTTGTTTGTTGGAAGATTTTAAATCACAGTTTCAATTTCAGTGCTTATGATTGGTCTATTCATATTTTCTATTTCTTCCTGATTCAGTCTTGGCAGGTTGTGCATTTCTAAGAATTTGTCCATTTCTTCCAGGTTGTCCATTTTATTGGCATAGAGTTGCTTGTAGTAATCTCTCATGATCTTTTGTATTTTCTGCAGTGTCAGTTGTTACTTCTCCTTTTTCATTTGTAATTCTATTGATTTGAGTCTTCTCCCCTTTTTTCTTGATGAGTCTGGCTAATGGTTTATCAATTTTGTTTATCTTCTCAAAGAACCAGCTTTTAGTTTTATTGATCTTTGCTATCATTTCCTTCATTTCTTTTTCATTTATTTCTGATCTGATTTTTATGAATTCTATCCTTCTGCTAACTTTGGGGTTTTTTTGTTCTTCTTTCTCTAATTGCTTTAGGTGCAAGGTCAGGTTGTTTACTCAAGATGTTTCCTGTTTCTTAAGGTGGGATTGTATTGCTATAAACTTCCCTCTTAGAACTGCTTTTGCTGCATCCCATAGATTTTGTGTCGTCATGTCTCCACTGTCATTTGTTTCTAGGTATTTTTTGGTTTCCTCTTTGATTTCTTCAGTGATCACTTCGTTATTAAGTAGTGTATTGTTTAGCCTCCATGTGTTTGTATGTTTTACAGAGCTTTTCCTGTAATTAATATTTAGACTCACAGCACTGTGGTCGGAAAAGATACTTGATACAATTGCAATTTTCTTAAATTTAACAAGGCTTGATTTGTGACCCAAGATGTGATCTATCCTGGAGATTGTTCCATGAGCATTTGAGAAAAATGTGTATTCTGTTGTTTTTGGATGGAATGTCTTATAAATATCAATTAAGTCCATCTTGTTTAATGTATCATTTAAAGCTTGTGTTTCCTTATTTATTTTCATTTTGGATGATCTGTCCATTGGTGAAAGTGGGGTGTTAAAGTCCCCTACTATGAATGTGTTACTGTTGATTTCCCCTTTTATGGCTGTTAGTATTTGCCTTATGTATTGAGGTCCTCCTATGTTGGGTGCATAAATATTTACAATTGTTATATCTTCTTCTAGGATTGATCCCTTGATCATTATGTAGTGTCTTTCTTTGTCTCTTGTAAAGTCTTTATTTTAAAGTCTATTTTGTCTGATATGAGAATTGCTACTCCAGCTTTCTTTTGGTTTCCATTTGCATGGAATATCTTTTTCCATCCCCTTACTTTCAATCTGTATGTGTCTCTAGGTCTCAAGTGGGTCTCTTGTAGACAGGATATATATAGGTCTTGTTTTTGTATCCATTCAGCCAATCTGTGTCTTTTGGTGGGTGCATTTGGTCCATTTACATTTAAGGTAATTATCGATATGTATATTCCTATTCCCATTTTCTTAACTGTTTTGGGTTCATTCTTGTAGGTCTTTTCCTTCTCCTGTGTTTCTTGCCTAGAGAAGTTCCTTTAGCATTTGTTGTAAAGCTGGTTTGGTGGTGCTGAACTCTCTCAGCTTTTGCTTGTCTGTAAAGGTTTTAATTTCTCCATCAAATCTGAATGAGATCCTTGCTGGGTAGAGTAATCTTGGTTTCAGGTTTTTCTCCTTCATCACTTTAATTATGTCCTGCCAGTCCCTTTTGGCTTGTAGAGTTTCTGCTGAAAGATCAGCTGTTAACCTTATGGGGATTCCCTTGTGTGTTATTTGTTGTTTTTCCCTTGTTGCTTTTAATATGTTTTCTTTGTGTTTAATTTTTGACAGTTTGACTAATATGTGACTTGGTGTATTTCTCCTTGAATTTATTCTGTATGGGACTCTCTGTGCCTCCTGGACTTAATTAACTATTTCCTTTTCCATATTAGGGAAGTTTTTGAGTATAATCTCTTCAAATATTTTCTCAGTCCCTTTCTTTTTCTCTTCTTCTGGAACCCCTATAATTCGAATGTTGGTGCATGTAATGTTGTCCCAGAGGTCTCTGAGACTGTCCTCATTTCTTTTCATTCTTTTTTCCTTATTCTGCCCTGCAGCACTTATTTCCACTATTTTATCTTCCATATCACTTATCTGTTCTTCTGCCTCAGTTATTCGGCTATTGATCCCATCTAGAGTATTTTTAATTTCATTTATTGTGTTGTTCATCATTGCTTGTTTCATCTTTAGTTCTTCTAGGTCCTTGTTAAATGTTTCTTGTATTTTGTCTATTGTATTTCCAAGATTTTGGATCATCTTTACTGTCATTATTCTGAAATCTTTTTCAGGTAGACTGCCTATTTCCTCTTTATTTGTTAGGTCTGGTGGGTGTTTATCTTGCTCCTTCATCTGCTGTGTGTTTTTCTGTCTTCTCATTTTGCTTATGTTACTGTGTTTGGGGTCTCCTTTTTGCAGGCTGCATGTTCGTAGTTCCCGTTGTTTTTGGTGTCTGTCCCCATTGGCTAAGGTTGGTTCAGTGGGTTGTGTAGGCTTCCTGGTGGAGGGGACTAGTGCCTGTGTTCTGGTGGATGAGGCTGCATCTTGTCTTTCTTGTGGGCAGGTCCACGTCTGGTGGTGTGTTTTGGGGTGTCTGTGGACTTATTATGATTTTAGGCAGCCTCTCTGCTAATGGGTGTGGTTGTGTACCTGTCTTGCTAGTTGTTTGGCATAGGGTGTTCAGCACTGTAGCTTGCTGGTCGTTGAGTGAAGCTGGGTGCTGGTGTTGAGATGGAGATCTCTGGGAGATTTTTGCCATTTGATATTATGTGGAGCTGGGAGGTCTCTTGTGGACCAGTTTTCTGAAGTTGGCTCTCCCACCTCAGAGGTACAGCAGTAACTCCTGGTTGTAGCAGCAAGAGCCTTTCATCTACCCGGCTGAGAATAAAAGGGAGAAAAATTAGAAATAAGAATTAGTAGTAGTAGTAGTAGAATAAGAAGAAGAAGGATGGAGAAGGGAGAGTGGGAGGGGGAGGAAGAAAGGTAGAAAAAAAAGAAGATAAAGCAAAATAGAATAAAGTATGATAAAATATTATAAAGTTAGTAAAATAAAAAATAATTATTAAAAAAAAACGGACAGATAGAACCCTGGGACAAATGGTGGAAGCAAAGCTATACAGACAGAATCTCACACAGAAGCATACACATACACATTCACAAAAAGAGGGAAAGGGGAAAAAATCATAAATCTTGTTCTCAAAGTCTACCTCCTCAATTTGGGATGATTTGTTGTCTATTCAAGTATTCCACAGACGCAGGGTACATCAAGTTGTTTGTGGAGCTTTCATCCGCTGCTTCTGAGGCTGCTGGGAGAGATTTCCCTTTCTCTTCTTTATTCTCACAGCTCCCGGGCCTCATCTTTGGATTTGGCCCCGCCTCTGCATGTAGATCGCTGGAGGGCATCTGTTCTTTGCTCATACAGGACGGGGTTAAAGGAGCAGCCGCTTCAGGGACTCTGGCTCACTCAGGCCCGGGGGAGGGAGGGGTACGGAGTGTGGGGCGAGCCTGCAGCGGCAAGGGTCGGCATGACGTTGCACTAGCCCGAGGCGTGCCATGTGCTCTCCTGGGGAATCCGTCCCTGGATCCCAGGACCCTGGCAGTGACGGGCTGCACAGACTCCCTGGAAAGGGGGTGTGGACAGTGACCTGCGCTCGCATACAAGCCTCTTGGCAGTGGCAGCAGCAGCCCCAGCGTCCACGCCCATCTTTGGGGTCCACGCTTTTAGCCATGGCTCGCGCCTGTCTCTGGAGCTCCTTTAAGCAGCGCTCTTAATCCCCTCTCCTCGAGCACCAGGAAACAAAGAGGGAAGAAAAAGTCTCTGGCCTCTTCGGCAGGTCCAGAGTTTTTCCCGGACTCCCTCCCAGCCATCCGTGGTGTACTAACCCCTTCAGGCTGTGTTCACGCAGCCAACCCCAGTCCTCTCCCTGCGCTCCGACCGAAGCCCGAGCCTCAGCTCCCAGCCCTGCCTGCCCCGGAGGCCGAGCAGACAAGCCTCTCGGGTTGGTGAGTGCAGGTCGGCACCGATCCTCTGTGCGGGAACCTCTCCGCTTTGCCCTCCGCACCACTGTGGCTGCGCTCTTCTCCGCTACTTCGAAGCTTTCCCCCCTCTGCCACCCGCAGTCTCCGCCCGCGAAGGGGCTTGTAGTGTGTGGAAACCTTTCCTCCTTCACGGCTCCCTCTCACTGGTGCAGGTCCCGTCCCTATCCTTTTGTCTCTGTTTATTCTTTTTTCTTTTGCCCTATCCAGATATGTGGGGAGTTTCTTGCCTTTTGGGAGGTCTGAGGTCTTCTGCCAGCGTTCAGTAGGTGTTCTGTAGGAGTTGTTCCACGTGTAGATGAATTTCTGGTGTATCTGTGGGGAGGAAGGTGATCTCTGCGTCTTACTCTTCCACCATCTTCCTTGGGCTCCCTCTGTTACAGTTTTCTTGTATCATTGTCTGGCTTTGGCATCAGGGTGATAATAGCTTCATAAAATGAGTTAGGAAATATTCCTTCCTTTTCTATTTGTTGGGGAGTTTGAGAAGGATTGGTGTTCATTTTTCTTTTATATTTGATAGAATTTACCAGTGAAACCATCTGGTCCTAGACTTTTCTTTGTGGAGAGATTATTTGTTATAGGTCTGTTGAGATTTTTTATTTCTTCAGTCAGTTTAGGTAATTTTTGTGTTTATAGGAATTTGTCCATTTCATCCAGATTATCTAATTTGTTGGTGTGCTGTTAACAGTATTTTCTTAAAATCTTTTTTATTTCTGTAAGGTCAGTAGTAATGTCCCATTTTCATTTTTGATTTTAGTTATTTGCATCTTCCTTTTTCTTTGTCATTCTATCCAGAGGAACAATTTTGTTGATCTTTTCAGAGAACCGACTTTTGGTCTCATTGATGTTATTCTTTAAAAATGTTTTTTTTGTCTGTCTCCTCTGTAGTCTTAGTTTTTCCTTCCTTCTGCAAGCATTGGCTTAGTTTGCTCTCCTTTGTTTAGTTCCTTAAGGTATAAAGTTAGATTATTGATTTGAGATCTTTCCTTTTTAACATAGGTTCTTGCTATAAATTTCCCTCTGAGCATTACTTTCACTGGAGTTGTGTTAGCATGTTGTGTTTTTGTTTTCATTCATCTGTAAGTATTTTCTAACTTCTCTTGTGATGTCTTCTTTAAACCATTGGTTGTTTGAAAATGTGTTATATAATTCCACATACTTATGAATTTTCCAGTTTTTCTTCTGTTATCAGTTTCTAACTTCATTCCCTTGTGGTTGAAGAAGATGCTTTGCATGATCTCAGTCTTTTAAAATTTATTGAGCTTTGTTTTGTGGCCTACTACGTGGTCTGGCCTGGAGAATGCTTCATGTCCACTTGAGAAGAATGTGTGTTCTGCTGTTGGTTAGAGTTTTCTATATTTGTCTTACATTTTGTTCAAGTCCTGTATTTGCTTATTTATCTTCTATCTAGTTACTGGGATAGTGAAATCCTCAACTATATTAGAGAATTGTCTGTTTCTGTGTTCCATTATGTCAGTTGTTGCTTCCTATGTTTTGTGGCTCGGGTGCAACATACATATATATGTATAATTATTATATCTTCTTGGTGGACTAACTCTTTGTTGCCAGCTTTGGAAGCCTGCAAAACAGTCTTTGTTTTGATGTTGTTGACAGTTAAAAATGCTGACAAATATTTTAATTTTACATTTTGTTGCTCTGCTAAAAGTCTTGTGTTCTGCTCTCTAACATACAGAGAAAAGAAATTGTCCTATTAGAAGGAGCATTTAATAGTGGTTGTCATAAATTAATTGCTTTAATGGCAATTTTCTTTCTTGATCAGATGCAAGTTGAAGCTACAGCAGAAAACGATGTCTCTATGGTCTTGGGTCAACCGGCCCTGTGAACTGAGTAAGTTCACCAACCCTCTCTTTGAAGCCAACAATCTTGTCATCTGGCCTTCGGTTGCTCCACAGAGTCTTCAGCTGTGGGAGGGTAAGCCACACATCCTTTGCAAACCTTTTATTAATATAGTCTAGGATGTTCTCTTGACTGCCTGTGGGTACATGAGTACATGGATATTGCTGTTTATATCAGATATTTTCTCAAGATAAGCAGGTACGTTACTTTTTTTTATTGTGACAAAAACACAAAATTTACCAACTTAACCATCTTTGAGTGTGCAATTCAGTATGGTTAAGTATATCATGTTGCTGTGAAACAGGTCTCCAGAACTTTTCATCTTGTAAATCTAAAACTCTGTACCCACAATCAACTTCTCAGTGCCCCTCTCCAGCCCCAGGCAACCACCCTTCTGCTTTCTGTCTCTGGATTTGACTACGCCAGGTACCTCATATAAGTGGAACCATACAGTATTTGTCCTTTTGTGACTGGCTTATTTCACTTAGCATAATTAATGTGCTCAAGGCTCATCCATGTGGTAGCATCTCCTTCCTCTTTAAGGCTGAGTAATTTTCCGTTGTGTGTGTGCATGACGTTTTGTTTATCCATCTGTCAGTGGGCACTTGGGTTGCCTCCACATTTTGGCACATAGGCATGCAAACATCTCTTTGAGGCCCTGCTTTCCATTCTTTGGGGTATGTACCCAGAAGTGGAATTGCTGGATCATGTGGTAATTCTACGTTCAGTATTTTGAGGAACAGTAATTCTGTTTTCCGTAATGACTGCATCATGTTACAACCCCACCAGCAATGAACAAGGGTTCCAGTTTCTCCACATCTTCATCAATGCTTGTTATTTTCTGCTTTTTCCCCCCTTTGATAGGCCATCCTAATGGGTGTGAGGAAAAGTACATTACTTTTTGCATAGAAAAGTGATAGGTGGTTGGGACAGGAATAAACTGTAAGCTCCTAGGAGATGGTTTCTGTTTGCTTTATTAAGTAGTCATTAGGTAGATTGTTCTGTTGAAGGCTGTTGAAGGGGTAATGAACTAGTCATTCTAGTAAGATTCCATAAAACGTACATAAATGCCATCCATCAGTGCAGTAATACAGATATCCTGTTTGTGTGGAACAGTAATCCAGGCTTAATTTTCATGTCTATTCTAAAGAACGTGTTTACCTGCATTAATTTTTCAGATTCTTGAAGCTTATCTCCTTAAATACTAAAGCTTGTTTTTTAAAAAATAACCAAAACCTATCTAAAACATATTATCCATTCATTAAACAAAGACTATAAAATACCATTTAATTTCTTTTTAACGAATTTGAAGGTAGTAAGTACATTTTTATTCATCTTTATATTAAACAATATAAGGCATACACACAGGAATGATAACTGTTTGGTAAATTGAAGTACTATAAATGTCAGTTAGTATACTGTGTTCTAATACATTATGCTCTCAAGGGCAATTCTTGTGTGGAAACTGCCCATTGTGTTTAAAAGGGTCTCAGGTTGCTTTGCTTCCTTGTTTTGAGACCGAGCCTGTTTCTGTCACCTCTCCGGCCATCAGTTCTCACGGCTTGTTCCGCTAGGCATAGCTGTCATTAGCTGCTTCCTCCCCCTCAGTTTATGCTTCTAATCTTATCAGTCGAGGTGTCCCCTAGTTAGAATTGTGGGAAAGTGGCCTCAGTCTCCAGGGTCTCTGAGTCTGAGCTTTAGTGCTTTGGGGATTTGGGGTTGCTCAGAACTTCTCCTTGCTTATTGAGTGTTTAGATAGTCACAGATGCAGGACAGGTGATCTCTTAAATGAGAGATTACAGCTGTACTACTTGTTTAAGACTTCTGGGACAATTTACCTAAAAGCCACTGTCATGTTTAATAACTGAAACAAGAATCTAGTTAGTTGGGAGGAAAGCCAAAATTGGGAGTCTGATGGCCTAAAGGACGATTTAACCTGTTTTTACCAAACCTCATTGACAGTTTAGGGATTATGTGATAGAAGAAAATTTTTTTGTTATATGAATGAGTTCCTCCTACACCATTAAGAAAGGGGTTTCTCTGTATGTTTAGTACCTCCTCAACTTAGAACTGGAAGAAATCCTATGTTAGGTAAAATATTCTCATGGTAAGTATATGGACTGTATAATGACACTACTCAGGCCTTAAAGTGTCTCTCTACTGTTTATAATTACATTGTAGTCATCGTAGTCAACCATTAATATTAAGTAATTCCTGTATTGAAGAACAGGATTTTAAAAATAAGCTCATTTAATAGAAAAATCAACACAGGTCAGTCTTTAGTCTGTTTCTATCTTCTTCTTCTATCTAGCATTTGGACACATTACAGAAGGACTCTTTAGGGTGCATGGCAGTTTGGTTTATGGAAAGTATTCTAATGTAAAGTATTCTAATCATAAAACCTTTGTGAACTTGCCAGCTGCTGACTTGTTGCAGCCTGGAAGGTATTTGTGCCTCCTGACTTGAGTATCTTTAAGCCATTACTTTGGGCTGATATCATTAACGTACATCTGTGTAGAGGAGAAAATGTCTTTTACTCCATAATAAAAGGATAAATATTGTTATTTGGGGAAAGAAGCAGTTGCCTACAGAATTGGAAGACTGTCTCCTAAGTAACAGAGAGGGAGAGAGAGTGCTGAAGTTTAGGCTCTTAAATAACAGTCTGTGTAGTTCTGCTTTTGTGTAACTGCCACTTTTACAGTGAAAGTGATTTCACACATGTAGGTCTTACAGGTCTGGATAAAGTTCTGTAATTGTTTAAAGAAAGAAAAGATTTGTATTGTGAAACTATAAAATTTATCCCATTGTAAATGATCAGTTTGTATTCCTGAATATATCGGAGAACAGGATTTTGATCTACTTCATAACTTTGTGGGGTTTTTGAAGAATTAATGAGCATGTACATAGTGACTGCTCTTCTTTTTATTTTTTATTTTTTATATAGCAGGTACTTATTAGTCATCCATTTTACACACATCAGTGTAGACATGTCAGTCCCAATCTCCCAATTCATTCCACCCCCACCCCCACCCCTGCCGCTTTCCCCCCTTGGTGTCCATACGTTTCTTCTCTACATCTGTGTCTCAATTTCTGCCCTGCAAACCAGTTCATCTGTACCATTTTTCTAAGTTCCACATATATGCGTTAATATATGGTATTTCATTTTCTCTTTCTGACTTACTTCACTCTGTATGACAGTCTCTAGATCCATACACGTCTCAACAAATGACCCAGTTTCGTTCCTTTATATGGCTGAGTAATATTCCATTGTATATATGTACCACATCTTCTTTATCTGTTCATCTGCTGATGGGCATTTAGGTTGCTTCCATGACCTGGCTATTGTAAATAGTGCTGCAGTGAACAGTGGGGTGCATGTGTCTTTTTGAATTATGGTTTTCTCTGCATATATGCCCAGTAGTGGGATTGCTGGGTCATATGGTAATTCTACTTTTAGTTTTTTAAGGAACCTCCATACTGTTCTCCATAGTGGCTGTATCAATTTATATTCCCACCAACAGTGCAAGAGGGTTCCCTTTTCTCCACACCCTCTCCAGCATTTGTTGTTTGTAGATTTTCTGACGATACCCATTCTGACTGCTGTAAAGTGATACCTCATTGTAGTTTGATTTGCATTTCTCTAATAATTAGTGATGTTGAGCAGTTTTTCATGTGCTTCTTGGCCATCTGTACATCTTTGGAGAAATGTCTATTTAGGTCTTCTGCCCTTTTGAGTGGGTTGTTTGTTTTTTTGCTATTGAGCTGCATGAGCTGTTTATATATTTTGGAGATTAATCCTTTGTCCATTGATTCATTTGCAAATATTTTCTCCCATTCTGAGGGTTGTCTTTTCAACTTCTTTGTAGTTTCCTTTGCTGTGCAAAAGCTTTTAAGTTTCATTAGGTCTCATTTGTTTATTTCTGTTTTTATTTCCATTACTCTAGGAGGTGGATCAAAAAAGGTCTTGCTGTGGTTTTTGTCGGAGAGTGTTCTTCCTATTTTTTCCTCTGTAGTGTCCAGTTTTATAGTGTCCAGTCTTACATTTAGGTCTCTAATCCATATTGAGTTTATTTTAGTGTATGGTGTTAGTGAGTGTTCTAATTTCATTATTTTACATGTAGCTGTCCAGTTTTCCCAGCACCACTTATTGAAGAGACTGTCTTTTCTCCATTGTATATCCTTGTCTCCTCTGTCATAGATGAGTTGACCATAGGTGCATGGGTTTACCTCGGGGCTTTCTATCCTGTTCCATTGATCTATATTTCTGTTTTTCTACCAGTACCATACTGTCTTGATTACTGTAGCTTTGTAGTGTAGTCTGAAGTCAGGGAGTCTGATTCCTCTAGGTCCATTTTTTTCCCTCAAGACTGCTTTGGCTATTAGGGGTCTTTTGTGTTTCCATACAAATTTTAAGATTTTTTTGTTCTAATTCTGTAAAAAATGCCATTGGTAATTTGATAGGGATTGCATTGAATCTGTAGATTGCTTTGGGTGGTAGAGTCATTTTCACAATGTTGATTCTTCCAGTCCAAGAACATGGTATACATCTCCATCTGTTTATATCATCTTTAATTTCTTTTTCATCAGCGTCTTATAGTTTTCTGCATACAGGTCTTTTGTCTCCCTTGGTAGGTTTATTCCTAGGTATTTTTTTCTTTTTGTTGGAGTGGTAAATGGGAGTGTTTCCTTAATTTCTCTTTCAGAGTGTTCATCATTAGTGTATAGGAATGCAAGAGATTTCTGTGCATTAATTTTGTATCCTGTAACTTTACCATATTCATTGATTAGCTCTAGTAGTTTTTTGGTAGCATCTTTAGGATTCTCTATGTATAGTATCATGTCATCTGCAAACAATGACAGTTTCACTTCTTCTTTTCCAATTTGTATTCCTTTTATTTCTTTTTTTTCTCTGATTGCTGTGGCTAGGACTTCCAAAACTATGTTCATAAGAGTGGTGAGAGTGGACATCCTTGTCTTATTCCTGATCTTAGAGGAAATGCTTTCAGTTTTTCACCATTGAGAATGATGTTTGCTGTGGGTTTGTTGTATATGGCCTTTATTATGTTGAGGTAGGTTCCCTCTATGCCCACTTTCTGGAGAGTTTTTATCATAAATTTGTGTTGAATTTTGTCAAAAGCTTTTCCTGCATCTATTGAGATGATCATATGGCTTTTCTCCTTCAGTTTGTTAATATGGTGTATCACATTGATTGATTTGCATGTATTGAAGAATCCTTGCATCCCTGGGATAAATCCCACTTGATCATGGTGTATGATCCTTTTAATGTGTTGCTGGATTCTGTTTGCTAGTATTTTGTTGAGGATTTTTGCATCTATATTGATCGGTGATATTGGTCTGTAATTTTCTTTTTTGTAGTATCTTTGTCTGGTTTTGGTATCAGGGTGATGGTGGCCTCATAGAATGAGTTTGGGAGTGTTCCTTCCTCTGTAATTTTTTGGAAGAGTTTGAGAAGGATGGGTGTTAGCTGTTCTCTAAATGTTTGATAGAATTCACCTGTGAAGCCATCTGGTCCTGGACTTCTGTTTGTTGGAAGATTTTTAATCACAGTTTCCATTTCATTACTTGTGATTGGTCTGTTCATATTTTGTATTTCTTCCTGGTTCAGTCTTGGAAATTTATACCTTTCTAAGAATTTGTCCATTTCTTCCAGGTTGTCCATTTTATTGGCATAGTGTTCCTTGTAGTAGTCTCTTAGGATGCTTTGTATTTCTGTGGTGTCTGCTGTAACTTTTTCTTTTTCATCAATTTTGTTTATCTTGTAAAAGAACCAGCTTTTAGTTTCATTGATCTTTGCTACTGTTTTCTTTGTTTCTATTTCATTTATTTCTGCTCTGATCTTTATGATTTCTTTCCTTCTGCTAACTTTGGGTTTTGTTTGTTCTTCTTTCTCTAGTTCCTTTAGGTGTAAGGTTAGATTTTTTACTTGAGATTTTTCTTGTTTCTTGAGGTAGGCTTGTATTACTATAAACTTCCCTCTTAGAACTGCTTTTGCTGCCTCACAGAGGTTTTGGATGGTCGTGTTCTCATTGTAATTTGTCTCTAGGTATGTTTTGATTTCTTCAGTGATCTCTTGGCTATTTAATAACGTATTGTTTAGCCTCCATGTGTTTGTGTTTTTTATGTTTTTTTCCCTGCAATTGATTTCTAATCTCATAGCATTGTGGTCAGAAAAGATGCTTGATATGATTTCAGTTTTCTTAAATTTACTGAGGCTTGATTTGTGACCCAAGATGTGATCTTTCCTGGAGCACATTCCATGTGCACGTGAGAAGAAAGTGTAATCTGTTGTTTTTGGATGGAATGTCCTATAAATATCAGTTGAATCTATCTAGTCTATTGTGTCATTTAAAGCTTGTGTTTCCTTTTTAATTTTCTGTTTGGATTATCTGTCCATTGGTGTAAGAGAGGTGTTAAGGTCCCCCACTATTATTGTGTTACTGTTAGTTTCCTCTTTTATAGCTGTAAGCAGTTGCCTTATTTATGTATTGAGGTGCTCCTGTGTTGGGTGCATATAGATTTATAATTGTTTAATCTTCTTCTTGGATAGATCCCTTGATCGTTATGTTGTGTCCTTCCTTGTCTCTTGTAACATTATTTTAAAGTCTATTTTGTCTGATATGAGTATTGCTACTCCAGCTTTCTTTTGATTTCCATTTGCACAGAATATCTTTTTCCATCCCCTCACTTTCAGTCTTTGTGTGTCCCTAGGTCTGAAGTGGGTCTCTTGTAGACAGCATATATATGGGTCTTGTTCTTGTATCCGTTCAGCAAGCCTGTGTCTTTTGGTTGGAGCATTTAATCCATTCACATTTAAGGTAATTATCGATATATATGTTCCTATTACCATTTTCTTAATTGTTATGGGTTTGTTTTTGTAGGTCCTTTTCTTCTCTTGTGTTTCCCTCTTAGCGAAGTTCCATTAGCATTTGTTGTAGAGGTGGTTTGGTGGTGCTGAATTCTCTTAGCTTTTGTTTGTCTGTGAAGCTTTTGATTTCTCCATTGAATCTCAATGAGATCCTTGCTGGGTAGAGTAATCTTGGTTGTAGGTTCTTCCCTTTCATCACTTTAAGTATATCATGCCACTCCCTTCTGGCTTGCAGAGTTTCTGCTGAGAAATCAGCTGTTAACCTTATAGAGGTTCCCTCACAGTGACTTCTTGAATACTGTATTCAGTTGTACTCTTTCAGTACCTCAAGATTGTTGTATATTTTGGAGTATAATAAAACACAGATGTGAATTCTGAAAAAATGAGAAGGATTATAATGCATGGAGTTATATATTAACCACAATTATAATGCTTATCCATTGTGTGTATCTTTTTCCCTTCTCTTTTCCTTTCGTGGATTCAATAGGTATTTTTCTGCGTTGGAACAGATCTTCCAAGTATTTGGATGAAGCATATGAAGAAATGGTTAACATCATTGAATATAACAAGGAATTACAAGCAAAAGTAAATATCCTTAGGCGGCAGTTGGCAGAACTGGAGACTGAGGATGGGATGCAGGAGAGCCCCTGAATTCCAGATCCCCTGCAGCCCTCGGAGGACAGTCCGGACTGGTATGCCATCTCTCTCTCCCTTGCCCTTCAGTTCACTTTCACACAGTAGCCTTAAGCTTAAGGCTTTAGATATGAGAACCTTCTAATATAATGGACTCCTCAAAATTTTATGAATGGAACTTACTATAATTATTCATGTTTCATGTGGCCTGTTAGGCCTCTTCACTTTGGGAGCAGGAAGGAGGTGCTAGTCATTTTATTTTACATGAAACAAGTGACCTATTTAATGCTATATGTGTTATACGCCATTTCACCCTAAGCTTTTCTCTGCATCCACTTTCCAGACCAGTCAAGGATATGATTAATCTCTTAGGGAATATCTGTTAGTTTAAAAAAAAGGATCAGACTTTGAAGCACTCCAAATATAGAAATATTTTCAAACCTGAAATGGTTGGTAAACGAAGAATTTTGTGTTTAACATGCCATTTCCAATATCTTTGCCACATAAAAACGCCATTCTCTTTAAAATAGTTTTGGACTGACAGCTGAATTCATCCTCATTCTGATTTGTCAAGAAAACAAAAGCTGAATATTTATTCAAGGTAAATTATTTTTACAAGGGCAACAGCTATAGTCCTCTGATATTTACATTAAGAAGAAGTAAATTTATTGTAACACACTAAAATATGTGCAATATAGAAATAAAGTAGGAATATGTTACTGATAAGGTATCTTTAGTGTTGAATTGGTTTTTTAGGGTTTTGACACAGATGTTAAATGTGTGTCAAATGCTGGATGTAATGTTAAACCGTCATTTAGAATAGATGTTAATTTGTTATGATTAAGCTACAAATACGGTTTCCTTAAACCAGAGATGCACCGCCCTTGTCTGAAGTTCTTACTGCACTGGTTTATGTACAGATATGTGTGTTTTATTGTGTTTTGTTTTATTTTTAAATATTCTAAGAGTTCACTAATACTAAGGTTAAAGTTTTCTTATTGTCTTGAGCCTTTTGAACATTTATCTTGACTCTGCTGATTTGTCCATTATATGTTAGGCAAATAATAATTTAAGTGGAGGTGAAAGTTTATGAACGTGATGCAGCTATGTTTTAAACTTCAGAAGCCAATTTGAAATGTTTCAATGTTACAGAAACAATGACGACTGTATTTATGTGCTATGCTGGTTTATGCCTGCAATTCTGAAAGTTTGTGGTTTGGTGCTTTCCTTATACATTTTTGTTTTGTGGCACAGGTCATTTTAACAGATACTGTCAATTCTAGTTTTCCTTTAAAAGGATAGTTGAAGGGCAATCTTTAATACCGTTTCTATCCCATCTATATGTAACCATTTCATTGTAAAACACACCAAAACTGAACCCTGCTTTAGGGCTATGTATTGAGTTAAAATTTTAATTCTTCAAAATCGACTGTAGCAAAATCTATAGCCACATTCAGAAACCTTAGAAAGTGGCAAATACTTTCTATCTCCAGTTGCCCAAACTTTTTTTTTTCTGTTTCCTTAGACTTGTAGCAAAAGGCTAGACAGCAATCCACAGTTAGAGCTCTCTTTTGGTAAATTTGTCTGCTTTCTCCTCTAAGCCCAGTTTTATTCGTGACCTGTTTTGTTGGCTATAGTTATGAATCTTGGGGCATTAAAGCCCTCACATAAAGGCTAATAAGGCAAGGAGCAAAGAAGATATACTTTCTTGCTGTAGATATCTGTGTGTTGTGTGAAATGTCTATTAATTTTTTAAAAGAGGAAACACCCTAGCATTTTATGGATCCTCAAAATTGAAGAAGGAGCCTTTTTCTGCTCAGTTATTGGACCCATAAGAAAAACCATTTAGAGATTTTCTTTTAGTGATTCTTCAGAAGTGACTCTCACTGGTAATATTAATTGGCCATAAGGCTTCTGTGGGTGGAAACTTTGGAGGGATTTTTTATTAGCTTTGGTCATGGAGAAATTGTATGCCATCAACTTATACCTGTCTTCCTGATGAACATTTTACATGTGAGCCAGAGTACAATAATAGCATAGTGTTTCAATTTCTTTTTCTTTCTCTTATTGAGACAGCAATCATAAGCTGTTTGGACAAGTTTGTGTTTTAGTGTTAATTTATAATTAGGGATTGTCCAAACCTCAGTTCTGTTTACAGGGTGTAAAAACAAACTTTGGTATCAATGCAATTTCAAAGGGGTCATCTAATAAGACAGATACTAAGGTTTCCCCAAACCTGAGAACTCTGTCAAAGACAAGTGCTTTATCAATATAATTTGAAGAGGGTTTTTAGTAATACTATTAAATTACTCATCCCTTGGATGAAAAGAATAATTACAGTGGATATACTTATGAGAAGCTACTTATTAAAGGTTAAGTTTGGAGAATTGTCTTTGATAAATATGGCTTTAAAAACTTTAATGAAGAGAATGATGGCCGAATTAGTGAGCATGCGGATTACCCCATTACAAGCCAATAATAAAATGAGATATAATCAAGTTAGTGTACATTATTGTGAAGGTTGGTATACATTTTTGGAATGCAAAAAAGTAAGCCCCACAAAGAATATTTTTAAAATATTGCTACAGTACATGGATGCTTAGATTTAAATTAATACTTTTTCAAAAATCAGAAGAACATAGTTTGTTGGTTATATAAAAATGCTGAAACTTTTTGGGTGGTCTAAGACTTTTCAGTAGTTTGAAATTTTTCATTTTCATTTTATTAAATGGGAGGAAAACAAGCAGAAATTATAAAACCTTATAGGTTTAAGACACCTATAAATTTGTTTTATTTCTAAGAAAAATAAGGCCTTTGAAGCAAGTTTTTAAAGTGATTTTTGGGAAAACTTTGGAAGACAATAGATAGTCATTTAAGATCCGTATGGAGAATTTTAAAACTTTTCTTTGAATTCTAAAGCCTGATTTTGTAGAGGTGATGTGTCACTGCTTTTCATTTTAAAGGATGAAAATTTAGTGAGATTTTAGTCTTTGATTCAGTCAGCATTTATGTTAAATAAAAAAGTCAATATCATGGAAAAGATTTGACCAGTAATTGTTTCTTGAAGTGAAAAACGGGGAACATTTTGCTACATTTAAAAATAATCTGCTTAAAGATGTAACTCTTAAAGTTATCTGGTTTCAAGATTAGCTGTTTTAATTGTCAGTTTTAACTAAGTCATCAGGTTCACTTACTATCAGACCTTAACCTGAGACACAGTTTTGGTATTTACCCATATCCAGATTTAATGAATTAAAACATGAGTCTATTAGGAGCACTCTTTATCAGAGAGGTATTTCCTGGACAAAAAATGGGCAATATTTAGAACAGTTAGTCCCCTGGTTCTGGAAGCTTTGAAATTTATGAGAGAATGAAGTCACTCATTCAGTACCTCTGATACAGGTTTACTCTATACCTCAGGACAACACAGATTAATTATTTCTTATTCTTTAACATGGCTCAGATCTTCCCCCTCCAGAGCTGGTACAATAAGTTATTATAGTAGTATTTTTGTGTAATTCACTATCTTAACAAAAAACAGTAGAAGACTGGTTTCTACATTAATATTTATTCTCAGATGGTATGAAATGCTAATTTTTGTTTTCTTGAATAAAACGACTTATGCCTTCACTCAGTCCTTATAATCTACTGTCCACAGCATTTTCTTCCTTTAAACCAAAAGCCAAGAAGAGACCTTCTGAAACTCTAGGGCTAGGTTTTAGAAAGTCTGAACTTGTAATCTAAGTTCCCTTTAAAATAAACTAATGTCCTATTTTTGAACTACAGTGCAGAACTGTAGTTTCTGCTTAATTAATGAAAAATAATGGGGCTCACTGCGGACACTACATTGTCGTGGAAAATACTTCACGATGAGAGCTTACTGTCTTCTAGGGCCGTTCTGTTTATCTGTGAGTATACAGATTAAATATATTTGTGATTTGTAATAAAAACAAGTTGTGCAACACTGCCTGTGTCTGTCTGCCCAAGACATTTGCTTCACTTTTTCAAATGCATGTATGTTTGGAGAGGTGGATTATTCTACACAAATACACCCTGAGTTCTGCTTTTTAGAATCCTTATAGATCTATTATCATCTACACTGAAAGTGTTGTATTTGCACAACTTAGTTATTTTAAAAAATAAATTTAAAAAAAGAGTATGTATTTCTTCAGTAGCCATGTATTTCAACTGTACTCTTGATATATTTGAATGTGACTCCTGGATTTAAGTGCACTATTATTCGTGTCTTACACAATAAAACTGCACTGTATGCCAAATGTGTCTGTAATGTATGCTTTGCTAAAACCTCAGAGTGCTATAATGTACAGGTTTCTACATGATGAACCTGTCAGCATATAGGGGAAATCCTGAACTTCTGTTAAGTCTGTGTAACATTTTAATATTATTTGTAATGTTCCCTTAAGTGGTAAGTTCACTTGTGTCCTAAGACTGGAATCATTTATCTTGAGTTGGCTGCTTTGTCATGCTTGGTTTACTGAATCAAACAAACGTGTGGAACATGGTACTGTTATCTTAGTATGTAAGATTTATGTGTCATGTTCTCCCTCTGCCTCAGAGGACTGTTGCACAGATGCTAGTGTTAAATATCTATAGACAATGGTAATAAACTTTGAATACATTCAAATGCAGTAAATTAAATCTATAGGCTGACTTTTTTTCAAATATTTGTGAAGATTTTGGCAGTCTTGATTAAAATTGCTATATATATATTTGGACCTTATAGTTTGAAAAAATTCAGATCTGCAAAAAAGTTGCAAAATAGTACAGTGATATTCCTTAAATATTCAATCTAGGTGAACAGTATAACATTTTTCACATTTGCTTTAACACCCTTGAGTGTGTGTGTGTATGTATGATTGCTATTATTTTGCTGCAACATTTGAGGGTAAGCTGCAGACATGACCTTTCCACCTAAATATTTTCTACCTATATCTCCCAAGAATTAGGAGTATATATTACACGTACTATTTATTCAGTATGTATTAATATGAATAAATCAATGAGGGAAAAGGCAAAGCTCCTCCTTAGGGTAGAATGCCAACTATGAAATATAGAAAGAATGAAGACATTAGAAAATCACTGTTTAGTCACTAGTAATAACTGATCTAGGGAATCACTGTCAGTGGATGCTAAAACTAGCAGGTGAAAGTTTGTGAGCAAAAGCATATAGTCTCAAAGTATCTTTCCATAAAATCCCAGTTACAAAGAGCAAAACAGTAACTTTACAGTTAAGGAACCTGGTAGATACCACCTAATCCAAACATAATTAACATCACTAGTAATGGAACAAATCAACATCATGTGCCTTCTGATAGGATCCACTGAGAACACAGCATCACTTTTATGGCATTTTTTGCAAAAAACAAAAAGCACAACCTGAATCTAATTATGAGGAAACATCAGGCAAACATTAAATTCAGGGACATTCTACCAAATAAGTCTGTTTTCTTGTAAATTATGGGGCTTATAGAGGGAAAAGACTGAAAACGTATTCGTAAGTTTAAAATTATTTTTTAAAAATTTAAAAGCACAAAGTGAACAGAAAATAGTATCTATGCAAAGCTATAAAATTAAAATGAGAAAATATTTCAGCTGATGAAAATTATCCCCCAATAAATGAAACATTAAGCAAAATAAAACTCTTAACACACATTCCAAAAGGAATAAATACCTTTAAACAAAATTTCTGTATATGATATGGAAAAAACCTCAAATGAGAAATCAGAAAACTCACAACAGAAATAACCAAAAATGAAACAGGAAGGTAGAAAAGAGTTAAATGAACTCAGGAAAGAATTTGAGGAATAAAGACAAAGTCATCTTGAAGGTGAAATTACTCAAGGGAGAATAGGTTCAACTGAAGATTTATTTTAAAACGTTGAAAAGCATGAAAGGCCAAGAGTGAAAATAAAAATAGTAAGCAAAAAGGATGACAGAGAAAGTGATGGACATAGAGGACACTCAGAGAAGAGCCAATATATGAATAATCGGAGTCTCTGAAGAAGAAAAGCAGAATAATGGAACAGCACAAATATTTAAACCTACAATCCAAGAAATGTTTCCAGAAATAAAGTCTGAGTAGACTTGGATACAGACTGGTCAGTTTCAAGACATATCCTAGTCAAACCATTAGACTTTACATATGAAGAGGGGGTAAAAATCTCCAGGGCTTCTAGGCAAAGAGAGTCATTTAAAATTGGGTTGCAGCAGATGAAGGAGCAAGGTAAAAACCCACCAGACCAAACAAATGAAGAGGAAATAGGCAGTCTACCTGAAAAAGAATTCAGAGTAATGACAGCAAAGATGATCCAAAATCTTGGAAACAGAATGGAGAAAATACAAGAAATGTTTAACAAGGACCTAGAAGAACTAAAGAGCAAACAATGATGACAACACAATAGATGAAATTAAAAATTCTCTAGAAGGAATCAATAGAAGAATGACTGAGGCAGAAGAATGGATAAGTGACCTAGAAGATAAAATAGTGGAAATAACTACCACAGAGCAGAATAAAGAAAAAAGAAAAGAATTGAGGACAGTCTCAGAGGCCTCTGGGACAACATTAAACGCACCATCATTCCAATTATAGGGATCCCAGAAGAAGAAAAAGAAAGGGTCTGAGAAAATATTTTAAGAGATTATAGTTGAAAACTTCCCCAACATGGGAAAGGAAATAGTCAATCAAGTCCAGGAATTGTAGAGAGTCCCATACAGGATAAACCCAAGGAGAAACAAAACAAGACACATATTGATCAAACTATCAAAAATGAAATATAAAGAAAGAATATTAAAAGCAGCAAAGGAAAAGCAACAAATAACATACAAGGGAATCCCCATAAGCTTAACAGCTGATCTTTCAGCAGAAATTCTGCAAGCCAGAGGGAATGGCAGGACATAATTTAAAGTAATGAAAGGGAAAAACCTACAACCAAGATTACCCAGCAACGATCTCATTCAGAGTTGACAGAGAAATAAAAACCTTTACAGACAAGCAAAAGTTACGAGAATTCAGCAACACCAAGCTAGCTTTACAACAAACGCTAAAGGAACTTCTCTAGGCAGGAAACACAAGAGAAGGAAAAAACCTACAAAAACCCAAAACAATTAAGAAAATGGTAATAGGAACATACATATCGATAATTACCTTAAATGTAAATGGGTTAAATGCTCCAACCAAAAGACATATAGACTGCCAGAATAGATACAAAAATAAGACCTGTATATATGCTGTCTACAAAGACCCACTACAGACTTAGGGACACATACAGACTGAAAGTGAGGGAATGGAAAAAGATTCCATGCAAATGGAAATCAAAAGAAAGCTGGAGTAGCAATTCTCAGACAAAATAGACTTTAAAGTCTATTACAAGAGACAAAGAAGAACACTACATAATGGTCAAGGGGTCAATCCAAGAACAAGATATAACAATTATAAATATTTATGCACCCAACATAGGAGCACCTCAATACATAAGGCAAATGCTAACAGCCACAAAAGAGGAAATCAACAGTAACACAATCATAGTAGGGGACTTTAACACCCCACTTTCAGCAATGGACAGATCATCGAAAATGAAAATAAGGAAATACAAGCTTTAAGTGACACATTAAACAAGATGGACTTAATTGATATTTATTTATAGGACATTCCATCCAAAAGCAACAGATTGCACTTTCTTCTCAAGTACTCATGGAACATTATCCAGGACAGACTGTATCTTGGGTTACAAATCAAGCCTTGGTAAATTTAAGAAAATTGAAATCATATTGTATATCTTTTCTGGCCACACTGCTCTGAAACTAAATATCAATTACAGGAAAAAAATCTGTAAAAAATACAAACACATGGAGGCTAAACAACACACTACTAAATAACCAAGAGATCACTGAAGAAATCAAAGAGGAAATCAAAAAATACATAGAAGCAATGACAATGAAAACACGATGACCCAAAACCTATGGGATGCAGCAAAAGCAGTTCTAAGCGGGAAGGTTATAGCAATACAGTCCTACCTCAAGAGACAAGAAAAATCTCAAACCAACCTAACCTAACACCTAAAGCAATTAGAGAAAGAACAATAAAACCCCAAAGTTAGCAGAAGGAAAGAAATCATAAAGATCAGATCAGATCAGAAATAAATGAAAAAGAAGGAAACAATATCAAAGATCAATAAAACTAAAAGCTGGTTCTTTGAGAAGATAAAATTGTTAAACCACTAGCCAGACGCATCACGAAAAAAAGGGAGAAGACTCATCAGAATTAGTAATGCAAAAGGAGAAGTAACAACTGACACTGCACAAATACAAAGAATCATGAGAGATTACTATGAGCAACTATATGCCTATAAAATGGACAACCAGGAATAAATGGACAAATTCTTAGAAAAGAACAACCTTCCCAGACTGAGCCAGGAAGAAATAGAAAATATAAACTGACCAATCACAAGCACTGAAATTGAAACTGTGATTTAGAATCTTCCAACAAACAAAAGCCCAGGACCAGATGGCTTCTCAGGCGAATTCTATCAAACATTTAGAGGAGAGCTAACACCTATCCTTCTCAAACTCTTCCAAAATATAGCAGAGGGAAAAACACTCCCAAATTCATTCTACAACACCACCATCACCCTGATACCAAAACCAGACAAAGATGTCACAAAAAAAAGAAAACTACAGGCTAATATCACTGATGAACATAGATGCAAAAATCCTCAACAAAATAGTAGCAAACAAAATCCAACAGCACATTAAAAGGATCATACAACATGATCAAGTAGGCTTTATCCCAGGATTGCAAGGATTCCTCAATATATGCAACTCAATCAATGAGATACACCATATTAACAAAGTGAAGGAAAAAAAACATATAATAGATGCAGAAAAAGATTTTGACAAAATTCAACACCCATTTATGATAAAAATTCTCCAGAAAGTAGGCAGAGAGGGAACCTACATCAACATAATAAAGGCCATATGTGACAAATCCACAGCCAACATTGTTCCTAATGGTGAAAAACTGAAACCATTTCCTCTAAAATCAGGAACAAGACAAGGATGCCTACTCTCACCACAATTATTCAACACAGTTTTGGAAGTTTTAGCCACAGAAATCAGAGAAGAAAAAGAAATAAAAGGAATCCAAATCAGAAAAGAAGAAGTAGAGCTGTCACTGTTTGCAGATGACATGATACTATACATAGAGAATCCTAAAGATGCTACCAGAAAACTCCTAGAGCTAATCAATGAATCTGGTAAAGTAGCGGGATACAAAATTACAGAAATCTCTTGCATTCCTATACACTAATGATGAAACATCTGAAAGAGAAAATAAGGAAACACTACCATTTTCCATTGCAACAAAAAGGATAAAATACCTAGGAATAAACCTACCTGAGGAGACAAAAGACATGTATGGAGAAAACTATAAAACACTGATGAAAGAAATTAAAGATGATACCAACAGATGGAGAGATATACCATGTTCTTGGATTGGAAGAATCAACGTTGTGAAAAGGACTATACTACCCAAAGCTATGTACATATTCAGTGCAATCCCTATGAAACTACCAATGGCATTTTTCACAGACTAGAGCAAAAAATTTCACAATTTGTATGGAAACACAAAAAACCCCGAATAGCCAAAGCAAACCTGAGAAAGAAAAACGTAGTTGGAGGAATCAGGCTCCCTGGCTTCAGTCTATACTACAAAGCTACAGTAATCAAGACAGTATGGTACTGGCACAAAAACAGAAAGATAGATCAAT
Source organism: Mesoplodon bidens (assembly GCF_964165515.1). NCBI lineage: Eukaryota > Metazoa > Chordata > Mammalia > Artiodactyla > Ziphiidae > Mesoplodon > Mesoplodon bidens. The sequence continues at coordinate 111,326,783 of NC_138162.1, forward strand.
GGAACAGGATAGAAAGCCCGGAGAAAAACCCACGTATATATGGTTACCTTATCTTTGATAAAGGAGGCAAAAATATCCAGCAGAGAAAAGACAGCCTCTTCAGTAAGTGGTGCTGGGAAAATTGGACAGCTACATGTAAAAGAATGAAATTAGAACACTCACTAACACCATGCATAAAAATAAACTCAAATTGGATTAAAGACCTAAATGTAAGGCCAGACACTTTAAAACTCGTAGCGGAAACATAGGAAGAACACTCTTTGACGTAAGTCACATCAAGATCCTTTCTGACCCACCACCTAGAGAAATGGAAATAAAAACAAAGATAAACAAATGGGACCTAATGAAACTTAAAAGCTTTTGCACAGCAAAGGAAACCATAAACAAGACCAAAATACAACCCTCAGAATGGGAGAAAATATTTGCAAATGAAGCAACTGACAAAGGATTAATCTCCAAAATTTATAAACAGCTCATGCAGCTCAATAGCAAAAAAACAACCCAATTCAAAAATGGGCAGAAGACTTAAATAGGCATTTCTCCAAAGAAGATATACAGACTGCCAACAAACACATGAAAGAATGCTCAACATCATTAATCATTAGAGAAATGCAAATCAAAACTACAATGAGATATCATCTCACACCAGTCAGAATGGCCATCATCAAGAAATCTAGAAACAATAAATGCTGGAGAGGGTGTGGAGAAAAGGGAACACTCTTGCACTGCTGGTGGGAATGTGAATTGGTACAGCCACTATGGAGAACGGTATGGAGGTTCCTTAAAAAACTACAAATAGAACTACCATATGACCCAGGAATCCCACTACTGGGCATATACCCTGAGAAAACCATAATTCAAAAAGAGACATGTACCAAAATGTTCATTGCAGCTCTATTCACAATAGCCCGGAGCTGGAAACAACCTAAGTGTCCATCATCGGATGAATGGATAAAGAAGATGTGGCACATATATACAATGGAATATTACTCAGCCATAAAAAGAAACGAAACTGAGCTATTTGTAATGAGGTGGATAGACCTAGAGTCTGTCACACAGAGTGAAGTTAGTCAGAAAGAGAAAGACAAATACCGTATGCTAACACATATATACGGAATTAAAAAAAAAATGTCATGAAGAACCTAGGGGCAAAACGGGAATGAAGACGCAGACCTACTTGAGAATGGACTTGAGGATATGGGGAGGGGGAAGGGTGGGCTGTGACAAGGTGAAAGAGAGGCATGGACGTGTATACACTACCAAACTTAAGGTAGATAGATAGTGGGAAGCAGCCGCAGAGCACAGGGAGATCAGCTCGGTGCTTTGTGACCGCCTGGAGGGGTGGGATGGGGAGGGTGGGAGGGAGGGAGATGCATGAGGGAAGGGATGTGGGAACAGATGTATATGTATGACTGATTCACTTTGTTATAAAGCAGAAACTAATTAAAAAAATAAATAAATAAACTTTAAAAAAAAAAAAAAAGAAAATGTGGTCTAGCCATAAAATGGAATATTATTTAGTCTTTAAAAAGAAGGAAATCCTGTCACTTGCTACAATATGGATGAACTCTGAGAGGCTAAAAGAAATAAACCAGTCACAAAAAGACCAATACTGTATGAGTTCACTTCTATAAGGTATTTAAAGTAGTCATGTTTGTAGCAACAGAAAGTAGAATGGTGGTTGCCAGAGGGTGGGTGAGGGGGGAAATATATTGTTTTGAATATACGTAACAAAACTGAATGGTACAGTTAAAAATGATTAAGATAATAAATTTTTATAATAAAGTAATATTGTGAGTTCAATAAACCAATTTATGATTTTAAATATTTTTATACTCCTGTAAAGTTCAGCAAAAAGTAAACTGTTGAAACAGCATTTAGGGTGACATCAGCAAATTGACAGAATAGCAGATCCAACCTCTTATGCCCACACAGAAACATCAAGAAACAAACTGCAAAACACGTGTGTCTGAATTCTGGAAAATAGTCAAAGATCTACAGCAACCAAGAACATAATGAATTAAAAAAAAAGGCAAGTTGAAAACTTCAGGAAATATTTGTGGCATTTTTACTTGCTGTTGTCCCACCTCCTTTCCAGCAGAGGGCAGTCTTGAAAGAGTGCAAGCCTGTGTTATGGGCACCTACTGTCTGGTTCTGAGGGAGGAGAGCAAAATCTAGGCACAAATTATTACTTATATCTGTTGTAACCTGTCTAAAGGATACCTGAAGGACTTATAGAAGGATTTCATCTCTGTTTTACCTAACTCAGAATTCAGGTGGGAAAAGTAGTTGGCTTTGACAGAAAATACTGCAAGGAGAACTAACAACCCACAAACACCTGGGGAAAAATGTTACAGTCAAAATATATAACAATCAAGATACCTAAAGCAAGGGAGGAAAAGCTGGGGGACATTCTTTGGGAGATTAAGACATTCAAAAAAGTCGAGTAGTTCTTCCCTGGTGCTGCAGTGGTTAAGTATCCGCCTGCCAAGGCAGGGCACACAGGTGTGCGCCCTATTCCAGGAACGTCCCAAATGCCACGGACCAACTAAGCCCGTGCGCTACAAAAACTGAGCCTGTGCTCTACAGCCTACAAGCCACAACTACTGAAGCCCATGTGCCTAGACTCATGCTCCGCAACAAGAGAAGCCAGCAAAATGAGAAGCATGCACACAGCAAACGAAGAATAGCCCCTGCTCGCTGCAACTAAAGAAAGCTCAAGCACAGCAACAAAGCCCCATAGCAGCCAAAACAAAAATAAAGCAAAAACATGTGTATGGGTTAACTTAGGTAATGGAGGCTATGTGCATTCCTAGATTACGACACATTTAGAAAAGTGTCGAGGAGACCCCAAATTTTCACTTCACAGTTATCCCTAGGTTCAGGGCAAGCATGGTATTGAAGGAGGGCCCCAACACAGAACTGGATCTGCAAAGATTGGAAGAGGTTTTTCTTCTTTTGGGTTGGCTTGTTTTTAGTTATTTTTTTAACTTTCTGGCATTCAAAGAAATCTCTGTCAACAGAATAGGTGAACGTGAGCTAAAGGAACACACACCTCAGTGACAACACAGGACAAGGAATGCATCTTCTCAAAACCACATTGGAAAAGTAACTAAACAAATGGACTACGACAGCCTTCAATAATTATAAGAAAACAAACATAAAGCCCGTAGCAAACTAGCAAATTAGACAAGAATCTAATCTCCAGTGATACCACACTAGAATATTCAAACATCAAGGTTTTGATAACAACAACAACAAAATTCACAGGGCATACAAAGAAACAGGAAGTATGGTGCATTGAAAGGAACAAAATTAATTGAAAGTAACTATCCCTGAGAAATTCCAGACATTGGATATACTAGAAAAAGACTAAAATAACTGTTTTTAAGAGGCTTAATGACCCGAAGAGAAACATGGACAGAGAAATAATGGAAAACCGGAAAATCTATGATCAAAATACAGATAGCAACAAAAAGACATTAAAGAAAGGAAGCAAACAGAAATTTTGGAGCTGTAAGGTACAACAACTGAAATGGTAAATTAACTAGAAGGGTTCAACAAATTATCTGATCAGGCAGAGGAAACAGTCCGCCAAGATGAAGACAGGAAATTTTAAATTATCCCGTCTGAGGAACAGAAAGAAAAAGCATGAAGAAAAGTTAATACTCCCAAGAGACCTGAGACACCATCAAGTGGAACAACATATAGATTATGGGAGTCAAACAGAAATAGAAGAAAGAATATTGGAAACATTAAGGGCCGAAACCTTCCAAAATTTGAAGAGAGACAATGTACCTACAAATCCAAAAAACTCAAAAACTTCCAAGTACTGTAAATTCACAGAGATCTTCACTGAAAGACATTATAATCAAACTACTGAAAGTCACAATGAGGGAATCTTAAAAGCAGTGAGAAAATCAACACGTGCAAGGGACACTCAATGACATTCTCAACTGATAATTTGATAATTATCAACTGATAATCAACTGAAGGCAGTGGGATGATACACTTGTAATGTGGAAAGAAAGAAACCTGTCAAGTGAGATTTCTATATTCAGAAAAACTGCGCTCCAAAAATTATGATATACCCAGATTAAGAAAAAAAAAAACCCACGGAGCTTGTTACCACTACACCTGGTCTACAAGAAAGTGGTCTACAAGGCTGCGAAATTATACTCAACATCACTAGTCATTAGAGAAATACAAATCAAAACCACAATGAGATATCATCTCATAGCCATTATGACGGCCACTGTAGGAAAAACAAAAAATAAGGTGTATTGAGGATGTGTAGAAACTGGAACCCTTATGTCCAATTGCTGGCAAAGTGAAATGGTGGGGCCGCTATGGAAAACAGTATGACAGTTACTCAAGAAATTGAAACTTGTTTTTAAAAATTACAAAGACAATTACCTTATGATTCAGCAATCCTACTACTGGCTATATACACAAACAAATTGAAAACAAGATCTCTAAAACCTACTTGCACACCCATGTTCACTGCAGCAATAGTCATAATAACCAAGAGGTGGAAACAACACGAATAGCCATCAGTAGATGAATGAATAAAGGAAATGTGGTCTAGCCAAACAATGGAATATTATTTAGTCTTTAAAAAGAAGGCAATAGGGCTTCCCTGGTGGCGCAGTGGTTGAGAGTCCGCCTGCCGATGCAGGGGACACGGGTTCTTGCCCCTATCCCGGAAGATCCCACATGCCGTGCAGCGGCTGGGCCCGCGAGCCATGGCCGCGGAGCCTGTGTGTCCGGAGCCTGTGCTCCGCAACGGGAGAGGCCACAGCAGTGAGAGGCCCGCGTACAGCAAAAAAAAAAAAAAAAAGAAGGCAATCCTGTCACTTGCTACAACATGGATGAACTTTGACATTAGGCGAAAAGAAATAGACCAGTCAAAAAAAGACGAATACTGTATGATTTAACTTCTATAAGGTATCTAAAGTAGTCAAATTTCTAGCAATAGAAAGTACAATGGTGGTTGCCAGAGGCTGGGTGAGGGGGAAATATATTGTGGTGAATATACTTAAAAATACTGAACGGTACAGTTAAAAAGGATTAAGATTATTAATTTTTATAATAAAGAAATACTGTGAGGTTAATAAGCCAATTTATGATTTTTAAATATTTTTAAACCACTGTAATGTTCACCAAAAGTAAACCGTTGAAACAGCATATAGGGTGACATGAGCAAATTGACAGAATAGCAGATCCAACCTCTTATGCCCACACAGAAACATCAAGAAACAAACTGCAAAACCATGTGTGTCATAAGCCTGGAAAAAGGTCAAAGATTTACAGGAACCAAGAACATGGTGAATTTAAAAAAAAAAAAAGGCAAGTTGAAAACTTCAGGAAATATTTGTGGCATTTTTACTTGCTGTTGTCACACAACTTTTCCAGCATAGGACCGTCTTGGAAGAGTGCTAGCCTGTGCTTTGGGCACCTACTGTCTGGTTCCGAGCGAGGAGAGCAGCCTCTAGTCACAAATTCTTGCTTATATCTGTGGTAACCTGTCTAAAGGATACTTGAAGGACTTACAGAAGGATTTCATCTCTGTTGTACCTAACTCAGAACTCAGGCTGGAAAAGTAGTTGGCTTTGATTGAAAATACTTCAAGGAGAACTAACAACCCATAAACACCTGTGGTAAAATATTACAGTCAAAATATATAACAGTCAAGATACCTAAAGCATGGAGGAAAAGCTGGGGGACATTCCTTGGCAGATTAAGACATTCAAAAAGGTCGTGTAGGTCTTCCCTGGTGGTGCAGTGGTTAAGTATCTGCCTGCCAATGCAGGGGACACGGGTGTGAGCCCTGTTCTGGGAAGGTCCCACGTGCCACGCGGCAACTAAGCCCGTGCGCCACAACTACTGAGCCTGTGCTCTAGATCCCGCAAGCCACAACTCCTGAAGCCCATGGGCCTAGAGCCCGTGCTCAGCGACAAGACAAGCCACCACAACGAGAAGCACGCACACCGCAAACGAAGAGTAGCCACCGCTCAATGCAACTAAAGAAATCCCGTGCACAGCAACAAACACCCAAAGCAGCCAAAACAAAAACGAAAACAAAAACATGTACATGGGGTAATTTAGGTAATGGAGGCTATGTGCATGCCTAGATTAAGACCCATTTAGAAAAGTGTTGAGGAGACCCCAAATTTCCACTTCACAGTTATCCCTAGGTTCAGGGCAAGCATGGTATTGAAGGAGGGCCCCAACACAGAACTGTATCTGCAAAGACTGGAAGAGGTTTTTCTTCTTTTGGGTTGGCTTGCTTTTAGTTAGTTTTGTAACCTTCTGGCATTCAAAGAAATCTGTCAAAAGAATAGGTGAATGTGAGCTAAAGGAACACACACCTCAGTGACAACACAGGACAAGGAATGCATCTTCTCAAAACCACATTGGAAAAGTAACTAAACAAATGGACTACGATAGCCTTCAACAATTAAAAGAAAACAAACATAAAGCCCGTAGCAAACTAGCAAATTAGGCAAGAATCTAATGTCCAGTGATACCACACTAGAATATTCAAACATCAAGGTTTTGATAACAACAACAACAAAATTCACAGGGCATACAAAGAAACAGGAAGTATGGTGCATTGAAAGGAACAAAATTAATTGAAAGTAACTATCCCTGAGAAATTCCAGACATTGGATATACTAGAAAAAGACTAAAATAACTGTTTTTAAGAGGCTTAATGACCCGAAGAGAAACATGGACAGAGAAATAATGGAAAACCCGAAAATCTATGATCAAAACACAAATAGCAACAAAAAGACATTATAAAAAGGAATCAAAGAGAAATTTTGGAGCTGTAAAGTACAACAACTGAAACGGAAAATTAACTAGAAGGGTTCAACAAATTATCTGATCAGGCAGAGGAAACAATCCGCCAAGATGAAGACAGGAAATTTTAAATTATCCCGTCTGAGGAACAGAAAGAAAAAGCATGAAGAAAAGTGAATACGCCCAAGAGACCTGAGACACCATCAAGTGGAACAACATATAGATTATGGGAGTCAAACAGAAAGAGAAGAAAGATTATTCGAAACATTAACGGCCGAAACCCTCCCAAATTTGAAGAGAGACAATGTACCTACAAATCCAAAAAACTCAAAAACTTCCAAGTACTGTAAATTCACAGAGATCTTCACTGAAAGACATTATAATCAAACTACTGAAAGTCACAATGAGGGAATCATAAAAGCAGTGAGAAAATCAACACGTGCAAGGGACACTCAATGACATTCTCAACTGATAATTTGATAATTATCAACTGACAATCAACTGAAGGCAGTGGCATGATACACTTGTAATGCGGAAAGAAAGAAACTTGTCAACAGAGATTTGTATATTCAGAAAAACTGTGCTCCAAAAATTATGATATACCCAGATTAAGAAGAAAAAACCCACGGAGCTTGTTACCACTACACGTGGTCTACAAGGCTGCGAAATTATACTCAACATCACTAGTCATTAGAGAAATACAAATCAAAACCACAATGAGATATCATCTCATAGCCATTATGACGGCCACTGTAGGAAAAACAAAAAATAAGGTGTATTGAGGATATGTAGAAACTGGAAACCTTATGTCCAATTGCTGGCAAAGTAAAATGGTGGGGCCACTATGGAAAACAGTATGACAGTTCCTCAAGAAATTGAAACTTGTTTTTAAAAATTACAAAGACAATTACCTTATGATTCAGCAATCCTGCTTCTGGCTATATACACAAACAAATTGAAAACAAGATCTCTAAAACCTACTTGCACACCCATGTTCACTGCAGCAATAGTCATAATAACCAAGAGCTGGAAACAACACGAATAGCCATCAGTAGATGAATGAATAAAGAAAATGTGGTCTAGCCATACAATGGAATATTATTTAGTCTTTAAAAAGAAGGACATCCTGTCACTTGCTACAACATGGATGAACTTTGACATTAGGCGAAAAGGAATAAACCAGTCACAAAAAGACCAATACTGTATGATTTCACTTCTATAAGGCATCTAAAGTAGTCAAATTTCTAGCAATAGAAAGTACAATGGTGGTTGCCAGAGGCTGGGTGAGGGGGAAATATATTGTGGTGAATATACTTAAAAATACTGAACGGTACAGTTAAAAAGGATTAAGATTATTAATTTTTATAATAAAGTAATATTGTGAGGTTAATAAACCAATTTATGATTTTTAAATATTTTTAAACCACTGTAATGTTCACCAAAAAGTAAACCGTTGAAACAGCATATAGGGTGACATGAGCAAATTGACAGAATAGCAGATCCAACCTCTTATGCCCACACAGAAACAACAAGAAACAAACTGCAAAACCATGTGTGTCATAAACCTGGAAAACGGTCAAAGATATACAGGAACCAAGAACATGCTGAATTTAAAAAAAAAAAAAAAAAAAAGGCAAGTTGAAAACTTCAGGAAATATTTGTGGCATTTTTACTTGCTGTTGTCCCACACCTTTTCCAGCATAGGACCGTCTTGGAAGAGTGCTAGCCTGTGCTTTGGGCACCTACTGTCTGGTTCCGAGCGAGGAGAGCAGACTCTAGTCACAAATTCTTGCTTATATCTGTGGTAACCTGTCTAAAGGATACTTGAAGGACTTACAGAAGGATTTCATCTCTGTTGTACCTAACTCAGAACTCAGGCTGGAAAAGTAGTTGGCTTTGATTGAAAATACTGCAAGGAGAACTAACAACCCATAAACACCTGGGGGGAAATGTTACAGTCAAAATATATAACAGTCAAGATACCTAAAGCATGCGAGGAAAAGCAGGGGGAAATTCCTTGGCAGATTAAGACATTCAAAAAAGACGTGTAGGTCTTCCCTGGTGGTGCAGTGGTTAAGTATCTGCCTGCCAATGCAGGGAACACGGGTCTGCGCCCTCTTCTGGGAAGGTCCCACATGCCACGGGGCAACTAAGCCCGTGCGCCACAACTACTGAGCCTGTGCTCTAGATCCCGCAAGCCACAACTCCTGAAGCCCATGTGCCTAGAGCCCGTGCTCAGCGACAAGCCACCACAACGAGAAGCACGCACACCGCAAACGAAGAGTAGCCACCGCTCGCTGCAACTAAAGAAATCCCGTGCACAGCAAAAAACACCCAAAGCAGCCAACACAAAAACGAAAACAAAAACATGTACATGGGGTAATTTAGGTAATGGAGGCTATGTGCATGCCTAGATTAAGACCCATTTAGAAAAGTGTTGAGGAGACCCCAAATTTCCACTTCACAGTTATCCCTAGGTTCAGGGCAAGCATGCTATTGAAGGAGGGCCCCAACACAGAACTGGATCTGCAAAGATTGGAAGAGGTTTTTCTTCTTTTGTGTTGGCTTGTTTTTAGTTAGTTTTGTAACCTTCTGGCATTCAAAGAAATCTCTGTCAAAAGAATAGGTGAATGTGAGCTAAAGGAACACACACCTCAGTGACAACACAGGACAAGGAATGCATCTTCTCAAAACCACATTGGAAAAGTAACTAAACAAATGGACTACGACAGCCTTCAATAATTATAAGAAAACAAACATAAAGCCCGTAGCAAACTAGCAAATTAGGCAAGAATTTAATCTCCAGTGATACCACACTAGAATATTCAAACATCAAGGTTTTGATAACAACAACAACAAAATTCACAGGACATACAAAGAAACAGGAAGTATGGTGCATTGAAAGGAACAAAATTAATTGAAAGTAACTATCCCTGAGAAATTCCAGACATTTGATATACTAGAAAAAGACTAAAATAACTGTTTTTAAGAGGCTTAATGACCCGAAGAGAAACATGGACAGAGAAATAATGGAAAACCCGACAATCTATGATCAAAACACAAATAGCAACAAAAAGACATTATAAAAAGGAACCAAACAGTAATTTTGGAGCTGTAAGTAAAACAACTGAAACGGAAAATTAACTAGAAGGGTTCAACAAATTATCTGATCAGGCAGAGGAAACAATCCGCCAAGATGAAGACAGGAAATTTTAAATTATCCCGTCTGAGGAACAGAAAGAAAAAGCATGAAGAAAAGTGAATACTCCCAAGAGACCTGAGACACCATCAAGTGGAACAACATATAGATTATGGGAGTCAAACAGAAAGAGAAGAAAGAATATTCGAAACATTAAGGGCCGAAACCTTCCCAAATTTGAAGAGAGACAATGTACCTACAAATCCAAAAATCTCAAAAACTTCCAAGTACCGTAAATTCACAGAGATCTTCACTGAAAGACATTATAATCAAACTACTGAAAGTCACAATGAGGGAATCTTAAAAGCAGTGAGAAAATCAACACGTGCAAGGGACACTCAATGACATTCTCAACTGATAATTTGATAATTATCAACTGACAATCAACTGAAGGCAGTGGCATGATACACTTGTAATGCGGAAAGAAAGAAATTGTCAACTGAGATTTGTATTTTCAGAAAAACTGTGCTCCAAAAATTATGGTATACCCAGATTAAGAAAAAAAAAAACCCACGGAGCTTGTTACCACTACACCTGGTCTACAAGAAAGTGGTCTACAAGGCTGCGAAATTATACTCAACATCACTAGTCTTTAGAGAAATACAAATCAAAACCACAATGAGATATCATCTCATAGCCATTATGACGGCCACTGTAGGAAAAACAAAAAATAAGGTGTATTGAGGATATGTAGAAACTGGAAACCTTATGTCCAATTGCTGGCAAAGTAAAATGGTGGGGCCACTATGCAAAACAGTATGACAGTTCCTCAAGAAATTGAAACTTGTTTTTAAAAATTACAAAGACAATTACCTTATGACTCAGCAATCCTGCTTCTGGCTCTATACACAAACAAATTGAAAACAAGATCTCTAAAACCTACTTGCACACCCATGTTCACTGCAGCAATAGTCATAATAACCAAGAGGTGGAAACCACACGAATAGCCATCAGTAGATGAATGAATAAAGAAAATGTGGTCTAGCCATACAATGGAATATTATTTAGTCTTTAAAAAGAAGGACATCCTGTCACTTGCTACAACATGGATGAACTTTGACATTAGGCGAAAAGGAATAAACCAGTCACAAAAAGACCAATACTGTATGATTTCACTTCTATAAGGCATCTAAAGTAGTCAAATTTCTAGCAATAGAAAGTACAATGGTGGTTGCCAGAGGCTGGGTGAGGGGGAAATATATTGTGGTGAATATACTTAAAAATACTGAACGGTACAGTTAAAAAGGATTAAGATTATTAATTTTTATAATAAAGTAATATTGTGAGGTTAATAAACCAATTTATGATTTTTAAACATTTTTAAACCACTGTAATATTCACCAAAAAGTAAACCCTTGAAACAGCATATAGGGTGACATCAGCAAATTGACAGAATAGCAGATCCAACTTCTTATGCCCACAGAGAAACAACAAGAAACAAACTGCAAAACCATGTGTGTCATAAGCCTGGAAAACGGTCAAAGATTTACAGGAAACAAGAAAATGCTGAATTAAAAAAAAAAAAAAAGGCAAGTTGAAAACTTCAGGAAATATTTGTGGCATTTTTACTTGCTATTGTCCCACACCTTTTCCAGGATAGGACCGTCTTGGAAGAGTGCTAGCCTGTGCTTTGGGCACCTACTGTCTGGTTCCGAGCGAGGAGAGCAGACTCTAGTCACAAATTCTTGCTTATATCTGTGGTAACCTGTCTAAAGGATACTTGAAGGACTTACAGAAGGATTTCATCTCTGTTGTACCTAACTCAGAACTCAGGCTGGAAAAGTAGTTGGCTTTGATTGAAAATACTGCAAGGAGAACTAACAACCCATAAACACCTGGGGGAAAATGTTACAGTCAAAATATATAACAGTCAAGATACCTAAAGCATGGGAGGAAAAGCTGGGGGACATTCCTTGGCAGATTAAGACATTCAAAAAAGTCGTGTAGGTCTTCCCTGGTGGTGCAGTGGTTAAGTATCTGCCTGCCAATGCAGGGGACACGGGTCTGCGCCCTGTTCTGGGAAGGTCCCACATGCCACGGACCAACTAAGCCCATGGGTTACAAAAACTGAGCCTGTGCTCTACAGCCTACAAGCCACAACTACTGAAGCCCATGTGCCTAGACTCATGCTCCGCAACAAGAGAAGCCAGCAAAATGAGAAGCATGCACACAGCAAACGAAGAATAGCCCCTGCTCGCTGCAACTAAAGAAAGCTCAAGCACAGCAACAAAGCCCCATAGCAGCCAAAACAAAAATAAAGCAAAAACATGTGTATGGGTTAACTTAGGTAATGGAGGCTATGTGCATTCCTAGATTACGACACATTTAGAAAAGTGTCGAGGAGACCCCAAATTCTCACTTCACAGTTATCCTTAGGTTCAGGGCAAGCATGGTATTGAAGGAGGGCCCCAACACAGAACTGGATCTGCAAAGATTGGAAGAGGTTTTTCTTCTTTTGGGTTGGCTTGTTTTTAGTTATTTTTTTAACTTTCTGGCATTCAAAGAAATCTCTGTCAACAGAATAGGTGAACGTGAGCTAAAGGAACACACACCTCAGTGACAACACAGGACAAGGAATGCATCTTCTCAAAACCACATTGGAAAAGTAACTAAACAAATGGACTACGACAGCCTTCAATAATTATAAGAAAACAAACATAAAGCCCGTAGCAAACTAGCAAATTAGGCAAGAATCTAATCTCCAGTGATACCACACTAGAATATTCAAACATCAAGGTTTTGATAACAACAACAACAAAATTCACAGGGCATACAAAGAAACAGGAAGTATGGTGCATTGAAAGGAACAAAATTAATTGAAAGTAACTATCCCTGAGAAATTCCAGACATTGGATATACTAGAAAAAGACTAAAATAACTGTTTTTAAGAGGCTTAATGACCCGAAGAGAAACATGGACAGAGAAATAATGGAAAACCCGAAAATCTATGATCAAAACACAAATAGCAACAAAAAGACATTATAAAAAGGAACCAAACAGTAATTTTGGAGCTGTAAGTACAACAACTGAAACGGAAAATTAACTAGAAGGGTTCAACAAATTATCTGATCAGGCAGAGGAAACAATCCGCCAAGATGAAGACAGGAAATTTTAAATTATCCCGTCTGAGGAACAGAAAGAAAAAGCATGAAGAAAAGTGAATACTCCCAAGAGACCTGAGACACCATCAAGTGGAACAACATATAGATTATGGGAGTCAAACAGAAAGAGAAGAAAGATTATTCGAAACATTAAGGGCCGAAACCTTCCCAAATTTGAAGAGAGACAATGTACCTACAAATCCAAAAAACTCAAAAACTTCCAAGTACTGTAAATTCACAGAGATCTTCACTGAAAGACATTATAATCAAACTACTGAAAGTCACAATGAGGGAATCATAAAAGCAGTGAGAAAATCAACACGTGCAAGGAACACTCAATGACATTCTCAACTGATAATTTGATAATTATCAACTGACAATCAACTGAAGGCAGTGGCATGATACACTTGTAATGCGGAAAGAAACTTGTCAACAGAGATTTGTATATTCAGAAAAACTGTGCTCCAAAAATTATGATATACCCAGATTAAGAAAAAAAAACCCACGGAGCTTGTTACCACTACACGTGGTCTACAAGAAAGTGGTCTACAAGGCTGCGAAATTATACTCAACCTCACTAGTCATTAGAGAAATACAAATCAAAACCACAATGAGATATCATCTCATAGCCATTATGACGGCCACTGTAGGAAAAACAAAAAATAAGGTGTATTGAGGATATGTAGAAACTGGAAACCTTATGTCCAATTGCTGGCAAAGTAAAATGGTGGGGCCACTATGGAAAACAGTATGACAGTTCCTCAAGAAATTGAAACTTGTTTTTAAAAATTACAAAGACAATTACCTTATGATTCAGCAATCCTGCTTCTGGCTATATACACAAACAAATTGAAAACAAGATCTCTAAAACCAACTTGCACACCCATGTTCACTGCAGCAATAGTCATAATAACCAAGAGGTGGAAACAACACGAATAGCCATCAGTAGATGAATGAATAAAGAAAATGTGGTCTAGCCATACAATGGAATATTATTTAGTCTTTAAAAAGAAGGACATCCTGTCACTTGCTACAACATGGATGAACTTTGACATTAGGCGAAAAGGAATAAACCAGTCACAAAAAGACCAATACTGTATGATTTCACTTCTATAAGGCATCTAAAGTAGTCAAATTTCTAGCAATAGAAAGTACAATGGTGGTTGCCAGAGGCTGGGTGAGGGGGAAATATATAGTGGTGAATATACTTAAAAATACTGAACGGTACAGTTAAAAAGGATTAAGATTATTAATTTTTATAATAAAGTAATATTGTGAGGTTAATAAACCAATTTATGATTTTTAAACATTTTTAAACCACTGTAATGTTCACCAAAATGTAAACTGTTGAAACAGCATATAGGGTGACATCAGCAAATTGACAGAATAGCAGATCCAACTTCTTATGCCCACACAGAAACAACAAGAAACAAACTGCAAAACCATGTGTGTCATAAGCCTGGAAAACGGTCAAAGATTTACAGGAAACAAGAAAATGCTGAATTAGAAAAAAAAAAAAAGGCAAGTTGAAAACTTCAGGAAATATTTGTGGCATTTTTACTTGCTGTTGTCCCACACCTTTTCCAGCATAGGACCGTCTTGGAAGAGTGCTAGCCTGTGCTTTGGGCACCTACTGTCTGGTTCCGAGCGAGGAGAGCAGACTCTAGTCACAAATTCTTGCTTATATCTGTGGTAACCTGTCTAAAGGATACTTGAAGGACTTATAGAAGGATTTCATCTCTGTTGTACCTAACTCAGAACTCAGGCTGGAAAAGTAGTTGGCTTTGATTGAAAATACTGCAAGGAGAACTAACAACCCATAAACACCTGGGGGAAAATGTTACAGTCAAAATATATAACAGTCAAGATACCTAAAGCATGGGAGGAAAAGCAGGGGGAAATTCCTTGGCAGATTAAGACATTCAAAAAAGACGTGTAGGTCTTCCCTGGTGGTGCAGTGGTTAAGTATCTGCCTGCCAATGCAGGGAACACGGGTCTGCGCCCTCTTCTGGGAAGGTCCCACATGCCACGGGGCAACTAAGCCCGTGCGCCACAACTACTGAGCCTGTGCTCTAGATCCCGCAAGCCACAACTCCTGAAGCCCATGTGCCTAGAGCCCGTGCTCAGCGACAAGACAAGCCACCACAACGAGAAGCACGCACACCACAAACGAAGAGTAGCCACCGCTCGCTGCAACAAAAGAAATCCCGTGCACAGCAAAAAACACCCAAAGCAGCCAACACAAAAACGAAAACAAAAACATGTACATGGGGTAATTGAGGTAATGGAGGTTATGTGCATGCCTAGATTAAGACCCATTTAGAAAAGTGTTGAGGAGACCCCAAATTTCCACTTCACAGTTATCCCTAGGTTCAGGGCAAGCATGCTATTGAAGGAGGGCCCCAACACAGAACTGGATCTGCAAAGATTGGAAGAGGTTTTTCTTCTTTTGTGTTGGCTTGTTTTTAGTTAGTTTTGTAACCTTCTGGCATTCAAAGAAATCTCTGTCAAAAGAATAGGTGAATGTGAGCTAAAGGAACACACACCTCAGTGACAACACAGGACAAGGAATGCATCTTCTCAAAACCACATTGGAAAAGTAACTAAACAAATGGACTACGACAGCCTTCAATAATTATAAGAAAACAAACATAAAGCCCGTAGCAAACTAGCAAATTAGGCAAGAATCTAATCTCCAGTGATACCACACTAGAATATTCAAACATCAAGGTTTTGATAAAAACAACAACAAAATTCACAGGACACACAAAGAAACAGGAAGTATGGTGCATTGAAAGGAACAAAATTAAGTGAAAGTAACTATCCCTGAGAAATTCCAGACATTTGATATACTAGAAAAAGACTAAAATAACTGTTTTTAAGAGGCTTAATGACCCGAAGAGAAACATGGACAGAGAAATAATGGAAAACCCGAAAATCTATGATCAAAACACAAATAGCAACAAAAAGACATTATAAAAAGGAACCAAAGAGAAATTTTGGAGCTGTAAAGTACAACAACTGAAACGGAAAATTAACTAGAAGGGTTCAACAAATTATCTGATCAGGCAGAGGAAACAATCCGCCAAGATGAAGACAGGAAATTTTAAATTATCCCGTCTGAGGAACAGAAAGAAAAAGCATGAAGAAAAGTGAATATGCCCAAGAGACCTGAGACACCATCAAGTGGAACAACATATAGATTATGGGAGTCAAACAGAAAGAGAAGAAAGATTATTCGAAACATTAACGGCCGAAACCTTCCCAAATTTGAAGAGAGACAATGTACCTACAAATCCAAAAAACTCAAAAACTTCCAAGTACTGTAAATTCACAGAGATCTTCACTGAAAGACATTATAATCAAACTACTGAAAGTCACAATGAGGGAATCTCAAAAGCAGTGAGAAAATCAACACGTGCAAGGGACACTCAATGACATTCTCAACTGATAATTTGATAATTATCAACTGACAATCAACTGAAGGCAGTGGCATGATACACTTGTAATGCGGAAAGAAAGAAATTGTCAACTGAGATTTGTATATTTAGAAAAACTGTGCTCCAAAAATTATGATATACCCAGATTAAGAAAAAAAAAAACCCACGGAGCTTGTTACCACTACACCTGGTCTACAAGAAAGTGGTCTACAAGGCTGCGAAATTATACTCAACATCACTAGTCATTAGAGAAATACAAATCAAAACCACAATGAGATATCATCTCATAGCCATTATGACGGCCACTGTAGGAAAAACAAAAAATAAGGTGTATTGAGGATGTGTAGAAACTGGAAACCTTATGTCCAATTGCTGGCAAAGTAAAATGGTTGGGCCACTATGGAAAACAGTATGACAGTTCCTCAAGAAATTGAAACTTGTTTTTAAAAATTACAAAGACAATTACCTTATGACTCAGCAATCCTGCTTCTGGCTCTATACACAAACAAATTGAAAACAAGATCTCTAAAACCTACTTGCACACCCATGTTCACTGCAGCAATAGTCATAATAACCAAGAGCTGGAAACAACACGAATAGCCATCAGTAGATGAATGAATAAAGAAAATGTGGTCTAGCCATACAATGGAATATTATTTAGTCTTTAAAAAGAAGGACATCCTGTCACTTGCTACAACATGGATGAACTTTGACATTAGGCGAAAAGGAATAAACCAGTCACAAAAAGACCAATACTGTATGATTTCACTTCTATAAGGCATCTAAAGTAGTCAAATTTCTAGCAATAGAAAATACAATGGTGGTTGCCAGAGGCTGGGTGAGGGGGAAATATATTGTGGTGAATATACTTAAAAATACTGAACGTTACAGTTAAAAAGGATTAAGATTATTAATTTTTATAATAAAGTAATATTGGGAGGTTAATAAACCAATTTATGATTTTTAAACATTTTTAAACCACTGTAATGTTCACCAAAAAGTAAACCCTTGAAACAGCATATAGGGTGACATCAGCAAATTGACAGAATAGCAGATCCAACCTCTTATGCCCACACAGAAACAACAAGAAACAAACTGCAAAACCATGTGTGTCATAAGCCTGGAAAACGGTCAAAGATTTACAGGAACCAAGAACATGCTGAATTAAAAAAAAAAAAAAGGCAAGTTGAAAACTTCAGGAAATATTTGTGGCATTTTTACTTGCTGTTGTCCCACACCTTTTCCAGCATAGGACCGTCTTGGAAGAGTGCTAGCCTGTGCTTTGGGCCCCTACTGTCTGGTTCCGAGTGAGGAGAGCAGACTCTAGTCACAAATTCTTGCTTATATCTGTGGAAACCTGTCTAAAGGATACATGAAGGACTTACAGAAGGATTTCATCTCTGTTGTACCTAACTCAGAACTCAGGCTGGAAAAGTAGTTGGCTTTGATTGAAAATACTGCAAGGAGAACTAACAACCCATAAACACCTGGGGGAAAATGTTACAGTCAAAATATATAACAGTCAAGATACCTAAAGCATGGGAGCAAAAGCAGGGGGACCTTCCTTGGCAGATTAAGACATTCAAAAAAGTCCGGTAGGTCTTCCCTGGTGGTGCAGTGGTTAAGTATCTGCCTGCCAATGCAGGGGACACGGGTCTGCGCCCTGTTCTGGGAAGGTCCCACATGCCACGGACCAACTAAGCCCGTGCGCTACAAAAACTGAACCTGTGCTCTACAGCCTACAAGCCACAACTACTGAAGCCCATGTGCCTAGACTCATGCTCCGCAACAAGAGAAGCCAGCAAAATGAGAAGCATGCACACAGTAAACGAAGAATAGCCCCTGTCGCTGCAACTAAAGAAAGCTCAAGCACAGCAACAAAGCCCCATAGCAGCCAAAACAAAAATAAAGCAAAAACATGTGTATGGGTTAACTTAGGTAATGGAGGCTATGTGCATTCCTAGATTACGACACATTTAGAAAAGTGTCGAGGAGACCCCAAATTCTCACTTCACAGTTATCCCTAGGTTCAGGGCAAGCATGGTATTGAAGGAGGGCCCCAACACAGAACTGGATCTGCAAGGACTGGAAGAGGTTTTTCTTCTTTTGGGTTGGCTTGTTTTTAGTTATTTTTTTAACTTTCTGGCATTCAAAGAAATCTCTGTCAACAGAATAGGTGAACGTGAGCTAAAGGAACACACACCTCAGTGACAACACAGGACAAGGAATGCATCTTCTCAAAACCACATTGGAAAAGTAACTAAACAAATGGACTACGACAGCCTTCAATAATTATAAGAAAACAAACATAAAGCCCGTAGCAAACTAGCAAATTAGGCAAGAATCTAATCTCCAGTGATACCACACTAGAATATTCAAACATCAAGGTTTTGATAACAACAACAACAAAATTCACAGGGCACACAAAGAAACAGGAAGTATGGTGCATTGAAAGGAACAAAATTAATTGAAAGTAACTATCCCTGAGAAATTCCAGACATTGGATATACTAGAAAAAGACTAAAATAACTGTTTTTAAGAGGCTTAATGACCCGAAGAGAAACATGGACAGAGAAATAATGGAAAACCCGAAAATCTATGATCAAAACACAAATAGCAACAAAAAGACATTATAAAAAGGAACCAAAGAGAAATTTTGGAGCTGTAAAGTACAACAACTGAAACGGAAAATTAACTAGAAGGGTTCAACAAATTATCTGATCAGGCAGAGGAAACAATCCGCCAAGATGAAGACAGGAAATTTTAAATTATCCCGTCTGAGGAACAGAAAGAAAAAGCATGAAGAAAAGTGAATACGCCCAAGAGACCTGAGACACCATCAAGTGGAACAACATATAGATTATGGGAGTCAAACAGAAAGAGAAGAAAGATTATTCGAAACATTAACGGCCGAAACCTTCCCAAATTTGAAGAGAGACAATGTACCTACAAATCCAAAAAACTCAAAAACCTCCAAGTACTGTAAATTCACAGAGATCTTCACTGAAAGACATTATAATCAAACTACTGAAAGTCACAATGAGGGAATCTTAAAAGCAGTGAGAAAATCAACACGTGCAAGGGACACTCAATGACATTCTCAACTGATAATTTGATAATTATCAACTGACAATCAACAGAAGGCAGTGGCATGATACACTTGTAATGCGGAAAGAAAGAAATTGTCAACTGAGATTTGTATATTCAGAAAAACTGTGCTCCAAAAATTATGATATACCCAGATTAAGAAAAAAAAAAAACCCACGGAGCTTGTTACCACTACACCTGGTCTACAAGAAAGTGGTCTACAAGGCTGCGAAATTATACTCAACATCACTAGTCATTAGAGAAATACAAATCAAAACCACAATGAGATATCATCTCATAGCCATTATGACGGCCACTGTAGGAAAAACAAAAAATAAGGTGTATTGAGGATATGTAGAAACTGGAAACCTTATGTCCAATTGCTGGCAAAGTAAAATGGTGGGGCCACTATGGAAAACAGTATGACAGTTCCTCAAGAAATTGAAACTTGTTTTTAAAAATTACAAAGACAATTACCTTATGATTCAGCAATCCTGCTTCTGGCTATATACACAAACAAATTGAAAACAAGATCTCTAAAACCTACTTGCACACCCATGTTCACTGCAGCAATAGTCATAATAACCAAGAGCTGGAAACAACACGAATAGCCATCAGTAGATGAACGAATAAAGAAAATGTGGTCTAGCCATACAATGGAATATTATTTAGTCTTTAAAAAGAAGGACATCCTGTCACTTGCTACAACATGGATGAACTTTGACATTAGGCGAAAAGGAATAAACCAGTCACAAAAAGACCAATACTGTATGATTTCACTTCTATAAGGCATCTAAAGTAGTCAAATTTCTAGCAATAGAAAATACAATGGTGGTTGCCAGAGGCTGGGTGAGGGGGAAATATATTGTGGTGAATATACTTAAAAATACTGAACGGTACAGTTAAAAAGGATTAAGATTATTAATTTTTATAATAAAGTAATATTGTGAGGTTAATAAACCAATTTATGATTTTTAAATATTTTTAAACCACTGTAATGTTCACCAAAAAGTAAACCCTTGAAACAGCATATAGGGTGACATCAGCAAATTGACAGAATAGCAGATCCAACCTCTTATGCCCACACAGAAACAACAAGA
The DNA here is from genome assembly GCF_964165515.1 of Mesoplodon bidens. Lineage (NCBI taxonomy): Eukaryota > Metazoa > Chordata > Mammalia > Artiodactyla > Ziphiidae > Mesoplodon > Mesoplodon bidens. The sequence continues at coordinate 111,347,514 of NC_138162.1, forward strand.
AACAAACTGCAAAACCATGTGTGTCATAAGCCTGGAAAACGGTCAAAGATTTACGGGAACCAAGAACATGCTGAATTAAAAAAAAAAAAAGGCAAGTTGAAAACTTCAGGAAATATTTGTGGCATTTTTACTTGCTGTTGTCCCACACCTTTTCCAGCATAGGACCGTCTTGGAAGAGTGCTAGCCTGTGCTTTGGGCCCCTACTGTCTGGTTCCGAGTGAGGAGAGCAGACTCTAGTCACAAATTCTTGCTTATATCTGTGGTAACCTGTCTAAAGGATACTTGAAGGACTTACAGAAGGATTTCATCTCTGTTGTACCTAACTCAGAACTCAGGCTGGAAAAGTAGTTGGCTTTGATTGAAAATACTGCAAGGAGAACTAACAACCCATAAACACCTGGGGGAAAATGTTACAGTCAAAATATATAACAGTCAAGATACCTAAAGCATGGGAGGAAAAGCAGGGGGACATTCCTTGGCAGATTAAGACATTCAAAAAAGTCCGGTAGGTCTTCCCTGGTGGTGCAGTGGTTAAGTATCTGCCTGCTAATGCAGGGGACACGGGTCTGCGCCCTGTTCTGGGAAGGTCCCACATGCCACGGACCAACTAAGCCCGTGCGCTACAAAAACTGAGCCTGTGCTCTACAGCCTACAAGCCACAACTACTGAAGCCCATGTGCCTAGACTCATGCTCCGCAACAAGAGAAGCCAGCAAAATGAGAAGCATGCACACAGCAAACGAAGAATAGCCCCTGTCGCTGCAACTAAAGAAAGCTCAAGCACAGCAACAAAGCCCCATAGCAGCCAAAACAAAAATAAAGCAAAAACATGTGTATGGGTTAACTTAGGTAATGGAGGCTATGTGCATTCCTAGATTACGACACATTTAGAAAAGTGTCGAGGAGACCCCAAATTCTCACTTCACAGTTATCCCTAGGTTCAGGGCAAGCATGGTATTGAAGGAGGGCCCCAACACAGAACTGGATCTGCAAAGACTGGAAGAGGTTTTTCTTCTTTTGGGTTGGCTTGTTTTTAGTTATTTTTTTAACTTTCTGGCATTCAAAGAAATCTCTGTCAACAGAATAGGTGAACGTGAGCTAAAGGAACACACACCTCAGTGACAACACAGGACAAGGAATGCATCTTCTCAAAACCACATTGGAAAAGTAACGAAACAAATGGACTACGACAGCCTTCAATAATTATAAGAAAACAAACATAAAGCCCGTAGCAAACTAGCAAATTAGACAAGAATCTAATCTCCAGTGATACCATACTAGAATATTCCAACATCAAGGTTTTGATAACAACTACAACAAAATTCACAGGGCATACAAAGAAACAGGAAGTATGGTGCATTGAAAGGAACAAAATTAATTGAAAGTAACTATCCCTGAGAAATTCCAGACATTGGATATACTAGAAAAAGACTAAAATAACTGTTTTTAAGAGGCTTAATGACCCGAAGAGAAACATGGACAGAGAAATAATGGAAAACCCGAAAATCTATGATCAAAACACAAATAGCAACAAAAAGACATTATAAAAAGGAACCAAACAGTAATTTTGGAGCTGTAAGTACAACAACTGAAACGGAAAATTAACTAGAAGGGTTCAACAAATTATCTGATCAGGCAGAGGAAACAATCCGCCAAGATGAAGACAGGAAATTTTAAATTATCCCGTCTGAGGAACAGAAAGCAAAAGCATGAAGAAAAGTGAATACTCCCAAGAGACTTGAGACACCATCAAGTGGAACAACATATAGATTATGGGAGTCAAACAGAAAGAGAAGAAAGAATATTGGAAACATTAAGGGCCGAAACCTTCCCAAATTTGAAGAGAGACAATGTACCTACAAATCCAAAAAACTCAAAAACTTCCAAGTACTGTAAATTCACAGAGATCTTCACTGAAAGACATTATAATCAAACTACTGAAAGTCACAATGAGGGAATCTTAAAAGCAGTGAGAAAATCAACACGTGCAAGGGACACTCAATGACATTCTCAACTGATAATTTGATAATTATCAACTGACAATCAACTGAAGGCAGTGGCATGATACACTTGTAATGCGGAAAGAAAGAAACTTCTCAACAGAGATTTGTATATTCAGAAAAACTGTGCTCCAAAAATTATGATATGCCCAGATTAAGAAAAAAAAACCCACGGAGCTTGTTACCACTACACCTGGTCTACAAGAAAGTGGTCTACAAGGCTGCGAAATTATACTCAACATCACTAGTCATTAGAGAAATACAAATCAAAACCACAATGAGATATCATCTCATAGCCATTATGACGGCCACTGTAGGAAAAACAAAAAATAAGGTGTATTGAGGATATGTAGAAACTGGAAACCTTATGTCCAATTGCTGGCAAAGTAAAATGGTGTGGCCACTATGGAAAACAGTATGACAGTTCCTCAAGAAATTGAAACTTGTTTTTAAAAATTACAAAGACAATTACCTTATGATTCAGCAATCCTGCTTCTGGCTATATACACAAACAAATTGAAAACAAGATCTCTAAAACCTACTTGCACACCCATGTTCACTGCAGCAATAGTCATAATAACCAAGAGCTGGAAACAACACGAATAGCCATCAGTAGATGAACGAATAAAGAAAATGTGGTCTAGCCATACAATGGAATATTATTTAGTCTTTAAAAAGAAGGACATCCTGTCACTTGCTACAACATGGATGAACTTTGACATTAGGCGAAAAGGAATAAACCAGTCACAAAAAGACCAATACTGTATGATTTCACTTCTATAAGGCATCTAAAGTAGTCAAATTTCTAGCAGTAGAAAGTACAATGGTGGTTGCCAGAGGCTGGGTGAGGGGGAAATATATTGTGGTGAATATACTTAAAAATACTGAACGGTACAGTTAAAAAGGATTAAGATTATTAATTTTTATAATAAAGTAATATTGTGAGGTTAATAAACCAATTTATGATTTTTAAACATTTTTAAACCACTGTAATGTTCACCAAAATGTAAACTGTTGAAACAGCATATAGGGTGACATGAGCAAATTGACAGAATAGCAGATCCAACTTCTTATGCCCACACAGAAACAACAAGAAACAAACTGCAAAACCATGTGTGTCATAAGCCTGGAAAACGGTCAATGATTTACAGGAAACAAGAAAATGCTGAATTAAAAGAAAAAAAAAAGGCAAGTTGAAAACTTCAGGAAATATTTGTGGCATTTTTACTTGCTGTTGTCCCACACCTTTTCCAGCATAGGACCGTCTTGGAAGAGTGCTAGCCTGTGCTTTGGGCACCTACTGTCTAGTTCCGAGCGAGGAGAGCAGACTCTAGTCACAAATTCTTGCTTATATCTGTGGTAACCTGTCTAAAGGATACTTGAAGGACTTACAGAAGGATTTCATCTCTGTTGTACCTAACTCAGAACTCAGGCTGGAAAAGTAGTTGGCTTTGATTGAAAATACTGCAAGGAGAACTAACAACCCATAAACACCTGGGGGAAAATGTTACAGTCAAAATATGTAACAGTCAAGATACCTAAAGCATGGGAGGAAAAGCAGGGGGAAATTCCTTGGCAGATTAAGACATTCAAAAAAGACGTGTAGGTCTTCCCTGGTGGTGCAGTGGTTAAGTATCTGCCTGCCAATGCAGGGAACACGGGTCTGCGCCCTCTTCTGGGAAGGTCCCACATGCCACGGGGCAACTAAGCCCGTGCGCCACAACTACTGAGCCTGTGCTCTAGATCCCGCAAGCCACAACTCCTGAAGCCCATGTGCCTAGAGCCCGTGCTCAGCGACAAGACAAGCCACCACAACGAGAAGCACGCACACCGCAAACAAAGAGTAGCCACCGCTCGCTGCAACTAAAGAAATCCCGTGCACAGCAAAAAACACCCAAAGCAGCCAACACAAAAACGAAAACAAAAACATGTACATGGGGTAATTTAGGTAATGGAGGCTATGTGCATGCCTAGATTAAGACCCATTTAGAAAAGTGTTGAGGAGACCCCAAATTTCCACTTCACAGTTATCCCTAGGTTCAGGGCAAGCATGCTATTGAAGGAGGGCCCCAACACAGAACTGGATCTGCAAAGATTGGAAGAGGTTTTTCTTCTTTTGTGTTGGCTTGATTTTAGTTAGTTTTGTAACCTTCTGGCATTCAAAGAAATCTCTGTCAAAAGAATAGGTGAATGTGAGCTAAAGGAACACACACCTCAGTGACAACACAGGACAAGGAATGCATCTTCTCAAAACCACATTGGAAAAGTAACTAAACAAATGGACTACGACAGCCTTCAATAATTATAAGAAAACAAACATAAAGCCCGTAGCAAACTAGCAAATTAGGCAAGAATCTAATCTCCAGTGATACCACACTAGACTATTCAAACATCAAGGTTTTGATAACAACAACAACAAAATTCACAGGGCACACAAAGAAACAGGAAGTATGGTGCATTGAAAGGAACAAAATTAATTGAAAGTAACTATCCCTGAGAAATTCCAGACATTGGATATACTAGAAAAAGACTAAAATAACTGTTTTTAAGAGGCTTAATAACCCGAAGAGAAACATGGACAGAGAAATAATGGAAAACCCGAAAATCTATGATCAAAACACAAATAGCAACAAAAAGACATTATAAAAAGGAACCAAAGAGAAATTTTGGAGCTGTAAAGTACAACAACTGAAACGGAAAATTAACTAGAAGGGTTCAACAAATTATCTGATCAGGCAGAGGAAACAATCCGCCAAGATGAAGACAGGAAATTTTAAATTATCCCGTCTGAGGAACAGAAAGAAAAAGCATGAAGAAAAGTGAATACGCCCAAGAGACCTGAGACACCATCAAGTGGAACAACATATAGATTATGGGAGTCAAACAGAAAGAGAAGAAAGATTATTCGAAACATTAACGGCCGAAACCTTCCCAAATTTGAAGAGAGACAATGTACCTACAAATCCAAAAAACTTAAAAACCTCCAAGTACTGTAAATTCACAGAGATCTTCACTGAAAGACATTATAATCAAACTACTGAAAGTCACAATGAGGGAATCTTAAAAGCAGTGAGAAAATCAACACGTGCAAGGGACACTCAATGACATTCTCAACTGATAATTTGATAATTATCAACTGACAATCAACTGAAGGCAGTGGCATGATACACTTGTAATGCGGAAAGAAAGAAATTGTCAACTGAGATTTGTATATTCAGAAAAACTGTGCTCCAAAAATTATGATATACCCAGATTAAGAAAAAAAAAAAAACCCACGGAGCTTGTTACCACTACACCTGGTCTACAAGAAAGTGGTCTACAAGGCTGCGAAATTATACTCAACATCACTAGTCATTAGAGAAATACAAATCAAAACCACAATGAGATATCATCTCATAGCCATTATGACGGCCACTGTAGGAAAAACAAAAAATAAGGTGTATTGAGGATATGTAGAAACTGGAAACCTTATGTCCAATTGCTGGCAAAGTAAAATGGTGGGGCCACTATGGAAAACAGTATGACAGTTCCTCAAGAAATTGAAACTTGTTTTTAAAAATTACAAAGACAATTACCTTATGATTCAGCAATCCTGCTTCTGGCTCTATACACAAACAAATTGAAAACAAGATCTCTAAAACCTACTTGCACACCCATGTTCACTGCAGCAATAGTCATAATAACCAAGAGCTGGAAACAACAGGAATAGCCATCAGTAGATGAACGAATAAAGAAAATGTGGTCTAGCCATACAATGGAATATTATTTAGTCTTTAAAAAGAAGGACATCCTGTCACTTGCTACAACATGGATGAACTTTGACATTAGGCGAAAAGGAATAAACCAGTCACAAAAAGACCAATACTGTATGATTTCACTTCTATAAGGCATCTAAAGTAGTCAAATTTCTAGCAATAGAAAATACAATGGTGGTTGCCAGAGGCTGGGTGAGGGGGAAATATATTGTGGTGAATATACTTAAAAATACTGAACGGTACAGTTAAAAAGGATTAAGATTATTAATTTTTATAATAAAGTAATATTGTGAGGTTAATAAACCAATTTATGATTTTTAAATATTTTTAAACCACTGTAATGTTCACCAAAAAGTAAACCCTTGAAACAGCATATAGGGTGACATCAGCAAATTGACAGAATAGCAGATCCAACCTCTTATGCCCACACAGAAACAACAAGAAACAAACTGCAAAACCATGTGTGTCATAAGCCTGGAAAACGGTCAAAGATTTACAGGAACCAAGAACATGCTGAATTAAAAAAAAAAAAAAGGCAAGTTGAAAACTTCAGGAAATATTTGTGGCATTTTTACTTGCTGTTGTCCCACACCTTTTCCAGCATAGGACCGTCTTGGAAGAGTGCTAGCCTGTGCTTTGGGCCCCTACTGTCTGGTTCCGAGTGAGGAGAGCAGACTCTAGTCACAAATTCTTGCTTATATCTGTGGTAACCTGTCTAAAGGATACTTGAAGGACTTACAGAAGGATTTCATCTCTGTTGTACCTAACTCAGAACTCAGGCTGGAAAAGTAGTTGGCTTTGATTGAAAATACTGCAAGGAGAACTAACAACCCATAAGCACCTGGGGGAAAATGTTACAGTCAAAATATGTAACAGTCAAGATACCTAAAGCATGGGAGGAAAAGCAGGGGGACATTCCTTGGCAGATTAAGACATTCAAAAAAGTCCGGTAGGTCTTCCCTGGTGGTGCAGTGGTTAAGTATCTGCCTGCCAATGCAGGGGACACGGGTCTGCGCCCTGTTCTGGGAAGGTCCCACATGCCACGGACCAACTAAGCCCGTGCGCTACAAAAACTGAGCCTGTGCTCTACAGCCTACAAGCCACAACTACTGAAGCCCATGTGCCTAGACTCATGCTCCGCAACAAGAGAAGCCAGCAAAATGAGAAGCATGCACACAGCAAACGAAGAATAGCCCCTGTCGCTGCAACTAAAGAAAGCTCAAGCACAGCAACAAAGCCCCATAGCAGCCAAAACAAAAATAAAGCAAAAACATGTGTATGGGTTAACTTAGGTAATGGAGGCTATGTGCATTCCTAGATTACGACACATTTAGAAAAGTGTCGAGGAGACCCCAAATTCTCACTTCACAGTTATCCCTAGGTTCAGGGCAAGCATGGTATTGAAGGAGGGCCCCAACACAGAACTGGATCTGCAAAGACTGGAAGAGGTTTTTCTTCTTTTGGGTTGGCTTGTTTTTAGTTATTTTTTTAACTTTCTGGCATTCAAAGAAATCTCTGTCAACAGAATAGGTGAACGTGAGCTAAAGGAACACACACCTCAGTGACAACACAGGACAAGGAATGCATCTTCTCAAAACCACATTGGAAAAGTAACTAAACAAATGGACTACGACAGCCTTCAATAATTATAAGAAAACAAACATAAAGCCCGTAGCAAACTAGCAAATTAGACAAGAATCTAATCTCCAGTGATACCATACTAGAATATTCCAACATCAAGGTTTTGATAACAACTACAACAAAATTCACAGGGCATACAAAGAAACAGGAAGTATGGTGCATTGAAAGGAACAAAATTAATTGAAAGTAACTATCCCTGAGAAATTCCAGACATTGGATATACTAGAAAAAGACTAAAATAACTGTTTTTAAGAGGCTTAATGACCCGAAGAGAAACATGGACAGAGAAATAATGGAAAACCCGAAAATCTATGATCAAAACACAAATAGCAACAAAAAGACATTATAAAAAGGAACCAAACAGTAATTTTGGAGCTGTAAGTACAACAACTGAAACGGAAAATTAACTAGAAGGGTTCAACAAATTATCTGATCAGGCAGAGGAAACAATCCGCCAAGATGAAGACAGGAAATTTTAAATTATCCCGTCTGAGGAACAGAAAGCAAAAGCATGAAGAAAAGTGAATACTCCCAAGAGACTTGAGACACCATCAAGTGGAACAACATATAGATTATGGGAGTCAAACAGAAAGAGAAGAAAGAATATTGGAAACATTAAGGGCCGAAACCTTCCCAAATTTGAAGAGAGACAATGTACCTACAAATTCAAAAAACTCAAAAACTTCCAAGTACTGTAAATTCACAGAGATCTTCACTGAAAGACATTATAATCAAACTACTGAAAGTCACAATGAGGGAATCTTAAAAGCAGTGAGAAAATCAACACGTGCAAGGGACACTCAATGACATTCTCAACTGATAATTTGATAATTATCAACTGACAATCAACTGAAGGCAGTGGCATGATACACTTGTAATGCGGAAAGAAAGAAACTTCTCAACAGAGATTTGTATATTCAGAAAAACTGTGCTCCAAAAATTATGATATGCCCAGATTAAGAAAAAAAAACCCACGGAGCTTGTTACCACTACACCTGGTCTACAAGAAAGTGGTCTACAAGGCTGCGAAATTATACTCAACATCACTAGTCATTAGAGAAATACAAATCAAAACCACAATGAGATATCATCTCATAGCCATTATGACGGCCACTGTAGGAAAAACAAAAAATAAGGTGTATTGAGGATATGTAGAAACTGGAAACCTTATGTCCAATTGCTGGCAAAGTAAAATGGTGGGGCCACTATGGAAAACAGTATGACAGTTCCTCAAGAAATTGAAACTTGTTTTTAAAAATTACAAAGACAATTACCTTATGATTCAGCAATCCTGCTTCTGGCTATATACACAAACAAATTGAAAACAAGATCTCTAAAACCTACTTGCACACCCATGTTCACTGCAGCAATAGTCATAATAACCAAGAGCTGGAAACAACACGAATAGCCATCAGTAGATGAACGAATAAAGAAAATGTGGTCTAGCCATACAATGGAATATTATTTAGTCTTTAAAAAGAAGGACATCCTGTCACTTGCTACAACATGGATGAACTTTGACATTAGGCGAAAAGGAATAAACCAGTCACAAAAAGACCAATACTGTATGATTTCACTTCTATAAGGCATCTAAAGTAGTCAAATTTCTAGCAATAGAAAGTACAATGGTGGTTGCCAGAGGCTGGGTGAGGGGGAAATATATTGTGGTGAATATACTTAAAAATACTGAACGGTACAGTTAAAAAGGATTAAGATTATTAATTTTTATAATAAAGTAATATTGTGAGGTTAATAAACCAATTTATGATTTTTAAACATTTTTAAACCACTGTAATGTTCACCAAAATGTAAACTGTTGAAACAGCATATAGGGTGACATCAGCAAATTGACAGAATAGCAGATCCAACTTCTTATGCCCACACAGAAACAACAAGAAACAAACTGCAAAACCATGTGTGTCATAAGCCTGGAAAACGGTCAATGATTTACAGGAAACAAGAAAATGCTGAATTAAAAGAAAAAAAAAAGGCAAGTTGAAAACTTCAGGAAATATTTGTGGCATTTTTACTTGCTGTTGTCCCACACCTTTTCCAGCATAGGACCGTCTTGGAAGAGTGCTAGCCTGTGCTTTGGGCACCTACTGTCTAGTTCCGAGCGAGGAGAGCAGACTCTAGTCACAAATTCTTGCTTATATCTGTGGTAACCTGTCTAAAGGATACTTGAAGGACTTACAGAAGGATTTCATCTCTGTTGTACCTAACTCAGAACTCAGGCTGGAAAAGTAGTTGGCTTTGATTGAAAATACTGCAAGGAGAACTAACAACCCATAAACACCTGGGGGAAAATGTTACAGTCAAAATATGTAACAGTCAAGATACCTAAAGCATGGGAGGAAAAGCAGGGGGAAATTCCTTGGCAGATTAAGACATTCAAAAAAGACGTGTAGGTCTTCCCTGGTGGTGCAGTGGTTAAGTATCTGCCTGCCAATGCAGGGAACACGGGTCTGCGCCCTCTTCTGGGAAGGTCCCACATGCCACGGGGCAACTAAGCCCGTGCGCCACAACTACTGAGCCTGTGCTCTAGATCCCGCAAGCCACAACTCCTGAAGCCCATGTGCCTAGAGCCCGTGCTCAGCGACAAGACAAGCCACCACAACGAGAAGCACGCACACCGCAAACAAAGAGTAGCCACCGCTCGCTGCAACTAAAGAAATCCCGTGCACAGCAAAAAACACCCAAAGCAGCCAACACAAAAACGAAAACAAAAACATGTACATGGGGTAATTTAGGTAATGGAGGCTATGTGCATGCCTAGATTAAGACCCATTTAGAAAAGTGTTGAGGAGACCCCAAATTTCCACTTCACAGTTATCCCTAGGTTCAGGGCAAGCATGCTATTGAAGGAGGGCCCCAACACAGAACTGGATCTGCAAAGATTGGAAGAGGTTTTTCTTCTTTTGTGTTGGCTTGATTTTAGTTAGTTTTGTAACCTTCTGGCATTCAAAGAAATCTCTGTCAAAAGAATAGGTGAATGTGAGCTAAAGGAACACACACCTCAGTGACAACACAGGACAAGGAATGCATCTTCTCAAAACCACATTGGAAAAGTAACTAAACAAATGGACTACGACAGCCTTCAATAATTATAAGAAAACAAACATAAAGCCCGTAGCAAACTAGCAAATTAGGCAAGAATCTAATCTCCAGTGATACCACACTAGACTATTCAAACATCAAGGTTTTGATAACAACAACAACAAAATTCACAGGGCACACAAAGAAACAGGAAGTATGGTGCATTGAAAGGAACAAAATTAATTGAAAGTAACTATCCCTGAGAAATTCCAGACATTGGATATACTAGAAAAAGACTAAAATAACTGTTTTTAAGAGGCTTAATGACCCGAAGAGAAACATGGACAGAGAAATAATGGAAAACCCGAAAATCTATGATCAAAACACAAATAGCAACAAAAAGACATTATAAAAAGGAACCAAAGAGAAATTTTGGAGCTGTAAAGTACAACAACTGAAACGGAAAATTAACTAGAAGGGTTCAACAAATTATCTGATCAGGCAGAGGAAACAATCCGCCAAGATGAAGACAGGAAATTTTAAATTATCCCGTCTGAGGAACAGAAAGAAAAAGCATGAAGAAAAGTGAATACGCCCAAGAGACCTGAGACACCATCAAGTGGAACAACATATAGATTATGGGAGTCAAACAGAAAGAGAAGAAAGATTATTCGAAACATTAACGGCCGAAACCTTCCCAAATTTGAAGAGAGACAATGTACCTACAAATCCAAAAAACTCAAAAACCTCCAAGTACTGTAAATTCACAGAGATCTTCACTGAAAGACATTATAATCAAACTACTGAAAGTCACAATGAGGGAATCTTAAAAGCAGTGAGAAAATCAACACGTGCAAGGGACACTCAATGACATTCTCAACTGATAATTTGATAATTATCAACTGACAATCAACTGAAGGCAGTGGCATGATACACTTGTAATGCGGAAAGAAAGAAATTGTCAACTGAGATTTGTATATTCAGAAAAACTGTGCTCCAAAAATTATGATATACCCAGATTAAGAAAAAAAAAAAACCCACGGAGCTTGTTACCACTACACCTGGTCTACAAGAAAGTGGTCTACAAGGCTGCGAAATTATACTCAACATCACTAGTCATTAGAGAAATACAAATCAAAACCAAAATGAGATATCATCTCATAGCCATTATGACGGCCACTGTAGGAAAAACAAAAAATAAGGTGTATTGAGGATATGTAGAAACTGGAAACCTTATGTCCAATTGCTGGCAAAGTAAAATGGTGGGGCCACTATGGAAAACAGTATGACAGTTCCTCAAGAAATTGAAACTTGTTTTTAAAAATTACAAAGACAATTACCTTATGATTCAGCAATCCTGCTTCTGGCTCTATACACAAACAAATTGAAAACAAGATCTCTAAAACCTACTTGCACACCCATGTTCACTGCAGCAATAGTCATAATAACCAAGAGCTGGAAACAACACGAATAGCCATCAGTAGATGAATGAATAAAGAAAATGTGGTCTAGCCATACAATGGAATATTATTTAGTCTTTAAAAAGAAGGACATCCTGTCACTTGCTACAACATGGATGAACTTTGACATTAGGCGAAAAGGAATAAACCAGTCACAAAAAGACCAATACTGTATGATTTCACTTCTATAAGGCATCTAAAGTAGTCAAATTTCTAGCAATAGAAAATACAATGGTGGTTGCCAGAGGCTGGGTGAGGGGGAAATATATTGTGGTGAATATACTTAAAAATACTGAACGGTACAGTTAAAAAGGATTAAGATTATTAATTTTTATAATAAAGTAATATTGTGAGGTTAATAAACCAATTTATGATTTTTAAATATTTTTAAACCACTGTAATGTTCACCAAAAAGTAAACCCTTGAAACAGCATATAGGGTGACATCAGCAAATTGACAGAATAGCAGATCCAACCTCTTATGCCCACACAGAAACAACAAGAAACAAACTGCAAAACCATGTGTGTCATAAGCCTGGAAAACGGTCAAAGATTTACAGGAACCAAGAACATGCTGAATTAAAAAAAAAAAAAAGGCAAGTTGAAAACTTCAGGAAATATTTGTGGCATTTTTACTTGCTGTTGTCCCACACCTTTTCCAGCATAGGACCGTCTTGGAAGAGTGCTAGCCTGTGCTTTGGGCCCCTACTGTCTGGTTCCGAGTGAGGAGAGCAGACTCTAGTCACAAATTCTTGCTTATATCTGTGGTAACCTGTCTAAAGGATACTTGAAGGACTTACAGAAGGATTTCATCTCTGTTGTACCTAACTCAGAACTCAGGCTGGAAAAGTAGTTGGCTTTGATTGAAAATACTGCAAGGAGAACTAACAACCCATAAACACCTGGGGGAAAATGTTACAGTCAAAATATATAACAGTCAAGATACCTAAAGCATGGGAGGAAAAGCAGGGGGACATTCCTTGGCAGATTAAGACATTCAAAAAAGTCCGGTAGGTCTTCCCTGGTGGTGCAGTGGTTAAGTATCTGCCTGCCAATGCAGGGGACACGGGTCTGCGCCCTGTTCTGGGAAGGTCCCACATGCCACGGACCAACTAAGCCCGTGCGCTACAAAAACTGAGCCTGTGCTCTACAGCCTACAAGCCACAACTACTGAAGCCCATGTGCCTAGACTCATGCTCCGCAACAAGAGAAGCCAGCAAAATGAGAAGCATGCACACAGCAAACGAAGAATAGCCCCTGTCGCTGCAACTAAAGAAAGCTCAAGCACAGCAACAAAGCCCCATAGCAGCCAAAACAAAAATAAAGCAAAAACATGTGTATGGGTTAACTTAGGTAATGGAGGCTATGTGCATTCCTAGATTACGACACATTTAGAAAAGTGTCGAGGAGACCCCAAATTCTCACTTCACAGTTATCCCTAGGTTCAGGGCAAGCATGGTATTGAAGGAGGGCCCCAACACAGAACTGGATCTGCAAAGACTGGAAGAGGTTTTTCTTCTTTTGGGTTGGCTTGTTTTTAGTTATTTTTTTAACTTTCTGGCATTCAAAGAAATCTCTGTCAACAGAATAGGTGAACGTGAGCTAAAGGAACACACACCTCAGTGACAACACAGGACAAGGAATGCATCTTCTCAAAACCACATTGGAAAAGTAACGAAACAAATGGACTACGACAGCCTTCAATAATTATAAGAAAACAAACATAAAGCCCGTAGCAAACTAGCAAATTAGACAAGAATCTAATCTCCAGTGATACCATACTAGAATATTCCAACATCAAGGTTTTGATAACAACTACAACAAAATTCACAGGGCATACAAAGAAACAGGAAGTATGGTGCATTGAAAGGAACAAAATTAATTGAAAGTAACTATCCCTGAGAAATTCCAGACATTGGATATACTAGAAAAAGACTAAAATAACTGTTTTTAAGAGGCTTAATGACCCGAAGAGAAACATGGACAGAGAAATAATGGAAAACCCGAAAATCTATGATCAAAACACAAATAGCAACAAAAAGACATTATAAAAAGGAACCAAACAGTAATTTTGGAGCTGTAAGTACAACAACTGAAACGGAAAATTAACTAGAAGGGTTCAACAAATTATCTGATCAGGCAGAGGAAACAATCCGCCAAGATGAAGACAGGAAATTTTAAATTATCCCGTCTGAGGAACAGAAAGCAAAAGCATGAAGAAAAGTGAATACTCCCAAGAGACTTGAGACACCATCAAGTGGAACAACATATAGATTATGGGAGTCAAACAGAAAGAGAAGAAAGATTATTCGAAACATTAAGGGCCGAAACCTTCCCAAATTTGAAGAGAGACAATGTACCTACAAATCCAAAAAACTCAAAAACTTCCAAGTACTGTAAATTCACAGAGATCTTCACTGAAAGACATTATAATCAAACTACTGAAAGTCACAATGAGGGAATCTTAAAAGCAGTGAGAAAATCAACACGTGCAAGGGACACTCAATGACATTCTCAACTGATAATTTGATAATTATCAACTGACAATCAACTGAAGGCAGTGGCATGATACACTTGTAATGCGGAAAGAAAGAAACTTCTCAACAGAGATTTGTATATTCAGAAAAACTGTGCTCCAAAAATTATGATATGCCCAGATTAAGAAAAAAAAACCCACGGAGCTTGTTACCACTACACCTGGTCTACAAGAAAGTGGTCTACAAGGCTGCGAAATTATACTCAACATCACTAGTCATTAGAGAAATACAAATCAAAACCACAATGAGATATCATCTCATAGCCATTATGACGGCCACTGTAGGAAAAACAAAAAATAAGGTGTATTGAGGATATGTAGAAACTGGAAACCTTATGTCCAATTGCTGGCAAAGTAAAATGGTGGGGCCACTATGGAAAACAGTATGACAGTTCCTCAAGAAATTGAAACTTGTTTTTAAAAATTACAAAGACAATTACCTTATGATTCAGCAATCCTGCTTCTGGCTATATACACAAACAAATTGAAAACAAGATCTCTAAAACCTACTTGCACACCCATGTTCACTGCAGCAATAGTCATAATAACCAAGAGCTGGAAACAACACGAATAGCCATCAGTAGATGAACGAATAAAGAAAATGTGGTCTAGCCATACAATGGAATATTATTTAGTCTTTAAAAAGAAGGACATCCTGTCACTTGCTACAACATGGATGAACTTTGACATTAGGCGAAAAGGAATAAACCAGTCACAAAAAGACCAATACTGTATGATTTCACTTCTATAAGGCATCTAAAGTAGTCAAATTTCTAGCAATAGAAAGTACAATGGTGGTTGCCAGAGGCTGGGTGAGGGGGAAATATACTGTGGTGAATATACTTAAAAATACTGAACGGTACAGTTAAAAAGGATTAAGATTATTAATTTTTATAATAAAGTAATATTGTGAGGTTAATAAACCAATTTATGATTTTTAAACATTTTTAAACCACTGTAATGTTCACCAAAAAGTAAACCCTTGAAACAGCATATAGGGTGACATCAGCAAATTGACAGAATAGCAGATCCAACCTCTTATGCCCACACAGAAACAACAAGAAACAAACTGCAAAACCATGTGTGTCATAAGCCTGGAAAACGGTCAAAGATTTACAGGAACCAAGAACATGCTGAATTAAAAAAAAAAAAAAGGCAAGTTGAAAACTTCAGGAAATATTTGTGGCATTTTTACTTGCTGTTGTCCCACACCTTTTCCAGCATAGGACCGTCTTGGAAGAGTGCTAGCCTGTGCTTTGGGCCCCTACTGTCTGGTTCCGAGTGAGGAGAGCAGACTCTAGTCACAAATTCTTGCTTATATCTGTGGTAACCTGTCTAAAGGATACTTGAAGGACTTACAGAAGGATTTCATCTCTGTTGTACCTAACTCAGAACTCAGGCTGGAAAAGTAGTTGGCTTTGATTGAAAATACTGCAAGGAGAACTAACAACCCATAAACACCTGGGGGAAAATGTTACAGTCAAAATATATAACAGTCAAGATACCTAAAGCATGGGAGGAAAAGCAGGGGGACATTCCTTGGCAGATTAAGACATTCAAAAAAGTCGTGTAGGTCTTCCCTGGTGGTGCAGTGGTTAAGTATCTGCCTGCCAATGCAGGGGACACGGGTCTGCGCCCTGTTCTGGGAAGGTCCCACATGCCACGGACCAACTAAGCCCGTGCGCTACAAAAACTGAGCCTGTGCTCTACAGCCTACAAGCCACAACTACTGAAGCCCATGTGCCTAGACTCATGCTCCGCAACAAGAGAAGCCAGCAAAATGAGAAGCATGCACACAGCAAACGAAGAATAGCCCCTGTCGCTGCAACTAAAGAAAGCTCAAGCACAGCAACAAAGCCCCATAGCAGCCAAAACAAAAATAAAGCAAAAACATGTGTATGGGTTAACTTAGGTAATGGAGGCTATGTGCATTCCTAGATTACGACACATTTAGAAAAGTGTCGAGGAGACCCCAAATTCTCACTTCACAGTTATCCCTAGGTTCAGGGCAAGCATGGTATTGAAGGAGGGCCCCAACACAGAACTGGATCTGCAAAGACTGGAAGAGGTTTTTCTTCTTTTGGGTTGGCTTGTTTTTAGTTATTTTTTTAACTTTCTGGCATTCAAAGAAATCTCTGTCAACAGAATAGGTGAACGTGAGCTAAAGGAACACACACCTCAGTGACAACACAGGACAAGGAATGCATCTTCTCAAAACCACATTGGAAAAGTAACTAAACAAATGGACTACGACAGCCTTCAATAATTATAAGAAAACAAACATAAAGCCCGTAGCAAACTAGCAAATTAGGCAAGAATCTAATCTCCAGTGATACCACACTAGACTATTCAAACATCAAGGTTTTGATAACAACAACAACAAAATTCACAGGGCACACAAAGAAACAGGAAGTATGGTGCAATGAAAGGAACAAAAGTAATTGAAAGTAACTATCCCTGAGAAATTCCAGACATTGGATATACTAGAAAAAGACTAAAATAACTGTTTTTAAGAGGCTTAATGACCCGAAGAGAAACATGGACAGAGAAATAATGGAAAACCCGAAAATCTATGATCAAAACACAAATAGCAACAAAAAGACATTATAAAAAGGAACCAAAGAGAAATTTTGGAGCTGTAAAGTACAACAACTGAAACGGAAAATTAACTAGAAGGGTTCAACAAATTATCTGATCAGGCAGAGGAAACAATCCGCCAAGATGAAGACAGGAAATTTTAAATTATCCCGTCTGAGGAACAGAAAGAAAAAGCATGAAGAAAAGTGAATACGCCCAAGAGACCTGAGACACCATCAAGTGGAACAACATATAGATTATGGGAGTCAAACAGAAAGAGAAGAAAGATTATTCGAAACATTAACGGCCGAAACCTTCCCAAATTTGAAGAGAGACAATGTACCTACAAATCCAAAAAACTCAAAAACTTCCAAGTACTGTAAATTCACAGAGATCTTCACTGAAAGACATTATAATCAAACTACTGAAAGTCACAATGAGGGAATCTTAAAAGCAGTGAGAAAATCAACACGTGCAAGGGACACTCAATGACATTCTCAACTGATAATTTGATAATTATCAACTGACAATCAACTGAAGGCAGTGGCATGATACACTTGTAATGCGGAAAGAAAGAAATTGTCAACTGAGATTTGTATATTCAGAAAAACTGTGCTCCAAAAATTATGATATACCCAGATTAAGAAAAAAAAAAACCCACGGAGCTTGTTACCACTACACCTGGTCTACAAGAAAGTGGTCTACAAGGCTGCGAAATTATACTCAACATCACTAGTCATTAGAGAAATACAAATCAAAACCACAATGAGATATCATCTCATAGCCATTATGACGGCCACTGTAGGAAAAACAAAAAATAAGGTGTATTGAGGATATGTAGAAACTGGAACCCTTATGTCCAATTGCTGGCAAAGTAAAATGGTTGGGCCACTATGGAAAACAGTATGACAGTTCCTCAAGAAATTGAAACTTGTTTTTAAAAATTACAAAGAAAATTACCTTATGATTCAGCAATCCTGCTTCTGGCTATATACACAAACAAATTGAAAACAAGATCTCTAAAACCTACTTGCACACCCATGTTCACTGCAGCAATAGTCATAATAACCAAGAGCTGGAAACAACACGAATAGCCATCAGTAGATGAACGAATAAAGAAAATGTGGTCTAGCCATACAATGGAATATTATTTAGTCTTTAAAAAGAAGGACATCCTGTCACTTGCTACAACATGGATGAACTTTGACATTAGGCGAAAAGGAATAAACCAGTCACAAAAAGACCAATACTGTATGATTTCACTTCTATAAGGCATCTAAAGTAGTCAAATTTCTAGCAATAGAAAGTACAATGGTGGTTGCCAGAGGCTGGGTGAGGGGGAAATATACTGTGGTGAATATACTTAAAAATACTGAACGGTACAGTTAAAAAGGATTAAGATTATTAATTTTTATAATAAAGTAATATTGTGAGGTTAATAAACCAATTTATGATTTTTAAACATTTTTAAACCACTGTAATGTTCACCAAAAAGTAAACCCTTGAAACAGCATATAGGGTGACATCAGCAAATTGACAGAATAGCAGATCCAACCTCTTATGCCCACACAGAAACAACAAGAAACAAACTGCAAAACCATGTGTGTCATAAGCCTGGAAAACGGTCAAAGATTTACAGGAACCAAGAACATGCTGAATTAAAAAAAAAAAAAAGGCAAGTTGAAAACTTCAGGAAATATTTGTGGCATTTTTACTTGCTGTTGTCCCACACCTTTTCCAGCATAGGACCGTCTTGGAAGAGTGCTAGCCTGTGCTTTGGGCCCCTACTGTCTGGTTCCGAGTGAGGAGAGCAGACTCTAGTCACAAATTCTTGCTTATATCTGTGGTAACCTGTCTAAAGGATACTTGAAGGACTTACAGAAGGATTTCATCTCTGTTGTACCTAACTCAGAACTCAGGCTGGAAAAGTAGTTGGCTTTGATTGAAAATACTGCAAGGAGAACTAACAACCCATAAACACCTGGGGGAAAATGTTACAGTCAAAATATATAACAGTCAAGATACCTAAAGCATGGGAGGAAAAGCAGGGGGACATTCCTTGGCAGATTAAGACATTCAAAAAAGTCGTGTAGGTCTTCCCTGGTGGTGCAGTGGTTAAGTATCTGCCTGCCAATGCAGGGGACACGGGTCTGCGCCCTGTTCTGGGAAGGTCCCACATGCCACGGACCAACTAAGCCCGTGCGCTACAAAAACTGAGCCTGTGCTCTACAGCCTACAAGCCACAACTACTGAAGCCCATGTGCCTAGACTCATGCTCCGCAACAAGAGAAGCCAGCAAAATGAGAAGCATGCACACAGCAAACGAAGAATAGCCCCTGTCGCTGCAACTAAAGAAAGCTCAAGCACAGCAACAAAGCCCCATAGCAGCCAAAACAAAAATAAAGCAAAAACATGTGTATGGGTTAACTTAGGTAATGGAGGCTATGTGCATTCCTAGATTACGACACATTTAGAAAAGTGTCGAGGAGACCCCAAATTCTCACTTCACAGTTATCCCTAGGTTCAGGGCAAGCATGGTATTGAAGGAGGGCCCCAACACAGAACTGGATCTGCAAAGACTGGAAGAGGTTTTTCTTCTTTTGGGTTGGCTTGTTTTTAGTTATTTTTTTAACTTTCTGGCATTCAAAGAAATCTCTGTCAACAGAATAGGTGAACGTGAGCTAAAGGAACACACACCTCAGTGACAACACAGGACAAGGAATGCATCTTCTCAAAACCACATTGGAAAAGTAACTAAACAAATGGACTACGACAGCCTTCAATAATTATAAGAAAACAAACATAAAGCCCGTAGCAAACTAGCAAATTAGGCAAGAATCTAATCTCCAGTGATACCACACTAGACTATTCAAACATCAAGGTTTTGATAACAACAACAACAAAATTCACAGGGCACACAAAGAAACAGGAAGTATGGTGCATTGAAAGGAACAAAATTAATTGAAAGTAACTATCCCTGAGAAATTCCAGACATTGGATATACTAGAAAAAGACTAAAATAACTGTTTTTAAGAGGCTTAATGACCCGAAGAGAAACATGGACAGAGAAATAATGGAAAACCCGAAAATCTATGATCAAAACACAAATAGCAACAAAAAGACATTATAAAAAGGAACCAAAGAGAAATTTTGGAGCTGTAAAGTACAACAACTGAAACGGAAAATTAACTAGAAGGGTTCAACAAATTATCTGATCAGGCAGAGGAAACAATCCGCCAAGATGAAGACAGGAAATTTTAAATTATCCCGTCTGAGGAACAGAAAGAAAAAGCATGAAGAAAAGTGAATACGCCCAAGAGACCTGAGACACCATCAAGTGGAACAACATATAGATTATGGGAGTCAAACAGAAAGAGAAGAAAGATTATTCGAAACATTAACGGCCGAAACCTTCCCAAATTTGAAGAGAGACAATGTACCTACAAATCCAAAAAACTCAAAAACTTCCAAGTACTGTAAATTCACAGAGATCTTCACTGAAAGACATTATAATCAAACTACTGAAAGTCACAATGAGGGAATCTTAAAAGCAGTGAGAAAATCAACACGTGCAAGGGACACTCAATGACATTCTCAACTGATAATTTGATAATTATCAACTGACAATCAACTGAAGGCAGTGGCATGATACACTTGTAATGCGGAAAGAAAGAAATTGTCAACTGAGATTTGTATATTCAGAAAAACTGTGCTCCAAAAATTATGATATACCCAGATTAAGAAAAAAAAAAAACCCACGGAGCTTGTTACCACTACACCTGGTCTACAAGAAAGTGGTCTACAAGGCTGCGAAATTATACTCAACATCACTAGTCATTAGAGAAATACAAATCAAAACCACAATGAGATATCATCTCATAGCCATTATGACGGCCACTGTAGGAAAAACAAAAAATAAGGTGTATTGAGGATATGTAGAAACTGGAACCCTTATGTCCAATTGCTGGCAAAGTAAAATGGTTGGGCCACTATGGAAAACAGTATGACAGTTCCTCAAGAAATTGAAACTTGTTTTTAAAAATTACAAAGACAATTACCTTATGATTCAGCAATCCTGCTTCTGGCTATATACACAAACAAATTGAAAACAAGATCTCTAAAACCTACTTGCACACCCATGTTCACTGCAGCAATAGTCATAATAACCAAGAGCTGGAAACAACACGAATAGCCATCAGTAGATGAACGAATAAAGAAAATGTGGTCTAGCCATACAATGGAATATTATTTAGTCTTTAAAAAGAAGGACATCCTGTCACTTGCTACAACATGGATGAACTTTGACATTAGGCGAAAAGGAATAAACCAGTCACAAAAAGACCAATACTGTATGATTTCACTTCTATAAGGCATCTAAAGTAGTCAAATTTCTAGCAATAGAAAGTACAATGGTGGTTGCCAGAGGCTGGGTGAGGGGGAAATATACTGTGGTGAATATACTTAAAAATACTGAACGGTACAGTTAAAAAGGATTAAGATTATTAATTTTTATAATAAAGTAATATTGTGAGGTTAATAAACCAATTTATGATTTTTAAACATTTTTAAACCACTGTAATGTTCACCAAAATGTAAACTGTTGAAACAGCATATAGGGTGACATCAGCAAATTGACAGAATAGCAGATCCAACCTCTTATGCCGACACAGAAACAACAAGAAACAAACTGCAAAACCATGTGTGTCATAAGCCTGGAAAACGGTCAAAGATTTACAGGAACCAAGAACATGCTGAATTAAAAAAAAAAAAAAGGCAAGTTGAAAACTTCAGGAAATATTTGTGGCATTTTTACTTGCTGTTGTCCCACACCTTTTCCAGCATAGGACCGTCTTGGAAGAGTGCTAGCCTGTGCTTTGGGCCCCTACTGTCTGGTTCCGAGTGAGGAGAGCAGACTCTAGTCACAAATTCTTGCTTATATCTGTGGTAACCTGTCTAAAGGATACTTGAAGGACTTACAGAAGGATTTCATCTCTGTTGTACCTAACTCAGAACTCAGGCTGGAAAAGTAGTTGGCTTTGATTGAAAATACTGCAAGGAGAACTAACAACCCATAAACACCTGGGGGAAAATGTTACAGTCAAAATATATAACAGTCAAGATACCTAAAGCATGGGAGGAAAAGCAGGGGGACATTCCTTGGCAGATTAAGACATTCAAAAAAGTCCGGTAGGTCTTCCCTGGTGGTGCAGTGGTTAAGTATCTGCCTGCCAATGCAGGGGACACGGGTCTGCGCCCTGTTCTGGGAAGGTCCCACATGCCACGGACCAACTAAGCCCGTGCGCTACAAAAACTGAGCCTGTGCTCTACAGCCTACAAGCCACAACTACTGAAGCCCATGTGCCTAGACTCATGCTCCGCAACAAGAGAAGCCAGCAAAATGAGAAGCATGCACACAGCAAACGAAGAATAGCCCCTGTCGCTGCAACTAAAGAAAACTCAAGCACAGCAACAAAGCCCCATAGCAGCCAAAACAAAAATAAAGCAAAAACATGTGTATGGGTTAACTTAGGTAATGGAGGCTATGTGCATTCCTAGATTACGACACATTTAGAAAAGTGTCGAGGAGACCCCAAATTCTCACTTCACAGTTATCCCTAGGTTCAGGGCAAGCATGGTATTGAAGGAGGGCCCCAACACAGAACTGGATCTGCAAAGACTGGAAGAGGTTTTTCTTCTTTTGGGTTGGCTTGTTTTTAGTTATTTTTTTAACTTTCTGGCATTCAAAGAAATCTCTGTCAACAGAATAGGTGAACGTGAGCTAAAGGAACACACACCTCAGTGACAACACAGGACAAGGAATGCATCTTCTCAAAACCACATTGGAAAAGTAACGAAACAAATGGACTACGACAGCCTTCAATAATTATAAGAAAACAAACATAAAGCCCGTAGCAAACTAGCAAATTAGGCAAGAATCTAATCTCCAGTGATACCACACTAGACTATTCAAACATCAAGGTTTTGATAACAACAACAACAAAATTCACAGGGCACACAAAGAAACAGGAAGTATGGTGCATTGAAAGGAACAAAATTAATTGAAAGTAACTATCCCTGAGAAATTCCAGACATTGGATATACTAGAAAAAGACTAAAATAACTGTTTTTAAGAGGCTTAATGACCCGAAGAGAAACATGGACAGAGAAATAATGGAAAACCCGAAAATCTATGATCAAAACACAAATAGCAACAAAAAGACATTATAAAAAGGAACCAAAGAGAAATTTTGGAGCTGTAAAGTACAACAACTGAAACGGAAAATTAACTAGAAGGGTTCAACAAATTATCTGATCAGGCAGAGGAAACAATCCGCCAAGATGAAGACAGGAAATTTTAAATTATCCCGTCTGAGGAACAGAAAGAAAAAGCATGAAGAAAAGTGAATACGCCCAAGAGACCTGAGACACCATCAAGTGGAACAACATATAGATTATGGGAGTCAAACAGAAAGAGAAGAAAGATTATTCGAAACATTAACGGCCGAAACCTTCCCAAATTTGAAGAGAGACAATGTACCTACAAATCCAAAAAACTCAAAAACTTCCAAGTACTGTAAATTCACAGAGATCTTCACTGAAAGACATTATAATCAAACTACTGAAAGTCACAATGAGGGAATCTTAAAAGCAGTGAGAAAATCAACACGTGCAAGGGACACTCAATGACATTCTCAACTGATAATTTGATAATTATCAACTGACAATCAACTGAAGGCAGTGGCATGATACACTTGTAATGCGGAAAGAAAGAAATTGTCAACTGAGATTTGTATATTCAGAAAAACTGTGCTCCAAAAATTATGATATACCCAGATTAAGAAAAAAAAAAACCCACGGAGCTTGTTACCACTACACCTGGTCTACAAGAAAGTGGTCTACAAGGCTGCGAAATTATACTCAACATCACTAGTCATTAGAGAAATACAAATCAAAACCACAATGAGATATCATCTCATAGCCATTATGACGGCCACTGTAGGAAAAACAAAAAATAAGGTGTATTGAGGATATGTAGAAACTGGAACCCTTATGTCCAATTGCTGGCAAAGTAAAATGGTTGGGCCACTATGGAAAACAGTATGACAGTTCCTCAAGAAATTGAAACTTGTTTTTAAAAATTACAAAGACAATTACCTTATGACTCAGCAATCCTGCTTCTGGCTATATACACAAACAAATTGAAAACAAGATCTCTAAAAACTACTTGCACACCCATGTTCACTGCAGCAATAGTCATAATAACCAAGAGCTGGAAACAACACGAATAGCCATCAGTAGATGAATGAATAAAGAAAATGTGGTCTAGCCATACAATGGAATATTATTTAGTCTTTAAAAAGAAGGACATCCTGTCACTTGCTACAACATGGATGAACTTTGACATTAGGCGAAAAGGAATAAACCAGTCACAAAAAGACCAATACTGTATGATTTCACTTCTATAAGGCATCTAAAGTAGTCAAATTTCTAGCAATAGAAAGTACAATGGTGGTTGCCAGAGGCTGGGTGAGGGGGAAATATATTGTGGTGAATATACTTAAAAATACTGAACGGTACAGTTAAAAAGGATTAAGATTATTAATTTTTATAATAAAGTAATATTGTGAGGTTAATAAACCAATTTATGATTTTTAAACATTTTTAAACCACTGTAATGTTCACCAAAATGTAAACTGTTGAAACAGCATATAGGGTGACATCAGCAAATTGACAGAATAGCAGATCCAACCTCTTATGCCGACACAGAAACAACAAGAAACAAACTGCAAAACCATGTGTGTCATAAGCCTGGAAAACGGTCAAAGATTTACAGGAACCAAGAACATGCTGAATTAAAAAAAAAAAAAAGGCAAGTTGAAAACTTCAGGAAATATTTGTGGCATTTTTACTTGCTGTTGTCCCACACCTTTTCCAGCATAGGACCGTCTTGGAAGAGTGCTAGCCTGTGCTTTGGGCCCCTACTGTCTGGTTCCGAGTGAGGAGAGCAGACTCTAGTCACAAATTCTTGCTTATATCTGTGGTAACCTGTCTAAAGGATACTTGAAGGACTTACAGAAGGATTTCATCTCTGTTGTACCTAACTCAGAACTCAGGCTGGAAAAGTAGTTGGCTTTGATTGAAAATACTGCAAGGAGAACTAACAACCCATAAACACCTGGGGGAAAATGTTACAGTCAAAATATATAACAGTCAAGATACCTAAAGCATGGGAGGAAAAGCAGGGGGACATTCCTTGGCAGATTAAGACATTCAAAAAAGTCCGGTAGGTCTTCCCTGGTGGTGCAGTGGTTAAGTATCTGCCTGCCAATGCAGGGGACACGGGTCTGCGCCCTGTTCTGGGAAGGTCCCACATGCCACGGACCAACTAAGCCCGTGCGCTACAAAAACTGAGCCTGTGCTCTACAGCCTACAAGCCACAACTACTGAAGCCCATGTGCCTAGACTCATGCTCCGCAACAAGAGAAGCCAGCAAAATGAGAAGCATGCACACAGCAAACGAAGAATAGCCCCTGTCGCTGCAACTAAAGAAAGCTCAAGCACAGCAACAAAGCCCCATAGCAGCCAAAACAAAAATAAAGCAAAAACATGTGTATGGGTTAACTTAGGTAATGGAGGCTATGTGCATTCCTAGATTACGACACATTTAGAAAAGTGTCGAGGAGACCCCAAATTCTCACTTCACAGTTATCCCTAGGTTCAGGGCAAGCATGGTATTGAAGGAGGGCCCCAACACAGAACTGGATCTGCAAAGACTGGAAGAGGTTTTTCTTCTTTTGGGTTGGCTTGTTTTTAGTTATTTTTTTAACTTTCTGGCATTCAAAGAAATCTCTGTCAACAGAATAGGTGAACGTGAGCTAAAGGAACACACACCTCAGTGACAACACAGGACAAGGAATGCATCTTCTCAAAACCACATTGGAAAAGTAACTAAACAAATGGACTACGACAGCCTTCAATAATTATAAGAAAACAAACATAAAGCCCGTAGCAAACTAGCAAATTAGACAAGAATCTAATCTCCAGTGATACCATACTAGAATATTCCAACATCAAGGTTTTGATAACAACTACAACAAAATTCACAGGGCATACAAAGAAACAGGAAGTATGGTGCATTGAAAGGAACAAAATTAATTGAAAGTAACTATCCCTGAGAAATTCCAGACATTGGATATACTAGAAAAAGACTAAAATAACTGTTTTTAAGAGGCTTAATGACCCGAAGAGAAACATGGACAGAGAAATAATGGAAAACCCGAAAATCTATGATCAAAACACAAATAGCAACAAAAAGACATTATAAAAAGGAACCAAACAGTAATTTTGGAGCTGTAAGTACAACAACTGAAACGGAAAATTAACTAGAAGGGTTCAACAAATTATCTGATCAGGCAGAGGAAACAATCCGCCAAGATGAAGACAGGAAATTTTAAATTATCCCGTCTGAGGAACAGAAAGCAAAAGCATGAAGAAAAGTGAATACTCCCAAGAGACTTGAGACACCATCAAGTGGAACAACATGTAGATTATGGGAGTCAAACAGAAAGAGAAGAAAGAATATTGGAAACATTAAGGGCCGAAACCTTCCCAAATTTGAAGAGAGACAATGTACCTACAAATCCAAAAAACTCAAAAACTTCCAAGTACTGTAAATTCACAGAGATCTTCACTGAAAGACATTATAATCAAACTACTGAAAGTCACAATGAGGGAATCTTAAAAGCAGTGAGAAAATCAACACGTGCAAGGGACACTCAATGACATTCTCAACTGATAATTTGATAATTATCAACTGACAATCAACTGAAGGCAGTGGCATGATACACTTGTAATGCGGAAAGAAAGAAACTTCTCAACAGAGATTTGTATATTCAGAAAAACTGTGCTCCAAAAATTATGATATACCCAGATTAAGAAAAAAAAACCCACGGAGCTTGTTACCACTACACCTGGTCTACAAGAAAGTGGTCTACAAGGCTGCGAAATTATACTCAACATCACTAGTCATTAGAGAAATACAAATCAAAACCACAATGAGATATCATCTCATAGCCATTATGACGGCCACTGTAGGAAAAACAAAAAATAAGGTGTATTGACGATATGTAGAAACTGGAAACCTTATGTCCAATTGCTGGCAAAGTAAAATGGTGGGGCCACTATGGAAAACAGTATGACAGTTCCTCAAGAAATTGAAACTTGTTTTTAAAAATTACAAAGACAATTACCTTATGATTCAGCAATCCTGCTTCTGGCTCTATACACAAACAAATTGAAAACAAGATCTCTAAAACCTACTTGCACAACCATGTTCACTGCAGCAATAGTCATAATAACCAAGAGGTGGAAACAACACGAATAGCCATCAGTAGATGAATGAATAAAGAAAATGTGGTCTAGCCATACAATGGAATATTATTTAGTCTTTAAAAAAAGGACATCCTGTCACTTGCTACAACATGGATGAACTTTGACATTAGGCGAAAAGGAATAAACCAGTCACAAAAAGACCAATACTGTATGATTTCACTTCTATAAGGCATCTAAAGTAGTCAAATTTCTAGCAATAGAAAGTACAATGGTGGTTGCCAGAGGCTGGGTGAGGGGGAAATATATTGTGGTGAATATACTTAAAAATACTGAACGGTACAGTTAAAAAGGATTAAGATTATTAATTTTTATAATAAAGTAATATTGTGAGGTTAATAAACCAATTTATGATTTTTAAACATTTTTAAACCACTGTAATGTTCACCAAAATGTAAACTGTTGAAACAGCATATAGGGTGACATCAGCAAATTGACAGAATAGCAGATCCAACTTCTTATGCCCACACAGAAACAACAAGAAACAAACTGCAAAACCATGTGTGTCATAAGCCTGGAAAACGGTCAAAGATTTACAGGAAACAAGAAAATGCTGAATTAAAAGAAAAAAAAAAGGCAAGTTGAAAACTTCAGGAAATATTTGTGGCATTTTTACTTGCTGTTGTCCCACACCTTTTCCAGCAGAGGACCGTCTTGGAAGAGTGCTAGCCTGTGCTTTGGGCACCTACTGTCTAGTTCCGAGCGAGGAGAGCAGACTCTAGTCACAAATTCTTGCTTATATCTGTGGTAACCTGTCTAAAGGATACTTGAAGGACTTACAGAAGGATTTCATCTCTGTTGTACCTAACTCAGAACTCAGGCTGGAAAAGTAGTTGGCTTTGATTGAAAATACTGCAAGGAGAACTAACAACCCATAAATACCTGGGGGAAAATGTTACAGTCAATATATGTAACAGTCAAGATACCTAAAGCATGGGAGGAAAAGCAGGGGGAAATTCCTTGGCAGATTAAGACATTCAAAAAAGACGTGTAGGTCTTCCCTGGTGGTGCAGTGGTTAAGTATCTGCCTGCCAATGCAGGGAACACGGGTCTGCGCCCTCTTCTGGGAAGGTCCCACATGCCACGGGGCAAATAAGCCCGTGCGCCACAACTACTGAGCCTGTGCTCTAGATCCCGTAAGCCACAACTCCTGAAGCCCATGTGCCTAGAGCCCGTGCTCAGCGACAAGACAAGCCACCACAACGAGAAGCACGCACACCGCAAACGAAGAGTAGCCACCGCTCGCTGCAACTAAAGAAATCCCGTGCACAGCAAAAAACACCCAAAGCAGCCAAAACAAAAACGAAAACAAAAACATGTACATGGGGTAATTTAGGTAATGGAGGCTATGTGCATTCCTAGATTAAGACCCATTTAGAAAAGTGTTGAGGAGACCCCAAATTTCCACTTCACAGTTATCCCTAGGTTCAGGGCAAGCATGCTATTGAAGGAGGGCCCCAACACAGAACTGGATCTGCAAAGATTGGAAGAGGTTTTTCTTCTTTTGTGTTGGCTTGTTTTTAGTTAGTTTTGTAACCTTCTGGCATTCAAAGAAATCTCTGTCAAAAGAATAGGTGAATGTGAGCTAAAGGAACACACACCTCAGTGACAACACAGGACAAGGAATGCATCTTCTCAAAACCACATTGGAAAAGTAACTAAACAAATGGACTACGACAGCCATCAATAATTATAAGAAAACAAACATAAAGCCCGTAGCAAACTAGCAAATTAGGCAAGAATCTAATCTCCAGTGATACCACACTAGACTATTCAAACATCAAGGTTTTGATAACAACAACAACAAAATTCACAGGACATACAAAGAAACAGGAAGTATGGTGCATTGAAAGGAACAAAATTAATTGAAAGTAACTATCCCTGAGAAATTCCAGACATTGGATATACTAGAAAAAGACTAAAATAACTGTTTTTAAGAGGCTTAATGACCCGAAGAGAAACATGGACAGAGAAATAATGGAAAACCCGAAAATCTATGATCAAAACACAAATAGCAACAAAAAGACATTATAAAAAGGAACCAAACAGTAATTTTGGAGCTGTAAGTACAACAACTGAAACGGAAAATTAACTAGAAGGGTTCAACAAATTATCTGATCAGGCAGAGGAAACAATCCGCCAAGATGAAGACAGGAAATTTTAAATTATCCCGTCTGAGGAACAGAAAGAAAAAGCATGAAGAAAAGTGAATACGCCCAAGAGACCTGAGACACCATCAAGTGGAACAACATATAGATTATGGGAGTCAAACAGAAAGAGAAGAAAGATTATTCGAAACATTAACGGCCGAAACCTTCCCAAATTTGAAGAGAGACAATGTACCTACAAATCCAAAAAACTCAAAAACTTCCAAGTACTGTAAATTCACAGAGATCTTCACTGAAAGACATTATAATCAAACTACTGAAAGTCACAATGAGGGAATCTTAAAAGCAGTGAGAAAATCAACACGTGCAAGGGACACTCAATGACATTCTCAACTGATAATTTGATAATTATCAACTGACAATCAACTGAAGGCAGTGGCATGATACACTTGTAATGCGGAAAGAAAGAAATTGTCAACTGAGATTTGTATATTCAGAAAAACTGTGCTCCAAAAATTATGATATACCCAGATTAAGAAAAAAAAAAACCCACGGAGCTTGTTACCACTACACCTGGTCTACAAGAAAGTGGTCTACAAGGCTGCGAAATTATACTCAACATCACTAGTCATTAGAGAAATACAAATCAAAACCACAATGAGATATCATCTCATAGCCATTATGACGGCCACTGTAGGAAAAACAAAAAATAAGGTGTATTGAGGATGTGTAGAAACTGGAACCCTTATGTCCAATTGCTGGCAAAGTAAAATGGTTGGGCCACTATGGAAAACAGTATGACAGTTCCTCAAGAAATTGAAACTTGTTTTTAAAAATTACAAAGACAATTACCTTATGACTCAGCAATCCTGCTTCTGGCTCTATACACAAACAAATTGAAAACAAGATCTCTAAAACCTACTTGCACACCCATGTTCACTGCAGCAATAGTCATAATAACCAAGAGCTGGAAACAACACGAATAGCCATCAGTAGATGAATGAATAAAGAAAATGTGGTCTAGCCATACAATGGAATATTATTTAGTCTTTAAAAAGAAGGACATCCTGTCACTTGCTACAACATGGATGAACTTTGACATTAGGCGAAAAGGAATAAACCAGTCACAAAAAGACCAATACTGTATGATTTCACTTCTATAAGGCATCTAAAGTAGTCAAATTTCTAGCAATAGAAAGTACAATGGTGGTTGCCAGAGGCTGGGTGAGGGGGAAATATATTGTGGTGAATATAATTAAAAATACTGAACGGTACAGTTAAAAAGGATTAAGATTATTAATTTTTATAATAAAGTAATATTGTGAGGTTAATAAACCAATTTATGATTTTTAAACATTTTTAAACCACTGTAATGTTCACCAAAATGTAAACTGTTGAAACAGCATATAGGGTGACATCAGCAAATTGACAGAATAGCAGATCCAACTTCTTATGCCCACACAGAAACAACAAGAAACAAACTGCAAAACCATGTGTGCCATAAACCTGGAAAACGGTCAAAGATTTACAGGAAACAAGAAAATGCTGAATTAAAAAAAAAAAAAAGGCAAGTTGAAAACTTCAGGAAATATTTGTGGCATTTTTACTTGCTGTTGTCCCACACCTTTTCCAGCAGAGGACCGTCTTGGAAGAGTGCTAGCCTGTGCTTTGGGCACCTACTGTCTAGTTCCGAGCGAGGAGAGCAGACTCTAGTCACAAATTCTTGCTTATATCTGTGGTAACCTGTCTAAAGGATACTTGAAGGACTTACAGAAGGATTTCATCTCTGTTGTACCTAACTCAGAACTCAGGCTGGAAAAGTAGTTGGCTTTGATTGAAAATACTGCAAGGAGAACTAACAACCCATAAACACCTGGGGGAAAATGTTACAGTCAAAATATATAACAGTCAAGATACATAAAGCATGGGAGGAAAAGCAGGGGGACCTTCCTTGGCAGATTAAGACATTCAAAAAAGTCCGGTAGGTCTTCCCTGGTGGTGCAGTGGTTAAGTATCTGCCTGCCAATGCAGGGGACACGGGTCTGCGCCCTGTTCTGGGAAGGTCCCACATGCCACGGACCAACTAAGCCCGTGCGCTACAAAAACTGAGCCTGTGCTCTACAGCCTACAAGCCACAACTACTGAAGCCCATGTGCCTAGACTCATGCTCCGCAACAAGAGAAGCCAGCAAAATGAGAAGCATGCACACAGCAAACGAAGAATAGCCCCTGTCGCTGCAACTAAAGAAAGCTCAAGCACAGCAACAAAGCCCCATAGCAGCCAAAACAAAAATAAAGCAAAAACATGTGTATGGGTTAACTTAGGTAATGGAGGCTATGTGCATTCCTAGATTACGACACATTTAGAAAAGTGTCGAGGAGACCCCAAATTCTCACTTCACAGTTATCCCTAGGTTCAGGGCAAGCATGGTATTGAAGGAGGGCCCCAACACAGAACTGGATCTGCAAAGACTGGAAGAGGTTTTTCTTCTTTTGGGTTGGCTTGTTTTTAGTTATTTTTTTAACTTTCTGGCATTCAAAGAAATCTCTGTCAACAGAATAGGTGAACGTGAGCTAAAGGAACACACACCTCAGTGACAACACAGGACAAGGAATGCATCTTCTCAAAACCACATTGGAAAAGTAACTAAACAAATGGACTACGACAGCCTTCAATAATTATAAGAAAACAAACATAAAGCCCGTAGCAAACTAGCAAATTAGACAAGAATCTAATCTCCAGTGATACCATACTAGAATATTCCAACATCAAGGTTTTGATAACAACTACAACAAAATTCACAGGGCATACAAAGAAACAGGAAGTATGGTGCATTGAAAGGAACAAAATTAATTGAAAGTAACTATCCCTGAGAAATTCCAGACATTGGATATACTAGAAAAAGACTAAAATAACTGTTTTTAAGAGGCTTAATGACCCGAAGAGAAACATGGACAGAGAAATAATGGAAAACCCGAAAATCTATGATCAAAACACAAATAGCAACAAAAAGACATTATAAAAAGGAACCAAACAGTAATTTTGGAGCTGTAAGTACAACAACTGAAACGGAAAATTAACTAGAAGGGTTCAACAAATTATCTGATCAGGCAGAGGAAACAATCCGCCAAGATGAAGACAGGAAATTTTAAATTATCCCGTCTGAGGAACAGAAAGCAAAAGCATGAAGAAAAGTGAATACTCCCAAGAGACTTGAGACACCATCAAGTGGAACAACATATAGATTATGGGAGTCAAACAGAAAGAGAAGAAAGAATATTGGAAACATTAAGGGCCGAAACCTTCCCAAATTTGAAGAGAGACAATGTACCTACAAATCCAAAAAACTCAAAAACTTCCAAGTACTGTAAATTCACAGAGATCTTCACTGAAAGACATTATAATCAAACTACTGAAAGTCACAATGAGGGAATCTTAAAAGCAGTGAGAAAATCAACACGTGCAAGGGACACTCAATGACATTCTCAACTGATAATTTGATAATTATCAACTGACAATCAACTGAAGGCAGTGGCATGATACACTTGTAATGCGGAAAGAAAGAAACTTCTCAACAGAGATTTGTATATTCAGAAAAACTGTGCTCCAAAAATTATGATATGCCCAGATTAAGAAAAAAATACCCACGGAGCTTGTTACCACTACACCTGGTCTACAAGAAAGTGGTCTACAAGGCTGCGAAATTATACTCAACATCACTAGTCATTAGAGAAATACAAATCAAAACCACAATGAGATATCATCTCATAGCCATTATGACGGCCACTGTAGGAAAAACAAAAAATAAGGTGTATTGAGGATATGTAGAAACTGGAAACCTTATGTCCAATTGCTGGCAAAGTAAAATGGTGGGGCCACTATGGAAAACAGTATGACAGTTCCTCAAGAAATTGAAACTTGTTTTTAAAAATTACAAAGACAATTACCTTATGATTCAGCAATCCTGCTTCTGGCTATATACACAAACAAATTGAAAACAAGATCTCTAAAACCTACTTGCACACCCATGTTCACTGCAGCAATAGTCATAATAACCAAGAGCTGGAAACAACACGAATAGCCATCAGTAGATGAATGAATAAAGAAAATGTGGTCTAGCCATACAATGGAATATTATTTAGTCTTTAAAAAGAAGGACATCCTGTCACTTGCTACAACATGGATGAACTTTGACATTAGGCGAAAAGGAATAAACCAGTCACAAAAAGACCAATACTGTATGATTTCACTTCTATAAGGCATCTAAAGTAGTCAAATTTCTAGCAATAGAAAGTACAATGGTGGTTGCCAGAGGCTGGGTGAGGGGGAAATATACTGTGGTGAATATACTTAAAAATACTGAACGGTACAGTTAAAAAGGATTAAGATTATTAATTTTTATAATAAAGTAATATTGTGAGGTTAATAAACCAATTTATGATTTTTAAACATTTTTAAACCACTGTAATGTTCACCAAAATGTAAACTGTTGAAACAGCATATAGGGTGACATCAGCAAATTGACAGAATAGCAGATCCAACCTCTTATGCCCACACAGAAACAACAAGAAACAAACTGCAAAACCATGTGTGTCATAAGCCTGGAAAACGGTCAAAGATTTACAGGAACCAAGAACATGCTGAATTAAAAAAAAAAAAAAGGCAAGTTGAAAACTTCAGGAAATATTTGTGGCATTTTTACTTGCTGTTGTCCCACACCTTTTCCAGCATAGGACCGTCTTGGAAGAGTGCTAGCCTGTGCTTTGGGCCCCTACTGTCTGGTTCCGAGCGAGGAGAGCAGACTCTAGTCACAAATTCTTGCTTATATCTGTGGTAACCTGTCTAAAGGATACTTGAAGGACTTACAGAAGGATTTCATCTCTGTTGTACCTAACTCAGAACTCAGGCTGGAAAAGTAGTTGGCTTTGATTGAAAATACTGCAAGGAGAACTAACAACCCATAAACACCTGGGGGAAAATGTTACAGTCAAAATATATAACAGTCAAGATACCTAAAGCATGGGAGGAAAAGCAGGGGGACATTCCTTGGCAGATTAAGACATTCAAAAAAGTCCGGTAGGTCTTCCCTGGTGGTGCAGTGGTTAAGTATCTGCCTGCCAATGCAGGGGACACGGGTCTGCGCCCTGTTCTGGGAAGGTCCCACATGCCACGGACCAACTAAGCCCGTGCGCTACAAAAACTGAGCCTGTGCTCTACAGCCTACAAGCCACAACTACTGAAGCCCATGTGCCTAGACTCATGCTCCGCAACAAGAGAAGCCAGCAAAATGAGAAGCATGCACACAGCAAACGAAGAATAGCCCCTGTCGCTGCAACTAAAGAAAGCTCAAGCACAGCAACAAAGCCCCATAGCAGCCAAAACAAAAATAAAGCAAAAACATGTGTATGGGTTAACTTAGGTAATGGAGGCTATGTGCATTCCTAGATTACGACACATTTAGAAAAGTGTCGAGGAGACCCCAAATTCTCACTTCACAGTTATCCCTAGGTTCAGGGCAAGCATGGTATTGAAGGAGGGCCCCAACACAGAACTGGATCTGCAAAGACTGGAAGAGGTTTTTCTTCTTTTGGGTTGGCTTGTTTTTAGTTATTTTTTTAACTTTCTGGCATTCAAAGAAATCTCTGTCAACAGAATAGGTGAACGTGAGCTAAAGGAACACACACCTCAGTGACAACACAGGACAAGGAATGCATCTTCTCAAAACCACATTGGAAAAGTAACTAAACAAATGGACTACGACAGCCTTCAATAATTATAAGAAAACAAACATAAAGCCCGTAGCAAACTAGCAAATTAGGCAAGAATCTAATCTCCAGTGATACCACACTAGACTATTCAAACATCAAGGTTTTGATAACAACAACAACAAAATTCACAGGGCACACAAAGAAACAGGAAGTATGGTGCATTGAAAGGAACAAAATTAATTGAAAGTAACTATCCCTGAGAAATTCCAGACATTGGATATACTAGAAAAAGACTAAAATAACTGTTTTTAAGAGGCTTAATGACCCGAAGAGAAACATGGACAGAGAAATAATGGAAAACCCGAAAATCTATGATCAAAACACAAATAGCAACAAAAAGACATTATAAAAAGGAACCAAAGAGAAATTTTGGAGCTGTAAAGTACAACAACTGAAACGGAAAATTAACTAGAAGGGTTCAACAAATTATCTGATCAGGCAGAGGAAACAATCCGCCAAGATGAAGACAGGAAATTTTAAATTATCCCGTCTGAGGAACAGAAAGAAAAAGCATGAAGAAAAGTGAATACGCCCAAGAGACCTGAGACACCATCAAGTGGAACAACATATAGATTATGGGAGTCAAACAGAAAGAGAAGAAAGATTATTCGAAACATTAACGGCCGAAACCTTCCCAAATTTGAAGAGAGACAATGTACCTACAAATCCAAAAAACTCAAAAACCTCCAAGTACTGTAAATTCACAGAGATCTTCACTGAAAGACATTATAATCAAACTACTGAAAGTCACAATGAGGGAATCTTAAAAGCAGTGAGAAAATCAACACGTGCAAGGGACACTCAATGACATTCTCAACTGATAATTTGATAATTATCAACTGACAATCAACTGAAGGCAGTGGCATGATACACTTGTAATGCGGAAAGAAAGAAATTGTCAACTGAGATTTGTATATTCAGAAAAACTGTGCTCCAAAAATTATGATATACCCAGATTAAGAAAAAAAAAAAACCCACGGAGCTTGTTACCACTACACCTGGTCTACAAGAAAGTGGTCTACAAGGCTGCGAAATTATACTCAACATCACTAGTCATTAGAGAAATACAAATCAAAACCACAATGAGATATCATCTCATAGCCATTATGACGGCCACTGTAGGAAAAACAAAAAATAAGGTGTATTGAGGATATGTAGAAACTGGAAACCTTATGTCCAATTGCTGGCAAAGTAAAATGGTGGGGCCACTATGGAAAACAGTATGACAGTTCCTCAAGAAATTGAAACTTGTTTTTAAAAATTACAAAGACAATTACCTTATGATTCAGCAATCCTGCTTCTGGCTCTATACACAAACAAATTGAAAACAAGATCTCTAAAACCTACTTGCACACCCATGTTCACTGCAGCAATAGTCATAATAACCAAGAGCTGGAAACAACACGAATAGCCATCAGTAGATGAATGAATAAAGAAAATGTGGTCTAGCCATACAATGGAATATTATTTAGTCTTTAAAAAGAAGGACATCCTGTCACTTGCTACAACATGGATGAACTTTGACATTAGGCGAAAAGGAATAAACCAGTCACAAAAAGACCAATACTGTATGATTTCACTTCTATAAGGCATCTAAAGTAGTCAAATTTCTAGCAATAGAAAATACAATGGTGGTTGCCAGAGGCTGGGTGAGGGGGAAATATATTGTGGTGAATATACTTAAAAATACTGAACGGTACAGTTAAAAAGGATTAAGATTATTAATTTTTATAATAAAGTAATATTGTGAGGTTAATAAACCAATTTATGATTTTTAAACATTTTTAAACCACTGTAATGTTCACCAAAATGTAAACTGTTGAAACAGCATATAGGGTGACATCAGCAAATTGACAGAATAGCAGATCCAACCTCTTATGCCGACACAGAAACAACAAGAAACAAACTGCAAAACCATGTGTGTCATAAGCCTGGAAAACGGTCAAAGATTTACAGGAACCAAGAACATGCTGAATTAAAAAAAAAAAAAAGGCAAGTTGAAAACTTCAGGAAATATTTGTGGCATTTTTACTTGCTGTTGTCCCACACCTTTTCCAGCATAGGACCGTCTTGGAAGAGTGCTAGCCTGTGCTTTGGGCCCCTACTGTCTGGTTCCGAGTGAGGAGAGCAGACTCTAGTCACAAATTCTTGCTTATATCTGTGGTAACCTGTCTAAAGGATACTTGAAGGACTTACAGAAGGATTTCATCTCTGTTGTACCTAACTCAGAACTCAGGCTGGAAAAGTAGTTGGCTTTGATTGAAAATACTGCAAGGAGAACTAACAACCCATAAACACCTGGGGGAAAATGTTACAGTCAAAATATATAACAGTCAAGATACCTAAAGCATGGGAGGAAAAGCAGGGGGACATTCCTTGGCAGATTAAGACATTCAAAAAAGTCCGGTAGGTCTTCCCTGGTGGTGCAGTGGTTAAGTATCTGCCTGCCAATGCAGGGGACACGGGTCTGCGCCCTGTTCTGGGAAGGTCCCACATGCCACGGACCAACTAAGCCCGTGCGCTACAAAAACTGAGCCTGTGCTCTACAGCCTACAAGCCACAACTACTGAAGCCCATGTGCCTAGACTCATGCTCCGCAACAAGAGAAGCCAGCAAAATGAGAAGCATGCACACAGCAAACGAAGAATAGCCCCTGTCGCTGCAACTAAAGAAAGCTCAAGCACAGCAACAAAGCCCCATAGCAGCCAAAACAAAAATAAAGCAAAAACATGTGTATGGGTTAACTTAGGTAATGGAGGCTATGTGCATTCCTAGATTACGACACATTTAGAAAAGTGTCGAGGAGACCCCAAATTCTCACTTCACAGTTATCCCTAGGTTCAGGGCAAGCATGGTATTGAAGGAGGGCCCCAACACAGAACTGGATCTGCAAAGACTGGAAGAGGTTTTTCTTCTTTTGGGTTGGCTTGTTTTTAGTTATTTTTTTAACTTTCTGGCATTCAAAGAAATCTCTGTCAACAGAATAGGTGAACGTGAGCTAAAGGAACACACACCTCAGTGACAACACAGGACAAGGAATGCATCTTCTCAAAACCACATTGGAAAAGTAACTAAACAAATGGACTACGACAGCCTTCAATAATTATAAGAAAACAAACATAAAGCCCGTAGCAAACTAGCAAATTAGGCAAGAATCTAATCTCCAGTGATACCACACTAGACTATTCAAACATCAAGGTTTTGATAACAACAACAACAAAATTCACAGGGCACACAAAGAAACAGGAAGTAT
Organism: Mesoplodon bidens; assembly: GCF_964165515.1. Taxonomy (NCBI): domain Eukaryota; kingdom Metazoa; phylum Chordata; class Mammalia; order Artiodactyla; family Ziphiidae; genus Mesoplodon; species Mesoplodon bidens. The sequence continues at coordinate 111,386,035 of NC_138162.1, forward strand.
GGTGCATTGAAAGGAACAAAATTAATTGAAAGTAACTATCCCTGAGAAATTCCAGACATTGGATATACTAGAAAAAGACTAAAATAACTGTTTTTAAGAGGCTTAATGACCCGAAGAGAAACATGGACAGAGAAATAATGGAAAACCCGAAAATCTATGATCAAAACACAAATAGCAACAAAAAGACATTATAAAAAGGAACCAAAGAGAAATTTTGGAGCTGTAAAGTACAACAACTGAAACGGAAAATTAACTAGAAGGGTTCAACAAATTATCTGATCAGGCAGAGGAAACAATCCGCCAAGATGAAGACAGGAAATTTTAAATTATCCCGTCTGAGGAACAGAAAGAAAAAGCATGAAGAAAAGTGAATACGCCCAAGAGACCTGAGACACCATCAAGTGGAACAACATATAGATTATGGGAGTCAAACAGAAAGAGAAGAAAGATTATTCGAAACATTAACGGCCGAAACCTTCCCAAATTTGAAGAGAGACAATGTACCTACAAATCCAAAAAACTCAAAAACCTCCAAGTACTGTAAATTCACAGAGATCTTCACTGAAAGACATTATAATCAAACTACTGAAAGTCACAATGAGGGAATCTTAAAAGCAGTGAGAAAATCAACACGTGCAAGGGACACTCAATGACATTCTCAACTGATAATTTGATAATTATCAACTGACAATCAACTGAAGGCAGTGGCATGATACACTTGTAATGCGGAAAGAAAGAAATTGTCAACTGAGATTTGTATATTCAGAAAAACTGTGCTCCAAAAATTATGATATACCCAGATTAAGAAAAAAAAAAAACCCACGGAGCTTGTTACCACTACACCTGGTCTACAAGAAAGTGGTCTACAAGGCTGCGAAATTATACTCAACATCACTAGTCATTAGAGAAATACAAATCAAAACCACAATGAGATATCATCTCATAGCCATTATGACGGCCACTGTAGGAAAAACAAAAAATAAGGTGTATTGAGGATATGTAGAAACTGGAAACCTTATGTCCAATTGCTGGCAAAGTAAAATGGTGGGGCCACTATGGAAAACAGTATGACAGTTCCTCAAGAAATTGAAACTTGTTTTTAAAAATTACAAAGACAATTACCTTATGATTCAGCAATCCTGCTTCTGGCTCTATACACAAACAAATTGAAAACAAGATCTCTAAAACCTACTTGCACACCCATGTTCACTGCAGCAATAGTCATAATAACCAAGAGCTGGAAACAACACGAATAGCCATCAGTAGATGAATGAATAAAGAAAATGTGGTCTAGCCATACAATGGAATATTATTTAGTCTTTAAAAAGAAGGACATCCTGTCACTTGCTACAACATGGATGAACTTTGACATTAGGCGAAAAGGAATAAACCAGTCACAAAAAGACCAATACTGTATGATTTCACTTCTATAAGGCATCTAAAGTAGTCAAATTTCTAGCAATAGAAAATACAATGGTGGTTGCCAGAGGCTGGGTGAGGGGGAAATATATTGTGGTGAATATACTTAAAAATACTGAACGGTACAGTTAAAAAGGATTAAGATTATTAATTTTTATAATAAAGTAATATTGTGAGGTTAATAAACCAATTTATGATTTTTAAACATTTTTAAACCACTGTAATGTTCACCAAAATGTAAACTGTTGAAACAGCATATAGGGTGACATCAGCAAATTGACAGAATAGCAGATCCAACCTCTTATGCCGACACAGAAACAACAAGAAACAAACTGCAAAACCATGTGTGTCATAAGCCTGGAAAACGGTCAAAGATTTACAGGAACCAAGAACATGCTGAATTAAAAAAAAAAAAAAGGCAAGTTGAAAACTTCAGGAAATATTTGTGGCATTTTTACTTGCTGTTGTCCCACACCTTTTCCAGCATAGGACCGTCTTGGAAGAGTGCTAGCCTGTGCTTTGGGCCCCTACTGTCTGGTTCCGAGTGAGGAGAGCAGACTCTAGTCACAAATTCTTGCTTATATCTGTGGTAACCTGTCTAAAGGATACTTGAAGGACTTACAGAAGGATTTCATCTCTGTTGTACCTACCTCAGAACTCAGGCTGGAAAAGTAGTTGGCTTTGATTGAAAATACTGCAAGGAGAACTAACAACCCATAAACACCTGGGGGAAAATGTTACAGTCAAAATATATAACAGTCAAGATACCTAAAGCATGGGAGGAAAAGCAGGGGGACATTCCTTGGCAGATTAAGACATTCAAAAAAGTCCGGTAGGTCTTCCCTGGTGGTGCAGTGGTTAAGTATCTGCCTGCCAATGCAGGGGACACGGGTCTGCGCCCTGTTCTGGGAAGGTCCCACATGCCACGGACCAACTAAGCCCGTGCGCTACAAAAACTGAGCCTGTGCTCTACAGCCTACAAGCCACAACTACTGAAGCCCATGTGCCTAGACTCATGCTCCGCAACAAGAGAAGCCAGCAAAATGAGAAGCATGCACACAGCAAACGAAGAATAGCCCCTGTCGCTGCAACTAAAGAAAGCTCAAGCACAGCAACAAAGCCCCATAGCAGCCAAAACAAAAATAAAGCAAAAACATGTGTATGGGTTAACTTAGGTAATGGAGGCTATGTGCATTCCTAGATTACGACACATTTAGAAAAGTGTCGAGGAGACCCCAAATTCTCACTTCACAGTTATCCCTAGGTTCAGGGCAAGCATGGTATTGAAGGAGGGCCCCAACACAGAACTGGATCTGCAAAGACTGGAAGAGGTTTTTCTTCTTTTGGGTTGGCTTGTTTTTAGTTATTTTTTTAACTTTCTGGCATTCAAAGAAATCTCTGTCAACAGAATAGGTGAACGTGAGCTAAAGGAACACACACCTCAGTGACAACACAGGACAAGGAATGCATCTTCTCAAAACCACATTGGAAAAGTAACTAAACAAATGGACTACGACAGCCTTCAATAATTATAAGAAAACAAACATAAAGCCCGTAGCAAACTAGCAAATTAGACAAGAATCTAATCTCCAGTGATACCATACTAGAATATTCAAACATCCAGGTTTTGATAACAACAACAACAAAATTCACAGGGCATACAAAGAAACAGGAAGTATGGTGCATTGAAAGGAACAAAATTAATTGAAAGTAACTATCCCTGAGAAATTCCAGACATTGGATATACTAGAAAAAGACTAAAATAACTGTTTTTAAGAGGCTTAATGACCCGAAGAGAAACATGGACAGAGAAATAATGGAAAACCCGAAAATCTATGATCAAAACACAAATAGCAACAAAAAGACATTATAAAAAGGAACCAAACAGTAATTTTGGAGCTGTAAGTAAAACAACTGAAACGGAAAATTAACTAGAAGGGTTCAACAAATTATCTGATCAGGCAGAGGAAACAATCCGCCAAGATGAAGACAGGAAATTTTAAATTATCCCGTCTGAGGAACAGAAAGAAAAAGCATGAAGAAAAGTGAATACGCCCAAGAGACCTGAGACACCATCAAGTGGAACAACATATAGATTATGGGAGTCAAACAGAAAGAGAAGAAAGAATATTGGAAACATTAAGGGCCGAAACCTTCCCAAATTTGAAGAGAGACAATGTACCTACAAATCCAAAAAACTCAAAAACTTCCAAGTACTGTAAATTCACAGAGATCTTCACTGAAAGACATTATAATCAAACTACTGAAAGTCACAATGAGGGAATCTTAAAAGCAGTGAGAAAATCAACACGTGCAAGGGACACTCAATGACATTCTCAACTGATAATTTGATAATTATCAACTGACAATCAACTGAAGGCAGTGGCATGATACACTTGTAATGCGGAAAGAAAGAAACTTCTCAACAGAGATTTGTATATTCAGAAAAACTGTGCTCCAAAAATTATGATATACCCAGATTAAGAAAAAAAAACCCACGGAGCTTGTTACCACTACACCTGGTCTACAAGAAAGTGGTCTACAAGGCTGCGAAATTATACTCAACATCACTAGTCATTAGAGAAATACAAATCAAAACCACAATGAGATATCATCTCATAGCCATTATGACGGCCACTGTAGGAAAAACAAAAAATAAGGTGTATTGAGGATATGTAGAAACTGGAAACCTTATGTCCAATTGCTGGCAAAGTAAAATGGTGGGGCCACTATGGAAAACAGTATGACAGTTCCTCAAGAAATTGAAACTTGTTTTTAAAAATTACAAAGACAATTACCTTATGACTCAGCAATCCTGCTTCTGGCTCTATACACAAACAAATTGAAAACAAGATCTCTAAAACCTACTTGCACACCCATGTTCACTGCAGCAATAGTCATAATAACCAAGAGCTGGAAACAACACGAATAGCCATCAGTAGATGAATGAATAAAGAAAATGTGGTCTAGCCATACAATGGAATATTATTTAGTCTTTAAAAAGAAGGACATCCTGTCACTTGCTACAACATGGATGAACTTTGACATTAGGCGAAAAGGAATAAACCAGTCACAAAAAGACCAATACTGTATGATTTCACTTCTATAAGGCATCTAAAGTAGTCAAATTTCTAGCAATAGAAAGTACAATGGTGGTTGCCAGAGGCTGGGTGAGGGGGAAATATATTGTGGTGAATATACTTAAAAATACTGAACGGTACAGTTAAAAAGGATTAAGATTATTAATTTTTATAATAAAGTAATATTGTGAGGTTAATAAACCAATTTATGATTTTTAAACATTTTTAAACCACTGTAATGTTCACCAAAATGTAAACTGTTGAAACAGCATATAGGGTGACATCAGCAAATTGACAGAATAGCAGATCCAACTTCTTATGCCCACACAGAACAACAAGAAACAAACTGCAAAACCATGTGTGTCATAAACCTGGAAAACGGTCAAAGATTTACAGGAAACAAGAAAATGCAGAATTTAAAAAAAAAAAAAAGGCAAGTTGAAAACTTCAGGAAATATTTGTGGCATTTTTACTTGCTGTTGTCCCACACCTTTTCCAGCAGAGGACCGTCTTGGAAGAGTGCTAGCCTGTGCTTTGGGCACCTACTGTCTAGTTCCGAGCGAGGAGAGCAGACTCTAGTCACAAATTCTTGCTTATATCTGTGGTAACCTGTCTAAAGGATACTTGAAGGACTTACAGAAGGATTTCATCTCTGTTGTACCTAACTCAGAACTCAGGCTGGAAAAGTAGTTGGCTTTGATTGAAAATACTGCAAGGAGAACTAACAACCCATAAACACCTGGGGGAAAATGTTACAGTCAAAATATATAACAGTCAAGATACCTAAAGCATGGGAGGAAAAGCAGGGGGACCTTCCTTGGCAGATTAAGACATTCAAAAAAGTCTGGTAGGTCTTCCCTGGTGGTGCAGTGGTTAAGTATCTGCCTGCCAATGCAGGGGACACGGGTCTGCGCCCTGTTCTGGGAAGGTCCCACATGCCACGGACCAACTAAGCCCGTGCGCTACAAAAACTGAGCCTGTGCTCTACAGCCTACAAGCCACAACTACTGAAGCCCATGTGCCTAGACTCATGCTCCGCAACAAGAGACCCAGCAAAATGAGAAGCATGCACACAGCAAACGAAGAATAGCCCCTGTCGCTGCAACTAAAGAAAGCTCAAGCACAGCAACAAAGCCCCATAGCAGCCAAAACAAAAATAAAGCAAAAACATGTGTATGGGTTAACTTAGGTAATGGAGGCTATGTGCATTCCTAGATTACGACACATTTAGAAAAGTGTCGAGGAGACCCCAAATTTTCACTTCACAGTTATCCCTAGGTTCAGGGCAAGCATGGTATTGAAGGAGGGCCCCAACACAGAACTGGATCTGCAAAGACTGGAAGAGGTTTTTCTTCTTTTGGGTTGGCTTGTTTTTAGTTATTTTTTTTACTTTCTGGCATTCAAAGAAATCTCTGTCAACAGAATAGGTGAACGTGAGCTAAAGGAACACACACCTCAGTGACAACACAGGACAAGGAATGCATCTTCTCAAAACCACATTGGAAAAGTAACTAAGCAAATAGACTACGACAGCCTTCAATAATTATAAGAAAACAAACATACAGCCCGTAGCAAACTAGCAAATAAGACAAGAATCTAATCTCCAGTGATACCATACTAGAATATTCAAACATCCAGGTTTTGATAACAACAACAACAAAATTCACAGGGCATACAAAGAAACAGGAAGTATGGTGCATTGAAAGGAACAAAATTAATTGAAAGTAACTATCCCTGAGAAATTCCAGACATTGGATATACTAGAAAAAGACTAAAATAACTGTTTTTAAGAGGCTTAATGACCCGAAGAGAAACATGGACAGAGAAATAATGGAAAACCCGAAAATCTATGATCAAAACACAAATAGCAACAAAAAGACATTATAAAAAGGAACCAAACAGTAATTTTGGAGCTGTAAGTAAAACAACTGAAACGGAAAATTAACTAGAAGGGTTCAACAAATTATCTGATCAGGCAGAGGAAACAATCCGCCAAGATGAAGACAGGAAATTTTAAATTATCCCGTCTGAGGAACAGAAAGAAAAAGCATGAAGAAAAGTGAATACGCCCAAGAGACCTGAGACACCATCAAGTGGAACAACATATAGATTATGGGAGTCAAACAGAAAGAGAAGAAAGAATATTGGAAACATTAAGGGCCGAAACCTTCCCAAATTTGAAGAGAGACAATGTACCTACAAATCCAAAAAACTCAAAAACTTCCAAGTACTGTAAATTCACAGAGATCTTCACTGAAAGACATTATAATCAAACTACTGAAAGTCACAATGAGGGAATCTTAAAAGCAGTGAGAAAATCAACACGTGCAAGGGACACTCAATGACATTCTCAACTGATAATTTGATAATTATCAACTGACAATCAACTGAAGGCAGTGGCATGATACACTTGTAATGCGGAAAGAAAGAAACTTCTCAACAGAGATTTGTATATTCAGAAAAACTGTGCTCCAAAAATTATGATATACCCAGATTAAGAAAAAAAAACCCACGGAGCTTGTTACCACTACACCTGGTCTACAAGAAAGTGGTCTACAAGGCTGCGAAATTATACTCAACATCACTAGTCATTAGAGAAATACAAATCAAAACCACAATGAGATATCATCTCATAGCCATTATGACGGCCACTGTAGGAAAAACAAAAAATAAGGTGTATTGACGATATGTAGAAACTGGAAACCTTATGTCCAATTGCTGGCAAAGTAAAATGGTGGGGCCACTATGGAAAACAGTATGACAGTTCCTCAAGAAATTGAAACTTGTTTTTAAAAATTACAAAGACAATTACCTTATGACTCAGCAATCCTGCTTCTGGCTCTATACACAAACAAATTGAAAACAAGATCTCTAAAACCTACTTGCACACCCATGTTCACTGCAGCAATAGTCATAATAACCAAGAGGTGGAAACAACACGAATAGCCATCAGTAGATGAATGAATAAAGAAAATGTGGTCTAGCCATACAATGGAATATTATTTAGTCTTTAAAAAGAAGGACATCCTGTCACTTGCTACAACATGGATGAACTTTGACATTAGGCGAAAAGGAATAAACCAGTCACAAAAAGACCAATACTGTATGATTTCACTTCTATAAGGCATCTAAAGTAGTCAAATTTCTAGCAATAGAAAGTACAATGGTGGTTGCCAGAGGCTGGGTGAGGGGGAAATATATTGTGGTGAATATACTTAAAAATACTGAACGGTACAGTTAAAAAGGATTAAGATTATTAATTTTTATAATAAAGTAATATTGTGAGGTTAATAAACCAATTTATGATTTTTAAACATTTTTAAACCACTGTAATGTTCACCAAAATGTAAACTGTTGAAACAGCATATAGGGTGACATCAGCAAATTGACAGAATAGCAGATCCAACTTCTTATGCCCACACAGAACAACAAGAAACAAACTGCAAAACCATGTGTGTCATAAGCCTGGAAAACGGTCAAAGATTTACAGGAACCAAGAACATGCTGAATTAAAAAAAAAAAAAGGCAAGTTGAAAACTTCAGGAAATATTTGTGGCATTTTTACTTGCTGTTGTCCCACACCTTTTCCAGCAGAGGACCGTCTTGGAAGAGTGCTAGCCTGTGTTTTGGGCACCTACTGTCTGGTTCCGAGCGAGGAGAGCAGACTCTAGTCACAAATTCTTGCTTATATCTGTGGTAACCTGTCTAAAGGATACTTGAAGGACTTACAGAAGGATTTCATCTCTGTTGTACCTAACTCAGAACTCAGGCTGGAAAAGTAGTTGGCTTTGATTGAAAATACTGCAAGGAGAACTAACAACCCATAAACACCTGGGGGAAAATGTTACAGTCAAAATATATAACAGTCAAGATACCTAAAGCATGGGAGGAAAAGCAGGGGGACATTCCTTGGCAGATTAAGACATTCAAAAAAGTCGTGTAGGTCTTCCCTGGTGGTGCAGTGGTTAAGTATCTGCCTGCCAATGCAGGGGACACGGGTCTGCGCCCTGTTCTGGGAAGGTCCCACATGCCACGGACCAACTAAGCCCGTGCGCTACAAAAACTGAGCCTGTGCTCTACAGCCTACAAGCCACAACTACTGAAGCCCATGTGCCTAGACTCATGCTCCGCAACAAGAGAAGCCAGCAAAATGAGAAGCATGCACACAGCAAACGAAGAATAGCCCCTGTCGCTGCAACTAAAGAAAGCTCAAGCACAGCAACAAAGCCCCATAGCAGCCAAAACAAAAATAAAGCAAAAACATGTGTATGGGTTAACTTAGGTAATGGAGGCTATGTGCATTCCTAGATTACGACACATTTAGAAAAGTGTCGAGGAGACCCCAAATTTTCACTTCACAGTTATCCCTAGGTTCAGGGCAAGCATGGTATTGAAGGAGGGCCCCAACACAGAACTGGATCTGCAAAGACTGGAAGAGGTTTTTCTTCTTTTGGGTTGGCTTGTTGTTAGTTATTTTTTTACTTTCTGGCATTCAAAGAAATCTCTGTCAACAGAATAGGTGAACGTGAGCTAAAGGAACACACACCTCAGTGACAACACAGGACAAGGAATGCATCTTCTCAAAACCACATTGGAAAAGTAACTAAACAAATAGACTACGACAGCCTTCAATAATTATAAGAAAACAAACATACAGCCCGTAGCAAACTAGCAAATAAGACAAGAATCTAATCTCCAGTGATACCATACTAGAATATTCAAACATCCAGGTTTTGATAACAACAACAACAAAATTCACAGGGCATACAAAGAAACAGGAAGTATGGTGCATTGAAAGGAACAAAATTAATTGAAAGTAACTATCCCTGAGAAATTCCAGACATTGGATATACTAGAAAAAGACTAAAATAACTGTTTTTAAGAGGCTTAATGACCCGAAGAGAAACATGGACAGAGAAATAATGGAAAACCCGAAAATCTATGATCAAAACACAAATAGCAACAAAAAGACATTATAAAAAGGAACCAAACAGTAATTTTGGAGCTGTAAGTAAAACAACTGAAACGGAAAATTAACTAGAAGGGTTCAACAAATTATCTGATCAGGCAGAGGAAACAATCCGCCAAGATGAAGACAGGAAATTTTAAATTATCCCGTCTGAGGAACAGAAAGAAAAAGCATGAAGAAAAGTGAATACGCCCAAGAGACCTGAGACACCATCAAGTGGAACAACATATAGATTATGGGAGTCAAACAGAAAGAGAAGAAAGAATATTGGAAACATTAAGGGCCGAAACCTTCCCAAATTTGAAGAGAGACAATGTACCTACAAATCCAAAAAACTCAAAAACTTCCAAGTACTGTAAATTCACAGAGATCTTCACTGAAAGACATTATAATCAAACTACTGAAAGTCACAATGAGGGAATCTTAAAAGCAGTGAGAAAATCAACACGTGCAAGGGACACTCAATGACATTCTCAACTGATAATTTGATAATTATCAACTGACAATCAACTGAAGGCAGTGGCATGATACACTTGTAATGCGGAAAGAAAGAAACTTCTCAACAGAGATTTGTATATTCAGAAAAACTGTGCTCCAAAAATTATGATATACCCAGATTAAGAAAAAAAAACCCACGGAGCTTGTTACCACTACACCTGGTCTACAAGAAAGTGGTCTACAAGGCTGCGAAATTATACTCAACATCACTAGTCATTAGAGAAATACAAATCAAAACCACAATGAGATATCATCTCATAGCCATTATGACGGCCACTGTAGGAAAAACAAAAAATAAGGTGTATTGAGGATACGTAGAAACTGGAAACCTTATGTCCAATTGCTGGCAAAGTAAAATGGTGGGGCCACTATGGAAAACAGTATGACAGTTCCTCAAGAAATTGAAACTTGTTTTTAAAAATTACAAAGACAATTACCTTATGACTCAGCAATCCTGCTTCTGGCTCTATACACAAACAAATTGAAAACAAGATCTCTAAAACCTACTTGCACACCCATGTTCACTGCAGCAATAGTCATAATAACCAAGAGGTGGAAACAACACGAATAGCCATCAGTAGATGAATGAATAAAGAAAATGTGGTCTAGCCATACAATGGAATATTATTTAGTCTTTAAAAAGAAGGACATCCTGTCACTTGCTACAACATGGATGAACTTTGACATTAGGCGAAAAGGAATAAACCAGTCACAAAAAGACCAATACTGTATGATTTCACTTCTATAAGGCATCTAAAGTAGTCAAATTTCTAGCAATAGAAAGTACAATGGTGGTTGCCAGAGGCTGGGTGAGGGGGAAATATATTGTGGTGAATATACTTAAAAATACTGAACGGTACAGTTAAAAAGGATTAAGATTATTAATTTTTATAATAAAGTAATATTGTGAGGTTAATAAACCAATTTATGATTTTTAAACATTTTTAAACCACTGTAATGTTCACCAAAATGTAAACTGTTGAAACAGCATATAGGGTGACATCAGCAAATTGACAGAATAGCAGATCCAACTTCTTATGCCCACACAGAACAACAAGAAACAAACTGCAAAACCATGTGTGTCATAAACCTGGAAAACGGTCAAAGATTTACAGGAAACAAGAAAATGCAGAATTTAAAAAAAAAAAAAAGGCAAGTTGAAAACTTCAGGAAATATTTGTGGCATTTTTACTTGCTGTTGTCCCACACCTTTTCCAGCAGAGGACCGTCTTGGAAGAGTGCTAGCCTGTGCTTTGGGCACCTACTGTCTAGTTCCGAGCGAGGAGAGCAGACTCTAGTCACAAATTCTTGCTTATATCTGTGGTAACCTGTCTAAAGGATACTTGAAGGACTTACAGAAGGATTTCATCTCTGTTGTACCTAACTCAGAACTCAGGCTGGAAAAGTAGTTGGCTTTGATTGAAAATACTGCAAGGAGAACTAACAACCCATAAACACCTGTGGGAAAATGTTACAGTCAAAATATATAACAGTCAAGATACCTAAAGCATGGGAGGAAAAGCAGGGGGACCTTCCTTGGCAGATTAAGACATTCAAAAAAGTCGTGTAGGTCTTCCCTGGTGGTGCAGTGGTTAAGTATCTGCCTGCCAATGCAGGGGACACGGGTCTGCGCCCTGTTCTGGGAAGGTCCCACATGCCACGGACCAACTAAGCCCGTGCACTACAAAAACTGAGCCTGTGCTCTACAGCCTACAAGCCACAACTACTGAAGCCCATGTGCCTAGACTCATGCTCCGCAACAAGAGAAGCCAGCAAAATGAGAAGCATGCACACAGCAAACGAAGAATAGCCCCTGTCGCTGCAACTAAAGAAAGCTCAAGCACAGCAACAAAGCCCCATAGCAGCCAAAACAAAAATAAAGCAAAAACATGTGTATGGGTTAACTTAGGTAATGGAGGCTATGTGCATTCCTAGATTACGACACATTTAGAAAAGTGTCGAGGAGACCCCAAATTTTCACTTCACAGTTATCCCTAGGTTCAGGGCAAGCATGGTATTGAAGGAGGGCCCCAACACAGAACTGGATCTGCAAAGACTGGAAGAGGTTTTTCTTCTTTTGGGTTGGCTTGTTTTTAGTTATTTTTTTTACTTTCTGGCATTCAAAGAAATCTCTGTCAACAGAATAGGTGAACGTGAGCTAAAGGAACACACACCTCAGTGACAACACAGGACAAGGAATGCATCTTCTCAAAACCACATTGGAAAAGTAACTAAGCAAATAGACTACGACAGCCTTCAATAATTATAAGAAAACAAACATACAGCCCGTAGCAAACTAGCAAATAAGACAAGAATCTAATCTCCAGTGATACCATACTAGAATATTCAAACATCCAGGTTTTGATAACAACAACAACAAAATTCACAGGGCATACAAAGAAACAGGAAGTATGGTGCATTGAGAGGAACAAAATTAATTGAAAGTAACTATCCCTGAGAAATTCCAGACATTGGATATACTAGAAAAAGACTAAAATAACTGTTTTTAAGAGGCTTAATGACCCGAAGAGAAACATGGACAGAGAAATAATGGAAAACCCGAAAATCTATGATCAAAACACAAATAGCAACAAAAAGACATTATAAAAAGGAACCAAACAGTAATTTTGGAGCTGTAAGTAAAACAACTGAAACGGAAAATTAACTAGAAGGGTTCAACAAATTATCTGATCAGGCAGAGGAAACAATCCGCCAAGATGAAGACAGGAAATTTTAAATTATCCCGTCTGAGGAACAGAAAGAAAAAGCATGAAGAAAAGTGAATACGCCCAAGAGACCTGAGACACCATCAAGTGGAACAACATATAGATTATGGGAGTCAAACAGAAAGAGAAGAAAGAATATTGGAAACATTAAGGGCCGAAACCTTCCCAAATTTGAAGAGAGACAATGTACCTACAAATCCAAAAAACTCAAAAACTTCCAAGTACTGTAAATTCACAGAGATCTTCACTGAAAGACATTATAATCAAACTACTGAAAGTCACAATGAGGGAATCTTAAAAGCAGTGAGAAAATCAACACGTGCAAGGGACACTCAATGACATTCTCAACTGATAATTTGATAATTATCAACTGACAATCAACTGAAGGCAGTGGCATGATACACTTGTAATGCGGAAAGAAAGAAACTTCTCAACAGAGATTTGTATATTCAGAAAAACTGTGCTCCAAAAATTATGATATACCCAGATTAAGAAAAAAAAACCCACGGAGCTTGTTACCACTACACCTGGTCTACAAGAAAGTGGTCTACAAGGCTGCGAAATTATACTCAACATCACTAGTCATTAGAGAAATACAAATCAAAACCACAATGAGATATCATCTCATAGCCATTATGACGGCCACTGTAGGAAAAACAAAAAATAAGGTGTATTGAGGATACGTAGAAACTGGAAACCTTATGTCCAATTGCTGGCAAAGTAAAATGGTGGGGCCACTATGGAAAACAGTATGACAGTTCCTCAAGAAATTGAAACTTGTTTTTAAAAATTACAAAGACAATTACCTTATGACTCAGCAATCCTGCTTCTGGCTCTATACACAAACAAATTGAAAACAAGATCTCTAAAACCTACTTGCACACCCATGTTCACTGCAGCAATAGTCATAATAACCAAGAGGTGGAAACAACACGAATAGCCATCAGTAGATGAATGAATAAAGAAAATGTGGTCTAGCCATACAATGGAATATTATTTAGTCTTTAAAAAGAAGGACATCCTGTCACTTGCTACAACATGGATGAACTTTGACATTAGGCGAAAAGGAATAAACCAGTCACAAAAAGACCAATACTGTATGATTTCACTTCTATAAGGCATCTAAAGTAGTCAAATTTCTAGCAATAGAAAGTACAATGGTGGTTGCCAGAGGCTGGGTGAGGGGGAAATATATTGTGGTGAATATACTTAAAAATACTGAACGGTACAGTTAAAAAGGATTAAGATTATTAATTTTTATAATAAAGTAATATTGTGAGGTTAATAAACCAATTTATGATTTTTAAACATTTTTAAACCACTGTAATGTTCACCAAAATGTAAACTGTTGAAACAGCATATAGGGTGACATCAGCAAATTGACAGAATAGCAGATCCAACTTCTTATGCCCACACAGAACAACAAGAAACAAACTGCAAAACCATGTGTGTCATAAACCTGGAAAACGGTCAAAGATTTACAGGAAACAAGAAAATGCAGAATTTAAAAAAAAAAAAAAGGCAAGTTGAAAACTTCAGGAAATATTTGTGGCATTTTTACTTGCTGTTGTCCCACACCTTTTCCAGCAGAGGACCGTCTTGGAAGAGTGCTAGCCTGTGCTTTGGGCACCTACTGTCTAGTTCCGAGCGAGGAGAGCAGACTCTAGTCACAAATTCTTGCTTATATCTGTGGTAACCTGTCTAAAGGATACTTGAAGGACTTACAGAAGGATTTCATCTCTGTTGTACCTAACTCAGAACTCAGGCTGGAAAAGTAGTTGGCTTTGATTGAAAATACTGCAAGGAGAACTAACAACCCATAAACACCTGTGGGAAAATGTTACAGTCAAAATATATAACAGTCAAGATACCTAAAGCATGGGAGGAAAAGCAGGGGGACCTTCCTTGGCAGATTAAGACATTCAAAAAAGTCGTGTAGGTCTTCCCTGGTGGTGCAGTGGTTAAGTATCTGCCTGCCAATGCAGGGGACACGGGTCTGCGCCCTGTTCTGGGAAGGTCCCACATGCCACGGACCAACTAAGCCCGTGCGCTACAAAAACTGAGCCTGTGCTCTACAGCCTACAAGCCACAACTACTGAAGCCCATGTGCCTAGACTCATGCTCCGCAACAAGAGAAGCCAGCAAAATGAGAAGCATGCACACAGCAAACGAAGAATAGCCCCTGTCGCTGCAACTAAAGAAAGCTCAAGCACAGCAACAAAGCCCCATAGCAGCCAAAACAAAAATAAAGCAAAAACATGTGTATGGGTTAACTTAGGTAATGGAGGCTATGTGCATTCCTAGATTACGACACATTTAGAAAAGTGTCGAGGAGACCCCAAATTTTCACTTCACAGTTATCCCTAGGTTCAGGGCAAGCATGGTATTGAAGGAGGGCCCCAACACAGAACTGGATCTGCAAAGACTGGAAGAGGTTTTTCTTCTTTTGGGTTGGCTTGTTTTTAGTTATTTTTTTTACTTTCTGGCATTCAAAGAAATCTCTGTCAACAGAATAGGTGAACGTGAGCTAAAGGAACACACACCTCAGTGACAACACAGGACAAGGAATGCATCTTCTCAAAACCACATTGGAAAAGTAACTAAGCAAATAGACTACGACAGCCTTCAATAATTATAAGAAAACAAACATACAGCCCGTAGCAAACTAGCAAATAAGACAAGAATCTAATCTCCAGTGATACCATACTAGAATATTCAAACATCCAGGTTTTGATAACAACAACAACAAAATTCACAGGGCATACAAAGAAACAGGAAGTATGGTGCATTGAGAGGAACAAAATTAATTGAAAGTAACTATCCCTGAGAAATTCCAGACATTGGATATACTAGAAAAAGACTAAAATAACTGTTTTTAAGAGGCTTAATGACCCGAAGAGAAACATGGACAGAGAAATAATGGAAAACCCGAAAATCTATGATCAAAACACAAATAGCAACAAAAAGACATTATAAAAAGGAACCAAACAGTAATTTTGGAGCTGTAAGTAAAACAACTGAAACGGAAAATTAACTAGAAGGGTTCAACAAATTATCTGATCAGGCAGAGGAAACAATCCGCCAAGATGAAGACAGGAAATTTTAAATTATCCCGTCTGAGGAACAGAAAGAAAAAGCATGAAGAAAAGTGAATACGCCCAAGAGACCTGAGACACCATCAAGTGGAACAACATATAGATTATGGGAGTCAAACAGAAAGAGAAGAAAGAATATTGGAAACATTAAGGGCCGAAACCTTCCCAAATTTGAAGAGAGACAATGTACCTACAAATCCAAAAAACTCAAAAACTTCCAAGTACTGTAAATTCACAGAGATCTTCACTGAAAGACATTATAATCAAACTACTGAAAGTCACAATGAGGGAATCTTAAAAGCAGTGAGAAAATCAACACGTGCAAGGGACACTCAATGACATTCTCAACTGATAATTTGATAATTATCAACTGACAATCAACTGAAGGCAGTGGCATGATACACTTGTAATGCGGAAAGAAAGAAACTTCTCAACAGAGATTTGTATATTCAGAAAAACTGTGCTCCAAAAATTATGATATACCCAGATTAAGAAAAAAAAACCCACGGAGCTTGTTACCACTACACCTGGTCTACAAGAAAGTGGTCTACAAGGCTGCGAAATTATACTCAACATCACTAGTCATTAGAGAAATACAAATCAAAACCACAATGAGATATCATCTCATAGCCATTATGACGGCCACTGTAGGAAAAACAAAAAATAAGGTGTATTGAGGATACGTAGAAACTGGAAACCTTATGTCCAATTGCTGGCAAAGTAAAATGGTGGGGCCACTATGGAAAACAGTATGACAGTTCCTCAAGAAATTGAAACTTGTTTTTAAAAATTACAAAGACAATTACCTTATGACTCAGCAATCCTGCTTCTGGCTCTATACACAAACAAATTGAAAACAAGATCTCTAAAACCTACTTGCACACCCATGTTCACTGCAGCAATAGTCATAATAACCAAGAGGTGGAAACAACACGAATAGCCATCAGTAGATGAATGAATAAAGAAAATGTGGTCTAGCCATACAATGGAATATTATTTAGTCTTTAAAAAGAAGGACATCCTGTCACTTGCTACAACATGGATGAACTTTGACATTAGGCGAAAAGGAATAAACCAGTCACAAAAAGACCAATACTGTATGATTTCACTTCTATAAGGCATCTAAAGTAGTCAAATTTCTAGCAATAGAAAGTACAATGGTGGTTGCCAGAGGCTGGGTGAGGGGGAAATATATTGTGGTGAATATACTTAAAAATACTGAACGGTACAGTTAAAAAGGATTAAGATTATTAATTTTTATAATAAAGTAATATTGTGAGGTTAATAAACCAATTTATGATTTTTAAACATTTTTAAACCACTGTAATGTTCACCAAAATGTAAACTGTTGAAACAGCATATAGGGTGACATCAGCAAATTGACAGAATAGCAGATCCAACTTCTTATGCCCACACAGAACAACAAGAAACAAACTGCAAAACCATGTGTGTCATAAGCCTGGAAAACGGTCAAAGATTTACAGGAACCAAGAACATGCTGAATTAAAAAAAAAAAAAGGCAAGTTGAAAACTTCAGGAAATATTTGTGGCATTTTTACTTGCTGTTGTCCCACACCTTTTCCAGCAGAGGACCGTCTTGGAAGAGTGCTAGCCTGTGTTTTGGGCACCTACTGTCTGGTTCCGAGCGAGGAGAGCAGACTCTAGTCACAAATTCTTGCTTATATCTGTGGTAACCTGTCTAAAGGATACTTGAAGGACTTACAGAAGGATTTCATCTCTGTTGTACCTAACTCAGAACTCAGGCTGGAAAAGTAGTTGGCTTTGATTGAAAATACTGCAAGGAGAACTAACAACCCATAAACACCTGGGGGAAAATGTTACAGTCAAAATATATAACAGTCAAGATACCTAAAGCATGGGAGGAAAAGCAGGGGGACATTCCTTGGCAGATTAAGACATTCAAAAAAGTCGTGTAGGTCTTCCCTGGTGGTGCAGTGGTTAAGTATCTGCCTGCCAATGCAGGGGACACGGGTCTGCGCCCTGTTCTGGGAAGGTCCCACATGCCACGGACCAACTAAGCCCGTGCGCTACAAAAACTGAGCCTGTGCTCTACAGCCTACAAGCCACAACTACTGAAGCCCATGTGCCTAGACTCATGCTCCGCAACAAGAGAAGCCAGCAAAATGAGAAGCATGCACACAGCAAACGAAGAATAGCCCCTGTCGCTGCAACTAAAGAAAGCTCAAGCACAGCAACAAAGCCCCATAGCAGCCAAAACAAAAATAAAGCAAAAACATGTGTATGGGTTAACTTAGGTAATGGAGGCTATGTGCATTCCTAGATTACGACACATTTAGAAAAGTGTCGAGGAGACCCCAAATTTTCACTTCACAGTTATCCCTAGGTTCAGGGCAAGCATGGTATTGAAGGAGGGCCCCAACACAGAACTGGATCTGCAAAGACTGGAAGAGGTTTTTCTTCTTTTGGGTTGGCTTGTTGTTAGTTATTTTTTTACTTTCTGGCATTCAAAGAAATCTCTGTCAACAGAATAGGTGAACGTGAGCTAAAGGAACACACACCTCAGTGACAACACAGGACAAGGAATGCATCTTCTCAAAACCACATTGGAAAAGTAACTAAACAAATAGACTACGACAGCCTTCAATAATTATAAGAAAACAAACATACAGCCCGTAGCAAACTAGCAAATAAGACAAGAATCTAATCTCCAGTGATACCATACTAGAATATTCAAACATCCAGGTTTTGATAACAACAACAACAAAATTCACAGGGCATACAAAGAAACAGGAAGTATGGTGCATTGAAAGGAACAAAATTAATTGAAAGTAACTATCCCTGAGAAATTCCAGACATTGGATATACTAGAAAAAGACTAAAATAACTGTTTTTAAGAGGCTTAATGACCCGAAGAGAAACATGGACAGAGAAATAATGGAAAACCCGAAAATCTATGATCAAAACACAAATAGCAACAAAAAGACATTATAAAAAGGAACCAAACAGTAATTTTGGAGCTGTAAGTAAAACAACTGAAACGGAAAATTAACTAGAAGGGTTCAACAAATTATCTGATCAGGCAGAGGAAACAATCCGCCAAGATGAAGACAGGAAATTTTAAATTATCCCGTCTGAGGAACAGAAAGAAAAAGCATGAAGAAAAGTGAATACGCCCAAGAGACCTGAGACACCATCAAGTGGAACAACATATAGATTATGGGAGTCAAACAGAAAGAGAAGAAAGAATATTGGAAACATTAAGGGCCGAAACCTTCCCAAATTTGAAGAGAGACAATGTACCTACAAATCCAAAAAACTCAAAAACTTCCAAGTACTGTAAATTCACAGAGATCTTCACTGAAAGACATTATAATCAAACTACTGAAAGTCACAATGAGGGAATCTTAAAAGCAGTGAGAAAATCAACACGTGCAAGGGACACTCAATGACATTCTCAACTGATAATTTGATAATTATCAACTGACAATCAACTGAAGGCAGTGGCATGATACACTTGTAATGCGGAAAGAAAGAAACTTCTCAACAGAGATTTGTATATTCAGAAAAACTGTGCTCCAAAAATTATGATATACCCAGATTAAGAAAAAAAAACCCACGGAGCTTGTTACCACTACACCTGGTCTACAAGAAAGTGGTCTACAAGGCTGCGAAATTATACTCAACATCACTAGTCATTAGAGAAATACAAATCAAAACCACAATGAGATATCATCTCATAGCCATTATGACGGCCACTGTAGGAAAAACAAAAAATAAGGTGTATTGAGGATATGTAGAAACTGGAAACCTTATGTCCAATTGCTGGCAAAGTAAAATGGTGGGGCCACTATGGAAAACAGTATGACAGTTCCTCAAGAAATTGAAACTTGTTTTTAAAAATTACAAAGACAATTACCTTATGACTCAGCAATCCTGCTTCTGGCTCTATACACAAACAAATTGAAAACAAGATCTCTAAAACCTACTTGCACACCCATGTTCACTGCAGCAATAGTCATAATAACCAAGAGGTGGAAACAACACGAATAGCCATCAGTAGATGAATGCATAAAGAAAATGTGGTCTAGCCATACAATGGAATATTATTTAGTCTTTAAAAAGAAGGACATCCTGTCACTTGCTACAACATGGATGAACTTTGACATTAGGCGAAAAGGAATAAACCAGTCACAAAAAGACCAATACTGTATGATTTCACTTCTATAAGGCATCTAAAGTAGTCAAATTTCTAGCAATAGAAAGTACAATGGTGGTTGCCAGAGGCTGGGTGAGGGGGAAATATATTGTGGTGAATATACTTAAAAATACTGAACGGTACAGTTAAAAAGGATTAAGATTATCAATTTTTATAATAAAGTAATATTGTGAGGTTAATAAACCAATTTATGATTTTTAAACATTTTTAAACCACTGTAATGTTCACCAAAATGTAAACTGTTGAAACAGCATATAGGGTGACATTAGCAAATTGACAGAATAGCAGATCCAACTTCTTATGCCCACACAGAAACAACAAGAAACAAACTGCAAAACCATGTGTGTCATAAGCCTGGAAAACGGTCAAAGATTTACAGGAACCAAGAACATGCTGAATTAAAAAAAAAAAAAGGCAAGTTGAAAACTTCAGGAAATATTTGTGGCATTTTTACTTGCTGTTGTCCCACACCTTTTCCAGCAGAGGACCGTCTTGGAAGAGTGCTAGCCTGTGCTTTGGGCACCTACTGTCTGGTTCCGAGCGAGGAGAGCAGACTCTAGTCACAAATTCTTGCTTATATCTGTGGTAACCTGTCTAAAGGATACTTGAAGGACTTACAGAAGGATTTCATCTCTGTTGTACCTAACTCAGAACTCAGGCTGGAAAAGTAGTTGGCTTTGATTGAAAATACTGCAAGGAGAACTAACAACCCATAAACACCTGGGGGAAAATGTTACAGTCAAAATATATAACAGTCAAGATACCTAAAGCATGGGAGGAAAAGCAGGGGGACATTCCTTGGCAGATTAAGACATTCAAAAAAGTCCGGTAGGTCTTCCCTGGTGGTGCAGTGGTTAAGTATCTGCCTGCCAATGCAGGGGACACGGGTCTGCGCCCTGTTCTGGGAAGGTCCCACATGCCACGGACCAACTAAGCCCGTGCGCTACAAAAACTGAGTCTGTGCTCTACAGCCTACAAGCCACAACTACTGAAGCCCATGTGCCTAGACTCATGCTCCGCAACAAGAGAAGCCAGCAAAATGAGAAGCATGCACACAGCAAACGAAGAATAGCCCCTGTCGCTGCAACTAAAGAAAGCTCAAGCACAGCAACAAAGCCCCATAGCAGCCAAAACAAAAATAAAGCAAAAACATGTGTATGGGTTAACTTAGGTAATGGAGGCTATGTGCATTCCTAGATTACGACACATTTAGAAAAGTGTCGAAGAGACCCCAAATTTTCACTTCACATTTATCCCTAGGTTCAGGGCAAGCATGGTATTGAAGGAGGGCCCCAACACAGAACTGGATCTGCAAAGACTGGAAGAGGTTTTTCTTCTTTTGGGTTGGCTTGTTTTTAGTTATTTTTTTAAAT
This sequence comes from Mesoplodon bidens, assembly GCF_964165515.1. Lineage (NCBI taxonomy): Eukaryota > Metazoa > Chordata > Mammalia > Artiodactyla > Ziphiidae > Mesoplodon > Mesoplodon bidens. The sequence goes on from NC_138162.1 coordinate 111,407,393, forward strand.
TTCTGGCATTCAAAGAAATCTCTGTCAACAGAATAGGTGAACGTGAGCTAAAGGAACACACACCTCAGTGACAACACAGGACAAGGAATGCATCTTCTCAAAACCACATTGGAAAAGTAACTAAACAAATGGACTACGACAGCCTTCAATAATTATAAGAAAACAAACATAAAGCCCGTAGCAAACTAGCAAATAAGACAAGAATCTAATCTCCAGTGATACCATACTAGAATATTCAAACATCCAGGTTTTGATAACAACAACAACAAAATTCACAGGGCATACAAAGAAACAGGAAGTATGGTGCATTGAAAGGAACAAAATTAATTGAAAGTAACTATCCCTGAGAAATTCCAGACATTGGATATACTAGAAAAAGACTAAAATAACTGTTTTTAAGAGGCTTAATGACCCGAAGAGAAACATGGACAGAGAAATAATGGAAAACCCGAAAATCTATGATCAAAACACAAATAGCAACAAAAAGACATTATAAAAAGGAACCAAACAGTAATTTTGGAGCTGTACGTAAAACAACTGAAACGGAAAATTAACTAGAAGGGTTCAACAAATTATCTGATCAGGCAGAGGAAACAATCCGCCAAGATGAAGACAGGAAATTTTAAATTATCCCGTCTGAGGAACAGAAAGAAAAAGCATGAAGAAAAGTGAATATGCCCAAGAGAACTGAGACACCATCAAGTGGAACAACATATAGATGTTGGGAGTCAAACAGAAAGGAGAAGAAAGATTATTGGAAACATTAAGGGCCGAAACCTTCCCAAATTTGAAGAAAGACAATGAACCTACAAATCCAAAAAACTCAAAAACTTCCAAGTACTGTAAATTCACAGAGATCTTCACTGAAAGACATTATAATCAAACTACTGAAAGTCACAATGAGGGAATCTTAAAAGCAGTGAGAAAATCAACACGTGCAAGGGACACTCAATGACATTCTCAACTGATAATTTGATAATTATCAACTGACAATCAACTGAAGGCAGTGGCATGATACACTTGTAATGCGGAAAGAAAGAAACTTCTCAACAGAGATTTGTATATTCAGAAAAACTGTGCTCCAAAAATTATGATATACCCAGATTAAGAAAAAAAAACCCACGGAGCTTGTTACCACTACACCTGGTCTACAAGAAAGTGGTCTACAAGGCTGCGAAATTATACTCAACATCACTAGTCATTAGAGAAATACAAATCAAAACCACAATGAGATATCATCTCATAGCCATTATGACGGCCACTGTAGGAAAAACAAAAACTAAGGTGTATTGAGGATATGTAGAAACTGGAAACCTTATGTCCAATTGCTGGCAAAGTAAAATGGTGGGGCCACTATGGAAAACAGTATGACAGTTCCTCAAGAAATTGAAACTTGTTTTTAAAAATTACAAAGACAATTACCTTATGATTCAGCAATCCTGCTTCTGGCTCTATACACAAACAAATTGAAAACAAGATCTCTAAAACCTACTTGCACACCCATGTTCACTGCATCAATAGTCATAATAACCAAGAGGTGGAAACAACACGAATAGCCATCAGTAGTTGAATGAATAAAGAAAATGTGGTCTAGCCATACAATGGAATATTATTTAGTCTTTAAAAAGAAGGACATCCTGTCACTTGCTACAACATGGATGAACTTTGACATTAGGCGAAAAGGAATAAACCAGTCACAAAAAGACCAATACTGTATGATTTCACTTCTATAAGGCATCTAAAGTAGTCAAATTTCTAGCAATAGAAAGTACAATGGTGGTTGCCAGAGGCTGGGTGAGGGGGAAATATATTGTGGTGAATATACTTAAAAATACTGAACGGTACAGTTAAAAAGGATTAAGATTATTAATTTTTATAATAAAGTAATATTGTGAGGTTAATAAACCAATTTATGATTTTTAAACATTTTTAAACCACTGTAATGTTCACCAAAATGTAAACTGTTGAAACAGCATATAGGGTGACATCAGCAAATTGACAGAATAGCAGATCCAACTTCTTATGCCCACACAGAAACAACAAGAAACAAACTGCAAAACCATGTGTGTCATAAGCCTGGAAAACGGTCAAAGATTTACAGGAACCAAGAACATGCTGAATTAAAAAAAAAAAAAGGCAAGTTGAAAACTTCAGGAAATATTTGTGGCATTTTTACTTGCTGTTGTCCCACACCTTTTCCAGCATAGGACCGTCTTAGAAGAGTGCTAGCCTGTGCTTTGGGCACCTACTGTCTGGTTCCGAGCGAGGAGAGCAGCCTCTAGTCACAAATTCTTGCTTATATCTGTGGTAACCTGTCTAAAGGATACTTGAAGGACTTACAGAAGGATTTCATCTCTGTTGTACCTAACTCAGAACTCAGGCTGGAAAAGTAGTTGGCTTTGATTGAAAATACTGCAAGGAGAACTAACAACCCATAAACACCTGGGGGGAAATGTTACAGTCAAAATATATAACAGTCAAGATACCTAAAGCATGGGAGGAAAAGCTGGGGGACATTCCTTGGCAGATTAAGACATTCAAAAAAGTCGTGTAGGTCTTCCCTGGTGGTGCAGTGGTTAAGTATCTGCCTGCCAATGCAGGGGACACGGGTCTGCGCCCTCTTCTGGGAAGGTCCCACATGCCACGGGGCAACTAAGCCCGTGCGCCACAACTACTGAGCCTGTGCTCTAGATCCCACAAGCCACAACTCCTGAAGCCCATGTGCCTAGAGCCCGTGCTCAGCGACAAGACAAGCCACCACAACGAGAAGCACGCACACCGCAAACGAAGAGTAGCCTCCGCTCGCTGCAACTAAAGAAATCCCGTGCACAGCAACAAACACCCAAAGCAGCCAAAACAAAAACGAAAACAAAAACATGTACATGGGGTAATTTAGGTAATGGAGGCTATGAGCATGCCTAGATTAAGACACATTTAGAAAAGGGTTGAGGAGACCCCAAATTTCCACTTCACAGTTATCCCTAGGTTCAGGGCAAGCATGGTATTGAAGGAGGGCCCCAACACAGAACTGGACCTGCAAAGACTGGAAGAGGTTTTTCTTCTTTTGGGTTGGCTTGTTGTTAGTTATTTTTGTAACCTTCTGGCATTCAAGGAAATCTCTGTCAAAAGAATAGGTGAACGTGAGCTAAAGGAACACACACCTCAGTGACAACACAGGACAAGGAATGCATCTTCTCAAAACCACATTGGAAAAGTAACTAAACAAATGGACTACGACAGCCTTCAATAATTATAAGAAAAGAAACATAAAGCCCGTAGCAAACTAGCAAATTAGACAAGAATCTAATCTCCAGTGATACCACACTAGAATATTCAAACATCAAGGTTTTGATAACAACAACAACAAAATTCACAGGGCATACAAAGAAACAGGAAGTATGGTGCATTGAAAGGAACAAAATTAATTGAAAGTAACTATCCCTGAGAAATTCCAGACATTGGATATACTAGAAAAAGACTAAAATAACTGTTTTTAAGAGGCTTAATGACCCGAAGAGAAACATGGACAGAGAAATAATGGAAAACCCGAAAATCTATGATCAAAATACAAATAGCAACAAAAAGACATTATAAAAAGGAACCAAAGAGAAATTTTGGAGCTGTAAAGTACAACAACTGAAACGGAAAATTAACTAGAAGGGTTCAACAAATTATCTGATCAGGCAGAGGAAACAATCCGCCAAGATGAAGACAGGAAATTTTAAATTATCCCGTCTGAGGAACAGAAAGAAAAAGCATGAAGAAAAGTGAATATGCCCAAGAGCCCTGAGACACCATCAAGTGGAACAACATATAGATGATGGGAGTCAAACAGAAAGGAGAAGAAAGATTATTGGAAACATTAAGGGCCGAAACCTTCCCAAATTTGAAGAAAGACAATGAACCTACAAATCCAAAAAACTCAAAAACTTCCAAGTACTGTAAATTCACAGAGATCTTCACTGAAAGACATTATAATCAAACTACTGAAAGTCACAATGAGGGAATCTTAAAAGCAGTGAGAAAATCAACACGTGCAAGGGACACTCAATGACATTCTCAACTGATAATTTGATAATTATCAACTGATAATCAACTGAAGGCAGTGGGATGATACAGTTGTAATGCGGAAAGAAAGAAACTTGTCAACTGAGATTTGTATATTCAGAAAAACTGTGCTCCAAAAATTATGATATACCCAGATTAAGAAAAAAAAACCCACGGAGCTTGTTACCACTACACCTGGTCTACAAGAAAGTGGTCTACAAGGCTGCGAAATTATACTCAACATCACGAGTCATTAGAGAAATACAAATCAAAACCACAATGAGATATCATCTCATAGCCATTATGATGGCCACTGTAGGAAAAACAAAAAATAAGGTGTATTGAGGATGTGTAGAAACTGGAACCCTTATGTCCAATTGCTGGCAAAGTGAAATGGTGGGGCCGCTATGGAAAACAGTATGACAGTTCCTCAAGAAATTGAAACTTGTTTTTAAAAATTACAAAGACAATTACCTTATGATTCAGCAATCCTACTTCTGGCTATATAAACAAACAAATTGAAAACAAGATCTCTAAAACCTACTTGCACACCCATGTTCACTGCAGCAATAGTCATAATAACCAAGAGGTGGAAACCACACGAATAGCCATCAGTAGATGAATGAATAAAGAAAATGTGGTCTAGCCATACAATGGAATATTATTTAGTCTTTAAAAAGAAGGACATCCTGTCACTTGCTACAACATGGATGAACTTTGACATTAGGCGAAAAGGAATAAACCAGTCACAAAAAGACCAATACTGTATGATTTCACTTCTATAAGGTATCTAAAGTAGTCAAATTTCTAGCAATAGAAAGTACAATGGTGGTTGCCAGAGGCTGGGTGAGGGGGAAATATATTGTGGTGAATATACTTAAAAATACTGAACGGTACAGTTAAAAAGGATTAAGATTATTAATTTTTATAATAAAGTAATATTGTGAGGTTAATAAACCAATTTATGATTTTTAAATATTTTTAAACCACTGTATTGTTCACCAAAAAGTAAACCGTTGAAACAGCATATAGGGTGACATGAGCAAATTGACAGAATAGCAGATCCAACCTCTTATGCCCACACAGAAACAACAAGAAACAAACTGCAAAACCATGTGTGTCATAAACCTGGAAAACGGTCAAAGATTTACAGGAACCAAGAACATGCTGAATTAAAAAAAAAAAAAAAGGCAAGTTGAAAACTTCAGGAAATATTTGTGGCATTTTTACTTGCTGTTGTCCCACACCTTTTCCAGCATAGGACCGTCTTGGAAGAGTGCTAGCCTGTGCTTTGGGCACCTACTGTCTGGTTCCGAGCGAGCAGAGCAGCCTCTAGTCACAAATTCTTGCTTATATCTGTGGTAACCTGTCTAAAGGATACTTGAAGGACTTACAGAAGGATTTCATCTCTGTTGTACCTAACTCAGAACTCAGGCTGGAAAAGTAGTTGGCTTTGATTGAAAATACTGCAAGGAGAACTAACAACCCATAAACACCTGGGGGGAAATGTTACAGTCAAAATATATAACAGTCAAGATACCTAAAGCATGGGAGGAAAAGCTGGGGGACATTCCTTGGCAGATTAAGACATTCAAAAAAGTCGTGTAGGTCTTCCCTGGTGGTGCAGTGGTTAAGTATCTGCCTGCCAATGCAGGGGACACGGGTCTGCGCCCTCTTCTGGGAAGGTCCCACATGCCACGGGGCAACTAAGCCCGTGCGCCACAACTACTGAGCCTGTGCTCTAGATCCCACAAGCCACAACTCCTGAAGCCCATGTGCCTAGAGCCCGTGCTCAGCGACAAGACAAGCCACCACAACGAGAAGCACGCACACCGCAAACGAAGAGTAGCCTCCGCTCGCTGCAACTAAAGAAATCCCGTGCACAGCAACAAACACCCAAAGCAGCCAAAACATAAACGAAAACAAAAACATGTACATGGGGTAATTTAGGTAATGGAGGCTATGAGCATGCCTAGATTAAGACACATTTAGAAAAGGGTTGAGGAGACCCCAAATTTCCACTTCACAGTTATCCCTAGGTTCAGGGCAAGCATGGTATTGAAGGAGGGCCCCAACACAGAACTGGACCTGCAAAGACTGGAAGAGGTTTTTCTTCTTTTGGGTTGGCTTGTTGTTAGTTATTTTTGTAACCTTCTGGCATTCAAGGAAATCTCTGTCAAAAGAATAGGGGAACGTGAGCTAAAGGAACACACACCTCAGTGACAACACAGGACAAGGAATGCATCTTCTCAAAACCACATTGGAAAAGTAACTAAACAAATGGACTACGACAGCCTTCAATAATTATAAGAAAAGAAACATAAAGCCCGTAGCAAACTAGCGAATTAGACAAGAATCTAATCTCCAGTGATACCACACTAGAATATTCAAACATCAAGGTTTTGATAACAACAACAACAAAATTCACAGGGCATACAAAGAAACAGGAAGTATGGTGCATTGAAAGGAACAAAATTAATTGAAAGTAACTATCCCTGAGAAATTCCAGACATTGGATATACTAGAAAAAGACTAAAATAACTGTTTTTAAGAGGCTTAATGACCCGAAGAGAAACATGGACAGAGAAATAATGGAAAACCCGAAAATCTATGATCAAAATACAAATAGCAACAAAAAAGACATTATAAAAAGGAACCAAAGAGAAATTTTGGAGCTGTAAAGTACAACAACTGAAACGGAAAATTAACTAGAAGGGTTCAACAAATTATCTGATCAGGCAGAGGAAACAATCCGCCAAGATGAAGACAGGAAATTTTAAATTATCCCGTCTGAGGAACAGAAAGAAAAAGCATGAAGAAAAGTGAATATGCCCAAGAGCCCTGAGACACCATCAAGTGGAACAACATATAGATGATGGGAGTCAAACAGAAAGGAGAAGAAAGATTATTGGAAACATTAAGGGCCGAAACCTTCCCAAATTTGAAGAAAGACAATGAACCTACAAATCCAAAAAACTCAAAAACTTCCAAGTACTGTAAATTCACAGAGATCTTCACTGAAAGACATTATAATCAAACTACTGAAAGTCACAATGAGGGAATCTTAAAAGCAGTGAGAAAATCAACACGTGCAAGGGACACTCAATGACATTCTCAACTGATAATTTGATAATTATCAACTGACAATCAACTGAAGGCAGTGGGATGATACAGTTGTAATGCGGAAAGAAAGAAACTTGTCAACTGAGATTTGTATATTCAGAAAAACTGTGCTCCAAAAATTATGATATACCCAGATTAAGAAAAAAAAACCCACGGAGCTTGTTACCACTACACCTCGTCTACAAGAAAGTGGTCTACAAGGCTGCGAAATTATACTCAACATCACGAGTCATTAGAGAAATACAAATCAAAACCACAATGAGATATCATCTCATAGCCATTATGATGGCCACTGTAGGAAAAACAAAAAATAAGGTGTATTGAGGATGTGTAGAAACTGGAACCCTTATGTCCAATTGCTGGCAAAGTGAAATGGTGGGGCCGCTATGGAAAACAGTATGACAGTTCCTCAAGAAATTGAAACTTGTTTTTAAAAATTACAAAGACAATTACCTTATGATTCAGCAATCCTACTTCTGGCTATATACACAAACAAATTGAAAACAAGATCTCTAAAACCTACTTGCACACCCATGTTCACTGCAGCAATAGTCATAATAACCAAGAGCTGGAAACAACACGAATAGCCATCAGTAGATGAATGAATAAAGAAAATGTGGTCTAGCCATACAATGGAATATTATTTAGTCTTTAAAAAGAAGGACATCCTGTCACTTGCTACAACATGGATGAACTTTGACATTAGGCGAAAAGGAATAAACCAGTCACAAAAAGACCAATACTGTATGATTTCACTTCTATAAGGTATCTAAAGTAGTCAAATTTCTAGCAATAGAAAGTACAATGGTGGTTGCCAGAGGCTGGGTGAGGGGGAAATATATTGTGGTGAATATACTTAAAAATACTGAACGGTACAGTTAAAAAGGATTAAGATTATTAATTTTTATAATAAAGTAATATTGTGAGGTTAATAAACCAATTTATGATTTTTAAATATTTTTAAACCACTGTATTGTTCACCAAAAAGTAAACCGTTGAAACAGCATATAGGGTGACATGAGCAAATTGACAGAATAGCAGATCCAACCTCTTATGCCCACACAGAAACAACAAGAAACAAACTGCAAAACCATGTGTGTCATAAACCTGGAAAACGGTCAAAGATTTACAGGAACCAAGAACATGCTGAATTTAAAAAAAAAAAAAAAAAGGCAAGTTGAAAACTTCAGGAAATATTTGTGGCATTTTTACTTGCTGTTGTCCCACACCTTTTAGAGCATAGGACCGTCTTGGAAGAGTGCTAGCCTGTGCTTTGGGCACCTACTGTCTGGTTCCGAGCGAGCAGAGCAGCCTCTAGTCACAAATTCTTGCTTATATCTGTGGTAACCTGTCTAAAGGATACTTGAAGGACTTACAGAAGGATTTCATCTCTGTTGTACCTAACTCAGAACTCAGGCTGGAAAAGTAGTTGGCTTTGATTGAAAATACTGCAAGGAGAACTAACAACCCATAAACACCTGGGGGGAAATGTTACAGTCAAAATATATAACAGTCAAGATACCTAAAGCATGGGAGGAAAAGCTGGGGCACATTCCTTGGCAGATTAAGACATTCAAAAAAGTCGTGTAGGTCTTCCCTGGTGGTGCAGTGGTTAAGTATCTGCCTGCCAATGCAGGGGACACGGGTCTGCGCCCTCTTCTGGGAAGGTCCCACATGCCACGGGGCAACTAAGCCCGTGCGCCACAACTACTGAGCCTGTGCTCTAGATCCCACAAGCCACAACTCCTGAAGCCCATGTGCCTAGAGCCCGTGCTCAGCGACAAGACAAGCCACCACAACGAGAAGCACGCACACCGCAAACGAAGAGTAGCCTCCGCTCGCTGCAACTAAAGAAATCCCGTGCACAGCAACAAACACCCAAAGCAGCCAAAACATAAACGAAAACAAAAACATGTACATGGGGTAATTTAGGTAATGGAGGCTATGAGCATGCCTAGATTAAGACACATTTAGAAAAGGGTTGAGGAGACCCCAAATTTCCACTTCACAGTTATCCCTAGGTTCAGGGCAAGCATGGTATTGAAGGAGGGCCCCAACACAGAACTGGACCTGCAAAGACTGGAAGAGGTTTTTCTTCTTTTGGGTTGGCTTGTTGTTAGTTATTTTTGTAACCTTCTGGCATTCAAGGAAATCTCTGTCAAAAGAATAGGGGAACGTGAGCTAAAGGAACACACACCTCAGTGACAACACAGGACAAGGAATGCATCTTCTCAAAACCACATTGGAAAAGTAACTAAACAAATGGACTACGACAGCCTTCAATAATTATAAGAAAAGAAACATAAAGCCCGTAGCAAACTAGCGAATTAGACAAGAATCTAATCTCCAGTGATACCACACTAGAATATTCAAACATCAAGGTTTTGATAACAACAACAACAAAATTCACAGGGCATACAAAGAAACAGGAAGTATGGTGCATTGAAAGGAACAAAATTAATTGAAAGTAACTATCCCTGAGAAATTCCAGACATTGGATATACTAGAAAAAGACTAAAATAACTGTTTTTAAGAGGCTTAATGACCCGAAGAGAAACATGGACAGAGAAATAATGGAAAACCCGAAAATCTATGATCAAAATACAAATAGCAACAAAAAAGACATTATAAAAAGGAACCAAAGAGAAATTTTGGAGCTGTAAAGTACAACAACTGAAACGGAAAATTAACTAGAAGGGTTCAACAAATTATCTGATCAGGCAGAGGAAACAATCCGCCAAGATGAAGACAGGAAATTTTAAATTATCCCGTCTGAGGAACAGAAAGAAAAAGCATGAAGAAAAGTGAATATGCCCAAGAGCCCTGAGACACCATCAAGTGGAACAACATATAGATGATGGGAGTCAAACAGAAAGGAGAAGAAAGATTATTGGAAACATTAAGGGCCGAAACCTTCCCAAATTTGAAGAAAGACAATGAACCTACAAATCCAAAAAACTCAAAAACTTCCAAGTACTGTAAATTCACAGAGATCTTCACTGAAAGACATTATAATCAAACTACTGAAAGTCACAATGAGGGAATCTTAAAAGCAGTGAGAAAATCAACACGTGCAAGGGACACTCAATGACATTCTCAACTGATAATTTGATAATTATCAACTGATAATCAACTGAAGGCAGTGGGATGATACAGTTGTAATGCGGAAAGAAAGAAACTTGTCAACTGAGATTTGTATATTCAGAAAAACTGTGCTCCAAAAATTATGATATACCCAGATTAAGAAAAAAAAACCCACGGAGCTTGTTACCACTACACCTGGTCTACAAGAAAGTGGTCTACAAGGCTGCGAAATTATACTCAACATCACGAGTCATTAGAGAAATACAAATCAAAACCACAATGAGATATCATCTCATAGCCATTATGATGGCCACTGTAGGAAAAACAAAAAATAAGGTGTATTGAGGATGTGTAGAAACTGGAACCCTTATGTCCAATTGCTGGCAAAGTGAAATGGTGGGACCGCTATGGAAAACAGTATGACAGTTCCTCAAGAAATTGAAACTTGTTTTTAAAAATTACAAAGACAATTACCTTATGATTCAGCAATCCTACTTCTGGCTATATACACAAACAAATTGAAAACAAGATCTCTAAAACCTACTTGCACACCCATGTTCACTGCAGCAATAGTCATAATAACCAAGAGGTGGAAACCACACGAATAGCCATCAGTAGATGAACGAATAAAGAAAATGTGGTCTAGCCATACAATGGAATATTATTTAGTCTTTAAAAAGAAGGACACCCTGTCACTTGCTACAACATGGATGAACTTTGACATTAGGCGAAAAGGAATAAACCAGTCACAAAAAGACCAATACTGTATGATTTCACTTCTATAAGGTATCTAAAGTAGTCAAATTTCTAGCAATAGAAAGTACAATGGTGGTTGCCAGAGGCTGGGTGAGGGGGAAATATATTGTGGTGAATATACTTAAAAATACTGAACGGTACAGTTAAAAAGGATTAAGATTATTAATTTTTATAATAAAGTAATATTGTGAGGTTAATAAACCAATTTATGATTTTTAAATATTTTTAAACCACTGTATTGTTCACCAAAAAGTAAACCGTTGAAACAGCATATAGGGTGACATGAGCAAATTGACAGAATAGCAGATCCAACCTCTTATGCCCACACAGAAACAACAAGAAACAAACTGCAAAACCATGTGTGTCATAAACCTGGAAAACGGTCAAAGATTTACAGGAACCAAGAACATGCTGAATTAAAAAAAAAAAAAAAGGCAAGTTGAAAACTTCAGGAAATATTTGTGGCATTTTTACTTGCTGTTGTCCCACACCTTTTCCAGCATAGGACCGTCTTGGAAGAGTGCTAGCCTGTGCTTTGGGCACCTACTGTCTGGTTCCGAGCGAGCAGAGCAGCCTCTAGTCACAAATTCTTGCTTATATCTGTGGTAACCTGTCTAAAGGATACTTGAAGGACTTACAGAAGGATTTCATCTCTGTTGTACCTAACTCAGAACTCAGGCTGGAAAAGTAGTTGGCTTTGATTGAAAATACTGCAAGGAGAACTAACAACCCATAAACACCTGGGGGGAAATGTTACAGTCAAAATATATAACAGTCAAGATACCTAAAGCATGGGAGGAAAAGCTGGGGGACATTCCTTGGCAGATTAAGACATTCAAAAAAGTCGTGTAGGTCTTCCCTGGTGGTGCAGTGGTTAAGTATCTGCCTGCCAATGCAGGGGACACGGGTCTGCGCCCTCTTCTGGGAAGGTCCCACATGCCACGGGGCAACTAAGCCCGTGCGCCACAACTACTGAGCCTGTGCTCTAGATCCCACAAGCCACAACTCCTGAAGCCCATGTGCCTAGAGCCCGTGCTCAGCGACAAGACAAGCCACCACAACGAGAAGCACGCACACCGCAAACGAAGAGTAGCCTCCGCTCGCTGCAACTAAAGAAATCCCGTGCACAGCAACAAACACCCAAAGCAGCCAAAACAAAAACGAAAACAAAAACATGTACATGGGGTAATTTAGGTAATGGAGGCTATGAGCATGCCTAGATTAAGACACATTTAGAAAAGGGTTGAGGAGACCCCAAATTTCCACTTCACAGTTATCCCTAGGTTCAGGGCAAGCATGGTATTGAAGGAGGGCCCCAACACAGAACTGGACCTGCAAAGACTGGAAGAGGTTTTTCTTCTTTTGGGTTGGCTTGTTGTTAGTTATTTTTGTAACCTTCTGGCATTCAAGGAAATCTCTGTCAAAAGAATAGGGGAACGTGAGCTAAAGGAACACACACCTCAGTGACAACACAGGACAAGGAATGCATCTTCTCAAAACCACATTGGAAAAGTAACTAAACAAATGGACTACGACAGCCTTCAATAATTATAAGAAAAGAAACATAAAGCCCGTAGCAAACTAGCAAATTAGACAAGAATCTAATCTCCAGTGATACCACACTAGAATATTCAAACATCAAGGTTTTGATAACAACAACAACAAAATTCACAGGGCATACAAAGAAACAGGAAGTATGGTGCATTGAAAGGAACAAAATTAATTGAAAGTAACTATCCCTGAGAAATTCCAGACATTGGATATACTAGAAAAAGACTAAAATAACTGTTTTTAAGAGGCTTAATGACCCGAAGAGAAACATGGACAGAGAAATAATGGAAAACCCGAAAATCTATGATCAAAATACAAATAGCAACAAAAAGACATTATAAAAAGGAACCAAAGAGAAATTTTGGAGCTGTAAAGTACAACAACTGAAACGGAAAATTAACTAGAAGGGTTCAACAAATTATCTGATCAGGCAGAGGAAACAATCCGCCAAGATGAAGACAGGAAATTTTAAATTATCCCGTCTGAGGAACAGAAAGAAAAAGCATGAAGAAAAGTGAATATGCCCAAGAGCCCTGAGACACCATCAAGTGGAACAACATATAGATGATGGGAGTCAAACAGAAAGGAGAAGAAAGATTATTGGAAACATTAAGGGCCGAAACCTTCCCAAATTTGAAGAAAGACAATGAACCTACAAATCCAAAAAACTCAAAAACTTCCAAGTACTGTAAATTCACAGAGATCTTCACTGAAAGACATTATAATCAAACTACTGAAAGTCACAATGAGGGAATCTTAAAAGCAGTGAGAAAATCAACACGTGCAAGGGACACTCAATGACATTCTCAACTGATAATTTGATAATTATCAACTGATAATCAACTGAAGGCAGTGGGATGATACAGTTGTAATGCGGAAAGAAAGAAACTTGTCAACTGAGATTTGTATATTCAGAAAAACTGCTCCAAAAATTATGATATACCCAGATTAAGAAAAAAAAACCCACGGAGCTTGTTACCACTACACCTGGTCTACAAGAAAGTGGTCTACAAGGCTGCGAAATTATACTCAACATCACGAGTCATTAGAGAAATACAAATCAAAACCACAATGAGATATCATCTCATAGCCATTATGATGGCCACTGTAGGAAAAACAAAAAATAAGGTGTATTGAGGATGTGTAGAAACTGGAACCCTTATGTCCAATTGCTGGCAAAGTGAAATGGTGGGACCGCTATGGAAAACAGTATGACAGTTCCTCAAGAAATTGAAACTTGTTTTTAAAAATTACAAAGACAATTACCTTATGATTCAGCAATCCTACTTCTGGCTATATAAACAAACAAATTGAAAACAAGATCTCTAAAACCTACTTGCACACCCATGTTCACTGCATCAATAGTCATAATAACCAAGAGGTGGAAACCACACGAATAGCCATCAGTAGATGAACGAATAAAGAAAATGTGGTCTAGCCATACAATGGAATATTATTTAGTCTTTAAAAAGAAGGACACCCTGTCACTTGCTACAACATGGATGAACTTTGACATTAGGCGAAAAGGAATAAACCAGTCACAAAAAGACCAATACTGTATGATTTCACTTCTATAAGGTATCTAAAGTAGTCAAATTTCTAGCAATAGAAAGTACAATGGTGGTTGCCAGAGGCTGGGTGAGGGGGAAATATATTGTGGTGAATATACTTAAAAATACTGAACGGTACAGTTAAAAAGGATTAAGATTATTAATTTTTATAATAAAGAAATATTGTGAGGTTAATAAACCAATTTATGATTTTTAAATATTTTTAAACCACTGTATTGTTCACCAAAAAGTAAACCGTTGAAACAGCATATAGGGTGACATGAGCAAATTGACAGAATAGCAGATCCAACCTCTTATGCCCACACAGAAACAACAAGAAACAAACTGCAAAACCATGTGTGTCATAAACCTGGAAAACGGTCAAAGATTTACAGGAACCAAGAACATGCTGAATTAAAAAAAAAAAAAAAGGCAAGTTGAAAACTTCAGGAAATATTTGTGGCATTTTTACTTGCTGTTGTCCCACACCTTTTCCAGCATAGGACCGTCTTGGAAGAGTGCTAGCCTGTGCTTTGGGCACCTACTGTCTGGTTCCGAGCGAGCAGAGCAGCCTCTAGTCACAAATTCTTGCTTATATCTGTGGTAACCTGTCTAAAGGATACTTGAAGGACTTACAGAAGGATTTCATCTCTGTTGTACCTAACTCAGAACTCAGGCTGGAAAAGTAGTTGGCTTTGATTGAAAATACTGCAAGGAGAACTAACAACCCATAAACACCTGGGGGGAAATGTTACAGTCAAAATATATAACAGTCAAGATACCTAAAGCATGGGAGGAAAAGCTGGGGCACATTCCTTGGCAGATTAAGACATTCAAAAAAGTCGTGTAGGTCTTCCCTGGTGGTGCAGTGGTTAAGTATCTGCCTGCCAATGCAGGGGACACGGGTCTGCGCCCTCTTCTGGGAAGGTCCCACATGCCACGGGGCAACTAAGCCCGTGCGCCACAACTACTGAGCCTGTGCTCTAGATCCCACAAGCCACAACTCCTGAAGCCCATGTGCCTAGAGCCCGTGCTCAGCGACAAGACAAGCCACCACAACGAGAAGCACGCACACCGCAAACGAAGAGTAGCCTCCGCTCGCTGCAACTAAAGAAATCCCGTGCACAGCAACAAACACCCAAAGCAGCCAAAACAAAAACGAAAACAAAAACATGTACATGGGGTAATTTAGGTAATGGAGGCTATGAGCATGCCTAGATTAAGACACATTTAGAAAAGGGTTGAGGAGACCGCAAATTTCCACTTCACAGTTATCCCTAGGTTCAGGGCAAGCATGGTATTGAAGGAGGGCCCCAACACAGAACTGGACCTGCAAAGACTGGAAGAGGTTTTTCTTCTTTTGGGTTGGCTTGTTGTTAGTTATTTTTGTAACCTTCTGGCATTCAAGGAAATCTCTGTCAAAAGAATAGGTGAACGTGAGCTAAAGGAACACACACCTCAGTGACAACACAGGACAAGGAATGCATCTTCTCAAAACCACATTGGAAAAGTAACTAAACAAATGGACTACGACAGCCTTCAATAATTATAAGAAAAGAAACATAAAGCCCGTAGCAAACTAGCGAATTAGACAAGAATCTAATCTCCAGTGATACCACACTAGAATATTCAAACATCAAGGTTTTGATAACAACAACAACAAAATTCACAGGGCATACAAAGAAACAGGAAGTATGGTGCATTGAAAGGAACAAAATTAATTGAAAGTAACTATCCCTGAGAAATTCCAGACATTGGATATACTAGAAAAAGACTAAAATAACTGTTTTTAAGAGGCTTAATGACCCAAAGAGAAACATGGACAGAGAAATAATGGAAAACCCGAAAATCTATGATCAAAATACAAATAGCAACAAAAAAGACATTATAAAAAGGAACCAAAGAGAAATTTTGGAGCTGTAAAGTACAACAACTGAAACGGAAAATTAACTAGAAGGGTTCAACAAATTATCTGATCAGGCAGAGGAAACAATCCGCCAAGATGAAGACAGGAAATTTTAAATTATCCCGTCTGAGGAACAGAAAGAAAAAGCATGAAGAAAAGTGAATATGCCCAAGAGCCCTGAGACACCATCAAGTGGAACAACATATAGATGATGGGAGTCAAACAGAAAGGAGAAGAAAGATTATTGGAAACATTAAGGGCCGAAACCTTCCCAAATTTGAAGAAAGACAATGAACCTACAAATCCAAAAAACTCAAAAACTTCCAAGTACTGTAAATTCACAGAGATCTTCACTGAAAGACATTATAATCAAACTACTGAAAGTCACAATGAGGGAATCTTAAAAGCAGTGAGAAAATCAACACGTGCAAGGGACACTCAATGACATTCTCAACTGATAATTTGATAATTATCAACTGACAATCAACTGAAGGCAGTGGGATGATACAGTTGTAATGCGGAAAGAAAGAAACTTGTCAACTGAGATTTGTATATTCAGAAAAACTGTGCTCCAAAAATTATGATATACCCAGATTAAGAAAAAAAAACCCACGGAGCTTGTTACCACTACACCTCGTCTACAAGAAAGTGGTCTACAAGGCTGCGAAATTATACTCAACATCACGAGTCATTAGAGAAATACAAATCAAAACCACAATGAGATATCATCTCATAGCCATTATGATGGCCACTGTAGGAAAAACAAAAAATAAGGTGTATTGAGGATGTGTAGAAACTGGAACCCTTATGTCCAATTGCTGGCAAAGTGAAATGGTGGGGCCGCTATGGAAAACAGTATGACAGTTCCTCAAGAAATTGAAACTTGTTTTTAAAAATTACAAAGACAATTACCTTATGATTCAGCAATCCTACTTCTGGCTATATACACAAACAAATTGAAAACAAGATCTCTAAAACCTACTTGCACACCCATGTTCACTGCAGCAATAGTCATAATAACCAAGAGGTGGAAACCACACGAATAGCCATCAGTAGATGAATGAATAAAGAAAATGTGGTCTAGCCATACAATGGAATATTATTTAGTCTTTAAAAAGAAGGACATCCTGTCACTTGCTACAACATGGATGAACTTTGACATTAGGCGAAAAGGAATAAACCAGTCACAAAAAGACCAATACTGTATGATTTCACTTCTATAAGGTATCTAAAGTAGTCAAATTTCTAGCAATAGAAAGTACAATGGTGGTTGCCAGAGGCTGGGTGAGGGGGAAATATATTGTGGTGAATATACTTAAAAATACTGAACGGTACAGTTAAAAAGGATTAAGATTATTAATTTTTATAATAAAGTAATATTGTGAGGTTAATAAACCAATTTATGATTTTTAAATATTTTTAAACCACTGTATTGTTCACCAAAAAGTAAACCGTTGAAACAGCATATAGGGTGACATGAGCAAATTGACAGAATAGCAGATCCAACCTCTTATGCCCACACAGAAACAACAAGAAACAAACTGCAAAACCATGTGTGTCATAAACCTGGAAAACGGTCAAAGATTTACAGGAACCAAGAACATGCTGAATTTAAAAAAAAAAAAAAAAAGGCAAGTTGAAAACTTCAGGAAATATTTGTGGCATTTTTACTTGCTGTTGTCCCACACCTTTTCCAGCATAGGACCGTCTTGGAAGAGTGCTAGCCTGTGCTTTGGGCACCTACTGTCTGGTTCCGAGCGAGGAGAGCAGCCTCTAGTCACAAATTCTTGCTTATATCTGTGGTAACCTGTCTAAAGGATACTTGAAGGACTTACAGAAGGATTTCATCTCTGTTGTACCTAACTCAGAACTCAGGCTGGAAAAGTAGTTGGCTTTGATTGAAAATACTGCAAGGAGAACTAACAACCCATAAACACCTGGGGGGAAATGTTACAGTCAAAATATATAACAGTCAAGATACCTAAAGCATGGGAGGAAAAGCTGGGGGACATTCCTTGGCAGATTAAGACATTCAAAAAAGTCGTGTAGGTCTTCCCTGGTGGTGCAGTGGTTAAGTATCTGCCTGCCAATGCAGGGGACACGGGTCTGCGCCCTCTTCTGGGAAGGTCCCACATGCCACGGGGCAACTAAGCCCGTGCGCCACAACTACTGAGCCTGTGCTCTAGATCCCACAAGCCACAACTCCTGAAGCCCATGTGCCTAGAGCCCGTGCTCAGCGACAAGACAAGCCACCACAACGAGAAGCACGCACACCGCAAACGAAGAGTAGCCTCCGCTCGCTGCAACTAAAGAAATCCCGTGCACAGCAACAAACACCCAAAGCAGCCAAAACAAAAACGAAAACAAAAACATGTACATGGGGTAATTTAGGTAATGGAGGCTATGAGCATGCCTAGATTAAGACACATTTAGAAAAGGGTTGAGGAGACCGCAAATTTCCACTTCACAGTTATCCCTAGGTTCAGGGCAAGCATGGTATTGAAGGAGGGCCCCAACACAGAACTGGACCTGCAAAGACTGGAAGAGGTTTTTCTTCTTTTGGGTTGGCTTGTTGTTAGTTATTTTTGTAACCTTCTGGCATTCAAGGAAATCTCTGTCAAAAGAATAGGTGAACGTGAGCTAAAGGAACACACACCTCAGTGACAACACAGGACAAGGAATGCATCTTCTCAAAACCACATTGGAAAAGTAACTAAACAAATGGACTATGACAGCCTTCAATAATTATAAGAAAAGAAACATAAAGCCCGTAGCAAACTAGCAAATTAGACAAGAATCTAATCTCCAGTGATACCACACTAGAATATTCAAACATCAAGGTTTTGATAACAACAACAACAAAATTCACAGGGCATACAAAGAAACAGGAAGTATGGTGCATTGAAAGGAACAAAATTAATTGAAAGTAACTATCCCTGAGAAATTCCAGACATTGGATATACTAGAAAAAGACTAAAATAACTGTTTTTAAGAGGCTTAATGACCCGAAGAGAAACATGGACAGAGAAATAATGGAAAACCCGAAAATCTATGATCAAAATACAAATAGCAACAAAAAGACATTATAAAAAGGAACCAAAGAGAAATTTTGGAGCTGTAAAGTACAACAACTGAAACGGAAAATTAACTAGAAGGGTTCAACAAATTATCTGATCAGGCAGAGGAAACAATCCGCCAAGATGAAGACAGGAAATTTTAAATTATCCCGTCTGAGGAACAGAAAGAAAAAGCATGAAGAAAAGTGAATATGCCCAAGAGCCCTGAGACACCATCAAGTGGAACAACATATAGATGATGGGAGTCAAACAGAAAGGAGAAGAAAGATTATTGGAAACATTAAGGGCCGAAACCTTCCCAAATTTGAAGAAAGACAATGAACCTACAAATCCAAAAAACTCAAAAACTTCCAAGTACTGTAAATTCACAGAGATCTTCACTGAAAGAC
This sequence comes from Mesoplodon bidens, assembly GCF_964165515.1. Taxonomy (NCBI): domain Eukaryota; kingdom Metazoa; phylum Chordata; class Mammalia; order Artiodactyla; family Ziphiidae; genus Mesoplodon; species Mesoplodon bidens. Next base: position 111,426,876 of record NC_138162.1, read on the forward strand.
ATTATAATCAAACTACTGAAAGTCACAATGAGGGAATCTTAAAAGCAGTGAGAAAATCAACACGTGCAAGGGACACTCAATGACATTCTCAACTGATAATTTGATAATTATCAACTGACAATCAACTGAAGGCAGTGGGATGATACAGTTGTAATGCGGAAAGAAAGAAACTTGTCAACTGAGATTTGTATATTCAGAAAAACTGTGCTCCAAAAATTATGATATACCCAGATTAAGAAAAAAAAACCCACGGAGCTTGTTACCACTACACCTGGTCTACAAGAAAGTGGTCTACAAGGCTGCGAAATTATACTCAACATCACGAGTCATTAGAGAAATACAAATCAAAACCACAATGAGATATCATCTCATAGCCATTATGATGGCCACTGTAGGAAAAACAAAAAATAAGGTGTATTGAGGATGTGTAGAAACTGGAACCCTTATGTCCAATTGCTGGCAAAGTGAAATGGTGGGACCGCTATGGAAAACAGTATGACAGTTCCTCAAGAAATTGAAACTTGTTTTTAAAAATTACAAAGACAATTACCTTATGATTCAGCAATCCTACTTCTGGCTATATAAACAAACAAATTGAAAACAAGATCTCTAAAACCTACTTGCACACCCATGTTCACTGCAGCAATAGTCATAATAACCAAGAGGTGGAAACCACACGAATAGCCATCAGTAGATGAACGAATAAAGAAAATGTGGTCTAGCCATACAATGGAATATTATTTAGTCTTTAAAAAGAAGGACACCCTGTCACTTGCTACAACATGGATGAACTTTGACATTAGGCGAAAAGGAATAAACCAGTCACAAAAAGACCAATACTGTATGATTTCACTTCTATAAGGTATCTAAAGTAGTCAAATTTCTAGCAATAGAAAGTACAATGGTGGTTGCCAGAGGCTGGGTGAGGGGGAAATATATTGTGGTGAATATACTTAAAAATACTGAACGGTACAGTTAAAAAGGATTAAGATTATTAATTTTTATAATAAAGTAATATTGTGAGGTTAATAAACCAATTTATGATTTTTAAATATTTTTAAACCACTGTATTGTTCACCAAAAAGTAAACCGTTGAAACAGCATATAGGGTGACATGAGCAAATTGACAGAATAGCAGATCCAACCTCTTATGCCCACACAGAAACAACAAGAAACAAACTGCAAAACCATGTGTGTCATAAACCTGGAAAACGGTCAAAGATTTACAGGAACCAAGAACATGCTGAATTAAAAAAAAAAAAAAAGGCAAGTTGAAAACTTCAGGAAATATTTGTGGCATTTTTACTTGCTGTTGTCCCACACCTTTTCCAGCATAGGACCGTCTTGGAAGAGTGCTAGCCTGTGCTTTGGGCACCTACTGTCTGGTTCCGAGCGAGCAGAGCAGCCTCTAGTCACAAATTCTTGCTTATATCTGTGGTAACCTGTCTAAAGGATACTTGAAGGACTTACAGAAGGATTTCATCTCTGTTGTACCTAACTCAGAACTCAGGCTGGAAAAGTAGTTGGCTTTGATTGAAAATACTGCAAGGAGAACTAACAACCCATAAACACCTGGGGGGAAATGTTACAGTCAAAATATATAACAGTCAAGATACCTAAAGCATGGGAGGAAAAGCTGGGGGACATTCCTTGGCAGATTAAGACATTCAAAAAAGTCGTGTAGGTCTTCCCTGGTGGTGCAGTGGTTAAGTATCTGCCTGCCAATGCAGGGGACACGGGTCTGCGCCCTCTTCTGGGAAGGTCCCACATGCCACGGGGCAACTAAGCCCGTGCGCCACAACTACTGAGCCTGTGCTCTAGATCCCACAAGCCACAACTCCTGAAGCCCATGTGCCTAGAGCCCGTGCTCAGCGACAAGACAAGCCACCACAACGAGAAGCACGCACACCGCAAACGAAGAGTAGCCTCCGCTCGCTGCAACTAAAGAAATCCCGTGCACAGCAACAAACACCCAAAGCAGCCAAAACAAAAACGAAAACAAAAACATGTACATGGGGTAATTTAGGTAATGGAGGCTATGAGCATGCCTAGATTAAGACACATTTAGAAAAGGGTTGAGGAGACCCCAAATTTCCACTTCACAGTTATCCCTAGGTTCAGGGCAAGCATGGTATTGAAGGAGGGCCCCAACACAGAACTGGACCTGCAAAGACTGGAAGAGGTTTTTCTTCTTTTGGGTTGGCTTGTTGTTTGTTATTTTTGTAACCTTCTGGCATTCAAGGAAATCTCTGTCAAAAGAATAGGGGAACGTGAGCTAAAGGAACACACACCTCAGTGACAACACAGGACAAGGAATGCATCTTCTCAAAACCACATTGGAAAAGTAACTAAACAAATGGACTACGACAGCCTTCAATAATTATAAGAAAAGAAACATAAAGCCCGTAGCAAACTAGCAAATTAGACAAGAATCTAATCTCCAGTGATACCACACTAGAATATTCAAACATCAAGGTTTTGATAACAACAACAACAAAATTCACAGGGCATACAAAGAAACAGGAAGTATGGTGCATTGAAAGGAACAAAATTAATTGAAAGTAACTATCCCTGAGAAATTCCAGACATTGGATATACTAGAAAAAGACTAAAATAACTGTTTTTAAGAGGCTTAATGACCCGAAGAGAAACATGGACAGAGAAATAATGGAAAACCCGAAAATCTATGATCAAAATACAAATAGCAACAAAAAGACATTATAAAACGGAACCAAAGAGAAATTTTGGAGCTGTAAAGTACAACAACTGAAACGGAAAATTAACTAGAAGGGTTCAACAAATTATCTGATCAGGCAGAGGAAACAATCCGCCAAGATGAAGACAGGAAATTTTAAATTATCCCGTCTGAGGAACAGAAAGAAAAAGCATGAAGAAAAGTGAATATGCCCAAGAGCCCTGAGACACCATCAAGTGGAACAACATATAGATGATGGGAGTCAAACAGAAAGGAGAAGAAAGATTATTGGAAACATTAAGGGCCGAAACCTTCCCAAATTTGAAGAAAGACAATGAACCTACAAATCCAAAAAACTCAAAAACTTCCAAGTACTGTAAATTCACAGAGATCTTCACTGAAAGACATTATAATCAAACTACTGAAAGTCACAATGAGGGAATCTTAAAAGCAGTGAGAAAATCAACACGTGCAAGGGACACTCAATGACATTCTCAACTGATAATTTGATAATTATCAACTGATAATCAACTGAAGGCAGTGGGATGATACAGTTGTAATGCGGAAAGAAAGAAACTTGTCAACTGAGATTTGTATATTCAGAAAAACTGTGCTCCAAAAATTATGATATACCCAGATTAAGAAAAAAAAACCCACGGAGCTTGTTACCACTACACCTGGTCTACAAGAAAGTGGTCTACAAGGCTGCGAAATTATACTCAACATCACGAGTCATTAGAGAAATACAAATCAAAACCACAATGAGATATCATCTCATAGCCATTATGATGGCCACTGTAGGAAAAACAAAAAATAAGGTGTATTGAGGATGTGTAGAAACTGGAACCCTTATGTCCAATTGCTGGCAAAGTGAAATGGTGGGACCGCTATGGAAAACAGTATGACAGTTCCTCAAGAAATTGAAACTTGTTTTTAAAAATTACAAAGACAATTACCTTATGATTCAGCAATCCTACTTCTGGCTATATAAACAAACAAATTGAAAACAAGATCTCTAAAACCTACTTGCACACCCATGTTCACTGCATCAATAGTCATAATAACCAAGAGTTGGAAACAACACGAATAGCCATCAGTAGATGAATGAATAAAGAAAATGTGGTCTAGGCATACAATGGAATATTATTTAGTCTTTAAAAAGAAGGACACCCTGTCACTTGCTACAACATGGATGAACTTTGACATTAGGCGAAAAGGAATAAACCAGTCACAAAAAGACCAATACTGTATGATTTCACTTCTATAAGGTATCTAAAGTAGTCAAATTTCTAGCAATAGAAAGTACAATGGTGGTTGCCAGAGGCTGGGTGAGGGGGAAATATATTGTGGTGAATATACTTAAAAATACTGAACGGTACAGTTAAAAAGGATTAAGATTATTAATTTTTATAATAAAGTAATATTGTGAGGTTAATAAACCAATTTATGATTTTTAAATATTTTTAAACCACTGTATTGTTCACCAAAAAGTAAACCGTTGAAACAGCATATAGGGTGACATGAGCAAATTGACAGAATAGCAGATCCAACCTCTTATGCCCACACAGAAACAACAAGAAACAAACTGCAAAACCATGTGTGTCATAAACCTGGAAAACGGTCAAAGATTTACAGGAACCAAGAACATGCTGAATTAAAAAAAAAAAAAAAGGCAAGTTGAAAACTTCAGGAAATATTTGTGGCATTTTTACTTGCTGTTGTCCCACACCTTTTCCAGCATAGGACCGTCTTGGAAGAGTGCTAGCCTGTGCTTTGGGCACCTACTGTCTGGTTCCGAGCGAGCAGAGCAGCCTCTAGTCACAAATTCTTGCTTATATCTGTGGTAACCTGTCTAAAGGATACTTGAAGGACTTACAGAAGGATTTCATCTCTGTTGTACCTAACTCAGAACTCAGGCTGGAAAAGTAGTTGGCTTTGATTGAAAATACTGCAAGGAGAACTAACAACCCATAAACACCTGGGGGGAAATGTTACAGTCAAAATATATAACAGTCAAGATACCTAAAGCATGGGAGGAAAAGCTGGGGGACATTCCTTGGCAGATTAAGACATTCAAAAAAGTCGTGTAGGTCTTCCCTGGTGGTGCAGTGGTTAAGTATCTGCCTGCCAATGCAGGGGACACGGGTCTGCGCCCTCTTCTGGGAAGGTCCCACATGCCACGGGGCAACTAAGCCCGTGCGCCACAACTACTGAGCCTGTGCTCTAGATCCCACAAGCCACAACTCCTGAAGCCCATGTGCCTAGAGCCCGTGCTCAGCGACAAGACAAGCCACCACAACGAGAAGCACGCACACCGCAAACGAAGAGTAGCCTCCGCTCGCTGCAACTAAAGAAATCCCGTGCACAGCAACAAACACCCAAAGCAGCCAAAACATAAACGAAAACAAAAACATGTACATGGGGTAATTTAGGTAATGGAGGCTATGAGCATGCCTAGATTAAGACACATTTAGAAAAGGGTTGAGGAGACCCCAAATTTCCACTTCACAGTTATCCCTAGGTTCAGGGCAAGCATGGTATTGAAGGAGGGCCCCAACACAGAACTGGACCTGCAAAGACTGGAAGAGGTTTTTCTTCTTTTGGGTTGGCTTGTTGTTAGTTATTTTTGTAACCTTCTGGCATTCAAGGAAATCTCTGTCAAAAGAATAGGTGAACGTGAGCTAAAGGAACACACACCTCAGTGACAACACAGGACAAGGAATGCATCTTCTCAAAACCACATTGGAAAAGTAACTAAACAAATGGACTACGACAGCCTTCAATAATTATAAGAAAAGAAACATAAAGCCCGTAGCAAACTAGCGAATTAGACAAGAATCTAATCTCCAGTGATACCACACTAGAATATTCAAACATCAAGGTTTTGATAACAACAACAACAAAATTCACAGGGCATACAAAGAAACAGGAAGTATGGTGCATTGAAAGGAACAAAATTAATTGAAAGTAACTATCCCTGAGAAATTCCAGACATTGGATATACTAGAAAAAGACTAAAATAACTGTTTTTAAGAGGCTTAATGACCCAAAGAGAAACATGGACAGAGAAATAATGGAAAACCCGAAAATCTATGATCAAAATACAAATAGCAACAAAAAAGACATTATAAAAAGGAACCAAAGAGAAATTTTGGAGCTGTAAAGTACAACAACTGAAACGGAAAATTAACTAGAAGGGTTCAACAAATTATCTGATCAGGCAGAGGAAACAATCCGCCAAGATGAAGACAGGAAATTTTAAATTATCCCGTCTGAGGAACAGAAAGAAAAAGCATGAAGAAAAGTGAATATGCCCAAGAGCCCTGAGACACCATCAAGTGGAACAACATATAGATGATGGGAGTCAAAAAGAAAGGAGAAGAAAGATTATTGGAAACATTAAGGGCCGAAACCTTCCCAAATTTGAAGAAAGACAATGAACCTACAAATCCAAAAAACTCAAAAACTTCCAAGTACTGTAAATTCACAGAGATCTTCACTGAAAGACATTATAATCAAACTACTGAAAGTCACAATGAGGGAATCTTAAAAGCAGTGAGAAAATCAACACGTGCAAGGGACACTCAATGACATTCTCAACTGATAATTTGATAATTATCAACTGACAATCAACTGAAGGCAGTGGGATGATACAGTTGTAATGCGGAAAGAAAGAAACTTGTCAACTGAGATTTGTATATTCAGAAAAACTGTGCTCCAAAAATTATGATATACCCAGATTAAGAAAAAAAAACCCACGGAGCTTGTTACCACTACACCTCGTCTACAAGAAAGTGGTCTACAAGGCTGCGAAATTATACTCAACATCACGAGTCATTAGAGAAATACAAATCAAAACCACAATGAGATATCATCTCATAGCCATTATGATGGCCACTGTAGGAAAAACAAAAAATAAGGTGTATTGAGGATGTGTAGAAACTGGAACCCTTATGTCCAATTGCTGGCAAAGTGAAATGGTGGGGCCGCTATGGAAAACAGTATGACAGTTCCTCAAGAAATTGAAACTTGTTTTTAAAAATTACAAAGACAATTACCTTATGATTCAGCAATCCTACTTCTGGCTATATACACAAACAAATTGAAAACAAGATCTCTAAAACCTACTTGCACACCCATGTTCACTGCAGCAATAGTCATAATAACCAAGAGGTGGAAACCACACGAATAGCCATCAGTAGATGAATGAATAAAGAAAATGTGGTCTAGCCATACAATGGAATATTATTTAGTCTTTAAAAAGAAGGACATCCTGTCACTTGCTACAACATGGATGAACTTTGACATTAGGCGAAAAGGAATAAACCAGTCACAAAAAGACCAATACTGTATGATTTCACTTCTATAAGGTATCTAAAGTAGTCAAATTTCTAGCAATAGAAAGTACAATGGTGGTTGCCAGAGGCTGGGTGAGGGGGAAATATATTGTGGTGAATATACTTAAAAATACTGAACGGTACAGTTAAAAAGGATTAAGATTATTAATTTTTATAATAAAGTAATATTGTGAGGTTAATAAACCAATTTATGATTTTTAAATATTTTTAAACCACTGTATTGTTCACCAAAAAGTAAACCGTTGAAACAGCATATAGGGTGACATGAGCAAATTGACAGAATAGCAGATCCAACCTCTTATGCCCACACAGAAACAACAAGAAACAAACTGCAAAACCATGTGTGTCATAAACCTGGAAAACGGTCAAAGATTTACAGGAACCAAGAACATGCTGAATTTAAAAAAAAAAAAAAAAAGGCAAGTTGAAAACTTCAGGAAATATTTGTGGCATTTTTACTTGCTGTTGTCCCACACCTTTTCCAGCATAGGACCGTCTTGGAAGAGTGCTAGCCTGTGCTTTGGGCACCTACTGTCTGGTTCCGAGCGAGGAGAGCAGACTCTAGTCACAAATTCTTGCTTATATCTGTGGTAACCTGTCTAAAGGATACTTGAAGGACTTACAGAAGGATTTCATCTCTGTTGTACCTAACTCAGAACTCAGGCTGGAAAAGTAGTTGGCTTTGATTGAAAATACTGCAAGGAGAACTAACAACCCATAAACACCTGGGGGGAAATGTTACAGTCAAAATATATAACAGTCAAGATACCTAAAGCATGGGAGGAAAAGCTGGGGCACATTCCTTGGCAGATTAAGACATTCAAAAAAGCCGTGTAGGTCTTCCCTGGTGGTGCAGTGGTTAAGTATCTGCCTGCCAATGCAGGGGACACGGGTCTGCGCCCTCTTCTGGGAAGGTCCCACATGCCACGGGGCAACTAAGCCCGTGCGCCACAACTACTGAGCCTGTGCTCTAGATCCCACAAGCCACAACTCCTGAAGCCCATGTGCCTAGAGCCCGTGCTCAGCGACAAGACAAGCCACCACAACGAGAAGCACGCACACCGCAAACGAAGAGTAGCCTCCGCTCGCTGCAACTAAAGAAATCCCGTGCACAGCAACAAACACCCAAAGCAGCCAAAACAAAAACGAAAACAAAAACATGTACATGGGGTAATTTAGGTAATGGAGGCTATGAGCATGCCTAGATTAAGACACATTTAGAAAAGGGTTGAGGAGACCCCAAATTTCCACTTCACAGTTATCCCTAGGTTCAGGGCAAGCATGGTATTGAAGGAGGGCCCCAACACAGAACTGGACCTGCAAAGACTGGAAGAGGTTTTTCTTCTTTTGGGTTGGCTTGTTGTTTGTTATTTTTGTAACCTTCTGGCATTCAAGGAAATCTCTGTCAAAAGAATAGGTGAACGTGAGCTAAAGGAACACACACCTCAGTGACAACACAGGACAAGGAATGCATCTTCTCAAAACCACATTGGAAAAGTAACTAAACAAATGGACTATGACAGCCTTCAATAATTATAAGAAAAGAAAGATAAAGCCCGTAGCAAACTAGCAAATTAGACAAGAATCTAATCTCCAGTGATACCACACTAGAATATTCAAACATCAAGGTTTTGATAACAACAACAACAAAATTCACAGGGCATACAAAGAAACAGGAAGTATGGTGCATTGAAAGGAACAAAATTAATTGAAAGTAACTATCCCTGAGAAATTCCAGACATTGGATATACTAGAAAAAGACTAAAATAACTGTTTTTAAGAGGCTTAATGACCCGAAGAGAAACATGGACAGAGAAATAATGGAAAACCCGAAAATCTATGATCAAAATACAAATAGCAACAAAAAGACATTATAAAAAGGAATCAAAGAGAAATTTTGGAGCTGTAAAGTACAACAACTGAAACGGAAAATTAACTAGAAGGGTTCAACAAATTATCTGATCAGGCAGAGGAAACAATCCGCCAAGATGAAGACAGGAAATTTTAAATTATCCCGTCTGAGGAACAGAAAGAAAAAGCATGAAGAAAAGTGAATATGCCCAAGAGCCCTGAGACACCATCAAGTGGAACAACATATAGATGATGGGAGTCAAACAGAAAGGAGAAGAAAGATTATTGGAAACATTAAGGGCCGAAACCTTCCCAAATTTGAAGAAAGACAATGAACCTACAAATCCAAAAAACTCAAAAACTTCCAAGTACTGTAAATTCACAGAGATCTTCACTGAAAGACATTATAATCAAACTACTGAAAGTCACAATGAGGGAATCTTAAAAGCAGTGAGAAAATCAACACGTGCAAGGGACACTCAATGACATTCTCAACTGATAATTTGATAATTATCAACTGATAATCAACTGAAGGCAGTGGGATGATACAGTTGTAATGCGGAAAGAAAGAAACTTGTCAACTGAGATTTGTATATTCAGAAAAACTGTGCTCCAAAAATTATGATATACCCAGATTAAGAAAAAAAAACCCACGGAGCTTGTTACCACTACACCTGGTCTACAAGAAAGTGGTCTACAAGGCTGCGAAATTATACTCAACATCACGAGTCATTAGAGAAATACAAATCAAAACCACAATGAGATATCATCTCATAGCCATTATGATGGCCACTGTAGGAAAAACAAAAAATAAGGTGTATTGAGGATGTGTAGAAACTGGAACCCTTATGTCCAATTGCTGGCAAAGTGAAATGGTGGGGCCGCTATGGAAAACAGTATGACAGTTCCTCAAGAAATTGAAACTTGTTTTTAAAAATTACAAAGACAATTACCTTATGATTCAGCAATCCTGCTTCTGGCTATATACACAAACAAATTGAAAACAAGATCTCTAAAACCTACTTGCACACCCATGTTCACTGCAGCAATAGTCATAATAACCAAGAGGTGGAAACCACACGAATAGCCATCAGTAGATGAATGAATAAAGAAAATGTGGTCTAGCCATACAATGGAATATTATTTAGTCTTTAAAAAGAAGGACATCCTGTCACTTGCTACAACATGGATGAACTTTGACATTAGGCGAAAAGGAATAAACCAGTCACAAAAAGACCAATACTGTATGATTTCACTTCTATAAGGTATCTAAAGTAGTCAAATTTCTAGCAATAGAAAGTACAATGGTGGTTGCCAGAGGCTGGGTGAGGGGGAAATATATTGTGGTGAATATACTTAAAAATACTGAACGGTACAGTTAAAAAGGATTAAGATTATTAATTTTTATAATAAAGTAATATTGTGAGGTTAATAAACCAATTTATGATTTTTAAATATTTTTAAACCACTGTATTGTTCACCAAAAAGTAAACCGTTGAAACAGCATATAGGGTGACATGAGCAAATTGACAGAATAGCAGATCCAACCTCTTATGCCCACACAGAAACAACAAGAAACAAACTGCAAAACCATGTGTGTCATAAACCTGGAAAACGATCAAAGGTTTACAGGAACCAAGAACATGCTGAATTTTAAAAAAAAAAAAAGGCAAGTTGAAAACTTCAGGAAATATTTGTGGCATTTTTACTTGCTGTTGTCCCACACCTTTTCCAGCATAGGACCGTCTTGGAAGAGTGCTAGCCTGTGCTTTGGGCACCTACTGTCTGGTTCCGAGCGAGGAGAGCAGCCTCTAGTCACAAATTCTTGCTTATATCTGTGGTAACCTGTCTAAAGGATACTTGAAGGACTTACAGAAGGATTTCATCTCTGTTGTACCTAACTCAGAACTCAGGCTGGAAAAGTAGTTGGCTTTGATTGAAAATACTGCAAGGAGAACTAACAACCCATAAACACCTGGGGGGAAATGTTACAGTCAAAATATATAACAGTCAAGATACCTAAAGCATGGGAGGAAAAGCTGGGGGACATTCCTTGGCAGATTAAGACATTCAAAAAAGTCGTGTAGGTCTTCCCTGGTGGTGCAGTGGTTAAGTATCTGCCTGCCAATGCAGGGGACACGGGTCTGCGCCCTCTTCTGGGAAGGTCCCACATGCCACGGGGCAACTAAGCCCGTGCGCCACAACTACTGAGCCTGTGCTCTAGATCCCACAAGCCACAACTCCTGAAGCCCATGTGCCTAGAGCCCGTGCTCAGCGACAAGACAAGCCACCACAACGAGAAGCACGCACACCGCAAACGAAGAGTAGCCTCCGCTCGCTGCAACTAAAGAAATCCCGTGCACAGCAACAAACACCCAAAGCAGCCAAAACAAAAACGAAAACAAAAACATGTACATGGGGTAATTTAGGTAATGGAGGCTATGAGCATGCCTAGATTAAGACACATTTAGAAAAGGGTTGAGGAGACCGCAAATTTCCACTTCACAGTTATCCCTAGGTTCAGGGCAAGCATGGTATTGAAGGAGGGCCCCAACACAGAACTGGACCTGCAAAGACTGGAAGAGGTTTTTCTTCTTTTGGGTTGGCTTGTTGTTAGTTATTTTTGTAACCTTCTGGCATTCAAGGAAATCTCTGTCAAAAGAATAGGTGAACGTGAGCTAAAGGAACACACACCTCAGTGACAACACAGGACAAGGAATGCATCTTCTCAAAACCACATTGGAAAAGTAACTAAACAAATGGACTATGACAGCCTTCAATAATTATAAGAAAAGAAACATAAAGCCCGTAGCAAACTAGCAAATTAGACAAGAATCTAATCTCCAGTGATACCACACTAGAATATTCAAACATCAAGGTTTTGATAACAACAACAACAAAATTCACAGGGCATACAAAGAAACAGGAAGTATGGTGCATTGAAAGGAACAAAATTAATTGAAAGTAACTATCCCTGAGAAATTCCAGACATTGGATATACTAGAAAAAGACTAAAATAACTGTTTTTAAGAGGCTTAATGACCCGAAGAGAAACATGGACAGAGAAATAATGGAAAACCCGAAAATCTATGATCAAAATACAAATAGCAACAAAAAGACATTATAAAAAGGAACCAAAGAGAAATTTTGGAGCTGTAAAGTACAACAACTGAAACGGAAAATTAACTAGAAGGGTTCAACAAATTATCTGATCAGGCAGAGGAAACAATCCGCCAAGATGAAGACAGGAAATTTTAAATTATCCCGTCTGAGGAACAGAAAGAAAAAGCATGAAGAAAAGTGAATATGCCCAAGAGCCCTGAGACACCATCAAGTGGAACAACATATAGATGATGGGAGTCAAACAGAAAGGAGAAGAAAGATTATTGGAAACATTAAGGGCCGAAACCTTCCCAAATTTGAAGAAAGACAATGAACCTACAAATCCAAAAAACTCAAAAACTTCCAAGTACTGTAAATTCACAGAGATCTTCACTGAAAGACATTATAATCAAACTACTGAAAGTCACAATGAGGGAATCTTAAAAGCAGTGAGAAAATCAACACGTGCAAGGGACACTCAATGACATTCTCAACTGATAATTTGATAATTATCAACTGATAATCAACTGAAGGCAGTGGGATGATACAGTTGTAATGCGGAAAGAAAGAAACTTGTCAACTGAGATTTGTATATTCAGAAAAACTGTGCTCCAAAAATTATGATATACCCAGATTAAGAAAAAAAAACCCACGGAGCTTGTTACCACTACACCTGGTCTACAAGAAAGTGGTCTACAAGGCTGCGAAATTATACTCAACATCACGAGTCATTAGAGAAATACAAATCAAAACCACAATGAGATATCATCTCATAGCCATTATGATGGCCACTGTAGGAAAAACAAAAAATAAGGTGTATTGAGGATGTGTAGAAACTGGAACCCTTATGTCCAATTGCTGGCAAAGTGAAATGGTGGGACCGCTATGGAAAACAGTATGACAGTTCCTCAAGAAATTGAAACTTGTTTTTAAAAATTACAAAGACAATTACCTTATGATTCAGCAATCCTACTTCTGGCTATATAAACAAACAAATTGAAAACAAGATCTCTAAAACCTACTTGCACACCCATGTTCACTGCAGCAATAGTCATAATAACCAAGAGGTGGAAACCACACGAATAGCCATCAGTAGATGAATGAATAAAGAAAATGTGGTCTAGCCATACAATGGAATATTATTTAGTCTTTAAAAAGAAGGACATCCTGTCACTTGCTACAACATGGATGAACTTTGACATTAGGCGAAAAGGAATAAACCAGTCACAAAAAGACCAATACTGTATGATTTCACTTCTATAAGGTATCTAAAGTAGTCAAATTTCTAGCAATAGAAAGTACAATGGTGGTTGCCAGAGGCTGGGTGAGGGGGAAATATATTGTGGTGAATATACTTAAAAATACTGAACGGTACAGTTAAAAAGGATTAAGATTATTAATTTTTATAATAAAGTAATATTGTGAGGTTAATAAACCAATTTATGATTTTTAAATATTTTTAAACCACTGTATTGTTCACCAAAAAGTAAACCGTTGAAACAGCATATAGGGTGACATGAGCAAATTGACAGAATAGCAGATCCAACCTCTTATGCCCACACAGAAACAACAAGAAACAAACTGCAAAACCATGTGTGTCATAAACCTGGAAAACGGTCAAAGATTTACAGGAACCAAGAACATGCTGAATTAAAAAAAAAAAAAAAGGCAAGTTGAAAACTTCAGGAAATATTTGTGGCATTTTTACTTGCTGTTGTCCCACACCTTTTCCAGCATAGGACCGTCTTGGAAGAGTGCTAGCCTGTGCTTTGGGCACCTACTGTCTGGTTCCGAGCGAGCAGAGCAGCCTCTAGTCACAAATTCTTGCTTATATCTGTGGTAACCTGTCTAAAGGATACTTGAAGGACTTACAGAAGGATTTCATCTCTGTTGTACCTAACTCAGAACTCAGGCTGGAAAAGTAGTTGGCTTTGATTGAAAATACTGCAAGGAGAACTAACAACCCATAAACACCTGGGGGGAAATGTTACAGTCAAAATATATAACAGTCAAGATACCTAAAGCATGGGAGGAAAAGCTGGGGGACATTCCTTGGCAGATTAAGACATTCAAAAAAGTCGTGTAGGTCTTCCCTGGTGGTGCAGTGGTTAAGTATCTGCCTGCCAATGCAGGGGACACGGGTCTGCGCCCTCTTCTGGGAAGGTCCCACATGCCACGGGGCAACTAAGCCCGTGCGCCACAACTACTGAGCCTGTGCTCTAGATCCCACAAGCCACAACTCCTGAAGCCCATGTGCCTAGAGCCCGTGCTCAGCGACAAGACAAGCCACCACAACGAGAAGCACGCACACCGCAAACGAAGAGTAGCCTCCGCTCGCTGCAACTAAAGAAATCCCGTGCACAGCAACAAACACCCAAAGCAGCCAAAACGAAAACAAAAACATGTACATGGGGTAATTTAGGTAATGGAGGCTATGAGCATGCCTAGATTAAGACACATTTAGAAAAGGGTTGAGGAGACCCCAAATTTCCACTTCACAGTTATCCCTAGGTTCAGGGCAAGCATGGTATTGAAGGAGGGCCCCAACACAGAACTGGACCTGCAAAGACTGGAAGAGGTTTTTCTTCTTTTGGGTTGGCTTGTTGTTAGTTATTTTTGTAACCTTCTGGCATTCAAGGAAATCTCTGTCAAAAGAATAGGGGAACGTGAGCTAAAGGAACACACACCTCAGTGACAACACAGGACAAGGAATGCATCTTCTCAAAACCACATTGGAAAAGTAACTAAACAAATGGACTACGACAGCCTTCAATAATTATAAGAAAAGAAACATAAAGCCCGTAGCAAACTAGCAAATTAGACAAGAATCTAATCTCCAGTGATACCACACTAGAATATTCAAACATCAAGGTTTTGATAACAACAACAACAAAATTCACAGGGCATACAAAGAAACAGGAAGTATGGTGCATTGAAAGGAACAAAATTAATTGAAAGTAACTATCCCTGAGAAATTCCAGACATTGGATATACTAGCAAAAGACTAAAATAACTGTTTTTAAGAGGCTTAATGACCCGAAGAGAAACATGGACAGAGAAATAATGGAAAACCCGAAAATCTATGATCAAAATACAAATAGCAACAAAAAAGACATTATAAAAAGGAACCAAAGAGAAATTTTGGAGCTGTAAAGTACAACAACTGAAACGGAAAATTAACTAGAAGGGTTCAACAAATTATCTGATCAGGCAGAGGAAACAATCCGCCAAGATGAAGACAGGAAATTTTAAATTATCCCGTCTGAGGAACAGAAAGAAAAAGCATGAAGAAAAGTGAATATGCCCAAGAGCCCTGAGACACCATCAAGTGGAACAACATATAGATGATGGGAGTCAAACAGAAAGGAGAAGAAAGATTATTGGAAACATTAAGGGCCGAAACCTTCCCAAATTTGAAGAAAGACAATGAACCTACAAATCCAAAAAACTCAAAAACTTCCAAGTACTGTAAATTCACAGAGATCTTCACTGAAAGACATTATAATCAAACTACTGAAAGTCACAATGAGGGAATCTTAAAAGCAGTGAGAAAATCAACACGTGCAAGGGACACTCAATGACATTCTCAACTGATAATTTGATAATTATCAACTGACAATCAACTGAAGGCAGTGGGATGATACAGTTGTAATGCGGAAAGAAAGAAACTTGTCAACTGAGATTTGTATATTCAGAAAAACTGTGCTCCAAAAATTATGATATACCCAGATTAAGAAAAAAAAACCCACGGAGCTTGTTACCACTACACCTCGTCTACAAGAAAGTGGTCTACAAGGCTGCGAAATTATACTCAACATCACGAGTCATTAGAGAAATACAAATCAAAACCACAATGAGATATCATCTCATAGCCATTATGATGGCCACTGTAGGAAAAACAAAAAATAAGGTGTATTGAGGATGTGTAGAAACTGGAACCCTTATGTCCAATTGCTGGCAAAGTGAAATGGTGGGGCCGCTATGGAAAACAGTATGACAGTTCCTCAAGAAATTGAAACTTGTTTTTAAAAATTACAAAGACAATTACCTTATGATTCAGCAATCCTACTTCTGGCTATATACACAAACAAATTGAAAACAAGATCTCTAAAACCTACTTGCACACCCATGTTCACTGCAGCAATAGTCATAATAACCAAGAGGTGGAAACCACACGAATAGCCATCAGTAGATGAATGAATAAAGAAAATGTGGTCTAGCCATACAATGGAATATTATTTAGTCTTTAAAAAGAAGGACATCCTGTCACTTGCTACAACATGGATGAACTTTGACATTAGGCGAAAAGGAATAAACCAGTCACAAAAAGACCAATACTGTATGATTTCACTTCTATAAGGTATCTAAAGTAGTCAAATTTCTAGCAATAGAAAGTACAATGGTGGTTGCCAGAGGCTGGGTGAGGGGGAAATATATTGTGGTGAATATACTTAAAAATACTGAACGGTACAGTTAAAAAGGATTAAGATTATTAATTTTTATAATAAAGTAATATTGTGAGGTTAATAAACCAATTTATGATTTTTAAATATTTTTAAACCACTGTATTGTTCACCAAAAAGTAAACCGTTGAAACAGCATATAGGGTGACATGAGCAAATTGACAGAATAGCAGATCCAACCTCTTATGCCCACACAGAAACAACAAGAAACAAACTGCAAAACCATGTGTGTCATAAACCTGGAAAACGGTCAAAGATTTACAGGAACCAAGAACATGCTGAATTTAAAAAAAAAAAAAAAAAAGGCAAGTTGAAAACTTCAGGAAATATTTGTGGCATTTTTACTTGCTGTTGTCCCACACCTTTTCCAGCATAGGACCGTCTTGGAAGAGTGCTAGCCTGTGCTTTGGGCACCTACTGTCTGGTTCCGAGCGAGGAGAGCAGCCTCTAGTCACAAATTCTTGCTTATATCTGTGGTAACCTGTCTAAAGGATACTTGAAGGACTTACAGAAGGATTTCATCTCTGTTGTACCTAACTCAGAACTCAGGCTGGAAAAGTAGTTGGCTTTGATTGAAAATACTGCAAGGAGAACTAACAACCCATAAACACCTGGGGGGAAATGTTACAGTCAAAATATATAACAGTCAAGATACCTAAAGCATGGGAGGAAAAGCTGGGGGACCTTCCTTGGCAGATTAAGACATTCAAAAAAGCCGTGTAGGTCTTCCCTGGTGGTGCAGTGGTTAAGTATCTGCCTGCCAATGCAGGGGACACGGGTCTGCGCCCTCTTCTGGGAAGGTCCCACATGCCACGGGGCAACTAAGCCCGTGCGCCACAACTACTGAGCCTGTGCTCTAGATCCCACAAGCCACAACTCCTGAAGCCCATGTGCCTAGAGCCCGTGCTCAGCGACAAGACAAGCCACCACAACGAGAAGCACGCACACCGCAAACGAAGAGTAGCCTCCGCTCGCTGCAACTAAAGAAATCCCGTGCACAGCAACAAACACCCAAAGCAGCCAAAACAAAAACGAAAACAAAAACATGTACATGGGGTAATTTAGGTAATGGAGGCTATGAGCATGCCTAGATTAAGACACATTTAGAAAAGGGTTGAGGAGACCCCAAATTTCCACTTCACAGTTATCCCTAGGTTCAGGGCAAGCATGGTATTGAAGGAGGGCCCCAACACAGAACTGGACCTGCAAAGACTGGAAGAGGTTTTTCTTCTTTTGGGTTGGCTTGTTGTTTGTTATTTTTGTAACCTTCTGGCATTCAAGGAAATCTCTGTCAAAAGAATAGGTGAACGTGAGCTAAAGGAACACACACCTCAGTGACAACACAGGACAAGGAATGCATCTTCTCAAAACCACATTGGAAAAGTAACTAAACAAATGGACTATGACAGCCTTCAATAATTATAAGAAAAGAAACATAAAGCCCGTAGCAAACTAGCAAATTAGACAAGAATCTAATCTCCAGTGATACCACACTAGAATATTCAAACATCAAGGTTTTGATAACAACAACAACAAAATTCACAGGGCATACAAAGAAACAGGAAGTATGGTGCATTGAAAGGAACAAAAGTAATTGAAAGTAACTATCCCTGAGAAATTCCAGACATTGGATATACTAGAAAAAGACTAAAATAACTGTTTTTAAGAGGCTTAATGACCCGAAGAGAAACATGGACAGAGAAATAATGGAAAACCCGAAAATCTATGATCAAAATACAAATAGCAACAAAAAGACATTATAAAAAGGAACCAAAGAGAAATTTTGGAGCTGTAAAGTACAACAACTGAAACGGAAAATTAACTAGAAGGGTTCAACAAATTATCTGATCAGGCAGAGGAAACAATCCGCCAAGATGAAGACAGGAAATTTTAAATTATCCCGTCTGAGGAACAGAAAGAAAAAGCATGAAGAAAAGTGAATATGCCCAAGAGCCCTGAGACACCATCAAGTGGAACAACATATAGATGATGGGAGTCAAACAGAAAGGAGAAGAAAGATTATTGGAAACATTAAGGGCCGAAACCTTCCCAAATTTGAAGAAAGACAATGAACCTACAAATCCAAAAAACTCAAAAACTTCCAAGTACTGTAAATTCACAGAGATCTTCACTGAAAGACATTATAATCAAACTACTGAAAGTCACAATGAGGGAATCTTAAAAGCAGTGAGAAAATCAACACGTGCAAGGGACACTCAATGACATTCTCAACTGATAATTTGATAATTATCAACTGATAATCAACTGAAGGCAGTGGGATGATACAGTTGTAATGCGGAAAGAAAGAAACTTGTCAACTGAGATTTGTATATTCAGAAAAACTGTGCTCCAAAAATTATGATATACCCAGATTAAGAAAAAAAAACCCACGGAGCTTGTTACCACTACACCTGGTCTACAAGAAAGTGGTCTACAAGGCTGCGAAATTATACTCAACATCACGAGTCATTAGAGAAATACAAATCAAAACCACAATGAGATATCATCTCATAGCCATTATGATGGCCACTGTAGGAAAAACAAAAAATAAGGTGTATTGAGGATGTGTAGAAACTGGAACCCTTATGTCCAATTGCTGGCAAAGTGAAATGGTGGGGCCGCTATGGAAAACAGTATGACAGTTCCTCAAGAAATTGAAACTTGTTTTTAAAAATTACAAAGACAATTACCTTATGATTCAGCAATCCTGCTTCTGGCTATATACACAAACAAATTGAAAACAAGATCTCTAAAACCTACTTGCACACCCATGTTCACTGCAGCAATAGTCATAATAACCAAGAGGTGGAAACCACACGAATAGCCATCAGTAGATGAATGAATAAAGAAAATGTGGTCTAGCCATACAATGGAATATTATTTAGTCTTTAAAAAGAAGGACATCCTGTCACTTGCTACAACATGGATGAACTTTGACATTAGGCGAAAAGGAATAAACCAGTCACAAAAAGACCAATACTGTATGATTTCACTTCTATAAGGTATCTAAAGTAGTCAAATTTCTAGCAATAGAAAGTACAATGGTGGTTGCCAGAGGCTGGGTGAGGGGGAAATATATTGTGGTGAATATACTTAAAAATACTGAACGGTACAGTTAAAAAGGATTAAGATTATTAATTTTTATAATAAAGTAATATTGTGAGGTTAATAAACCAATTTATGATTTTTAAATATTTTTAAACCACTGTATTGTTCACCAAAAAGTAAACCGTTGAAACAGCATATAGGGTGACATGAGCAAATTGACAGAATAGCAGATCCAACCTCTTATGCCCACACAGAAACAACAAGAAACAAACTGCAAAACCATGTGTGTCATAAACCTGGAAAACGATCAAAGGTTTACAGGAACCAAGAACATGCTGAATTTAAAAAAAAAAAAAAGGCAAGTTGAAAACTTCAGGAAATATTTGTGGCATTTTTACTTGCTGTTGTCCCACACCTTTTCCAGCATAGGACCGTCTTGGAAGAGTGCTAGCCTGTGCTTTGGGCACCTACTGTCTGGTTCCGAGCGAGGAGAGCAGCCTCTAGTCACAAATTCTTGCTTATATCTGTGGTAACCTGTCTAAAGGATACTTGAAGGACTTACAGAAGGATTTCATCTCTGTTGTACCTAACTCAGAACTCAGGCTGGAAAAGTAGTTGGCTTTGATTGAAAATACTGCAAGGAGAACTAACAACCCATAAACACCTGGGGGGAAATGTTACAGTCAAAATATATAACAGTCAAGATACCTAAAGCATGGGAGGAAAAGCTGGGGGACATTCCTTGGCAGATTAAGACATTCAAAAAAGTCGTGTAGGTCTTCCCTGGTGGTGCAGTGGTTAAGTATCTGCCTGCCAATGCAGGGGACACGGGTCTGCGCCCTCTTCTGGGAAGGTCCCACATGCCACGGGGCAACTAAGCCCGTGCGCCACAACTACTGAGCCTGTGCTCTAGATCCCACAAGCCACAACTCCTGAAGCCCATGTGCCTAGAGCCCGTGCTCAGCGACAAGACAAGCCACCACAACGAGAAGCACGCACACCGCAAACGAAGAGTAGCCTCCGCTCGCTGCAACTAAAGAAATCCCGTGCACAGCAACAAACACCCAAAGCAGCCAAAACATAAACGAAAACAAAAACATGTACATGGGGTAATTTAGGTAATGGAGGCTATGAGCATGCCTAGATTAAGACACATTTAGAAAAGGGTTGAGGAGACCCCAAATTTCCACTTCACAGTTATCCCTAGGTTCAGGGCAAGCATGGTATTGAAGGAGGGCCCCAACACAGAACTGGACCTGCAAAGACTGGAAGAGGTTTTTCTTCTTTTGGGTTGGCTTGTTGTTAGTTATTTTTGTAACCTTCTGGCATTCAAGGAAATCTCTGTCAAAAGAATAGGTGAACGTGAGCTAAAGGAACACACACCTCAGTGACAACACAGGACAAGGAATGCATCTTCTCAAAACCACATTGGAAAAGTAACTAAACAAATGGACTATGACAGCCTTCAATAATTATAAGAAAAGAAACATAAAGCCCGTAGCAAACTAGCAAATTAGACAAGAATCTAATCTCCAGTGATACCACACTAGAATATTCAAACATCAAGGTTTTGATAACAACAACAACAAAATTCACAGGGCATACAAAGAAACAGGAAGTATGGTGCATTGAAAGGAACAAAATTAATTGAAAGTAACTATCCCTGAGAAATTCCAGACATTGGATATACTAGAAAAAGACTAAAATAACTGTTTTTAAGAGGCTTAATGACCCGAAGAGAAACATGGACAGAGAAATAATGGAAAACCCGAAAATCTATGATCAAAATACAAATAGCAACAAAAAGACATTATAAAAAGGAACCAAAGAGAAATTTTGGAGCTGTAAAGTACAACAACTGAAACGGAAAATTAACTAGAAGGGTTCAACAAATTATCTGATCAGGCAGAGGAAACAATCCGCCAAGATGAAGACAGGAAATTTTAAATTATCCCGTCTGAGGAACAGAAAGAAAAAGCATGAAGAAAAGTGAATATGCCCAAGAGCCCTGAGACACCATCAAGTGGAACAACATATAGATGATGGGAGTCAAACAGAAAGGAGAAGAAAGATTATTGGAAACATTAAGGGCCGAAACCTTCCCAAATTTGAAGAAAGACAATGAACCTACAAATCCAAAAAACTCAAAAACTTCCAAGTACTGTAAATTCACAGAGATCTTCACTGAAAGACATTATAATCAAACTACTGAAAGTCACAATGAGGGAATCTTAAAAGCAGTGAGAAAATCAACACGTGCAAGGGACACTCAATGACATTCTCAACTGATAATTTGATAATTATCAACTGATAATCAACTGAAGGCAGTGGGATGATACAGTTGTAATGCGGAAAGAAAGAAACTTGTCAACTGAGATTTGTATATTCAGAAAAACTGTGCTCCAAAAATTATGATATACCCAGATTAAGAAAAAAAAACCCACGGAGCTTGTTACCACTACACCTGGTCTACAAGAAAGTGGTCTACAAGGCTGCGAAATTATACTCAACATCACGAGTCATTAGAGAAATACAAATCAAAACCACAATGAGATATCATCTCATAGCCATTATGATGGCCACTGTAGGAAAAACAAAAAATAAGGTGTATTGAGGATGTGTAGAAACTGGAACCCTTATGTCCAATTGCTGGCAAAGTGAAATGGTGGGACCGCTATGGAAAACAGTATGACAGTTCCTCAAGAAATTGAAACTTGTTTTTAAAAATTACAAAGACAATTACCTTATGATTCAGCAATCCTACTTCTGGCTATATAAACAAACAAATTGAAAACAAGATCTCTAAAACCTACTTGCACACCCATGTTCACTGCAGCAATAGTCATAATAACCAAGAGGTGGAAACCACACGAATAGCCATCAGTAGATGAATGAATAAAGAAAATGTGGTCTAGCCATACAATGGAATATTATTTAGTCTTTAAAAAGAAGGACATCCTGTCACTTGCTACAACATGGATGAACTTTGACATTAGGCGAAAAGGAATAAACCAGTCACAAAAAGACCAATACTGTATGATTTCACTTCTATAAGGTATCTAAAGTAGTCAAATTTCTAGCAATAGAAAGTACAATGGTGGTTGCCAGAGGCTGGGTGAGGGGGAAATATATTGTGGTGAATATACTTAAAAATACTGAACGGTACAGTTAAAAAGGATTAAGATTATTAATTTTTATAATAAAGTAATATTGTGAGGTTAATAAACCAATTTATGATTTTTAAATATTTTTAAACCACTGTATTGTTCACCAAAAAGTAAACCGTTGAAACAGCATATAGGGTGACATGAGCAAATTGACAGAATAGCAGATCCAACCTCTTATGCCCACACAGAAACAACAAGAAACAAACTGCAAAACCATGTGTGTCATAAACCTGGAAAACGGTCAAAGATTTACAGGAACCAAGAACATGCTGAATTAAAAAAAAAAAAAAAGGCAAGTTGAAAACTTCAGGAAATATTTGTGGCATTTTTACTTGCTGTTGTCCCACACCTTTTCCAGCATAGGACCGTCTTGGAAGAGTGCTAGCCTGTGCTTTGGGCACCTACTGTCTGGTTCCGAGCGAGCAGAGCAGCCTCTAGTCACAAATTCTTGCTTATATCTGTGGTAACCTGTCTAAAGGATACTTGAAGGACTTACAGAAGGATTTCATCTCTGTTGTACCTAACTCAGAACTCAGGCTGGAAAAGTAGTTGGCTTTGATTGAAAATACTGCAAGGAGAACTAACAACCCATAAACACCTGGGGGGAAATGTTACAGTCAAAATATATAACAGTCAAGATACCTAAAGCATGGGAGGAAAAGCTGGGGGACATTCCTTGGCAGATTAAGACATTCAAAAAAGTCGTGTAGGTCTTCCCTGGTGGTGCAGTGGTTAAGTATCTGCCTGCCAATGCAGGGGACACGGGTCTGCGCCCTCTTCTGGGAAGGTCCCACATGCCACGGGGCAACTAAGCCCGTGCGCCACAACTACTGAGCCTGTGCTCTAGATCCCACAAGCCACAACTCCTGAAGCCCATGTGCCTAGAGCCCGTGCTCAGCGACAAGACAAGCCACCACAACGAGAAGCACGCACACCGCAAACGAAGAGTAGCCTCCGCTCGCTGCAACTAAAGAAATCCCGTGCACAGCAACAAACACCCAAAGCAGCCAAAACAAAAACGAAAACAAAAACATGTACATGGGGTAATTTAGGTAATGGAGGCTATGAGCATGCCTAGATTAAGACACATTTAGAAAAGGGTTGAGGAGACCCCAAATTTCCACTTCACAGTTATCCCTAGGTTCAGGGCAAGCATGGTATTGAAGGAGGGCCCCAACACAGAACTGGACCTGCAAAGACTGGAAGAGGTTTTTCTTCTTTTGGGTTGGCTTGTTGTTAGTTATTTTTGTAACCTTCTGGCATTCAAGGAAATCTCTGTCAAAAGAATAGGGGAACGTGAGCTAAAGGAACACACACCTCAGTGACAACACAGGACAAGGAATGCATCTTCTCAAAACCACATTGGAAAAGTAACTAAACAAATGGACTACGACAGCCTTCAATAATTATAAGAAAAGAAACATAAAGCCCGTAGCAAACTAGCAAATTAGACAAGAATCTAATCTCCAGTGATACCACACTAGAATATTCAAACATCAAGGTTTTGATAACAACAACAACAAAATTCACAGGGCATACAAAGAAACAGGAAGTATGGTGCATTGAAAGGAACAAAATTAATTGAAAGTAACTATCCCTGAGAAATTCCAGACATTGGATATACTAGAAAAAGACTAAAATAACTGTTTTTAAGAGGCTTAATGACCCGAAGAGAAACATGGACAGAGAAATAATGGAAAACCCGAAAATCTATGATCAAAATACAAATAGCAACAAAAAAGACATTATAAAAAGGAACCAAAGAGAAATTTTGGAGCTGTAAAGTACAACAACTGAAACGGAAAATTAACTAGAAGGGTTCAACAAATTATCTGATCAGGCAGAGGAAACAATCCGCCAAGATGAAGACAGGAAATTTTAAATTATCCCGTCTGAGGAACAGAAAGAAAAAGCATGAAGAAAAGTGAATATGCCCAAGAGCCCTGAGACACCATCAAGTGGAACAACATATAGATGATGGGAGTCAAACAGAAAGGAGAAGAAAGATTATTGGAAACATTAAGGGCCGAAACCTTCCCAAATTTGAAGAAAGACAATGAACCTACAAATCCAAAAAACTCAAAAACTTCCAAGTACTGTAAATTCACAGAGATCTTCACTGAAAGACATTATAATCAAACTACTGAAAGTCACAATGAGGGAATCTTAAAAGCAGTGAGAAAATCAACACGTGCAAGGGACACTCAATGACATTCTCAACTGATAATTTGATAATTATCAACTGACAATCAACTGAAGGCAGTGGGATGATACAGTTGTAATGCGGAAAGAAAGAAACTTGTCAACTGAGATTTGTATATTCAGAAAAACTGTGCTCCAAAAATTATGATATACCCAGATTAAGAAAAAAAAACCCACGGAGCTTGTTACCACTACACCTCGTCTACAAGAAAGTGGTCTACAAGGCTGCGAAATTATACTCAACATCACGAGTCATTAGAGAAATACAAATCAAAACCACAATGAGATATCATCTCATAGCCATTATGATGGCCACTGTAGGAAAAACAAAAAATAAGGTGTATTGAGGATGTGTAGAAACTGGAACCCTTATGTCCAATTGCTGGCAAAGTGAAATGGTGGGGCCGCTATGGAAAACAGTATGACAGTTCCTCAAGAAATTGAAACTTGTTTTTAAAAATTACAAAGACAATTACCTTATGATTCAGCAATCCTACTTCTGGCTATATACACAAACAAATTGAAAACAAGATCTCTAAAACCTACTTGCACACCCATGTTCACTGCAGCAATAGTCATAATAACCAAGAGGTGGAAACCACACGAATAGCCATCAGTAGATGAATGAATAAAGAAAATGTGGTCTAGCCATACAATGGAATATTATTTAGTCTTTAAAAAGAAGGACATCCTGTCACTTGCTACAACATGGATGAACTTTGACATTAGGCGAAAAGGAATAAACCAGTCACAAAAAGACCAATACTGTATGATTTCACTTCTATAAGGTATCTAAAGTAGTCAAATTTCTAGCAATAGAAAGTACAATGGTGGTTGCCAGAGGCTGGGTGAGGGGGAAATATATTGTGGTGAATATACTTAAAAATACTGAACGGTACAGTTAAAAAGGATTAAGATTATTAATTTTTATAATAAAGTAATATTGTGAGGTTAATAAACCAATTTATGATTTTTAAATATTTTTAAACCACTGTATTGTTCACCAAAAAGTAAACCGTTGAAACAGCATATAGGGTGACATGAGCAAATTGACAGAATAGCAGATCCAACCTCTTATGCCCACACAGAAACAACAAGAAACAAACTGCAAAACCATGTGTGTCATAAACCTGGAAAACGGTCAAAGATTTACAGGAACCAAGAACATGCTGAATTTAAAAAAAAAAAAAAAAAAGGCAAGTTGAAAACTTCAGGAAATATTTGTGGCATTTTTACTTGCTGTTGTCCCACACCTTTTCCAGCATAGGACCGTCTTGGAAGAGTGCTAGCCTGTGCTTTGGGCACCTACTGTCTGGTTCCGAGCGAGGAGAGCAGCCTCTAGTCACAAATTCTTGCTTATATCTGTGGTAACCTGTCTAAAGGATACTTGAAGGACTTACAGAAGGATTTCATCTCTGTTGTACCTAACTCAGAACTCAGGCTGGAAAAGTAGTTGGCTTTGATTGAAAATACTGCAAGGAGAACTAACAACCCATAAACACCTGGGGGGAAATGTTACAGTCAAAATATATAACAGTCAAGATACCTAAAGCATGGGAGGAAAAGCTGGGGCACATTCCTTGGCAGATTAAGACATTCAAAAAAGTCGTGTAGGTCTTCCCTGGTGGTGCAGTGGTTAAGTATCTGCCTGCCAATGCAGGGGACACAGGTCTGCGCCCTCTTCTGGGAAGGTCCCACATGCCACGGGGCAACTAAGCCCGTGCGCCACAACTACTGAGCCTGTGCTCTAGATCCCACAAGCCACAACTCCTGAAGCCCATGTGCCTAGAGCCCGTGCTCAGCGACAAGACAAGCCACCACAACGAGAAGCACGCACACCGCAAATGAAGAGTAGCCTCCGCTCGCTGCAACTAAAGAAATCCCGTGCACAGCAACAAACACCCAAAGCAGCCAAAACAAAAACGAAAACAAAAACATGTACATGGGGTAATTTAGGTAATGGAGGCTATGAGCATGCCTAGATTAAGACACATTTAGAAAAGGGTTGAGGAGACCGCAAATTTCCACTTCACAGTTATCCCTAGGTTCAGGGCAAGCATGGTATTGAAGGAGGGCCCCAACACAGAACTGGACCTGCAAAGACTGGAAGAGGTTTTTCTTCTTTTGGGTTGGCTTGTTGTTAGTTATTTTTGTAACCTTCTGGCATTCAAGGAAATCTCTGTCAAAAGAATAGGTGAACGTGAGCTAAAGGAACACACACCTCAGTGACAACACAGGACAAGGAATGCATCTTCTCAAAACCACATTGGAAAAGTAACTAAACAAATGGACTACGACAGCCTTCAATAATTATAAGAAAAGAAACATAAAGCCCGTAGCAAACTAGCGAATTAGACAAGAATCTAATCTCCAGTGATACCACACTAGAATATTCAAACATCAAGGTTTTGATAACAACAACAACAAAATTCACAGGGCATACAAAGAAACAGGAAGTATGGTGCATTGAAAGGAACAAAATTAATTGAAAGTAACTATCCCTGAGAAATTCCAGACATTGGATATACTAGAAAAAGACTAAAATAACTGTTTTTAAGAGGCTTAATGACCCGAAGAGAAACATGGACAGAGAAATAATGGAAAACCCGAAAATCTATGATCAAAATACAAATAGCAACAAAAAGACATTATAAAAAGGAACCAAAGAGAAATTTTGGAGCTGTAAAGTACAACAACTGAAACGGAAAATTAACTAGAAGGGTTCAACAAATTATCTGATCAGGCAGAGGAAACAATCCGCCAAGATGAAGACAGGAAATTTTAAATTATCCCGTCTGAGGAACAGAAAGAAAAAGCATGAAGAAAAGTGAATATGCCCAAGAGCCCTGAGACACCATCAAGTGGAACAACATATAGATGATGGGAGTCAAACAGAAAGGAGAAGAAAGATTATTGGAAACATTAAGGGCCGAAACCTTCCCAAATTTGAAGAAAGACAATGAACCTACAAATCCAAAAAACTCAAAAACTTCCAAGTACTGTAAATTCACAGAGATCTTCACTGAAAGACATTATAATCAAACTACTGAAAGTCACAATGAGGGAATCTTAAAAGCAGTGAGAAAATCAACACGTGCAAGGGACACTCAATGACATTCTCAACTGATAATTTGATAATTATCAACTGATAATCAACTGAAGGCAGTGGGATGATACAGTTGTAATGCGGAAAGAAAGAAACTTGTCAACTGAGATTTGTATATTCAGAAAAACTGTGCTCCAAAAATTATGATATACCCAGATTAAGAAAAAAAAACCCACGGAGCTTGTTACCACTACACCTGGTCTACAAGAAAGTGGTCTACAAGGCTGCGAAATTATACTCAACATCACGAGTCATTAGAGAAATACAAATCAAAACCACAATGAGATATCATCTCATAGCCATTATGATGGCCACTGTAGGAAAAACAAAAAATAAGGTGTATTGAGGATGTGTAGAAACTGGAACCCTTATGTCCAATTGCTGGCAAAGTGAAATGGTGGGACCGCTATGGAAAACAGTATGACAGTTCCTCAAGAAATTGAAACTTGTTTTTAAAAATTACAAAGACAATTACCTTATGATTCAGCAATCCTACTTCTGGCTATATAAACAAACAAATTGAAAACAAGATCTCTAAAACCTACTTGCACACCCATGTTCACTGCATCAATAGTCATAATAACCAAGAGGTGGAAACCACACGAATAGCCATCAGTAGATGAACGAATAAAGAAAATGTGGTCTAGCCATACAATGGAATATTATTTAGTCTTTAAAAAGAAGGACACCCTGTCACTTGCTACAACATGGATGAACTTTGACATTAGGCGAAAAGGAATAAACCAGTCACAAAAAGACCAATACTGTATGATTTCACTTCTATAAGGTATCTAAAGTAGTCAAATTTCTAGCAATAGAAAGTACAATGGTGGTTGCCAGAGGCTGGGTGAGGGGGAAATATATTGTGGTGAATATACTTAAAAATACTGAACGGTACAGTTAAAAAGGATTAAGATTATTAATTTTTATAATAAAGTAATATTGTGAGGTTAATAAACCAATTTATGATTTTTAAATATTTTTAAACCACTGTATTGTTCACCAAAAAGTAAACCGTTGAAACAGCATATAGGGTGACATGAGCAAATTGACAGAATAGCAGATCCAACCTCTTATGCCCACACAGAAACAACAAGAAACAAACTGCAAAACCATGTGTGTCATAAACCTGGAAAACGGTCAAAGATTTACAGGAACCAAGAACATGCTGAATTTAAAAAAAAAAAAAAGGCAAGTTGAAAACTTCAGGAAATATTTGTGGCATTTTTACTTGCTGTTGTCCCACACCTTTTCCAGCATAGGACCGTCTTGGAAGAGTGCTAGCCTGTGCTTTGGGCACCTACTGTCTGGTTCCGAGCGAGCAGAGCAGCCTCTAGTCACAAATTCTTGCTTATATCTGTGGTAACCTGTCTAAAGGATACTTGAAGGACTTACAGAAGGATTTCATCTCTGTTGTACCTAACTCAGAACTCAGGCTGGAAAAGTAGTTGGCTTTGATTGAAAATACTGCAAGGAGAACTAACAACCCATAAACACCTGGGGGGAAATGTTACAGTCAAAATATATAACAGTCAAGATACCTAAAGCATGGGAGGAAAAGCTGGGGGACATTCCTTGGCAGATTAAGACATTCAAAAAAGTCGTGTAGGTCTTCCCTGGTGGTGCAGTGGTTAAGTATCTGCCTGCCAATGCAGGGGACACGGGTCTGCGCCCTCTTCTGGGAAGGTCCCACATGCCACGGGGCAACTAAGCCCGTGCGCCACAACTACTGAGCCTGTGCTCTAGATCCCACAAGCCACAACTCCTGAAGCCCATGTGCCTAGAGCCCGTGCTCAGCGACAAGACAAGCCACCACAACGAGAAGCACGCACACCGCAAACGAAGAGTAGCCTCCGCTCGCTGCAACTAAAGAAATCCCGTGCACAGCAACAAACACCCAAAGCAGCCAAAACAAAAACGAAAACAAAAAAATGTACATGGGGTAATTTAGGTAATGGAGGCTATGAGCATGCCTAGATTAAGACACATTTAGAAAAGGGTTGAGGAGACCCCAAATTTCCACTTCACAGTTATCCCTAGGTTCAGGGCAAGCATGGTATTGAAGGAGGGCCCCAACACAGAACTGGACCTGCAAAGACTGGAAGAGGTTTTTCTTCTTTTGGGTTGGCTTGTTGTTAGTTATTTTTGTAACCTTCTGGCATTCAAGGAAATCTCTGTCAAAAGAATAGGGGAACGTGAGCTAAAGGAACACACACCTCAGTGACAACACAGGACAAGGAATGCATCTTCTCAAAACCACATTGGAAAAGTAACTAAACAAATGGACTACGACAGCCTTCAATAATTATAAGAAAAGAAACATAAAGCCCGTAGCAAACTAGCGAATTAGACAAGAATCTAATCTCCAGTGATACCACACTAGAATATTCAAACATCAAGGTTTTGATAACAACAACAACAAAATTCACAGGGCATACAAAGAAACAGGAAGTATGGTGCATTGAAAGGAACAAAATTAATTGAAAGTAACTATCCCTGAGAAATTCCAGACATTGGATATACTAGAAAAAGACTAAAATAACTGTTTTTAAGAGGCTTAATGACCCGAAGAGAAACATGGACAGAGAAATAATGGAAAACCCGAAAATCTATGATCAAAATACAAATAGCAACAAAAAAGACATTATAAAAAGGAACCAAAGAGAAATTTTGGAGCTGTAAAGTACAACAACTGAAACGGAAAATTAACTAGAAGGGTTCAACAAATTATCTGATCAGGCAGAGGAAACAATCCGCCAAGATGAAGACAGGAAATTTTAAATTATCCCGTCTGAGGAACAGAAAGAAAAAGCATGAAGAAAAGTGAATATGCCCAAGAGCCCTGAGACACCATCAAGTGGAACAACATATAGATGATGGGAGTCAAACAGAAAGGAGAAGAAAGATTATTGGAAACATTAAGGGCCGAAACCTTCCCAAATTTGAAGAAAGACAATGAACCTACAAATCCAAAAAACTCAAAAACTTCCAAGTACTGTAAATTCACAGAGATCTTCACTGAAAGACATTATAATCAAACTACTGAAAGTCACAATGAGGGAATCTTAAAAGCAGTGAGAAAATCAACACGTGCAAGGGACACTCAATGACATTCTCAACTGATAATTTGATAATTATCAACTGACAATCAACTGAAGGCAGTGGGATGATACAGTTGTAATGCGGAAAGAAAGAAACTTGTCAACTGAGATTTGTATATTCAGAAAAACTGTGCTCCAAAAATTATGATATACCCAGATTAAGAAAAAAAAACCCACGGAGCTTGTTACCACTACACCTCGTCTACAAGAAAGTGGTCTACAAGGCTGCGAAATTATACTCAACATCACGAGTCATTAGAGAAATACAAATCAAAACCACAATGAGATATCATCTCATAGCCATTATGATGGCCACTGTAGGAAAAACAAAAAATAAGGTGTATTGAGGATGTGTAGAAACTGGAACCCTTATGTCCAATTGCTGGCAAAGTGAAATGGTGGGGCCGCTATGGAAAACAGTATGACAGTTCCTCAAGAAATTGAAACTTGTTTTTAAAAATTACAAAGACAATTACCTTATGATTCAGCAATCCTGCTTCTGGCTATATACACAAACAAATTGAAAACAAGATCTCTAAAACCTACTTGCACACCCATGTTCACTGCAGCAATAGTCATAATAACCAAGAGGTGGAAACCACACGAATAGCCATCAGTAGATGAATGAATAAAGAAAATGTGGTCTAGCCATACAATGGAATATTATTTAGTCTTTAAAAAGAAGGACATCCTGTCACTTGCTACAACATGGATGAACTTTGACATTAGGCGAAAAGGAATAAACCAGTCACAAAAAGACCAATACTGTATGATTTCACTTCTATAAGGTATCTAAAGTAGTCAAATTTCTAGCAATAGAAAGTACAATGGTGGTTGCCAGAGGCTGGGTGAGGGGGAAATATATTGTGGTGAATATACTTAAAAATACTGAACGGTACAGTTAAAAAGGATTAAGATTATTAATTTTTATAATAAAGTAATATTGTGAGGTTAATAAACCAATTTATGATTTTTAAATATTTTTAAACCACTGTATTGTTCACCAAAAAGTAAACCGTTGAAACAGCATATAGGGTGACATGAGCAAATTGACAGAATAGCAGATCCAACCTCTTATGCCCACACAGAAACAACAAGAAACAAACTGCAAAACCATGTGTGTCATAAACCTGGAAAACGATCAAAGGTTTACAGGAACCAAGAACATGCTGAATTTAAAAAAAAAAAAAAGGCAAGTTGAAAACTTCAGGAAATATTTGTGGCATTTTTACTTGCTGTTGTCCCACACCTTTTCCAGCATAGGACCGTCTTGGAAGAGTGCTAGCCTGTGCTTTGGGCACCTACTGTCTGGTTCCGAGCGAGGAGAGCAGCCTCTAGTCACAAATTCTTGCTTATATCTGTGGTAACCTGTCTAAAGGATACTTGAAGGACTTACAGAAGGATTTCATCTCTGTTGTACCTAACTCAGAACTCAGGCTGGAAAAGTAGTTGGCTTTGATTGAAAATACTGCAAGGAGAACTAACAACCCATAAACACCTGGGGGGAAATGTTACAGTCAAAATATATAACAGTCAAGATACCTAAAGCATGGGAGGAAAAGCTGGGGCACATTCCTTGGCAGATTAAGACATTCAAAAAAGTCGTGTAGGTCTTCCCTGGTGGTGCAGTGGTTAAGTATCTGCCTGCCAATGCAGGGGACACGGGTCTGCGCCCTCTTCTGGGAAGGTCCCACATGCCACGGGGCAACTAAGCCCGTGCGCCACAACTACTGAGCCTGTGCTCTAGATCCCACAAGCCACAACTCCTGAAGCCCATGTGCCTAGAGCCCGTGCTCAGCGACAAGACAAGCCACCACAACGAGAAGCACGCACACCGCAAACGAAGAGTAGCCTCCGCTCGCTGCAACTAAAGAAATCCCGTGCACAGCAACAAACACCCGAAGCAGCCAAAACAAAAACGAAAACAAAAACATGTACATGGGGTAATTTAGGTAATGGAGGCTATGAGCATGCCTAGATTAAGACACATTTAGAAAAGGGTTGAGGAGACCGCAAATTTCCACTTCACAGTTATCCCTAGGTTCAGGGCAAGCATGGTATTGAAGGAGGGCCCCAACACAGAACTGGACCTGCAAAGACTGGAAGAGGTTTTTCTTCTTTTGGGTTGGCTTGTTGTTAGTTATTTTTGTAACCTTCTGGCATTCAAGGAAATCTCTGTCAAAAGAATAGGTGAACGTGAGCTAAAGGAACACACACCTCAGTGACAACACAGGACAAGGAATGCATCTTCTCAAAACCACATTGGAAAAGTAACTAAACAAATGGACTATGACAGCCTTCAATAATTATAAGAAAAGAAACATAAAGCCCGTAGCAAACTAGCAAATTAGACAAGAATCTAATCTCCAGTGATACCACACTAGAATATTCAAACATCAAGGTTTTGATAACAACAACAACAAAATTCACAGGGCATACAAAGAAACAGGAAGTATGGTGCATTGAAAGGAACAAAATTAATTGAAAGTAACTATCCCTGAGAAATTCCAGACATTGGATATACTAGAAAAAGACTAAAATAACTGTTTTTAAGAGGCTTAATGACCCGAAGAGAAACATGGACAGAGAAATAATGGAAAACCCGAAAATCTATGATCAAAATACAAATAGCAACAAAAAGACGTTATAAAAAGGAACCAAAGAGAAATTTTGGAGCTGTAAAGTACAACAACTGAAACGGAAAATTAACTAGAAGGGTTCAACAAATTATCTGATCAGGCAGAGGAAACAATCCGCCAAGATGAAGACAGGAAATTTTAAATTATCCCGTCTGAGGAACAGAAAGAAAAAGCATGAAGAAAAGTGAATATGCCCAAGAGCCCTGAGACACCATCAAGTGGAACAACATATAGATGATGGGAGTCAAACAGAAAGGAGAAGAAAGATTATTGGAAACATTAAGGGCCGAAACCTTCCCAAATTTGAAGAAAGACAATGAACCTACAAATCCAAAAAACTCAAAAACTTCCAAGTACTGTAAATTCACAGAGATCTTCACTGAAAGACATTATAATCAAACTACTGAAAGTCACAATGAGGGAATCTTAAAAGCAGTGAGAAAATCAACACGTGCAAGGGACACTCAATGACATTCTCAACTGATAATTTGATAATTATCAACTGATAATCAACTGAAGGCAGTGGGATGATACAGTTGTAATGCGGAAAGAAAGAAACTTGTCAACTGAGATTTGTATATTCAGAAAAACTGTGCTCCAAAAATTATGATATACCCAGATTAAGAAAAAAAAAACCCACGGAGCTTGTTACCACTACACCTGGTCTACAAGAAAGTGGTCTACAAGGCTGCGAAATTATACTCAACATCACGAGTCATTAGAGAAATACAAATCAAAACCACAATGAGATATCATCTCATAGCCATTATGATGGCCACTGTAGGAAAAACAAAAAATAAGGTGTATTGAGGATGTGTAGAAACTGGAACCCTTATGTCCAATTGCTGGCAAAGTGAAATGGTGGGGCCGCTATGGAAAACAGTATGACAGTTCCTCAAGAAATTGAAACTTGTTTTTAAAAATTACAAAGACAATTACCTTATGATTCAGCAATCCTGCTTCTGGCTATATACACAAACAAATTGAAAACAAGATCTCTAAAACCTACTTGCACACCCATGTTCACTGCAGCAATAGTCATAATAACCAAGAGGTGGAAACCACACGAATAGCCATCAGTAGATGAATGAATAAAGAAAATGTGGTCTAGCCATACAATGGAATATTATTTAGTCTTTAAAAAGAAGGACATCCTGTCACTTGCTACAACATGGATGAACTTTGACATTAGGCGAAAAGGAATAAACCAGTCACAAAAAGACCAATACTGTATGATTTCACTTCTATAAGGTATCTAAAGTAGTCAAATTTCTAGCAATAGAAAGTACAATGGTGGTTGCCAGAGGCTGGGTGAGGGGGAAATATATTGTGGTGAATATACTTAAAAATACTGAACGGTACAGTTAAAAAGGATTAAGATTATTAATTTTTATAATAAAGTA
The DNA here is from genome assembly GCF_964165515.1 of Mesoplodon bidens. Lineage (NCBI taxonomy): Eukaryota > Metazoa > Chordata > Mammalia > Artiodactyla > Ziphiidae > Mesoplodon > Mesoplodon bidens. The sequence goes on from NC_138162.1 coordinate 111,462,011, forward strand.
ATATTGTGAGGTTAATAAACCAATTTATGATTTTTAACTATTTTTAAACCACTGTATTGTTCACCAAAAAGTAAACCGTTGAAACAGCATATAGGGTGACATGAGCAAATTGACAGAATAGCAGATCCAACCTCTTATGCCCACACAGAAACAACAAGAAACAAACTGCAAAACCATGTGTGTCATAAACCTGGAAAACGGTCAAAGATTTACAGGAACCAAGAACATGCTGAATTAAAAAAAAAAAAAAAGGCAAGTTGAAAACTTCAGGAAATATTTGTGGCATTTTTACTTGCTGTTGTCCCACACCTTTTCCAGCATAGGACCGTCTTGGAAGAGTGCTAGCCTGTGCTTTGGGCACCTACTGTCTGGTTCCGAGCGAGCAGAGCAGCCTCTAGTCACAAATTCTTGCTTATATCTGTGGTAACCTGTCTAAAGGATACTTGAAGGACTTACAGAAGGATTTCATCTCTGTTGTACCTAACTCAGAACTCAGGCTGGAAAAGTAGTTGGCTTTGATTGAAAATACTGCAAGGAGAACTAACAACCCATAAACACCTGGGGGGAAATGTTACAGTCAAAATATATAACAGTCAAGATACCTAAAGCATGGGAGGAAAAGCTGGGGGACATTCCTTGGCAGATTAAGACATTCAAAAAAGTCGTGTAGGTCTTCCCTGGTGGTGCAGTGGTTAAGTATCTGCCTGCCAATGCAGGGGACACGGGTCTGCGCCCTCTTCTGGGAAGGTCCCACATGCCACGGGGCAACTAAGCCCGTGCGCCACAACTACTGAGCCTGTGCTCTAGATCCCACAAGCCACAACTCCTGAAGCCCATGTGCCTAGAGCCCGTGCTCAGCGACAAGACAAGCCACCACAACGAGAAGCACGCACACCGCAAACGAAGAGTAGCCTCCGCTCGCTGCAACTAAAGAAATCCCGTGCACAGCAACAAACACCCAAAGCAGCCAAAACAAAAACGAAAACAAAAACATGTACATGGGGTAATTTAGGTAATGGAGGCTATGAGCATGCCTAGATTAAGACACATTTAGAAAAGGGTTGAGGAGACCCCAAATTTCCACTTCACAGTTATCCCTAGGTTCAGGGCAAGCATGGTATTGAAGGAGGGCCCCAACACAGAACTGGACCTGCAAAGACTGGAAGAGGTTTTTCTTCTTTTGGGTTGGCTTGTTGTTAGTTATTTTTGTAACCTTCTGGCATTCAAGGAAATCTCTGTCAAAAGAATAGGGGAACGTGAGCTAAAGGAACACACACCTCAGTGACAACACAGGACAAGGAATGCATCTTCTCAAAACCACATTGGAAAAGTAACTAAACAAATGGACTACGACAGCCTTCAATAATTATAAGAAAAGAAACATAAAGCCCGTAGCAAACTAGCAAATTAGACAAGAATCTAATCTCCAGTGATACCACACTAGAATATTCAAACATCAAGGTTTTGATAACAACAACAACAAAATTCACAGGGCATACAAAGAAACAGGAAGTATGGTGCATTGAAAGGAACAAAATTAATTGAAAGTAACTATCCCTGAGAAATTCCAGACATTGGATATACTAGAAAAAGACTAAAATAACTGTTTTTAAGAGGCTTAATGACCCGAAGAGAAACATGGACAGAGAAATAATGGAAAACCCGAAAATCTATGATCAAAATACAAATAGCAACAAAAAAGACATTATAAAAAGGAACCAAAGAGAAATTTTGGAGCTGTAAAGTACAACAACTGAAACGGAAAATTAACTAGAAGGGTTCAACAAATTATCTGATCAGGCAGAGGAAACAATCCGCCAAGATGAAGACAGGAAATTTTAAATTATCCCGTCTGAGGAACAGAAAGAAAAAGCATGAAGAAAAGTGAATATGCCCAAGAGCCCTGAGACACCATCAAGTGGAACAACATATAGATGATGGGAGTCAAACAGAAAGGAGAAGAAAGATTATTGGAAACATTAAGGGCCGAAACCTTCCCAAATTTGAAGAAAGACAATGAACCTACAAATCCAAAAAACTCAAAAACTTCCAAGTACTGTAAATTCACAGAGATCTTCACTGAAAGACATTATAATCAAACTACTGAAAGTCACAATGAGGGAATCTTAAAAGCAGTGAGAAAATCAACACGTGCAAGGGACACTCAATGACATTCTCAACTGATAATTTGATAATTATCAACTGATAATCAACTGAAGGCAGTGGGATGATACAGTTGTAATGCGGAAAGAAAGAAACTTGTCAACTGAGATTTGTATATTCAGAAAAACTGTGCTCCAAAAATTATGATATACCCAGATTAAGAAAAAAAAACCCACGGAGCTTGTTACCACTACACCTGGTCTACAAGAAAGTGGTCTACAAGGCTGCGAAATTATACTCAACATCACGAGTCATTAGAGAAATACAAATCAAAACCACAATGAGATATCATCTCATAGCCATTATGATGGCCACTGTAGGAAAAACAAAAAATAAGGTGTATTGAGGATGTGTAGAAACTGGAACCCTTATGTCCAATTGCTGGCAAAGTGAAATGGTGGGGCCGCTATGGAAAACAGTATGACAGTTCCTCAAGAAATTGAAACTTGTTTTTAAAAATTACAAAGACAATTACCTTATGATTCAGCAATCCTGCTTCTGGCTATATACACAAACAAATTGAAAACAAGATCTCTAAAACCTACTTGCACACCCATGTTCACTGCAGCAATAGTCATAATAACCAAGAGGTGGAAACCACACGAATAGCCATCAGTAGATGAATGAATAAAGAAAATGTGGTCTAGCCATACAATGGAATATTATTTAGTCTTTAAAAAGAAGGACATCCTGTCACTTGCTACAACATGGATGAACTTTGACATTAGGCGAAAAGGAATAAACCAGTCACAAAAAGACCAATACTGTATGATTTCACTTCTATAAGGTATCTAAAGTAGTCAAATTTCTAGCAATAGAAAGTACAATGGTGGTTGCCAGAGGCTGGGTGAGGGGGAAATATATTGTGGTGAATATACTTAAAAATACTGAACGGTACAGTTAAAAAGGATTAAGATTATTAATTTTTATAATAAAGTAATATTGTGAGGTTAATAAACCAATTTATGATTTTTAACTATTTTTAAACCACTGTATTGTTCACCAAAAAGTAAACCGTTGAAACAGCATATAGGGTGACATGAGCAAATTGACAGAATAGCAGATCCAACCTCTTATGCCCACACAGAAACAACAAGAAACAAACTGCAAAACCATGTGTGTCATAAACCTGGAAAACGGTCAAAGATTTACAGGAACCAAGAACATGCTGAATTTAAAAAAAAAAAAAAGGCAAGTTGAAAACTTCAGGAAATATTTGTGGCATTTTTACTTGCTGTTGTCCCACACCTTTTCCAGCATAGGACCGTCTTGGAAGAGTGCTAGCCTGTGCTTTGGGCACCTACTGTCTGGTTCCGAGCGAGCAGAGCAGCCTCTAGTCACAAATTCTTGCTTATATCTGTGGTAACCTGTCTAAAGGATACTTGAAGGACTTACAGAAGGATTTCATCTCTGTTGTACCTAACTCAGAACTCAGGCTGGAAAAGTAGTTGGCTTTGATTGAAAATACTGCAAGGAGAACTAACAACCCATAAACACCTGGGGGAAAATGTTACAGTCAAAATATATAACAGTCAAGATACCTAAAGCATGGGAGGAAAAGCAGGGGGACATTCCTTGGCAGATTAAGACATTCAAAAAAGTCCGGTAGGTCTTCCCTGGTGGTGCAGTGGTTAAGTATCTGCCTGCCAATGCAGGGGACACGGGTCTGCGCCCTCTTCTGGGAAGGTCCCACATGCCACGGGGCAACTAAGCCCGTGCGCCACAACTACTGAGCCTGTGCTCTAGATCCCACAAGCCACAACTCCTGAAGCCCATGTGCCTAGAGCCCGTGCTCAGCGACAAGACAAGCCACCACAACGAGAAGCACGCACACCGCAAACGAAGAGTAGCCTCCGCTCGCTGCAACTAAAGAAATCCCGTGCACAGCAACAAACACCCAAAGCAGCCAAAACAAAAACGAAAACAAAAACATGTACATGGGGTAATTTAGGTAATGGAGGCTATGAGCATGCCTAGATTAAGACACATTTAGAAAAGGGTTGAGGAGACCCCAAATTTCCACTTCACAGTTATCCCTAGGTTCAGGGCAAGCATGGTATTGAAGGAGGGCCCCAACACAGAACTGGACCTGCAAAGACTGGAAGAGGTTTTTCTTCTTTTGGGTTGGCTTGTTGTTAGTTATTTTTGTAACCTTCTGGCATTCAAGGAAATCTCTGTCAAAAGAATAGGGGAACGTGAGCTAAAGGAACACACACCTCAGTGACAACACAGGACAAGGAATGCATCTTCTCAAAACCACATTGGAAAAGTAACTAAACAAATGGACTACGACAGCCTTCAATAATTATAAGAAAAGAAACATAAAGCCCGTAGCAAACTAGCGAATTAGACAAGAATCTAATCTCCAGTGATACCACACTAGAATATTCAAACATCAAGGTTTTGATAACAACAACAACAAAATTCACAGGGCATACAAAGAAACAGGAAGTATGGTGCATTGAAAGGAACAAAATTAATTGAAAGTAACTATCCCTGAGAAATTCCAGACATTGGATATACTAGAAAAAGACTAAAATAACTGTTTTTAAGAGGCTTAATGACCCGAAGAGAAACATGGACAGAGAAATAATGGAAAACCCGAAAATCTATGATCAAAATACAAATAGCAACAAAAAAGACATTATAAAAAGGAACCAAAGAGAAATTTTGGAGCTGTAAAGTACAACAACTGAAACGGAAAATTAACTAGAAGGGTTCAACAAATTATCTGATCAGGCAGAGGAAACAATCCGCCAAGATGAAGACAGGAAATTTTAAATTATCCCGTCTGAGGAACAGAAAGAAAAAGCATGAAGAAAAGTGAATATGCCCAAGAGCCCTGAGACACCATCAAGTGGAACAACATATAGATGATGGGAGTCAAACAGAAAGGAGAAGAAAGATTATTGGAAACATTAAGGGCCGAAACCTTCCCAAATTTGAAGAAAGACAATGAACCTACAAATCCAAAAAACTCAAAAACTTCCAAGTACTGTAAATTCACAGAGATCTTCACTGAAAGACATTATAATCAAACTACTGAAAGTCACAATGAGGGAATCTTAAAAGCAGTGAGAAAATCAACACGTGCAAGGGACACTCAATGACATTCTCAACTGATAATTTGATAATTATCAACTGATAATCAACTGAAGGCAGTGGGATGATACAGTTGTAATGCGGAAAGAAAGAAACTTGTCAACTGAGATTTGTATATTCAGAAAAACTGTGCTCCAAAAATTATGATATACCCAGATTAAGAAAAAAAAACCCACGGAGCTTGTTACCACTACACCTGGTCTACAAGAAAGTGGTCTACAAGGCTGCGAAATTATACTCAACATCACGAGTCATTAGAGAAATACAAATCAAAACCACAATGAGATATCATCTCATAGCCATTATGATGGCCACTGTAGGAAAAACAAAAAATAAGGTGTATTGAGGATGTGTAGAAACTGGAACCCTTATGTCCAATTGCTGGCAAAGTGAAATGGTGGGGCCGCTATGGAAAACAGTATGACAGTTCCTCAAGAAATTGAAACTTGTTTTTAAAAATTACAAAGACAATTACCTTATGATTCAGCAATCCTGCTTCTGGCTATATACACAAACAAATTGAAAACAAGATCTCTAAAACCTACTTGCACACCCATGTTCACTGCAGCAATAGTCATAATAACCAAGAGGTGGAAACCACACGAATAGCCATCAGTAGATGAATGAATAAAGAAAATGTGGTCTAGCCATACAATGGAATATTATTTAGTCTTTAAAAAGAAGGACATCCTGTCACTTGCTACAACATGGATGAACTTTGACATTAGGCGAAAAGGAATAAACCAGTCACAAAAAGACCAATACTGTATGATTTCACTTCTATAAGGTATCTAAAGTAGTCAAATTTCTAGCAATAGAAAGTACAATGGTGGTTGCCAGAGGCTGGGTGAGGGGGAAATATATTGTGGTGAATATACTTAAAAATACTGAACGGTACAGTTAAAAAGGATTAAGATTATTAATTTTTATAATAAAGTAATATTGTGAGGTTAATAAACCAATTTATGATTTTTAAATATTTTTAAACCACTGTATTGTTCACCAAAAAGTAAACCGTTGAAACAGCATATAGGGTGACATGAGCAAATTGACAGAATAGCAGATCCAACCTCTTATGCCCACACAGAAACAACAAGAAACAAACTGCAAAACCATGTGTGTCATAAACCTGGAAAACGGTCAAAGATTTACAGGAACCAAGAACATGCTGAATTTAAAAAAAAAAAAAAGGCAAGTTGAAAACTTCAGGAAATATTTGTGGCATTTTTACTTGCTGTTGTCCCACACCTTTTCCAGCATAGGACCGTCTTGGAAGAGTGCTAGCCTGTGCTTTGGGCACCTACTGTCTGGTTCCGAGCGAGCAGAGCAGCCTCTAGTCACAAATTCTTGCTTATATCTGTGGTAACCTGTCTAAAGGATACTTGAAGGACTTACAGAAGGATTTCATCTCTGTTGTACCTAACTCAGAACTCAGGCTGGAAAAGTAGTTGGCTTTGATTGAAAATACTGCAAGGAGAACTAACAACCCATAAACACCTGGGGGGAAATGTTACAGTCAAAATATATAACAGTCAAGATACCTAAAGCATGGGAGGAAAAGCTGGGGGACATTCCTTGGCAGATTAAGACATTCAAAAAAGTCGTGTAGGTCTTCCCTGGTGGTGCAGTGGTTAAGTATCTGCCTGCCAATGCAGGGGACACGGGTCTGCGCCCTCTTCTGGGAAGGTCCCACATGCCACGGGGCAACTAAGCCCGTGCGCCACAACTACTGAGCCTGTGCTCTAGATCCCACAAGCCACAACTCCTGAAGCCCATGTGCCTAGAGCCCGTGCTCAGCGACAAGACAAGCCACCACAACGAGAAGCACGCACACCGCAAACGAAGAGTAGCCTCCGCTCGCTGCAACTAAAGAAATCCCGTGCACAGCAACAAACACCCAAAGCAGCCAAAACAAAAACGAAAACAAAAACATGTACATGGGGTAATTTAGGTAATGGAGGCTATGAGCATGCCTAGATTAAGACACATTTAGAAAAGGGTTGAGGAGACCCCAAATTTCCACTTCACAGTTATCCCTAGGTTCAGGGCAAGCATGGTATTGAAGGAGGGCCCCAACACAGAACTGGACCTGCAAAGACTGGAAGAGGTTTTTCTTCTTTTGGGTTGGCTTGTTGTTAGTTATTTTTGTAACCTTCTGGCATTCAAGGAAATCTCTGTCAAAAGAATAGGGGAACGTGAGCTAAAGGAACACACACCTCAGTGACAACACAGGACAAGGAATGCATCTTCTCAAAACCACATTGGAAAAGTAACTAAACAAATGGACTACGACAGCCTTCAATAATTATAAGAAAAGAAACATAAAGCCCGTAGCAAACTAGCGAATTAGACAAGAATCTAATCTCCAGTGATACCACACTAGAATATTCAAACATCAAGGTTTTGATAACAACAACAACAAAATTCACAGGGCATACAAAGAAACAGGAAGTATGGTGCATTGAAAGGAACAAAATTAATTGAAAGTAACTATCCCTGAGAAATTCCAGACATTGGATATACTAGAAAAAGACTAAAATAACTGTTTTTAAGAGGCTTAATGACCCGAAGAGAAACATGGACAGAGAAATAATGGAAAACCCGAAAATCTATGATCAAAATACAAATAGCAACAAAAAAGACATTATAAAAAGGAACCAAAGAGAAATTTTGGAGCTGTAAAGTACAACAACTGAAACGGAAAATTAACTAGAAGGGTTCAACAAATTATCTGATCAGGCAGAGGAAACAATCCGCCAAGATGAAGACAGGAAATTTTAAATTATCCCGTCTGAGGAACAGAAAGAAAAAGCATGAAGAAAAGTGAATATGCCCAAGAGCCCTGAGACACCATCAAGTGGAACAACATATAGATGATGGGAGTCAAACAGAAAGGAGAAGAAAGATTATTGGAAACATTAAGGGCCGAAACCTTCCCAAATTTGAAGAAAGACAATGAACCTACAAATCCAAAAAACTCAAAAACTTCCAAGTACTGTAAATTCACAGAGATCTTCACTGAAAGACATTATAATCAAACTACTGAAAGTCACAATGAGGGAATCTTAAAAGCAGTGAGAAAATCAACACGTGCAAGGGACACTCAATGACATTCTCAACTGATAATTTGATAATTATCAACTGACAATCAACTGAAGGCAGTGGGATGATACAGTTGTAATGCGGAAAGAAAGAAACTTGTCAACTGAGATTTGTATATTCAGAAAAACTGTGCTCCAAAAATTATGATATACCCAGATTAAGAAAAAAAAACCCACGGAGCTTGTTACCACTACACCTGGTCTACAAGAAAGTGGTCTACAAGGCTGCGAAATTATACTCAACATCACGAGTCATTAGAGAAATACAAATCAAAACCACAATGAGATTTCATCTCATAGCCATTATGATGGCCACTGTAGGAAAAACAAAAAATAAGGTGTATTGAGGATGTGTAGAAACTGGAACCCTTATGTCCAATTGCTGGCAAAGTGAAATGGTGGGGCCGCTATGGAAAACAGTATGACAGTTCCTCAAGAAATTGAAACTTGTTTTTAAAAATTACAAAGACAATTACCTTATGATTCAGCAATCCTACTTCTGGCTATATACACAAACAAATTGAAAACAAGATCTCTAAAACCTACTTGCACACCCATGTTCACTGCAGCAATAGTCATAATAACCAAGAGGTGGAAACCACACGAATAGCCATCAGTAGATGAATGAATAAAGAAAATGTGGTCTAGCCATACAATGGAATATTATTTAGTCTTTAAAAAGAAGGACATCCTGTCACTTGCTACAACATGGATGAACTTTGACATTAGGCGAAAAGGAATAAACCAGTCACAAAAAGACCAATACTGTATGATTTCACTTCTATAAGGTATCTAAAGTAGTCAAATTTCTAGCAATAGAAAGTACAATGGTGGTTGCCAGAGGCTGGGTGAGGGGGAAATATATTGTGGTGAATATACTTAAAAATACTGAACGGTACAGTTAAAAAGGATTAAGATTATTAATTTTTATAATAAAGTAATATTGTGAGGTTAATAAACCAATTTATGATTTTTAAATATTTTTAAACCACTGTATTGTTCACCAAAAAGTAAACCGTTGAAACAGCATATAGGGTGACATGAGCAAATTGACAGAATAGCAGATCCAACCTCTTATGCCCACACAGAAACAACAAGAAACAAACTGCAAAACCATGTGTGTCATAAACCTGGAAAACGATCAAAGGTTTACAGGAACCAAGAACATGCTGAATTAAAAAAAAAAAAAAAAAAGGCAAGTTGAAAACTTCAGGAAATATTTGTGGCATTTTTACTTGCTGTTGTCCCACACCTTTTCCAGCATAGGACCGTCTTGGAAGAGTGCTAGCCTGTGCTTTGGGCACCTACTGTCTGGTTCCGAGCGAGGAGAGCAGCCTCTAGTCACAAATTCTTGCTTATATCTGTGGTAACCTGTCTAAAGGATACTTGAAGGACTTACAGAAGGATTTCATCTCTGTTGTACCTAACTCAGAACTCAGGCTGGAAAAGTAGTTGGCTTTGATTGAAAATACTGCAAGGAGAACTAACAACCCATAAACACCTGGGGGGAAATGTTACAGTCAAAATATATAACAGTCAAGATACCTAAAGCATGGGAGGAAAAGCTGGGGGACATTCCTTGGCAGATTAAGACATTCAAAAAAGTCGTGTAGGTCTTCCCTGGTGGTGCAGTGGTTAAGTATCTGCCTGCCAATGCAGGGGACACGGGTCTGCGCCCTCTTCTGGGAAGGTCCCACATGCCACGGGGCAACTAAGCCCGTGCGCCACAACTACTGAGCCTGTGCTCTAGATCCCACAAGCCACAACTCCTGAAGCCCATGTGCCTAGAGCCCGTGCTCAGCGACAAGACAAGCCACCACAACGAGAAGCACGCACACCGCAAACGAAGAGTAGCCTCCGCTCGCTGCAACTAAAGAAATCCCGTGCACAGCAACAAACACCCGAAGCAGCCAAAACAAAAATGAAAACAAAAACATGTACATGGGGTAATTTAGGTAATGGAGGCTATGAGCATGCCTAGATTAAGACACATTTAGAAAAGGGTTGAGGAGACCCCAAATTTCCACTTCACAGTTATCCCTAGGTTCAGGGCAAGCATGGTATTGAAGGAGGGCCCCAACACAGAACTGGACCTGCAAAGACTGGAAGAGGTTTTTCTTCTTTTGGGTTGGCTTGTTGTTAGTTATTTTTGTAACCTTCTGGCATTCAAGGAAATCTCTGTCAAAAGAATAGGTGAACGTGAGCTAAAGGAACACACACCTCAGTGACAACACAGGACAAGGAATGCATCTTCTCAAAACCACATTGGAAAAGTAACTAAACAAATGGACTATGACAGCCTTCAATAATTATAAGAAAAGAAACATAAAGCCCGTAGCAAACTAGCAAATTAGACAAGAATCTAATCTCCAGTGATACCACACTAGAATATTCAAACATCAAGGTTTTGATAACAACAACAACAAAATTCACAGGGCATACAAAGAAACAGGAAGTATGGTGCATTGAAAGGAACAAAATTAATTGAAAGTAACTATCCCTGAGAAATTCCAGACATTGGATATACTAGAAAAAGACTAAAATAACTGTTTTTAAGAGGCTTAATGACCCGAAGAGAAACATGGACAGAGAAATAATGGAAAACCCGAAAATCTATGATCAAAATACAAATAGCAACAAAAAGACATTATAAAAAGGAACCAAAGAGAAATTTTGGAGCTGTAAAGTACAACAACTGAAACGGAAAATTAACTAGAAGGGTTCAACAAATTATCTGATCAGGCAGAGGAAACAATCCGCCAAGATGAAGACAGGAAATTTTAAATTATCCCGTCTGAGGAACAGAAAGAAAAAGCATGAAGAAAAGTGAATATGCCCAAGAGCCCTGAGACACCATCAAGTGGAACAACATATAGATGATGGGAGTCAAACAGAAAGGAGAAGAAAGATTATTGGAAACATTAAGGGCCGAAACCTTCCCAAATTTGAAGAAAGACAATGAACCTACAAATCCAAAAAACTCAAAAACTTCCAAGTACTGTAAATTCACAGAGATCTTCACTGAAAGACATTATAATCAAACTACTGAAAGTCACAATGAGGGAATCTTAAAAGCAGTGAGAAAATCAACACGTGCAAGGGACACTCAATGACATTCTCAACTGATAATTTGATAATTATCAACTGATAATCAACTGAAGGCAGTGGGATGATACAGTTGTAATGCGGAAAGAAAGAAACTTGTCAACTGAGATTTGTATATTCAGAAAAACTGTGCTCCAAAAATTATGATATACCCAGATTAAGAAAAAAAAAACCCACGGAGCTTGTTACCACTACACCTGGTCTACAAGAAAGTGGTCTACAAGGCTGCGAAATTATACTCAACATCACGAGTCATTAGAGAAATACAAATCAAAACCACAATGAGATATCATCTCATAGCCATTATGATGGCCACTGTAGGAAAAACAAAAAATAAGGTGTATTGAGGATGTGTAGAAACTGGAACCCTTATGTCCAATTGCTGGCAAAGTGAAATGGTGGGGCCGCTATGGAAAACAGTATGACAGTTCCTCAAGAAATTGAAACTTGTTTTTAAAAATTACAAAGACAATTACCTTATGATTCAGCAATCCTGCTTCTGGCTATATACACAAACAAATTGAAAACAAGATCTCTAAAACCTACTTGCACACCCATGTTCACTGCAGCAATAGTCATAATAACCAAGAGGTGGAAACCACACGAATAGCCATCAGTAGATGAATGAATAAAGAAAATGTGGTCTAGCCATACAATGGAATATTATTTAGTCTTTAAAAAGAAGGACATCCTGTCACTTGCTACAACATGGATGAACTTTGACATTAGGCGAAAAGGAATAAACCAGTCACAAAAAGACCAATACTGTATGATTTCACTTCTATAAGGTATCTAAAGTAGTCAAATTTCTAGCAATAGAAAGTACAATGGTGGTTGCCAGAGGCTGGGTGAGGGGGAAATATATTGTGGTGAATATACTTAAAAATACTGAACGGTACAGTTAAAAAGGATTAAGATTATTAATTTTTATAATAAAGTAATATTGTGAGGTTAATAAACCAATTTATGATTTTTAAATATTTTTAAACCACTGTATTGTTCACCAAAAAGTAAACCGTTGAAACAGCATATAGGGTGACATGAGCAAATTGACAGAATAGCAGATCCAACCTCTTATGCCCACACAGAAACAACAAGAAACAAACTGCAAAACCATGTGTGTCATAAACCTGGAAAACGATCAAAGGTTTACAGGAACCAAGAACATGCTGAATTAAAAAAAAAAAAAAAGGCAAGTTGAAAACTTCAGGAAATATTTGTGGCATTTTTACTTGCTGTTGTCCCACACCTTTTTCAGCATAGGACCGTCTTGGAAGAGTGCTAGCCTGTGCTTTGGGCACCTACTGTCTGGTTCCGAGCGAGGAGAGCAGCCTCTAGTCACAAATTCTTGCTTATATCTGTGGTAACCTGTCTAAAGGATACTTGAAGGACTTACAGAAGGATTTCATCTCTGTTGTACCTAACTCAGAACTCAGGCTGGAAAAGTAGTTGGCTTTGATTGAAAATACTGCAAGGAGAACTAACAACCCATAAACACCTGGGGGGAAATGTTACAGTCAAAATATATAACAGTCAAGATACCTAAAGCATGGGAGGAAAAGCTGGGGGACATTCCTTGGCAGATTAAGACATTCAAAAAAGTCGTGTAGGTCTTCCCTGGTGGTGCAGTGGTTAAGTATCTGCCTGCCAATGCAGGGGACACGGGTCTGCGCCCTCTTCTGGGAAGGTCCCACATGCCACGGGGCAACTAAGCCCGTGCGCCACAACTACTGAGCCTGTGCTCTAGATCCCACAAGCCACAACTCCTGAAGCCCATGTGCCTAGAGCCCGTGCTCAGCGACAAGACAAGCCACCACAACGAGAAGCACGCACACCGCAAACGAAGAGTAGCCTCCGCTCGCTGCAACTAAAGAAATCCCGTGCACAGCAACAAACACCCAAAGCAGCCAAAACAAAAACGAAAACAAAAACATGTACATGGGGTAATTTAGGTAATGGAGGCTATGAGCATGCCTAGATTAAGACACATTTAGAAAAGGGTTGAGGAGACCCCAAATTTCCACTTCACAGTTATCCCTAGGTTCAGGGCAAGCATGGTATTGAAGGAGGGCCCCAACACAGAACTGGACCTGCAAAGACTGGAAGAGGTTTTTCTTCTTTTGGGTTGGCTTGTTGTTAGTTATTTTTGTAACCTTCTGGCATTCAAGGAAATCTCTGTCAAAAGAATAGGTGAACGTGAGCTAAAGGAACACACACCTCAGTGACAACACAGGACAAGGAATGCATCTTCTCAAAACCACATTGGAAAAGTAACTAAACAAATGGACTACGACAGCCTTCAATAATTATAAGAAAAGAAACATAAAGCCCGTAGCAAACTAGCGAATTAGACAAGAATCTAATCTCCAGTGATACCACACTAGAATATTCAAACATCAAGGTTTTGATAACAACAACAACAAAATTCACAGGGCATACAAAGAAACAGGAAGTATGGTGCATTGAAAGGAACAAAATTAATTGAAAGTAACTATCCCTGAGAAATTCCAGACATTGGATATACTAGAAAAAGACTAAAATAACTGTTTTTAAGAGGCTTAATGACCCGAAGAGAAACATGGACAGAGAAATAATGGAAAACCCGAAAATCTATGATCAAAATACAAATAGCAACAAAAAGACATTATAAAAAGGAACCAAAGAGAAATTTTGGAGCTGTAAAGTACAACAACTGAAACGGAAAATTAACTAGAAGGGTTCAACAAATTACCTGATCAGGCAGAGGAAACAATCCGCCAAGATGAAGACAGGAAATTTTAAATTATCCCGTCTGAGGAACAGAAAGAAAAAGCATGAAGAAAAGTGAATATGCCCAAGAGCCCTGAGACACCATCAAGTGGAACAACATATAGATGATGGGAGTCAAACAGAAAGGAGAAGAAAGATTATTGGAAACATTAAGGGCCGAAACCTTCCCAAATTTGAAGAAAGACAATGAACCTACAAATCCAAAAAACTCAAAAACTTCCAAGTACTGTAAATTCACAGAGATCTTCACTGAAAGACATTATAATCAAACTACTGAAAGTCACAATGAGGGAATCTTAAAAGCAGTGAGAAAATCAACACGTGCAAGGGACACTCAATGACATTCTCAACTGATAATTTGATAATTATCAACTGATAATCAACTGAAGGCAGTGGGATGATACAGTTGTAATGCGGAAAGAAAGAAACTTGTCAACTGAGATTTGTATATTCAGAAAAACTGTGCTCCAAAAATTATGATATACCCAGATTAAGAAAAAAAAACCCACGGAGCTTGTTACCACTACACCTGGTCTACAAGAAAGTGGTCTACAAGGCTGCGAAATTATACTCAACATCACGAGTCATTAGAGAAATACAAATCAAAACCACAATGAGATATCATCTCATAGCCATTATGATGGCCACTGTAGGAAAAACAAAAAATAAGGTGTATTGAGGATGTGTAGAAACTGGAACCCTTATGTCCAATTGCTGGCAAAGTGAAATGGTGGGGCCGCTATGGAAAACAGTATGACAGTTCCTCAAGAAATTGAAACTTGTTTTTAAAAATTACAAAGACAATTACCTTATGATTCAGCAATCCTGCTTCTGGCTATATACACAAACAAATTGAAAACAAGATCTCTAAAACCTACTTGCACACCCATGTTCACTGCAGCAATAGTCATAATAACCAAGAGGTGGAAACCACACGAATAGCCATCAGTAGATGAATGAATAAAGAAAATGTGGTCTAGCCATACAATGGAATATTATTTAGTCTTTAAAAAGAAGGACATCCTGTCACTTGCTACAACATGGATGAACTTTGACATTAGGCGAAAAGGAATAAACCAGTCACAAAAAGACCAATACTGTATGATTTCACTTCTATAAGGTATCTAAAGTAGTCAAATTTCTAGCAATAGAAAGTACAATGGTGGTTGCCAGAGGCTGGGTGAGGGGGAAATATATTGTGGTGAATATACTTAAAAATACTGAACGGTACAGTTAAAAAGGATTAAGATTATTAATTTTTATAATAAAGTAATATTGTGAGGTTAATAAACCAATTTATGATTTTTAACTATTTTTAAACCACTGTATTGTTCACCAAAAAGTAAACCGTTGAAACAGCATATAGGGTGACATGAGCAAATTGACAGAATAGCAGATCCAACCTCTTATGCCCACACAGAAACAACAAGAAACAAACTGCAAAACCATGTGTGTCATAAACCTGGAAAACGGTCAAAGATTTACAGGAACCAAGAACATGCTGAATTAAAAAAAAAAAAAAAGGCAAGTTGAAAACTTCAGGAAATATTTGTGGCATTTTTACTTGCTGTTGTCCCACACCTTTTCCAGCATAGGACCGTCTTGGAAGAGTGCTAGCCTGTGCTTTGGGCACCTACTGTCTGGTTCCGAGCGAGCAGAGCAGCCTCTAGTCACAAATTCTTGCTTATATCTGTGGTAACCTGTCTAAAGGATACTTGAAGGACTTACAGAAGGATTTCATCTCTGTTGTACCTAACTCAGAACTCAGGCTGGAAAAGTAGTTGGCTTTGATTGAAAATACTGCAAGGAGAACTAACAACCCATAAACACCTGGGGGGAAATGTTACAGTCAAAATATATAACAGTCAAGATACCTAAAGCATGGGAGGAAAAGCTGGGGGACATTCCTTGGCAGATTAAGACATTCAAAAAAGTCGTGTAGGTCTTCCCTGGTGGTGCAGTGGTTAAGTATCTGCCTGCCAATGCAGGGGACACGGGTCTGCGCCCTCTTCTGGGAAGGTCCCACATGCCACGGGGCAACTAAGCCCGTGCGCCACAACTACTGAGCCTGTGCTCTAGATCCCACAAGCCACAACTCCTGAAGCCCATGTGCCTAGAGCCCGTGCTCAGCGACAAGACAAGCCACCACAACGAGAAGCACGCACACCGCAAACGAAGAGTAGCCTCCGCTCGCTGCAACTAAAGAAATCCCGTGCACAGCAACAAACACCCAAAGCAGCCAAAACAAAAACGAAAACAAAAACATGTACATGGGGTAATTTAGGTAATGGAGGCTATGAGCATGCCTAGATTAAGACACATTTAGAAAAGGGTTGAGGAGACCCCAAATTTCCACTTCACAGTTATCCCTAGGTTCAGGGCAAGCATGGTATTGAAGGAGGGCCCCAACACAGAACTGGACCTGCAAAGACTGGAAGAGGTTTTTCTTCTTTTGGGTTGGCTTGTTGTTAGTTATTTTTGTAACCTTCTGGCATTCAAGGAAATCTCTGTCAAAAGAATAGGTGAACGTGAGCTAAAGGAACACACACCTCAGTGACAACACAGGACAAGGAATGCATCTTCTCAAAACCACATTGGAAAAGTAACTAAACAAATGGACTACGACAGCCTTCAATAATTATAAGAAAAGAAACATAAAGCCCGTAGCAAACTAGCGAATTAGACAAGAATCTAATCTCCAGTGATACCACACTAGAATATTCAAACATCAAGGTTTTGATAACAACAACAACAAAATTCACAGGGCATACAAAGAAACAGGAAGTATGGTGCATTGAAAGGAACAAAATTAATTGAAAGTAACTATCCCTGAGAAATTCCAGACATTGGATATACTAGCAAAAGACTAAAATAACTGTTTTTAAGAGGCTTAATGACCCGAAGAGAAACATGGACAGAGAAATAATGGAAAACCCGAAAATCTATGATCAAAATACAAATAGCAACAAAAAGACATTATAAAAAGGAACCAAAGAGAAATTTTGGAGCTGTAAAGTACAACAACTGAAACGGAAAATTAACTAGAAGGGTTCAACAAATTATCTGATCAGGCAGAGGAAACAATCCGCCAAGATGAAGACAGGAAATTTTAAATTATCCCGTCTGAGGAACAGAAAGAAAAAGCATGAAGAAAAGTGAATATGCCCAAGAGCCCTGAGACACCATCAAGTGGAACAACATATAGATGATGGGAGTCAAACAGAAAGGAGAAGAAAGATTATTGGAAACATTAAGGGCCGAAACCTTCCCAAATTTGAAGAAAGACAATGAACCTACAAATCCAAAAAACTCAAAAACTTCCAAGTACTGTAAATTCACAGAGATCTTCACTGAAAGACATTATAATCAAACTACTGAAAGTCACAATGAGGGAATCTTAAAAGCAGTGAGAAAATCAACACGTGCAAGGGACACTCAATGACATTCTCAACTGATAATTTGATAATTATCAACTGATAATCAACTGAAGGCAGTGGGATGATACAGTTGTAATGCGGAAAGAAAGAAACTTGTCAACTGAGATTTGTATATTCAGAAAAACTGTGCTCCAAAAATTATGATATACCCAGATTAAGAAAAAAAAACCCACGGAGCTTGTTACCACTACACCTGGTCTACAAGAAAGTGGTCTACAAGGCTGCGAAATTATACTCAACATCACGAGTCATTAGAGAAATACAAATCAAAACCACAATGAGATATCATCTCATAGCCATTATGATGGCCACTGTAGGAAAAACAAAAAATAAGGTGTATTGAGGATGTGTAGAAACTGGAACCCTTATGTCCAATTGCTGGCAAAGTGAAATGGTGGGGCCGCTATGGAAAACAGTATGACAGTTCCTCAAGAAATTGAAACTTGTTTTTAAAAATTACAAAGACAATTACCTTATGATTCAGCAATCCTACTTCTGGCTATATACACAAACAAATTGAAAACAAGATCTCTAAAACCTACTTGCACACCCATGTTCACTGCAGCAATAGTCATAATAACCAAGAGGTGGAAACCACACGAATAGCCATCAGTAGATGAATGAATAAAGAAAATGTGGTCTAGCCATACAATGGAATATTATTTAGTCTTTAAAAAGAAGGACATCCTGTCACTTGCTACAACATGGATGAACTTTGACATTAGGCGAAAAGGAATAAACCAGTCACAAAAAGACCAATACTGTATGATTTCACTTCTATAAGGTATCTAAAGTAGTCAAATTTCTAGCAATAGAAAGTACAATGGTGGTTGCCAGAGGCTGGGTGAGGGGGAAATATATTGTGGTGAATATACTTAAAAATACTGAACGGTACAGTTAAAAAGGATTAAGATTATTAATTTTTATAATAAAGTAATATTGTGAGGTTAATAAACCAATTTATGATTTTTAAATATTTTTAAACCACTGTATTGTTCACCAAAAAGTAAACCGTTGAAACAGCATATAGGGTGACATGAGCAAATTGACAGAATAGCAGATCCAACCTCTTATGCCCACACAGAAACAACAAGAAACAAACTGCAAAACCATGTGTGTCATAAACCTGGAAAACGATCAAAGGTTTACAGGAACCAAGAACATGCTGAATTTAAAAAAAAAAAAAAGGCAAGTTGAAAACTTCAGGAAATATTTGTGGCATTTTTACTTGCTGTTGTCCCACACCTTTTTCAGCATAGGACCGTCTTGGAAGAGTGCTAGCCTGTGCTTTGGGCACCTACTGTCTGGTTCCGAGCGAGGAGAGCAGCCTCTAGTCACAAATTCTTGCTTATATCTGTGGTAACCTGTCTAAAGGATACTTGAAGGACTTACAGAAGGATTTCATCTCTGTTGTACCTAACTCAGAACTCAGGCTGGAAAAGTAGTTGGCTTTGATTGAAAATACTGCAAGGAGAACTAACAACCCATAAACACCTGGGGGGAAATGTTACAGTCAAAATATATAACAGTCAAGATACCTAAAGCATGGGAGGAAAAGCTGGGGGACATTCCTTGGCAGATTAAGACATTCAAAAAAGTCGTGTAGGTCTTCCCTGGTGGTGCAGTGGTTAAGTATCTGCCTGCCAATGCAGGGGACACGGGTCTGCGCCCTCTTCTGGGAAGGTCCCACATGCCACGGGGCAACTAAGCCCGTGCGCCACAACTACTGAGCCTGTGCTCTAGATCCCACAAGCCACAACTCCTGAAGCCCATGTGCCTAGAGCCCGTGCTCAGCGACAAGACAAGCCACCACAACGAGAAGCACGCACACCGCAAACGAAGAGTAGCCTCCGCTCGCTGCAACTAAAGAAATCCCGTGCACAGCAACAAACACCCAAAGCAGCCAAAACAAAAACGAAAACAAAAACATGTACATGGGGTAATTTAGGTAATGGAGGCTATGAGCATGCCTAGATTAAGACACATTTAGAAAAGGGTTGAGGAGACCGCAAATTTCCACTTCACAGTTATCCCTAGGTTCAGGGCAAGCATGGTATTGAAGGAGGGCCCCAACACAGAACTGGACCTGCAAAGACTGGAAGAGGTTTTTCTTCTTTTGGGTTGGCTTGTTGTTAGTTATTTTTGTAACCTTCTGGCATTCAAGGAAATCTCTGTCAAAAGAATAGGTGAACGTGAGCTAAAGGAACACACACCTCAGTGACAACACAGGACAAGGAATGCATCTTCTCAAAACCACATTGGAAAAGTAACTAAACAAATGGACTACGACAGCCTTCAATAATTATAAGAAAAGAAACATAAAGCCCGTAGCAAACTAGCAAATTAGACAAGAATCTAATCTCCAGTGATACCACACTAGAATATTCAAACATCAAGGTTTTGATAACAACAACAACAAAATTCACAGGGCATACAAAGAAACAGGAAGTATGGTGCATTGAAAGGAACAAAATTAATTGAAAGTAACTATCCCTGAGAAATTCCAGACATTGGATATACTAGAAAAAGACTAAAATAACTGTTTTTAAGAGGCTTAATGACCCGAAGAGAAACATGGACAGAGAAATAATGGAAAACCCGAAAATCTATGATCAAAATACAAATAGCAACAAAAAGACATTATAAAAAGGAACCAAAGAGAAATTTTGGAGCTGTAAAGTACAACAACTGAAACGGAAAATTAACTAGAAGGGTTCAACAAATTATCTGATCAGGCAGAGGAAACAATCCGCCAAGATGAAGACAGGAAATTTTAAATTATCCCGTCTGAGGAACAGAAAGAAAAAGCATGAAGAAAAGTGAATATGCCCAAGAGCCCTGAGACACCATCAAGTGGAACAACATATAGATGATGGGAGTCAAACAGAAAGGAGAAGAAAGATTATTGGAAACATTAAGGGCCGAAACCTTCCCAAATTTGAAGAAAGACAATGAACCTACAAATCCAAAAAACTCAAAAACTTCCAAGTACTGTAAATTCACAGAGATCTTCACTGAAAGACATTATAATCAAACTACTGAAAGTCACAATGAGGGAATCTTAAAAGCAGTGAGAAAATCAACACGTGCAAGGGACACTCAATGACATTCTCAACTGATAATTTGATAATTATCAACTGATAATCAACTGAAGGCAGTGGGATGATACAGTTGTAATGCGGAAAGAAAGAAACTTGTCAACTGAGATTTGTATATTCAGAAAAACTGTGCTCCAAAAATTATGATATACCCAGATTAAGAAAAAAAAACCCACGGAGCTTGTTACCACTACACCTGGTCTACAAGAAAGTGGTCTACAAGGCTGCGAAATTATACTCAACATCACGAGTCATTAGAGAAATACAAATCAAAACCACAATGAGATATCATCTCATAGCCATTATGATGGCCACTGTAGGAAAAACAAAAAATAAGGTGTATTGAGGATGTGTAGAAACTGGAACCCTTATGTCCAATTGCTGGCAAAGTGAAATGGTGGGGCCGCTATGGAAAACAGTATGACAGTTCCTCAAGAAATTGAAACTTGTTTTTAAAAATTACAAAGACAATTACCTTATGATTCAGCAATCCTACTTCTGGCTATATACACAAACAAATTGAAAACAAGATCTCTAAAACCTACTTGCACACCCATGTTCACTGCAGCAATAGTCATAATAACCAAGAGGTGGAAACCACACGAATAGCCATCAGTAGATGAATGAATAAAGAAAATGTGGTCTAGCCATACAATGGAATATTATTTAGTCTTTAAAAAGAAGGACATCCTGTCACTTGCTACAACATGGATGAACTTTGACATTAGGCGAAAAGGAATAAACCAGTCACAAAAAGACCAATACTGTATGATTTCACTTCTATAAGGTATCTAAAGTAGTCAAATTTCTAGCAATAGAAAGTACAATGGTGGTTGCCAGAGGCTGGGTGAGGGGGAAATATATTGTGGTGAATATACTTAAAAATACTGAACGGTACAGTTAAAAAGGATTAAGATTATTAATTTTTATAATAAAGTAATATTGTGAGGTTAATAAACCAATTTATGATTTTTAAATATTTTTAAACCACTGTATTGTTCACCAAAAAGTAAACCGTTGAAACAGCATATAGGGTGACATGAGCAAATTGACAGAATAGCAGATCCAACCTCTTATGCCCACACAGAAACAACAAGAAACAAACTGCAAAACCATGTGTGTCATAAACCTGGAAAACGATCAAAGGTTTACAGGAACCAAGAACATGCTGAATTAAAAAAAAAAAAAAAGGCAAGTTGAAAACTTCAGGAAATATTTGTGGCATTTTTACTTGCTGTTGTCCCACACCTTTTTCAGCATAGGACCGTCTTGGAAGAGTGCTAGCCTGTGCTTTGGGCACCTACTGTCTGGTTCCGAGCGAGGAGAGCAGCCTCTAGTCACAAATTCTTGCTTATATCTGTGGTAACCTGTCTAAAGGATACTTGAAGGACTTACAGAAGGATTTCATCTCTGTTGTACCTAACTCAGAACTCAGGCTGGAAAAGTAGTTGGCTTTGATTGAAAATACTGCAAGGAGAACTAACAACCCATAAACACCTGGGGGGAAATGTTACAGTCAAAATATATAACAGTCAAGATACCTAAAGCATGGGAGGAAAAGCTGGGGGACATTCCTTGGCAGATTAAGACATTCAAAAAAGTCGTGTAGGTCTTCCCTGGTGGTGCA
Organism: Mesoplodon bidens; assembly: GCF_964165515.1. Classification (NCBI taxonomy): domain Eukaryota; kingdom Metazoa; phylum Chordata; class Mammalia; order Artiodactyla; family Ziphiidae; genus Mesoplodon; species Mesoplodon bidens. Next base: position 111,484,413 of record NC_138162.1, read on the forward strand.
GTGGTTAAGTATCTGCCTGCCAATGCAGGGGACACGGGTCTGCGCCCTCTTCTGGGAAGGTCCCACATGCCACGGGGCAACTAAGCCCGTGCGCCACAACTACTGAGCCTGTGCTCTAGATCCCACAAGCCACAACTCCTGAAGCCCATGTGCCTAGAGCCCGTGCTCAGCGACAAGACAAGCCACCACAACGAGAAGCACGCACACCGCAAACGAAGAGTAGCCTCCGCTCGCTGCAACTAAAGAAATCCCGTGCACAGCAACAAACACCCAAAGCAGCCAAAACAAAAACGAAAACAAAAACATGTACATGGGGTAATTTAGGTAATGGAGGCTATGAGCATGCCTAGATTAAGACACATTTAGAAAAGGGTTGAGGAGACCGCAAATTTCCACTTCACAGTTATCCCTAGGTTCAGGGCAAGCATGGTATTGAAGGAGGGCCCCAACACAGAACTGGACCTGCAAAGACTGGAAGAGGTTTTTCTTCTTTTGGGTTGGCTTGTTGTTAGTTATTTTTGTAACCTTCTGGCATTCAAGGAAATCTCTGTCAAAAGAATAGGTGAACGTGAGCTAAAGGAACACACACCTCAGTGACAACACAGGACAAGGAATGCATCTTCTCAAAACCACATTGGAAAAGTAACTAAACAAATGGACTACGACAGCCTTCAATAATTATAAGAAAAGAAACATAAAGCCCGTAGCAAACTAGCGAATTAGACAAGAATCTAATCTCCAGTGATACCACACTAGAATATTCAAACATCAAGGTTTTGATAACAACAACAACAAAATTCACAGGGCATACAAAGAAACAGGAAGTATGGTGCATTGAAAGGAACAAAATTAATTGAAAGTAACTATCCCTGAGAAATTCCAGACATTGGATATACTAGCAAAAGACTAAAATAACTGTTTTTAAGAGGCTTAATGACCCGAAGAGAAACATGGACAGAGAAATAATGGAAAACCCGAAAATCTATGATCAAAATACAAATAGCAACAAAAAGACATTATAAAAAGGAACCAAAGAGAAATTTTGGAGCTGTAAAGTACAACAACTGAAACGGAAAATTAACTAGAAGGGTTCAACAAATTATCTGATCAGGCAGAGGAAACAATCCGCCAAGATGAAGACAGGAAATTTTAAATTATCCCGTCTGAGGAACAGAAAGAAAAAGCATGAAGAAAAGTGAATATGCCCAAGAGCCCTGAGACACCATCAAGTGGAACAACATATAGATGATGGGAGTCAAACAGAAAGGAGAAGAAAGATTATTGGAAACATTAAGGGCCGAAACCTTCCCAAATTTGAAGAAAGACAATGAACCTACAAATCCAAAAAACTCAAAAACTTCCAAGTACTGTAAATTCACAGAGATCTTCACTGAAAGACATTATAATCAAACTACTGAAAGTCACAATGAGGGAATCTTAAAAGCAGTGAGAAAATCAACACGTGCAAGGGACACTCAATGACATTCTCAACTGATAATTTGATAATTATCAACTGATAATCAACTGAAGGCAGTGGGATGATACAGTTGTAATGCGGAAAGAAAGAAACTTGTCAACTGAGATTTGTATATTCAGAAAAACTGTGCTCCAAAAATTATGATATACCCAGATTAAGAAAAAAAAACCCACGGAGCTTGTTACCACTACACCTGGTCTACAAGAAAGTGGTCTACAAGGCTGCGAAATTATACTCAACATCACGAGTCATTAGAGAAATACAAATCAAAACCACAATGAGATATCATCTCATAGCCATTATGATGGCCACTGTAGGAAAAACAAAAAATAAGGTGTATTGAGGATGTGTAGAAACTGGAACCCTTATGTCCAATTGCTGGCAAAGTGAAATGGTGGGGCCGCTATGGAAAACAGTATGACAGTTCCTCAAGAAATTGAAACTTGTTTTTAAAAATTACAAAGACAATTACCTTATGATTCAGCAATCCTACTTCTGGCTATATACACAAACAAATTGAAAACAAGATCTCTAAAACCTACTTGCACACCCATGTTCACTGCAGCAATAGTCATAATAACCAAGAGGTGGAAACCACACGAATAGCCATCAGTAGATGAATGAATAAAGAAAATGTGGTCTAGCCATACAATGGAATATTATTTAGTCTTTAAAAAGAAGGACATCCTGTCACTTGCTACAACATGGATGAACTTTGACATTAGGCGAAAAGGAATAAACCAGTCACAAAAAGACCAATACTGTATGATTTCACTTCTATAAGGTATCTAAAGTAGTCAAATTTCTAGCAATAGAAAGTACAATGGTGGTTGCCAGAGGCTGGGTGAGGGGGAAATATATTGTGGTGAATATACTTAAAAATACTGAACGGTACAGTTAAAAAGGATTAAGATTATTAATTTTTATAATAAAGTAATATTGTGAGGTTAATAAACCAATTTATGATTTTTAAATATTTTTAAACCACTGTATTGTTCACCAAAAAGTAAACCGTTGAAACAGCATATAGGGTGACATGAGCAAATTGACAGAATAGCAGATCCAACCTCTTATGCCCACACAGAAACAACAAGAAACAAACTGCAAAACCATGTGTGTCATAAACCTGGAAAACGATCAAAGGTTTACAGGAACCAAGAACATGCTGAATTAAAAAAAAAAAAAAAGGCAAGTTGAAAACTTCAGGAAATATTTGTGGCATTTTTACTTGCTGTTGTCCCACACCTTTTTCAGCATAGGACCGTCTTGGAAGAGTGCTAGCCTGTGCTTTGGGCACCTACTGTCTGGTTCCGAGCGAGGAGAGCAGCCTCTAGTCACAAATTCTTGCTTATATCTGTGGTAACCTGTCTAAAGGATACTTGAAGGACTTACAGAAGGATTTCATCTCTGTTGTACCTAACTCAGAACTCAGGCTGGAAAAGTAGTTGGCTTTGATTGAAAATACTGCAAGGAGAACTAACAACCCATAAACACCTGGGGGGAAATGTTACAGTCAAAATATATAACAGTCAAGATACCTAAAGCATGGGAGGAAAAGCTGGGGGACATTCCTTGGCAGATTAAGACATTCAAAAAAGTCGTGTAGGTCTTCCCTGGTGGTGCAGTGGTTAAGTATCTGCCTGCCAATGCAGGGGACACGGGTCTGCGCCCTCTTCTGGGAAGGTCCCACATGCCACGGGGCAACTAAGCCCGTGCGCCACAACTACTGAGCCTGTGCTCTAGATCCCACAAGCCACAACTCCTGAAGCCCATGTGCCTAGAGCCCGTGCTCAGCGACAAGACAAGCCACCACAACGAGAAGCACGCACACCGCAAACGAAGAGTAGCCTCCGCTCGCTGCAACTAAAGAAATCCCGTGCACAGCAACAAACACCCAAAGCAGCCAAAACAAAAACGAAAACAAAAACATGTACATGGGGTAATTTAGGTAATGGAGGCTATGAGCATGCCTAGATTAAGACACATTTAGAAAAGGGTTGAGGAGACCGCAAATTTCCACTTCACAGTTATCCCTAGGTTCAGGGCAAGCATGGTATTGAAGGAGGGCCCCAACACAGAACTGGACCTGCAAAGACTGGAAGAGGTTTTTCTTCTTTTGGGTTGGCTTGTTGTTAGTTATTTTTGTAACCTTCTGGCATTCAAGGAAATCTCTGTCAAAAGAATAGGTGAACGTGAGCTAAAGGAACACACACCTCAGTGACAACACAGGACAAGGAATGCATCTTCTCAAAACCACATTGGAAAAGTAACTAAACAAATGGACTACGACAGCCTTCAATAATTATAAGAAAAGAAACATAAAGCCCGTAGCAAAGTAGCGAATTAGACAAGAATCTAATCTCCAGTGATACCACACTAGAATATTCAAACATCAAGGTTTTGATAACAACAACAACAAAATTCACAGGGCATACAAAGAAACAGGAAGTATGGTGCATTGAAAGGAACAAAATTAATTGAAAGTAACTATCCCTGAGAAATTCCAGACATTGGATATACTAGCAAAAGACTAAAATAACTGTTTTTAAGAGGCTTAATGACCCGAAGAGAAACATGGACAGAGAAATAATGGAAAACCCGAAAATCTATGATCAAAATACAAATAGCAACAAAAAGACATTATAAAAAGGAACCAAAGAGAAATTTTGGAGCTGTAAAGTACAACAACTGAAACGGAAAATTAACTAGAAGGGTTCAACAAATTATCTGATCAGGCAGAGGAAACAATCCGCCAAGATGAAGACAGGAAATTTTAAATTATCCCGTCTGAGGAACAGAAAGAAAAAGCATGAAGAAAAGTGAATATGCCCAAGAGCCCTGAGACACCATCAAGTGGAACAACATATAGATGATGGGAGTCAAACAGAAAGGAGAAGAAAGATTATTGGAAACATTAAGGGCCGAAACCTTCCCAAATTTGAAGAAAGACAATGAACCTACAAATCCAAAAAACTCAAAAACTTCCAAGTACTGTAAATTCACAGAGATCTTCACTGAAAGACATTATAATCAAACTACTGAAAGTCACAATGAGGGAATCTTAAAAGCAGTGAGAAAATCAACACGTGCAAGGGACACTCAATGACATTCTCAACTGATAATTTGATAATTATCAACTGATAATCAACTGAAGGCAGTGGGATGATACAGTTGTAATGCGGAAAGAAAGAAACTTGTCAACTGAGATTTGTATATTCAGAAAAACTGTGCTCCAAAAATTATGATATACCCAGATTAAGAAAAAAAAACCCACGGAGCTTGTTACCACTACACCTGGTCTACAAGAAAGTGGTCTACAAGGCTGCGAAATTATACTCAACATCACGAGTCATTAGAGAAATACAAATCAAAACCACAATGAGATATCATCTCATAGCCATTATGATGGCCACTGTAGGAAAAACAAAAAATAAGGTGTATTGAGGATGTGTAGAAACTGGAACCCTTATGTCCAATTGCTGGCAAAGTGAAATGGTGGGGCCGCTATGGAAAACAGTATGACAGTTCCTCAAGAAATTGAAACTTGTTTTTAAAAATTACAAAGACAATTACCTTATGATTCAGCAATCCTACTTCTGGCTATATACACAAACAAATTGAAAACAAGATCTCTAAAACCTACTTGCACACCCATGTTCACTGCAGCAATAGTCATAATAACCAAGAGGTGGAAACCACACGAATAGCCATCAGTAGATGAATGAATAAAGAAAATGTGGTCTAGCCATACAATGGAATATTATTTAGTCTTTAAAAAGAAGGACATCCTGTCACTTGCTACAACATGGATGAACTTTGACATTAGGCGAAAAGGAATAAACCAGTCACAAAAAGACCAATACTGTATGATTTCACTTCTATAAGGTATCTAAAGTAGTCAAATTTCTAGCAATAGAAAGTACAATGGTGGTTGCCAGAGGCTGGGTGAGGGGGAAATATATTGTGGTGAATATACTTAAAAATACTGAACGGTACAGTTAAAAAGGATTAAGATTATTAATTTTTATAATAAAGTAATATTGTGAGGTTAATAAACCAATTTATGATTTTTAAATATTTTTAAACCACTGTATTGTTCACCAAAAAGTAAACCGTTGAAACAGCATATAGGGTGACATGAGCAAATTGACAGAATAGCAGATCCAACCTCTTATGCCCACACAGAAACAACAAGAAACAAACTGCAAAACCATGTGTGTCATAAACCTGGAAAACGATCAAAGGTTTACAGGAACCAAGAACATGCTGAATTAAAAAAAAAAAAAAAGGCAAGTTGAAAACTTCAGGAAATATTTGTGGCATTTTTACTTGCTGTTGTCCCACACCTTTTTCAGCATAGGACCGTCTTGGAAGAGTGCTAGCCTGTGCTTTGGGCACCTACTGTCTGGTTCCGAGCGAGGAGAGCAGCCTCTAGTCACAAATTCTTGCTTATATCTGTGGTAACCTGTCTAAAGGATACTTGAAGGACTTACAGAAGGATTTCATCTCTGTTGTACCTAACTCAGAACTCAGGCTGGAAAAGTAGTTGGCTTTGATTGAAAATACTGCAAGGAGAACTAACAACCCATAAACACCTGGGGGGAAATGTTACAGTCAAAATATATAACAGTCAAGATACCTAAAGCATGGGAGGAAAAGCTGGGGGACATTCCTTGGCAGATTAAGACATTCAAAAAAGTCGTGTAGGTCTTCCCTGGTGGTGCAGTGGTTAAGTATCTGCCTGCCAATGCAGGGGACACGGGTCTGCGCCCTCTTCTGGGAAGGTCCCACATGCCACGGGGCAACTAAGCCCGTGCGCCACAACTACTGAGCCTGTGCTCTAGATCCCACAAGCCACAACTCCTGAAGCCCATGTGCCTAGAGCCCGTGCTCAGCGACAAGACAAGCCACCACAACGAGAAGCACGCACACCGCAAACGAAGAGTAGCCTCCGCTCGCTGCAACTAAAGAAATCCCGTGCACAGCAACAAACACCCAAAGCAGCCAAAACAAAAACGAAAACAAAAACATGTACATGGGGTAATTTAGGTAATGGAGGCTATGAGCATGCCTAGATTAAGACACATTTAGAAAAGGGTTGAGGAGACCGCAAATTTCCACTTCACAGTTATCCCTAGGTTCAGGGCAAGCATGGTATTGAAGGAGGGCCCCAACACAGAACTGGACCTGCAAAGACTGGAAGAGGTTTTTCTTCTTTTGGGTTGGCTTGTTGTTAGTTATTTTTGTAACCTTCTGGCATTCAAGGAAATCTCTGTCAAAAGAATAGGTGAACGTGAGCTAAAGGAACACACACCTCAGTGACAACACAGGACAAGGAATGCATCTTCTCAAAACCACATTGGAAAAGTAACTAAACAAATGGACTACGACAGCCTTCAATAATTATAAGAAAAGAAACATAAAGCCCGTAGCAAACTAGCAAATTAGACAAGAATCTAATCTCCAGTGATACCACACTAGAATATTCAAACATCAAGGTTTTGATAACAACAACAACAAAATTCACAGGGCATACAAAGAAACAGGAAGTATGGTGCATTGAAAGGAACAAAATTAATTGAAAGTAACTATCCCTGAGAAATTCCAGACATTGGATATACTAGAAAAAGACTAAAATAACTGTTTTTAAGAGGCTTAATGACCCGAAGAGAAACATGGACAGAGAAATAATGGAAAACCCGAAAATCTATGATCAAAATACAAATAGCAACAAAAAGACATTATAAAAAGGAACCAAAGAGAAATTTTGGAGCTGTAAAGTACAACAACTGAAACGGAAAATTAACTAGAAGGGTTCAACAAATTATCTGATCAGGCAGAGGAAACAATCCGCCAAGATGAAGACAGGAAATTTTAAATTATCCCGTCTGAGGAACAGAAAGAAAAAGCATGAAGAAAAGTGAATATGCCCAAGAGCCCTGAGACACCATCAAGTGGAACAACATATAGATGATGGGAGTCAAACAGAAAGGAGAAGAAAGATTATTGGAAACATTAAGGGCCGAAACCTTCCCAAATTTGAAGAAAGACAATGAACCTACAAATCCAAAAAACTCAAAAACTTCCAAGTACTGTAAATTCACAGAGATCTTCACTGAAAGACATTATAATCAAACTACTGAAAGTCACAATGAGGGAATCTTAAAAGCAGTGAGAAAATCAACACGTGCAAGGGACACTCAATGACATTCTCAACTGATAATTTGATAATTATCAACTGATAATCAACTGAAGGCAGTGGGATGATACAGTTGTAATGCGGAAAGAAAGAAACTTGTCAACTGAGATTTGTATATTCAGAAAAACTGTGCTCCAAAAATTATGATATACCCAGATTAAGAAAAAAAAACCCACGGAGCTTGTTACCACTACACCTGGTCTACAAGAAAGTGGTCTACAAGGCTGCGAAATTATACTCAACATCACGAGTCATTAGAGAAATACAAATCAAAACCACAATGAGATATCATCTCATAGCCATTATGATGGCCACTGTAGGAAAAACAAAAAATAAGGTGTATTGAGGATGTGTAGAAACTGGAACCCTTATGTCCAATTGCTGGCAAAGTGAAATGGTGGGGCCGCTATGGAAAACAGTATGACAGTTCCTCAAGAAATTGAAACTTGTTTTTAAAAATTACAAAGACAATTACCTTATGATTCAGCAATCCTACTTCTGGCTATATACACAAACAAATTGAAAACAAGATCTCTAAAACCTACTTGCACACCCATGTTCACTGCAGCAATAGTCATAATAACCAAGAGGTGGAAACCACACGAATAGCCATCAGTAGATGAATGAATAAAGAAAATGTGGTCTAGCCATACAATGGAATATTATTTAGTCTTTAAAAAGAAGGACATCCTGTCACTTGCTACAACATGGATGAACTTTGACATTAGGCGAAAAGGAATAAACCAGTCACAAAAAGACCAATACTGTATGATTTCACTTCTATAAGGTATCTAAAGTAGTCAAATTTCTAGCAATAGAAAGTACAATGGTGGTTGCCAGAGGCTGGGTGAGGGGGAAATATATTGTGGTGAATATACTTAAAAATACTGAACGGTACAGTTAAAAAGGATTAAGATTATTAATTTTTATAATAAAGTAATATTGTGAGGTTAATAAACCAATTTATGATTTTTAAATATTTTTAAACCACTGTATTGTTCACCAAAAAGTAAACCGTTGAAACAGCATATAGGGTGACATGAGCAAATTGACAGAATAGCAGATCCAACCTCTTATGCCCACACAGAAACAACAAGAAACAAACTGCAAAACCATGTGTGTCATAAACCTGGAAAACGATCAAAGGTTTACAGGAACCAAGAACATGCTGAATTTAAAAAAAAAAAAAAGGCAAGTTGAAAACTTCAGGAAATATTTGTGGCATTTTTACTTGCTGTTGTCCCACACCTTTTTCAGCATAGGACCGTCTTGGAAGAGTGCTAGCCTGTGCTTTGGGCACCTACTGTCTGGTTCCGAGCGAGGAGAGCAGCCTCTAGTCACAAATTCTTGCTTATATCTGTGGTAACCTGTCTAAAGGATACTTGAAGGACTTACAGAAGGATTTCATCTCTGTTGTACCTAACTCAGAACTCAGGCTGGAAAAGTAGTTGGCTTTGATTGAAAATACTGCAAGGAGAACTAACAACCCATAAACACCTGGGGGGAAATGTTACAGTCAAAATATATAACAGTCAAGATACCTAAAGCATGGGAGGAAAAGCTGGGGGACATTCCTTGGCAGATTAAGACATTCAAAAAAGTCGTGTAGGTCTTCCCTGGTGGTGCAGTGGTTAAGTATCTGCCTGCCAATGCAGGGGACACGGGTCTGCGCCCTCTTCTGGGAAGGTCCCACATGCCACGGGGCAACTAAGCCCGTGCGCCACAACTACTGAGCCTGTGCTCTAGATCCCACAAGCCACAACTCCTGAAGCCCATGTGCCTAGAGCCCGTGCTCAGCGACAAGACAAGCCACCACAACGAGAAGCACGCACACCGCAAACGAAGAGTAGCCTCCGCTCGCTGCAACTAAAGAAATCCCGTGCACAGCAACAAACACCCAAAGCAGCCAAAACAAAAACGAAAACAAAAACATGTACATGGGGTAATTTAGGTAATGGAGGCTATGAGCATGCCTAGATTAAGACACATTTAGAAAAGGGTTGAGGAGACCCCAAATTTCCACTTCACAGTTATCCCTAGGTTCAGGGCAAGCATGGTATTGAAGGAGGGCCCCAACACAGAACTGGACCTGCAAAGACTGGAAGAGGTTTTTCTTCTTTTGGGTTGGCTTGTTGTTAGTTATTTTTGTAACCTTCTGGCATTCAAGGAAATCTCTGTCAAAAGAATAGGTGAACGTGAGCTAAAGGAACACACACCTCAGTGACAACACAGGACAAGGAATGCATCTTCTCAAAACCACATTGGAAAAGTAACTAAACAAATGGACTACGACAGCCTTCAATAATTATAAGAAAAGAAACATAAAGCCCGTAGCAAACTAGCGAATTAGACAAGAATCTAATCTCCAGTGATACCACACTAGAATATTCAAACATCAAGGTTTTGATAACAACAACAACAAAATTCACAGGGCATACAAAGAAACAGGAAGTATGGTGCATTGAAAGGAACAAAATTAATTGAAAGTAACTATCCCTGAGAAATTCCAGACATTGGATATACTAGCAAAAGACTAAAATAACTGTTTTTAAGAGGCTTAATGACCCGAAGAGAAACATGGACAGAGAAATAATGGAAAACCCGAAAATCTATGATCAAAATACAAATAGCAACAAAAAGACATTATAAAAAGGAACCAAAGAGAAATTTTGGAGCTGTAAAGTACAACAACTGAAACGGAAAATTAACTAGAAGGGTTCAACAAATTATCTGATCAGGCAGAGGAAACAATCCGCCAAGATGAAGACAGGAAATTTTAAATTATCCCGTCTGAGGAACAGAAAGAAAAAGCATGAAGAAAAGTGAATATGCCCAAGAGCCCTGAGACACCATCAAGTGGAACAACATATAGATGATGGGAGTCAAACAGAAAGGAGAAGAAAGATTATTGGAAACATTAAGGGCCGAAACCTTCCCAAATTTGAAGAAAGACAATGAACCTACAAATCCAAAAAACTCAAAAACTTCCAAGTACTGTAAATTCACAGAGATCTTCACTGAAAGACATTATAATCAAACTACTGAAAGTCACAATGAGGGAATCTTAAAAGCAGTGAGAAAATCAACACGTGCAAGGGACACTCAATGACATTCTCAACTGATAATTTGATAATTATCAACTGATAATCAACTGAAGGCAGTGGGATGATACAGTTGTAATGCGGAAAGAAAGAAACTTGTCAACTGAGATTTGTATATTCAGAAAAACTGTGCTCCAAAAATTATGATATACCCAGATTAAGAAAAAAAAACCCACGGAGCTTGTTACCACTACACCTGGTCTACAAGAAAGTGGTCTACAAGGCTGCGAAATTATACTCAACATCACGAGTCATTAGAGAAATACAAATCAAAACCACAATGAGATATCATCTCATAGCCATTATGATGGCCACTGTAGGAAAAACAAAAAATAAGGTGTATTGAGGATGTGTAGAAACTGGAACCCTTATGTCCAATTGCTGGCAAAGTGAAATGGTGGGGCCGCTATGGAAAACAGTATGACAGTTCCTCAAGAAATTGAAACTTGTTTTTAAAAATTACAAAGACAATTACCTTATGATTCAGCAATCCTACTTCTGGCTATATACACAAACAAATTGAAAACAAGATCTCTAAAACCTACTTGCACACCCATGTTCACTGCAGCAATAGTCATAATAACCAAGAGGTGGAAACCACACGAATAGCCATCAGTAGATGAATGAATAAAGAAAATGTGGTCTAGCCATACAATGGAATATTATTTAGTCTTTAAAAAGAAGGACATCCTGTCACTTGCTACAACATGGATGAACTTTGACATTAGGCGAAAAGGAATAAACCAGTCACAAAAAGACCAATACTGTATGATTTCACTTCTATAAGGTATCTAAAGTAGTCAAATTTCTAGCAATAGAAAGTACAATGGTGGTTGCCAGAGGCTGGGTGAGGGGGAAATATATTGTGGTGAATATACTTAAAAATACTGAACGGTACAGTTAAAAAGGATTAAGATTATTAATTTTTATAATAAAGTAATATTGTGAGGTTAATAAACCAATTTATGATTTTTAAATATTTTTAAACCACTGTATTGTTCACCAAAAAGTAAACCGTTGAAACAGCATATAGGGTGACATGAGCAAATTGACAGAATAGCAGATCCAACCTCTTATGCCCACACAGAAACAACAAGAAACAAACTGCAAAACCATGTGTGTCATAAACCTGGAAAACGATCAAAGGTTTACAGGAACCAAGAACATGCTGAATTTAAAAAAAAAAAAAAGGCAAGTTGAAAACTTCAGGAAATATTTGTGGCATTTTTACTTGCTGTTGTCCCACACCTTTTTCAGCATAGGACCGTCTTGGAAGAGTGCTAGCCTGTGCTTTGGGCACCTACTGTCTGGTTCCGAGCGAGGAGAGCAGCCTCTAGTCACAAATTCTTGCTTATATCTGTGGTAACCTGTCTAAAGGATACTTGAAGGACTTACAGAAGGATTTCATCTCTGTTGTACCTAACTCAGAACTCAGGCTGGAAAAGTAGTTGGCTTTGATTGAAAATACTGCAAGGAGAACTAACAACCCATAAACACCTGGGGGGAAATGTTACAGTCAAAATATATAACAGTCAAGATACCTAAAGCATGGGAGGAAAAGCTGGGGGACATTCCTTGGCAGATTAAGACATTCAAAAAAGTCGTGTAGGTCTTCCCTGGTGGTGCAGTGGTTAAGTATCTGCCTGCCAATGCAGGGGACACGGGTCTGCGCCCTCTTCTGGGAAGGTCCCACATGCCACGGGGCAACTAAGCCCGTGCGCCACAACTACTGAGCCTGTGCTCTAGATCCCACAAGCCACAACTCCTGAAGCCCATGTGCCTAGAGCCCGTGCTCAGCGACAAGACAAGCCACCACAACGAGAAGCACGCACACCGCAAACGAAGAGTAGCCTCCGCTCGCTGCAACTAAAGAAATCCCGTGCACAGCAACAAACACCCAAAGCAGCCAAAACAAAAACGAAAACAAAAACATGTACATGGGGTAATTTAGGTAATGGAGGCTATGAGCATGCCTAGATTAAGACACATTTAGAAAAGGGTTGAGGAGACCCCAAATTTCCACTTCACAGTTATCCCTAGGTTCAGGGCAAGCATGGTATTGAAGGAGGGCCCCAACACAGAACTGGACCTGCAAAGACTGGAAGAGGTTTTTCTTCTTTTGGGTTGGCTTGTTGTTAGTTATTTTTGTAACCTTCTGGCATTCAAGGAAATCTCTGTCAAAAGAATAGGTGAACGTGAGCTAAAGGAACACACACCTCAGTGACAACACAGGACAAGGAATGCATCTTCTCAAAACCACATTGGAAAAGTAACTAAACAAATGGACTACGACAGCCTTCAATAATTATAAGAAAAGAAACATAAAGCCCGTAGCAAACTAGCGAATTAGACAAGAATCTAATCTCCAGTGATACCACACTAGAATATTCAAACATCAAGGTTTTGATAACAACAACAACAAAATTCACAGGGCATACAAAGAAACAGGAAGTATGGTGCATTGAAAGGAACAAAATTAATTGAAAGTAACTATCCCTGAGAAATTCCAGACATTGGATATACTAGCAAAAGACTAAAATAACTGTTTTTAAGAGGCTTAATGACCCGAAGAGAAACATGGACAGAGAAATAATGGAAAACCCGAAAATCTATGATCAAAATACAAATAGCAACAAAAAGACATTATAAAAAGGAACCAAAGAGAAATTTTGGAGCTGTAAAGTACAACAACTGAAACGGAAAATTAACTAGAAGGGTTCAACAAATTATCTGATCAGGCAGAGGAAACAATCCGCCAAGATGAAGACAGGAAATTTTAAATTATCCCGTCTGAGGAACAGAAAGAAAAAGCATGAAGAAAAGTGAATATGCCCAAGAGCCCTGAGACACCATCAAGTGGAACAACATATAGATGATGGGAGTCAAACAGAAAGGAGAAGAAAGATTATTGGAAACATTAAGGGCCGAAACCTTCCCAAATTTGAAGAAAGACAATGAACCTACAAATCCAAAAAACTCAAAAACTTCCAAGTACTGTAAATTCACAGAGATCTTCACTGAAAGACATTATAATCAAACTACTGAAAGTCACAATGAGGGAATCTTAAAAGCAGTGAGAAAATCAACACGTGCAAGGGACACTCAATGACATTCTCAACTGATAATTTGATAATTATCAACTGATAATCAACTGAAGGCAGTGGGATGATACAGTTGTAATGCGGAAAGAAAGAAACTTGTCAACTGAGATTTGTATATTCAGAAAAACTGTGCTCCAAAAATTATGATATACCCAGATTAAGAAAAAAAAACCCACGGAGCTTGTTACCACTACACCTGGTCTACAAGAAAGTGGTCTACAAGGCTGCGAAATTATACTCAACATCACGAGTCATTAGAGAAATACAAATCAAAACCACAATGAGATATCATCTCATAGCCATTATGATGGCCACTGTAGGAAAAACAAAAAATAAGGTGTATTGAGGATGTGTAGAAACTGGAACCCTTATGTCCAATTGCTGGCAAAGTGAAATGGTGGGGCCGCTATGGAAAACAGTATGACAGTTCCTCAAGAAATTGAAACTTGTTTTTAAAAATTACAAAGACAATTACCTTATGATTCAGCAATCCTACTTCTGGCTATATACACAAACAAATTGAAAACAAGATCTCTAAAACCTACTTGCACACCCATGTTCACTGCAGCAATAGTCATAATAACCAAGAGGTGGAAACCACACGAATAGCCATCAGTAGATGAATGAATAAAGAAAATGTGGTCTAGCCATACAATGGAATATTATTTAGTCTTTAAAAAGAAGGACATCCTGTCACTTGCTACAACATGGATGAACTTTGACATTAGGCGAAAAGGAATAAACCAGTCACAAAAAGACCAATACTGTATGATTTCACTTCTATAAGGTATCTAAAGTAGTCAAATTTCTAGCAATAGAAAGTACAATGGTGGTTGCCAGAGGCTGGGTGAGGGGGAAATATATTGTGGTGAATATACTTAAAAATACTGAACGGTACAGTTAAAAAGGATTAAGATTATTAATTTTTATAATAAAGTAATATTGTGAGGTTAATAAACCAATTTATGATTTTTAAATATTTTTAAACCACTGTATTGTTCACCAAAAAGTAAACCGTTGAAACAGCATATAGGGTGACATGAGCAAATTGACAGAATAGCAGATCCAACCTCTTATGCCCACACAGAAACAACAAGAAACAAACTGCAAAACCATGTGTGTCATAAACCTGGAAAACGATCAAAGGTTTACAGGAACCAAGAACATGCTGAATTTAAAAAAAAAAAAAAGGCAAGTTGAAAACTTCAGGAAATATTTGTGGCATTTTTACTTGCTGTTGTCCCACACCTTTTTCAGCATAGGACCGTCTTGGAAGAGTGCTAGCCTGTGCTTTGGGCACCTACTGTCTGGTTCCGAGCGAGGAGAGCAGCCTCTAGTCACAAATTCTTGCTTATATCTGTGGTAACCTGTCTAAAGGATACTTGAAGGACTTACAGAAGGATTTCATCTCTGTTGTACCTAACTCAGAACTCAGGCTGGAAAAGTAGTTGGCTTTGATTGAAAATACTGCAAGGAGAACTAACAACCCATAAACACCTGGGGGGAAATGTTACAGTCAAAATATATAACAGTCAAGATACCTAAAGCATGGGAGGAAAAGCTGGGGGACATTCCTTGGCAGATTAAGACATTCAAAAAAGTCGTGTAGGTCTTCCCTGGTGGTGCAGTGGTTAAGTATCTGCCTGCCAATGCAGGGGACACGGGTCTGCGCCCTCTTCTGGGAAGGTCCCACATGCCACGGGGCAACTAAGCCCGTGCGCCACAACTACTGAGCCTGTGCTCTAGATCCCACAAGCCACAACTCCTGAAGCCCATGTGCCTAGAGCCCGTGCTCAGCGACAAGACAAGCCACCACAACGAGAAGCACGCACACCGCAAACGAAGAGTAGCCTCCGCTCGCTGCAACTAAAGAAATCCCGTGCACAGCAACAAACACCCAAAGCAGCCAAAACAAAAACGAAAACAAAAACATGTACATGGGGTAATTTAGGTAATGGAGGCTATGAGCATGCCTAGATTAAGACACATTTAGAAAAGGGTTGAGGAGACCCCAAATTTCCACTTCACAGTTATCCCTAGGTTCAGGGCAAGCATGGTATTGAAGGAGGGCCCCAACACAGAACTGGACCTGCAAAGACTGGAAGAGGTTTTTCTTCTTTTGGGTTGGCTTGTTGTTAGTTATTTTTGTAACCTTCTGGCATTCAAGGAAATCTCTGTCAAAAGAATAGGTGAACGTGAGCTAAAGGAACACACACCTCAGTGACAACACAGGACAAGGAATGCATCTTCTCAAAACCACATTGGAAAAGTAACTAAACAAATGGACTACGACAGCCTTCAATAATTATAAGAAAAGAAACATAAAGCCCGTAGCAAACTAGCGAATTAGACAAGAATCTAATCTCCAGTGATACCACACTAGAATATTCAAACATCAAGGTTTTGATAACAACAACAACAAAATTCACAGGGCATACAAAGAAACAGGAAGTATGGTGCATTGAAAGGAACAAAATTAATTGAAAGTAACTATCCCTGAGAAATTCCAGACATTGGATATACTAGCAAAAGACTAAAATAACTGTTTTTAAGAGGCTTAATGACCCGAAGAGAAACATGGACAGAGAAATAATGGAAAACCCGAAAATCTATGATCAAAATACAAATAGCAACAAAAAGACATTATAAAAAGGAACCAAAGAGAAATTTTGGAGCTGTAAAGTACAACAACTGAAACGGAAAATTAACTAGAAGGGTTCAACAAATTATCTGATCAGGCAGAGGAAACAATCCGCCAAGATGAAGACAGGAAATTTTAAATTATCCCGTCTGAGGAACAGAAAGAAAAAGCATGAAGAAAAGTGAATATGCCCAAGAGCCCTGAGACACCATCAAGTGGAACAACATATAGATGATGGGAGTCAAACAGAAAGGAGAAGAAAGATTATTGGAAACATTAAGGGCCGAAACCTTCCCAAATTTGAAGAAAGACAATGAACCTACAAATCCAAAAAACTCAAAAACTTCCAAGTACTGTAAATTCACAGAGATCTTCACTGAAAGACATTATAATCAAACTACTGAAAGTCACAATGAGGGAATCTTAAAAGCAGTGAGAAAATCAACACGTGCAAGGGACACTCAATGACATTCTCAACTGATAATTTGATAATTATCAACTGATAATCAACTGAAGGCAGTGGGATGATACAGTTGTAATGCGGAAAGAAAGAAACTTGTCAACTGAGATTTGTATATTCAGAAAAACTGTGCTCCAAAAATTATGATATACCCAGATTAAGAAAAAAAAACCCACGGAGCTTGTTACCACTACACCTGGTCTACAAGAAAGTGGTCTACAAGGCTGCGAAATTATACTCAACATCACGAGTCATTAGAGAAATACAAATCAAAACCACAATGAGATATCATCTCATAGCCATTATGATGGCCACTGTAGGAAAAACAAAAAATAAGGTGTATTGAGGATGTGTAGAAACTGGAACCCTTATGTCCAATTGCTGGCAAAGTGAAATGGTGGGGCCGCTATGGAAAACAGTATGACAGTTCCTCAAGAAATTGAAACTTGTTTTTAAAAATTACAAAGACAATTACCTTATGATTCAGCAATCCTACTTCTGGCTATATACACAAACAAATTGAAAACAAGATCTCTAAAACCTACTTGCACACCCATGTTCACTGCAGCAATAGTCATAATAACCAAGAGGTGGAAACCACACGAATAGCCATCAGTAGATGAATGAATAAAGAAAATGTGGTCTAGCCATACAATGGAATATTATTTAGTCTTTAAAAAGAAGGACATCCTGTCACTTGCTACAACATGGATGAACTTTGACATTAGGCGAAAAGGAATAAACCAGTCACAAAAAGACCAATACTGTATGATTTCACTTCTATAAGGTATCTAAAGTAGTCAAATTTCTAGCAATAGAAAGTACAATGGTGGTTGCCAGAGGCTGGGTGAGGGGGAAATATATTGTGGTGAATATACTTAAAAATACTGAACGGTACAGTTAAAAAGGATTAAGATTATTAATTTTTATAATAAAGTAATATTGTGAGGTTAATAAACCAATTTATGATTTTTAAATATTTTTAAACCACTGTATTGTTCACCAAAAAGTAAACCGTTGAAACAGCATATAGGGTGACATGAGCAAATTGACAGAATAGCAGATCCAACCTCTTATGCCCACACAGAAACAACAAGAAACAAACTGCAAAACCATGTGTGTCATAAACCTGGAAAACGGTCAAAGATTTACAGGAACCAAGAACATGCTGAATTAAAAAAAAAAAAAAAGGCAAGTTGAAAACTTCAGGAAATATTTGTGGCATTTTTACTTGCTGTTGTCCCACACCTTTTCCAGCATAGGACCGTCTTGGAAGAGTGCTAGCCTGTGCTTTGGGCACCTACTGTCTGGTTCCGAGCGAGGAGAGCAGCCTCTAGTCACAAATTCTTGCTTATATCTGTGGTAACCTGTCTAAAGGATACTTGAAGGACTTACAGAAGGATTTCATCTCTGTTGTACCTAACTCAGAACTCAGGCTGGAAAAGTAGTTGGCTTTGATTGAAAATACTGCAAGGAGAACTAACAACCCATAAACACCTGGGGGGAAATGTTACAGTCAAAATATATAACAGTCAAGATACCTAAAGCATGGGAGGAAAAGCTGGGGGACATTCCTTGGCAGATTAAGACATTCAAAAAAGTCGTGTAGGTCTTCCCTGGTGGTGCAGTGGTTAAGTATCTGCCTGCCAATGCAGGGGACACGGGTCTGCGCCCTCTTCTGGGAAGGTCCCACATGCCACGGGGCAACTAAGCCCGTGCGCCACAACTACTGAGCCTGTGCTCTAGATCCCACAAGCCACAACTCCTGAAGCCCATGTGCCTAGAGCCCGTGCTCAGCGACAAGACAAGCCACCACAACGAGAAGCACGCACACCGCAAACGAAGAGTAGCCTCCGCTCGCTGCAACTAAAGAAATCCCGTGCACAGCAACAAACACCCAAAGCAGCCAAAACAAAAACGAAAACAAAAACATGTACATGGGGTAATTTAGGTAATGGAGGCTATGAGCATGCCTAGATTAAGACACATTTAGAAAAGGGTTGAGGAGACCCCAAATTTCCACTTCACAGTTATCCCTAGGTTCAGGGCAAGCATGGTATTGAAGGAGGGCCCCAACACAGAACTGGACCTGCAAAGACTGGAAGAGGTTTTTCTTCTTTTGGGTTGGCTTGTTGTTAGTTATTTTTGTAACCTTCTGGCATTCAAGGAAATCTCTGTCAAAAGAATAGGTGAACGTGAGCTAAAGGAACACACACCTCAGTGACAACACAGGACAAGGAATGCATCTTCTCAAAACCACATTGGAAAAGTAACTAAACAAATGGACTACGACAGCCTTCAATAATTATAAGAAAAGAAACATAAAGCCCGTAGCAAACTAGCGAATTAGACAAGAATCTAATCTCCAGTGATACCACACTAGAATATTCAAACATCAAGGTTTTGATAACAACAACAACAAAATTCACAGGGCATACAAAGAAACAGGAAGTATGGTGCATTGAAAGGAACAAAATTAATTGAAAGTAACTATCCCTGAGAAATTCCAGACATTGGATATACTAGCAAAAGACTAAAATAACTGTTTTTAAGAGGCTTAATGACCCGAAGAGAAACATGGACAGAGAAATAATGGAAAACCCGAAAATCTATGATCAAAATACAAATAGCAACAAAAAGACATTATAAAAAGGAACCAAAGAGAAATTTTGGAGCTGTAAAGTACAACAACTGAAACGGAAAATTAACTAGAAGGGTTCAACAAATTATCTGATCAGGCAGAGGAAACAATCCGCCAAGATGAAGACAGGAAATTTTAAATTATCCCGTCTGAGGAACAGAAAGAAAAAGCATGAAGAAAAGTGAATATGCCCAAGAGCCCTGAGACACCATCAAGTGGAACAACATATAGATGATGGGAGTCAAACAGAAAGGAGAAGAAAGATTATTGGAAACATTAAGGGCCGAAACCTTCCCAAATTTGAAGAAAGACAATGAACCTACAAATCCAAAAAACTCAAAAACTTCCAAGTACTGTAAATTCACAGAGATCTTCACTGAAAGACATTATAATCAAACTACTGAAAGTCACAATGAGGGAATCTTAAAAGCAGTGAGAAAATCAACACGTGCAAGGGACACTCAATGACATTCTCAACTGATAATTTGATAATTATCAACTGATAATCAACTGAAGGCAGTGGGATGATACAGTTGTAATGCGGAAAGAAAGAAACTTGTCAACTGAGATTTGTATATTCAGAAAAACTGTGCTCCAAAAATTATGATATACCCAGATTAAGAAAAAAAAACCCACGGAGCTTGTTACCACTACACCTGGTCTACAAGAAAGTGGTCTACAAGGCTGCGAAATTATACTCAACATCACGAGTCATTAGAGAAATACAAATCAAAACCACAATGAGATATCATCTCATAGCCATTATGATGGCCACTGTAGGAAAAACAAAAAATAAGGTGTATTGAGGATGTGTAGAAACTGGAACCCTTATGTCCAATTGCTGGCAAAGTGAAATGGTGGGGCCGCTATGGAAAACAGTATGACAGTTCCTCAAGAAATTGAAACTTGTTTTTAAAAATTACAAAGACAATTACCTTATGATTCAGCAATCCTACTTCTGGCTATATACACAAACAAATTGAAAACAAGATCTCTAAAACCTACTTGCACACCCATGTTCACTGCAGCAATAGTCATAATAACCAAGAGGTGGAAACCACACGAATAGCCATCAGTAGATGAATGAATAAAGAAAATGTGGTCTAGCCATACAATGGAATATTATTTAGTCTTTAAAAAGAAGGACATCCTGTCACTTGCTACAACATGGATGAACTTTGACATTAGGCGAAAAGGAATAAACCAGTCACAAAAAGACCAATACTGTATGATTTCACTTCTATAAGGTATCTAAAGTAGTCAAATTTCTAGCAATAGAAAGTACAATGGTGGTTGCCAGAGGCTGGGTGAGGGGGAAATATATTGTGGTGAATATACTTAAAAATACTGAACGGTACAGTTAAAAAGGATTAAGATTATTAATTTTTATAATAAAGTAATATTGTGAGGTTAATAAACCAATTTATGATTTTTAAATATTTTTAAACCACTGTATTGTTCACCAAAAAGTAAACCGTTGAAACAGCATATAGGGTGACATGAGCAAATTGACAGAATAGCAGATCCAACCTCTTATGCCCACACAGAAACAACAAGAAACAAACTGCAAAACCATGTGTGTCATAAACCTGGAAAACGATCAAAGGTTTACAGGAACCAAGAACATGCTGAATTTAAAAAAAAAAAAAAGGCAAGTTGAAAACTTCAGGAAATATTTGTGGCATTTTTACTTGCTGTTGTCCCACACCTTTTTCAGCATAGGACCGTCTTGGAAGAGTGCTAGCCTGTGCTTTGGGCACCTACTGTCTGGTTCCGAGCGAGGAGAGCAGCCTCTAGTCACAAATTCTTGCTTATATCTGTGGTAACCTGTCTAAAGGATACTTGAAGGACTTACAGAAGGATTTCATCTCTGTTGTACCTAACTCAGAACTCAGGCTGGAAAAGTAGTTGGCTTTGATTGAAAATACTGCAAGGAGAACTAACAACCCATAAACACCTGGGGGGAAATGTTACAGTCAAAATATATAACAGTCAAGATACCTAAAGCATGGGAGGAAAAGCTGGGGGACATTCCTTGGCAGATTAAGACATTCAAAAAAGTCGTGTAGGTCTTCCCTGGTGGTGCAGTGGTTAAGTATCTGCCTGCCAATGCAGGGGACACGGGTCTGCGCCCTCTTCTGGGAAGGTCCCACATGCCACGGGGCAACTAAGCCCGTGCGCCACAACTACTGAGCCTGTGCTCTAGATCCCACAAGCCACAACTCCTGAAGCCCATGTGCCTAGAGCCCGTGCTCAGCGACAAGACAAGCCACCACAACGAGAAGCACGCACACCGCAAACGAAGAGTAGCCTCCGCTCGCTGCAACTAAAGAAATCCCGTGCACAGCAACAAACACCCAAAGCAGCCAAAACAAAAACGAAAACAAAAACATGTACATGGGGTAATTTAGGTAATGGAGGCTATGAGCATGCCTAGATTAAGACACATTTAGAAAAGGGTTGAGGAGACCCCAAATTTCCACTTCACAGTTATCCCTAGGTTCAGGGCAAGCATGGTATTGAAGGAGGGCCCCAACACAGAACTGGACCTGCAAAGACTGGAAGAGGTTTTTCTTCTTTTGGGTTGGCTTGTTGTTAGTTATTTTTGTAACCTTCTGGCATTCAAGGAAATCTCTGTCAAAAGAATAGGTGAACGTGAGCTAAAGGAACACACACCTCAGTGACAACACAGGACAAGGAATGCATCTTCTCAAAACCACATTGGAAAAGTAACTAAACAAATGGACTACGACAGCCTTCAATAATTATAAGAAAAGAAACATAAAGCCCGTAGCAAACTAGCGAATTAGACAAGAATCTAATCTCCAGTGATACCACACTAGAATATTCAAACATCAAGGTTTTGATAACAACAACAACAAAATTCACAGGGCATACAAAGAAACAGGAAGTATGGTGCATTGAAAGGAACAAAATTAATTGAAAGTAACTATCCCTGAGAAATTCCAGACATTGGATATACTAGCAAAAGACTAAAATAACTGTTTTTAAGAGGCTTAATGACCCGAAGAGAAACATGGACAGAGAAATAATGGAAAACCCGAAAATCTATGATCAAAATACAAATAGCAACAAAAAGACATTATAAAAAGGAACCAAAGAGAAATTTTGGAGCTGTAAAGTACAACAACTGAAACGGAAAATTAACTAGAAGGGTTCAACAAATTATCTGATCAGGCAGAGGAAACAATCCGCCAAGATGAAGACAGGAAATTTTAAATTATCCCGTCTGAGGAACAGAAAGAAAAAGCATGAAGAAAAGTGAATATGCCCAAGAGCCCTGAGACACCATCAAGTGGAACAACATATAGATGATGGGAGTCAAACAGAAAGGAGAAGAAAGATTATTGGAAACATTAAGGGCCGAAACCTTCCCAAATTTGAAGAAAGACAATGAACCTACAAATCCAAAAAACTCAAAAACTTCCAAGTACTGTAAATTCACAGAGATCTTCACTGAAAGACATTATAATCAAACTACTGAAAGTCACAATGAGGGAATCTTAAAAGCAGTGAGAAAATCAACACGTGCAAGGGACACTCAATGACATTCTCAACTGATAATTTGATAATTATCAACTGATAATCAACTGAAGGCAGTGGGATGATACAGTTGTAATGCGGAAAGAAAGAAACTTGTCAACTGAGATTTGTATATTCAGAAAAACTGTGCTCCAAAAATTATGATATACCCAGATTAAGAAAAAAAAACCCACGGAGCTTGTTACCACTACACCTGGTCTACAAGAAAGTGGTCTACAAGGCTGCGAAATTATACTCAACATCACGAGTCATTAGAGAAATACAAATCAAAACCACAATGAGATATCATCTCATAGCCATTATGATGGCCACTGTAGGAAAAACAAAAAATAAGGTGTATTGAGGATGTGTAGAAACTGGAACCCTTATGTCCAATTGCTGGCAAAGTGAAATGGTGGGGCCGCTATGGAAAACAGTATGACAGTTCCTCAAGAAATTGAAACTTGTTTTTAAAAATTACAAAGACAATTACCTTATGATTCAGCAATCCTACTTCTGGCTATATACACAAACAAATTGAAAACAAGATCTCTAAAACCTACTTGCACACCCATGTTCACTGCAGCAATAGTCATAATAACCAAGAGGTGGAAACCACACGAATAGCCATCAGTAGATGAATGAATAAAGAAAATGTGGTCTAGCCATACAATGGAATATTATTTAGTCTTTAAAAAGAAGGACATCCTGTCACTTGCTACAACATGGATGAACTTTGACATTAGGCGAAAAGGAATAAACCAGTCACAAAAAGACCAATACTGTATGATTTCACTTCTATAAGGTATCTAAAGTAGTCAAATTTCTAGCAATAGAAAGTACAATGGTGGTTGCCAGAGGCTGGGTGAGGGGGAAATATATTGTGGTGAATATACTTAAAAATACTGAACGGTACAGTTAAAAAGGATTAAGATTATTAATTTTTATAATAAAGTAATATTGTGAGGTTAATAAACCAATTTATGATTTTTAAATATTTTTAAACCACTGTATTGTTCACCAAAAAGTAAACCGTTGAAACAGCATATAGGGTGACATGAGCAAATTGACAGAATAGCAGATCCAACCTCTTATGCCCACACAGAAACAACAAGAAACAAACTGCAAAACCATGTGTGTCATAAACCTGGAAAACGATCAAAGGTTTACAGGAACCAAGAACATGCTGAATTAAAAAAAAAAAAAAAGGCAAGTTGAAAACTTCAGGAAATATTTGTGGCATTTTTACTTGCTGTTGTCCCACACCTTTTTCAGCATAGGACCGTCTTGGAAGAGTGCTAGCCTGTGCTTTGGGCACCTACTGTCTGGTTCCGAGCGAGGAGAGCAGCCTCTAGTCACAAATTCTTGCTTATATCTGTGGTAACCTGTCTAAAGGATACTTGAAGGACTTACAGAAGGATTTCATCTCTGTTGTACCTAACTCAGAACTCAGGCTGGAAAAGTAGTTGGCTTTGATTGAAAATACTGCAAGGAGAACTAACAACCCATAAACACCTGGGGGGAAATGTTACAGTCAAAATATATAACAGTCAAGATACCTAAAGCATGGGAGGAAAAGCTGGGGGACATTCCTTGGCAGATTAAGACATTCAAAAAAGTCGTGTAGGTCTTCCCTGGTGGTGCAGTGGTTAAGTATCTGCCTGCCAATGCAGGGGACACGGGTCTGCGCCCTCTTCTGGGAAGGTCCCACATGCCACGGGGCAACTAAGCCCGTGCGCCACAACTACTGAGCCTGTGCTCTAGATCCCACAAGCCACAACTCCTGAAGCCCATGTGCCTAGAGCCCGTGCTCAGCGACAAGACAAGCCACCACAACGAGAAGCACGCACACCGCAAACGAAGAGTAGCCTCCGCTCGCTGCAACTAAAGAAATCCCGTGCACAGCAACAAACACCCAAAGCAGCCAAAACAAAAACGAAAACAAAAACATGTACATGGGGTAATTTAGGTAATGGAGGCTATGAGCATGCCTAGATTAAGACACATTTAGAAAAGGGTTGAGGAGACCCCAAATTTCCACTTCACAGTTATCCCTAGGTTCAGGGCAAGCATGGTATTGAAGGAGGGCCCCAACACAGAACTGGACCTGCAAAGACTGGAAGAGGTTTTTCTTCTTTTGGGTTGGCTTGTTGTTAGTTATTTTTGTAACCTTCTGGCATTCAAGGAAATCTCTGTCAAAAGAATAGGTGAACGTGAGCTAAAGGAACACACACCTCAGTGACAACACAGGACAAGGAATGCATCTTCTCAAAACCACATTGGAAAAGTAACTAAACAAATGGACTACGACAGCCTTCAATAATTATAAGAAAAGAAACATAAAGCCCGTAGCAAACTAGCGAATTAGACAAGAATCTAATCTCCAGTGATACCACACTAGAATATTCAAACATCAAGGTTTTGATAACAACAACAACAAAATTCACAGGGCATACAAAGAAACAGGAAGTATGGTGCATTGAAAGGAACAAAATTAATTGAAAGTAACTATCCCTGAGAAATTCCAGACATTGGATATACTAGCAAAAGACTAAAATAACTGTTTTTAAGAGGCTTAATGACCCGAAGAGAAACATGGACAGAGAAATAATGGAAAACCCGAAAATCTATGATCAAAATACAAATAGCAACAAAAAGACATTATAAAAAGGAACCAAAGAGAAATTTTGGAGCTGTAAAGTACAACAACTGAAACGGAAAATTAACTAGAAGGGTTCAACAAATTATCTGATCAGGCAGAGGAAACAATCCGCCAAGATGAAGACAGGAAATTTTAAATTATCCCGTCTGAGGAACAGAAAGAAAAAGCATGAAGAAAAGTGAATATGCCCAAGAGCCCTGAGACACCATCAAGTGGAACAACATATAGATGATGGGAGTCAAACAGAAAGGAGAAGAAAGATTATTGGAAACATTAAGGGCCGAAACCTTCCCAAATTTGAAGAAAGACAATGAACCTACAAATCCAAAAAACTCAAAAACTTCCAAGTACTGTAAATTCACAGAGATCTTCACTGAAAGACATTATAATCAAACTACTGAAAGTCACAATGAGGGAATCTTAAAAGCAGTGAGAAAATCAACACGTGCAAGGGACACTCAATGACATTCTCAACTGATAATTTGATAATTATCAACTGATAATCAACTGAAGGCAGTGGGATGATACAGTTGTAATGCGGAAAGAAAGAAACTTGTCAACTGAGATTTGTATATTCAGAAAAACTGTGCTCCAAAAATTATGATATACCCAGATTAAGAAAAAAAAACCCACGGAGCTTGTTACCACTACACCTGGTCTACAAGAAAGTGGTCTACAAGGCTGCGAAATTATACTCAACATCACGAGTCATTAGAGAAATACAAATCAAAACCACAATGAGATATCATCTCATAGCCATTATGATGGCCACTGTAGGAAAAACAAAAAATAAGGTGTATTGAGGATGTGTAGAAACTGGAACCCTTATGTCCAATTGCTGGCAAAGTGAAATGGTGGGGCCGCTATGGAAAACAGTATGACAGTTCCTCAAGAAATTGAAACTTGTTTTTAAAAATTACAAAGACAATTACCTTATGATTCAGCAATCCTACTTCTGGCTATATACACAAACAAATTGAAAACAAGATCTCTAAAACCTACTTGCACACCCATGTTCACTGCAGCAATAGTCATAATAACCAAGAGGTGGAAACCACACGAATAGTCATCAGTAGATGAATGAATAAAGAAAATGTGGTCTAGCCATACAATGGAATATTATTTAGTCTTTAAAAAGAAGGACATCCTGTCACTTGCTACAACATGGATGAACTTTGACATTAGGCGAAAAGGAATAAACCAGTCACAAAAAGACCAATACTGTATGATTTCACTTCTATAAGGTATCTAAAGTAGTCAAATTTCTAGCAATAGAAAGTACAATGGTGGTTGCCAGAGGCTGGGTGAGGGGGAAATATATTGTGGTGAATATACTTAAAAATACTGAACGGTACAGTTAAAAAGGATTAAGATTATTAATTTTTATAATAAAGTAATATTGTGAGGTTAATAAACCAATTTATGATTTTTAAATATTTTTAAACCACTGTATTGTTCACCAAAAAGTAAACCGTTGAAACAGCATATAGGGTGACATGAGCAAATTGACAGAATAGCAGATCCAACCTCTTATGCCCACACAGAAACAACAAGAAACAAACTGCAAAACCATGTGTGTCATAAACCTGGAAAACGATCAAAGGTTTACAGGAACCAAGAACATGCTGAATTAAAAAAAAAAAAAAAGGCAAGTTGAAAACTTCAGGAAATATTTGTGGCATTTTTACTTGCTGTTGTCCCACACCTTTTTCAGCATAGGACCGTCTTGGAAGAGTGCTAGCCTGTGCTTTGGGCACCTACTGTCTGGTTCCGAGCGAGGAGAGCAGCCTCTAGTCACAAATTCTTGCTTATATCTGTGGTAACCTGTCTAAAGGATACTTGAAGGACTTACAGAAGGATTTCATCTCTGTTGTACCTAACTCAGAACTCAGGCTGGAAAAGTAGTTGGCTTTGATTGAAAATACTGCAAGGAGAACTAACAACCCATAAACACCTGGGGGGAAATGTTACAGTCAAAATATATAACAGTCAAGATACCTAAAGCATGGGAGGAAAAGCTGGGGGACATTCCTTGGCAGATTAAGACATTCAAAAAAGTCGTGTAGGTCTTCCCTGGTGGTGCAGTGGTTAAGTATCTGCCTGCCAATGCAGGGGACACGGGTCTGCGCCCTCTTCTGGGAAGGTCCCACATGCCACGGGGCAACTAAGCCCGTGCGCCACAACTACTGAGCCTGTGCTCTAGATCCCACAAGCCACAACTCCTGAAGCCCATGTGCCTAGAGCCCGTGCTCAGCGACAAGACAAGCCACCACAACGAGAAGCACGCACACCGCAAACGAAGAGTAGCCTCCGCTCGCTGCAACTAAAGAAATCCCGTGCACAGCAACAAACACCCAAAGCAGCCAAAACAAAAACGAAAACAAAAACATGTACATGGGGTAATTTAGGTAATGGAGGCTATGAGCATGCCTAGATTAAGACACATTTAGAAAAGGGTTGAGGAGACCCCAAATTTCCACTTCACAGTTATCCCTAGGTTCAGGGCAAGCATGGTATTGAAGGAGGGCCCCAACACAGAACTGGACCTGCAAAGACTGGAAGAGGTTTTTCTTCTTTTGGGTTGGCTTGTTGTTAGTTATTTTTGTAACCTTCTGGCATTCAAGGAAATCTCTGTCAAAAGAATAGGTGAACGTGAGCTAAAGGAACACACACCTCAGTGACAACACAGGACAAGGAATGCATCTTCTCAAAACCACATTGGAAAAGTAACTAAACAAATGGACTACGACAGCCTTCAATAATTATAAGAAAAGAAACATAAAGCCCGTAGCAAACTAGCGAATTAGACAAGAATCTAATCTCCAGTGATACCACACTAGAATATTCAAACATCAAGGTTTTGATAACAACAACAACAAAATTCACAGGGCATACAAAGAAACAGGAAGTATGGTGCATTGAAAGGAACAAAATTAATTGAAAGTAACTATCCCTGAGAAATTCCAGACATTGGATATACTAGCAAAAGACTAAAATAACTGTTTTTAAGAGGCTTAATGACCCGAAGAGAAACATGGACAGAGAAATAATGGAAAACCCGAAAATCTATGATCAAAATACAAATAGCAACAAAAAGACATTATAAAAAGGAACCAAAGAGAAATTTTGGAGCTGTAAAGTACAACAACTGAAACGGAAAATTAACTAGAAGGGTTCAACAAATTATCTGATCAGGCAGAGGAAACAATCCGCCAAGATGAAGACAGGAAATTTTAAATTATCCCGTCTGAGGAACAGAAAGAAAAAGCATGAAGAAAAGTGAATATGCCCAAGAGCCCTGAGACACCATCAAGTGGAACAACATATAGATGATGGGAGTCAAACAGAAAGGAGAAGAAAGATTATTGGAAACATTAAGGGCCGAAACCTTCCCAAATTTGAAGAAAGACAATGAACCTACAAATCCAAAAAACTCAAAAACTTCCAAGTACTGTAAATTCACAGAGATCTTCACTGAAAGACATTATAATCAAACTACTGAAAGTCACAATGAGGGAATCTTAAAAGCAGTGAGAAAATCAACACGTGCAAGGGACACTCAATGACATTCTCAACTGATAATTTGATAATTATCAACTGATAATCAACTGAAGGCAGTGGGATGATACAGTTGTAATGCGGAAAGAAAGAAACTTGTCAACTGAGATTTGTATATTCAGAAAAACTGTGCTCCAAAAATTATGATATACCCAGATTAAGAAAAAAAAACCCACGGAGCTTGTTACCACTACACCTGGTCTACAAGAAAGTGGTCTACAAGGCTGCGAAATTATACTCAACATCACGAGTCATTAGAGAAATACAAATCAAAACCACAATGAGATATCATCTCATAGCCATTATGATGGCCACTGTAGGAAAAACAAAAAATAAGGTGTATTGAGGATGTGTAGAAACTGGAACCCTTATGTCCAATTGCTGGCAAAGTGAAATGGTGGGGCCGCTATGGAAAACAGTATGACAGTTCCTCAAGAAATTGAAACTTGTTTTTAAAAATTACAAAGACAATTACCTTATGATTCAGCAATCCTACTTCTGGCTATATACACAAACAAATTGAAAACAAGATCTCTAAAACCTACTTGCACACCCATGTTCACTGCAGCAATAGTCATAATAACCAAGAGGTGGAAACCACACGAATAGCCATCAGTAGATGAATGAATAAAGAAAATGTGGTCTAGCCATACAATGGAATATTATTTAGTCTTTAAAAAGAAGGACATCCTGTCACTTGCTACAACATGGATGAACTTTGACATTAGGCGAAAAGGAATAAACCAGTCACAAAAAGACCAATACTGTATGATTTCACTTCTATAAGGTATCTAAAGTAGTCAAATTTCTAGCAATAGAAAGTACAATGGTGGTTGCCAGAGGCTGGGTGAGGGGGAAATATATTGTGGTGAATATACTTAAAAATACTGAACGGTACAGTTAAAAAGGATTAAGATTATTAATTTTTATAATAAAGTAATATTGTGAGGTTAATAAACCAATTTATGATTTTTAAATATTTTTAAACCACTGTATTGTTCACCAAAAAGTAAACCGTTGAAACAGCATATAGGGTGACATGAGCAAATTGACAGAATAGCAGATCCAACCTCTTATGCCCACACAGAAACAACAAGAAACAAACTGCAAAACCATGTGTGTCATAAACCTGGAAAACGATCAAAGGTTTACAGGAACCAAGAACATGCTGAATTTAAAAAAAAAAAAAAGGCAAGTTGAAAACTTCAGGAAATATTTGTGGCATTTTTACTTGCTGTTGTCCCACACCTTTTTCAGCATAGGACCGTCTTGGAAGAGTGCTAGCCTGTGCTTTGGGCACCTACTGTCTGGTTCCGAGCGAGGAGAGCAGCCTCTAGTCACAAATTCTTGCTTATATCTGTGGTAACCTGTCTAAAGGATACTTGAAGGACTTACAGAAGGATTTCATCTCTGTTGTACCTAACTCAGAACTCAGGCTGGAAAAGTAGTTGGCTTTGATTGAAAATACTGCAAGGAGAACTAACAACCCATAAACACCTGGGGGGAAATGTTACAGTCAAAATATATAACAGTCAAGATACCTAAAGCATGGGAGGAAAAGCTGGGGGACATTCCTTGGCAGATTAAGACATTCAAAAAAGTCGTGTAGGTCTTCCCTGGTGGTGCAGTGGTTAAGTATCTGCCTGCCAATGCAGGGGACACGGGTCTGCGCCCTCTTCTGGGAAGGTCCCACATGCCACGGGGCAACTAAGCCCGTGCGCCACAACTACTGAGCCTGTGCTCTAGATCCCACAAGCCACAACTCCTGAAGCCCATGTGCCTAGAGCCCGTGCTCAGCGACAAGACAAGCCACCACAACGAGAAGCACGCACACCGCAAACGAAGAGTAGCCTCCGCTCGCTGCAACTAAAGAAATCCCGTGCACAGCAACAAACACCCAAAGCAGCCAAAACAAAAACGAAAACAAAAACATGTACATGGGGTAATTTAGGTAATGGAGGCTATGAGCATGCCTAGATTAAGACACATTTAGAAAAGGGTTGAGGAGACCGCAAATTTCCACTTCACAGTTATCCCTAGGTTCAGGGCAAGCATGGTATTGAAGGAGGGCCCCAACACAGAACTGGACCTGCAAAGACTGGAAGAGGTTTTTCTTCTTTTGGGTTGGCTTGTTGTTAGTTATTTTTGTAACCTTCTGGCATTCAAGGAAATCTCTGTCAAAAGAATAGGTGAACGTGAGCTAAAGGAACACACACCTCAGTGACAACACAGGACAAGGAATGCATCTTCTCAAAACCACATTGGAAAAGTAACTAAACAAATGGACTATGACAGCCTTCAATAATTATAAGAAAAGAAACATAAAGCCCGTAGCAAAGTAGCGAATTAGACAAGAATCTAATCTCCAGTGATACCACACTAGAATATTCAAACATCAAGGTTTTGATAACAACAACAACAAAATTCACAGGGCATACAAAGAAACAGGAAGTATGGTGCATTGAAAGGAACAAAATTAATTGAAAGTAACTATCCCTGAGAAATTCCAGACATTGGATATACTAGAAAAAGACTAAAATAACTGTTTTTAAGAGGCTTAATGACCCGAAGAGAAACATGGACAGAGAAATAATGGAAAACCCGAAAATCTATGATCAAAATACAAATAGCAACAAAAAGACATTATAAAAAGGAACCAAAGAGAAATTTTGGAGCTGTAAAGTACAACAACTGAAACGGAAAATTAACTAGAAGGGTTCAACAAATTATCTGATCAGGCAGAGGAAACAATCCGCCAAGATGAAGACAGGAAATTTTAAATTATCCCGTCTGAGGAACAGAAAGAAAAAGCATGAAGAAAAGTGAATATGCCCAAGAGCCCTGAGACACCATCAAGTGGAACAACATATAGATGATGGGAGTCAAACAGAAAGGAGAAGAAAGATTATTGGAAACATTAAGGGCCGAAACCTTCCCAAATTTGAAGAAAGACAATGAACCTACAAATCCAAAAAACTCAAAAACTTCCAAGTACTGTAAATTCACAGAGATCTTCACTGAAAGACATTATAATCAAACTACTGAAAGTCACAATGAGGGAATCTTAAAAGCAGTGAGAAAATCAACACGTGCAAGGGACACTCAATGACATTCTCAACTGATAATTTGATAATTATCAACTGATAATCAACTGAAGGCAGTGGGATGATACAGTTGTAATGCGGAAAGAAAGAAACTTGTCAACTGAGATTTGTATATTCAGAAAAACTGTGCTCCAAAAATTATGATATACCCAGATTAAGAAAAAAAAACCCACGGAGCTTGTTACCACTACACCTGGTCTACAAGAAAGTGGTCTACAAGGCTGCGAAATTATACTCAACATCACGAGTCATTAGAGAAATACAAATCAAAACCACAATGAGATATCATCTCATAGCCATTATGATGGCCACTGTAGGAAAAACAAAAAATAAGGTGTATTGAGGATGTGTAGAAACTGGAACCCTTATGTCCAATTGCTGGCAAAGTGAAATGGTGGGGCCGCTATGGAAAACAGTATGACAGTTCCTCAAGAAATTGAAACTTGTTTTTAAAAATTACAAAGACAATTACCTTATGATTCAGCAATCCTACTTCTGGCTATATACACAAACAAATTGAAAACAAGATCTCTAAAACCTACTTGCACACCCATGTTCACTGCAGCAATAGTCATAATAACCAAGAGGTGGAAACCACACGAATAGCCATCAGTAGATGAATGAATAAAGAAAATGTGGTCTAGCCATACAATGGAATATTATTTAGTCTTTAAAAAGAAGGACATCCTGTCACTTGCTACAACATGGATGAACTTTGACATTAGGCGAAAAGGAATAAACCAGTCACAAAAAGACCAATACTGTATGATTTCACTTCTATAAGGTATCTAAAGTAGTCAAATTTCTAGCAATAGAAAGTACAATGGTGGTTGCCAGAGGCTGGGTGAGGGGGAAATATATTGTGGTGAATATACTTAAAAATACTGAACGGTACAGTTAAAAAGGATTAAGATTATTAATTTTTATAATAAAGTAATATTGTGAGGTTAATAAACCAATTTATGATTTTTAAATATTTTTAAACCACTGTATTGTTCACCAAAAAGTAAACCGTTGAAACAGCATATAGGGTGACATGAGCAAATTGACAGAATAGCAGATCCAACCTCTTATGCCCACACAGAAACAACAAGAAACAAACTGCAAAACCATGTGTGTCATAAACCTGGAAAACGATCAAAGGTTTACAGGAACCAAGAACATGCTGAATTAAAAAAAAAAAAAAAGGCAAGTTGAAAACTTCAGGAAATATTTGTGGCATTTTTACTTGCTGTTGTCCCACACCTTTTTCAGCATAGGACCGTCTTGGAAGAGTGCTAGCCTGTGCTTTGGGCACCTACTGTCTGGTTCCGAGCGAGGAGAGCAGCCTCTAGTCACAAATTCTTGCTTATATCTGTGGTAACCTGTCTAAAGGATACTTGAAGGACTTACAGAAGGATTTCATCTCTGTTGTACCTAACTCAGAACTCAGGCTGGAAAAGTAGTTGGCTTTGATTGAAAATACTGCAAGGAGAACTAACAACCCATAAACACCTGGGGGGAAATGTTACAGTCAAAATATATAACAGTCAAGATACCTAAAGCATGGGAGGAAAAGCTGGGGGACATTCCTTGGCAGATTAAGACATTCAAAAAAGTCGTGTAGGTCTTCCCTGGTGGTGCAGTGGTTAAGTATCTGCCTGCCAATGCAGGGGACACGGGTCTGCGCCCTCTTCTGGGAAGGTCCCACATGCCACGGGGCAACTAAGCCCGTGCGCCACAACTACTGAGCCTGTGCTCTAGATCCCACAAGCCACAACTCCTGAAGCCCATGTGCCTAGAGCCCGTGCTCAGCGACAAGACAAGCCACCACAACGAGAAGCACGCACACCGCAAACGAAGAGTAGCCTCCGCTCGCTGCAACTAAAGAAATCCCGTGCACAGCAACAAACACCCAAAGCAGCCAAAACAAAAACGAAAACAAAAACATGTACATGGGGTAATTTAGGTAATGGAGGCTATGAGCATGCCTAGATTAAGACACATTTAGAAAAGGGTTGAGGAGACCCCAAATTTCCACTTCACAGTTATCCCTAGGTTCAGGGCAAGCATGGTATTGAAGGAGGGCCCCAACACAGAACTGGACCTGCAAAGACTGGAAGAGGTTTTTCTTCTTTTGGGTTGGCTTGTTGTTAGTTATTTTTGTAACCTTCTGGCATTCAAGGAAATCTCTGTCAAAAGAATAGGTGAACGTGAGCTAAAGGAACACACACCTCAGTGACAACACAGGACAAGGAATGCATCTTCTCAAAACCACATTGGAAAAGTAACTAAACAAATGGACTACGACAGCCTTCAATAATTATAAGAAAAGAAACATAAAGCCCGTAGCAAACTAGCGAATTAGACAAGAATCTAATCTCCAGTGATACCACACTAGAATATTCAAACATCAAGGTTTTGATAACAACAACAACAAAATTCACAGGGCATACAAAGAAACAGGAAGTATGGTGCATTGAAAGGAACAAAATTAATTGAAAGTAACTATCCCTGAGAAATTCCAGACATTGGATATACTAGAAAAAGACTAAAATAACTGTTTTTAAGAGGCTTAATGACCCGAAGAG
Organism: Mesoplodon bidens; assembly: GCF_964165515.1. Taxonomy (NCBI): domain Eukaryota; kingdom Metazoa; phylum Chordata; class Mammalia; order Artiodactyla; family Ziphiidae; genus Mesoplodon; species Mesoplodon bidens. The sequence continues at coordinate 111,519,470 of NC_138162.1, forward strand.
AAACATGGACAGAGAAATAATGGAAAACCCGAAAATCTATGATCAAAATACAAATAGCAACAAAAAGACATTATAAAAAGGAACCAAAGAGAAATTTTGGAGCTGTAAAGTACAACAACTGAAACGGAAAATTAACTAGAAGGGTTCAACAAATTATCTGATCAGGCAGAGGAAACAATCCGCCAAGATGAAGACAGGAAATTTTAAATTATCCCGTCTGAGGAACAGAAAGAAAAAGCATGAAGAAAAGTGAATATGCCCAAGAGCCCTGAGACACCATCAAGTGGAACAACATATAGATGATGGGAGTCAAACAGAAAGGAGAAGAAAGATTATTGGAAACATTAAGGGCCGAAACCTTCCCAAATTTGAAGAAAGACAATGAACCTACAAATCCAAAAAACTCAAAAACTTCCAAGTACTGTAAATTCACAGAGATCTTCACTGAAAGACATTATAATCAAACTACTGAAAGTCACAATGAGGGAATCTTAAAAGCAGTGAGAAAATCAACACGTGCAAGGGACACTCAATGACATTCTCAACTGATAATTTGATAATTATCAACTGATAATCAACTGAAGGCAGTGGGATGATACAGTTGTAATGCGGAAAGAAAGAAACTTGTCAACTGAGATTTGTATATTCAGAAAAACTGTGCTCCAAAAATTATGATATACCCAGATTAAGAAAAAAAAACCCACGGAGCTTGTTACCACTACACCTGGTCTACAAGAAAGTGGTCTACAAGGCTGCGAAATTATACTCAACATCACGAGTCATTAGAGAAATACAAATCAAAACCACAATGAGATATCATCTCATAGCCATTATGATGGCCACTGTAGGAAAAACAAAAAATAAGGTGTATTGAGGATGTGTAGAAACTGGAACCCTTATGTCCAATTGCTGGCAAAGTGAAATGGTGGGGCCGCTATGGAAAACAGTATGACAGTTCCTCAAGAAATTGAAACTTGTTTTTAAAAATTACAAAGACAATTACCTTATGATTCAGCAATCCTACTTCTGGCTATATACACAAACAAATTGAAAACAAGATCTCTAAAACCTACTTGCACACCCATGTTCACTGCAGCAATAGTCATAATAACCAAGAGGTGGAAACCACACGAATAGCCATCAGTAGATGAATGAATAAAGAAAATGTGGTCTAGCCATACAATGGAATATTATTTAGTCTTTAAAAAGAAGGACATCCTGTCACTTGCTACAACATGGATGAACTTTGACATTAGGCGAAAAGGAATAAACCAGTCACAAAAAGACCAATACTGTATGATTTCACTTCTATAAGGTATCTAAAGTAGTCAAATTTCTAGCAATAGAAAGTACAATGGTGGTTGCCAGAGGCTGGGTGAGGGGGAAATATATTGTGGTGAATATACTTAAAAATACTGAACGGTACAGTTAAAAAGGATTAAGATTATTAATTTTTATAATAAAGTAATATTGTGAGGTTAATAAACCAATTTATGATTTTTAAATATTTTTAAACCACTGTATTGTTCACCAAAAAGTAAACCGTTGAAACAGCATATAGGGTGACATGAGCAAATTGACAGAATAGCAGATCCAACCTCTTATGCCCACACAGAAACAACAAGAAACAAACTGCAAAACCATGTGTGTCATAAACCTGGAAAACGATCAAAGGTTTACAGGAACCAAGAACATGCTGAATTTAAAAAAAAAAAAAAGGCAAGTTGAAAACTTCAGGAAATATTTGTGGCATTTTTACTTGCTGTTGTCCCACACCTTTTTCAGCATAGGACCGTCTTGGAAGAGTGCTAGCCTGTGCTTTGGGCACCTACTGTCTGGTTCCGAGCGAGGAGAGCAGCCTCTAGTCACAAATTCTTGCTTATATCTGTGGTAACCTGTCTAAAGGATACTTGAAGGACTTACAGAAGGATTTCATCTCTGTTGTACCTAACTCAGAACTCAGGCTGGAAAAGTAGTTGGCTTTGATTGAAAATACTGCAAGGAGAACTAACAACCCATAAACACCTGGGGGGAAATGTTACAGTCAAAATATATAACAGTCAAGATACCTAAAGCATGGGAGGAAAAGCTGGGGGACATTCCTTGGCAGATTAAGACATTCAAAAAAGTCGTGTAGGTCTTCCCTGGTGGTGCAGTGGTTAAGTATCTGCCTGCCAATGCAGGGGACACGGGTCTGCGCCCTCTTCTGGGAAGGTCCCACATGCCACGGGGCAACTAAGCCCGTGCGCCACAACTACTGAGCCTGTGCTCTAGATCCCACAAGCCACAACTCCTGAAGCCCATGTGCCTAGAGCCCGTGCTCAGCGACAAGACAAGCCACCACAACGAGAAGCACGCACACCGCAAACGAAGAGTAGCCTCCGCTCGCTGCAACTAAAGAAATCCCGTGCACAGCAACAAACACCCAAAGCAGCCAAAACAAAAACGAAAACAAAAATATGTACATGGGGTAATTTAGGTAATGGAGGCTATGAGCATGCCTAGATTAAGACACATTTAGAAAAGGGTTGAGGAGACCGCAAATTTCCACTTCACAGTTATCCCTAGGTTCAGGGCAAGCATGGTATTGAAGGAGGGCCCCAACACAGAACTGGACCTGCAAAGACTGGAAGAGGTTTTTCTTCTTTTGGGTTGGCTTGTTGTTAGTTATTTTTGTAACCTTCTGGCATTCAAGGAAATCTCTGTCAAAAGAATAGGTGAACGTGAGCTAAAGGAACACACACCTCAGTGACAACACAGGACAAGGAATGCATCTTCTCAAAACCACATTGGAAAAGTAACTAAACAAATGGACTACGACAGCCTTCAATAATTATAAGAAAAGAAACATAAAGCCCGTAGCAAACTAGCAAATTAGACAAGAATCTAATCTCCAGTGATACCACACTAGAATATTCAAACATCAAGGTTTTGATAACAACAACAACAAAATTCACAGGGCATACAAAGAAACAGGAAGTATGGTGCATTGAAAGGAACAAAATTAATTGAAAGTAACTATCCCTGAGAAATTCCAGACATTGGATATACTAGAAAAAGACTAAAATAACTGTTTTTAAGAGGCTTAATGACCCGAAGAGAAACATGGACAGAGAAATAATGGAAAACCCGAAAATCTATGATCAAAATACAAATAGCAACAAAAAGACATTATAAAAAGGAACCAAAGAGAAATTTTGGAGCTGTAAAGTACAACAACTGAAACGGAAAATTAACTAGAAGGGTTCAACAAATTATCTGATCAGGCAGAGGAAACAATCCGCCAAGATGAAGACAGGAAATTTTAAATTATCCCGTCTGAGGAACAGAAAGAAAAAGCATGAAGAAAAGTGAATATGCCCAAGAGCCCTGAGACACCATCAAGTGGAACAACATATAGATGATGGGAGTCAAACAGAAAGGAGAAGAAAGATTATTGGAAACATTAAGGGCCGAAACCTTCCCAAATTTGAAGAAAGACAATGAACCTACAAATCCAAAAAACTCAAAAACTTCCAAGTACTGTAAATTCACAGAGATCTTCACTGAAAGACATTATAATCAAACTACTGAAAGTCACAATGAGGGAATCTTAAAAGCAGTGAGAAAATCAACACGTGCAAGGGACACTCAATGACATTCTCAACTGATAATTTAATAATTATCAACTGATAATCAACTGAAGGCAGTGGGATGATACAGTTGTAATGCGGAAAGAAAGAAACTTGTCAACTGAGATTTGTATATTCAGAAAAACTGTGCTCCAAAAATTATGATATACCCAGATTAAGAAAAAAAAACCCACGGAGCTTGTTACCACTACACCTGGTCTACAAGAAAGTGGTCTACAAGGCTGCGAAATTATACTCAACATCACGAGTCATTAGAGAAATACAAATCAAAACCACAATGAGATATCATCTCATAGCCATTATGATGGCCACTGTAGGAAAAACAAAAAATAAGGTGTATTGAGGATGTGTAGAAACTGGAACCCTTATGTCCAATTGCTGGCAAAGTGAAATGGTGGGGCCGCTATGGAAAACAGTATGACAGTTCCTCAAGAAATTGAAACTTGTTTTTAAAAATTACAAAGACAATTACCTTATGATTCAGCAATCCTACTTCTGGCTATATACACAAACAAATTGAAAACAAGATCTCTAAAACCTACTTGCACACCCATGTTCACTGCAGCAATAGTCATAATAACCAAGAGGTGGAAACCACACGAATAGCCATCAGTAGATGAATGAATAAAGAAAATGTGGTCTAGCCATACAATGGAATATTATTTAGTCTTTAAAAAGAAGGACATCCTGTCACTTGCTACAACATGGATGAACTTTGACATTAGGCGAAAAGGAATAAACCAGTCACAAAAAGACCAATACTGTATGATTTCACTTCTATAAGGTATCTAAAGTAGTCAAATTTCTAGCAATAGAAAGTACAATGGTGGTTGCCAGAGGCTGGGTGAGGGGGAAATATATTGTGGTGAATATACTTAAAAATACTGAACGGTACAGTTAAAAAGGATTAAGATTATTAATTTTTATAATAAAGTAATATTGTGAGGTTAATAAACCAATTTATGATTTTTAAATATTTTTAAACCACTGTATTGTTCACCAAAAAGTAAACCGTTGAAACAGCATATAGGGTGACATGAGCAAATTGACAGAATAGCAGATCCAACCTCTTATGCCCACACAGAAACAACAAGAAACAAACTGCAAAACCATGTGTGTCATAAACCTGGAAAACGATCAAAGGTTTACAGGAACCAAGAACATGCTGAATTTAAAAAAAAAAAAAAGGCAAGTTGAAAACTTCAGGAAATATTTGTGGCATTTTTACTTGCTGTTGTCCCACACCTTTTTCGGCATAGGACCGTCTTGGAAGAGTGCTAGCCTGTGCTTTGGGCACCTACTGTCTGGTTCCGAGCGAGGAGAGCAGCCTCTAGTCACAAATTCTTGCTTATATCTGTGGTAACCTGTCTAAAGGATACTTGAAGGACTTACAGAAGGATTTCATCTCTGTTGTACCTAACTCAGAACTCAGGCTGGAAAAGTAGTTGGCTTTGATTGAAAATACTGCAAGGAGAACTAACAACCCATAAACACCTGGGGGGAAATGTTACAGTCAAAATATATAACAGTCAAGATACCTAAAGCATGGGAGGAAAAGCTGGGGGACATTCCTTGGCAGATTAAGACATTCAAAAAAGTCGTGTAGGTCTTCCCTGGTGGTGCAGTGGTTAAGTATCTGCCTGCCAATGCAGGGGACACGGGTCTGCGCCCTCTTCTGGGAAGGTCCCACATGCCACGGGGCAACTAAGCCCGTGCGCCACAACTACTGAGCCTGTGCTCTAGATCCCACAAGCCACAACTCCTGAAGCCCATGTGCCTAGAGCCCGTGCTCAGCGACAAGACAAGCCACCACAACGAGAAGCACGCACACCGCAAACGAAGAGTAGCCTCCGCTCGCTGCAACTAAAGAAATCCCGTGCACAGCAACAAACACCCAAAGCAGCCAAAACAAAAACGAAAACAAAAACATGTACATGGGGTAATTTAGGTAATGGAGGCTATGAGCATGCCTAGATTAAGACACATTTAGAAAAGGGTTGAGGAGACCCCAAATTTCCACTTCACAGTTATCCCTAGGTTCAGGGCAAGCATGGTATTGAAGGAGGGCCCCAACACAGAACTGGACCTGCAAAGACTGGAAGAGGTTTTTCTTCTTTTGGGTTGGCTTGTTGTTAGTTATTTTTGTAACCTTCTGGCATTCAAGGAAATCTCTGTCAAAAGAATAGGTGAACGTGAGCTAAAGGAACACACACCTCAGTGACAACACAGGACAAGGAATGCATCTTCTCAAAACCACATTGGAAAAGTAACTAAACAAATGGACTATGACAGCCTTCAATAATTATAAGAAAAGAAACATAAAGCCCGTAGCAAAGTAGCGAATTAGACAAGAATCTAATCTCCAGTGATACCACACTAGAATATTCAAACATCAAGGTTTTGATAACAACAACAACAAAATTCACAGGGCATACAAAGAAACAGGAAGTATGGTGCATTGAAAGGAACAAAAGTAATTGAAAGTAACTATCCCTGAGAAATTCCAGACATTGGATATACTAGAAAAAGACTAAAATAACTGTTTTTAAGAGGCTTAATGACCCGAAGAGAAACATGGACAGAGAAATAATGGAAAACCCGAAAATCTATGATCAAAATACAAATAGCAACAAAAAGACATTATAAAAAGGAACCAAAGAGAAATTTTGGAGCTGTAAAGTACAACAACTGAAACGGAAAATTAACTAGAAGGGTTCAACAAATTATCTGATCAGGCAGAGGAAACAATCCGCCAAGATGAAGACAGGAAATTTTAAATTATCCCGTCTGAGGAACAGAAAGAAAAAGCATGAAGAAAAGTGAATATGCCCAAGAGCCCTGAGACACCATCAAGTGGAACAACATATAGATGATGGGAGTCAAACAGAAAGGAGAAGAAAGATTATTGGAAACATTAAGGGCCGAAACCTTCCCAAATTTGAAGAAAGACAATGAACCTACAAATCCAAAAAACTCAAAAACTTCCAAGTACTGTAAATTCACAGAGATCTTCACTGAAAGACATTATAATCAAACTACTGAAAGTCACAATGAGGGAATCTTAAAAGCAGTGAGAAAATCAACACGTGCAAGGGACACTCAATGACATTCTCAACTGATAATTTGATAATTATCAACTGATAATCAACTGAAGGCAGTGGGATGATACAGTTGTAATGCGGAAAGAAAGAAACTTGTCAACTGAGATTTGTATATTCAGAAAAACTGTGCTCCAAAAATTATGATATACCCAGATTAAGAAAAAAAAACCCACGGAGCTTGTTACCACTACACCTGGTCTACAAGAAAGTGGTCTACAAGGCTGCGAAATTATACTCAACATCACGAGTCATTAGAGAAATACAAATCAAAACCACAATGAGATATCATCTCATAGCCATTATGATGGCCACTGTAGGAAAAACAAAAAATAAGGTGTATTGAGGATGTGTAGAAACTGGAACCCTTATGTCCAATTGCTGGCAAAGTGAAATGGTGGGGCCGCTATGGAAAACAGTATGACAGTTCCTCAAGAAATTGAAACTTGTTTTTAAAAATTACAAAGACAATTACCTTATGATTCAGCAATCCTACTTCTGGCTATATACACAAACAAATTGAAAACAAGATCTCTAAAACCTACTTGCACACCCATGTTCACTGCAGCAATAGTCATAATAACCAAGAGGTGGAAACCACACGAATAGCCATCAGTAGATGAATGAATAAAGAAAATGTGGTCTAGCCATACAATGGAATATTATTTAGTCTTTAAAAAGAAGGACATCCTGTCACTTGCTACAACATGGATGAACTTTGACATTAGGCGAAAAGGAATAAACCAGTCACAAAAAGACCAATACTGTATGATTTCACTTCTATAAGGTATCTAAAGTAGTCAAATTTCTAGCAATAGAAAGTACAATGGTGGTTGCCAGAGGCTGGGTGAGGGGGAAATATATTGTGGTGAATATACTTAAAAATACTGAACGGTACAGTTAAAAAGGATTAAGATTATTAATTTTTATAATAAAGTAATATTGTGAGGTTAATAAACCAATTTATGATTTTTAAATATTTTTAAACCACTGTATTGTTCACCAAAAAGTAAACCGTTGAAACAGCATATAGGGTGACATGAGCAAATTGACAGAATAGCAGATCCAACCTCTTATGCCCACACAGAAACAACAAGAAACAAACTGCAAAACCATGTGTGTCATAAACCTGGAAAACGATCAAAGGTTTACAGGAACCAAGAACATGCTGAATTTTAAAAAAAAAAAAAGGCAAGTTGAAAACTTCAGGAAATATTTGTGGCATTTTTACTTGCTGTTGTCCCACACCTTTTTCAGCATAGGACCGTCTTGGAAGAGTGCTAGCCTGTGCTTTGGGCACCTACTGTCTGGTTCCGAGCGAGGAGAGCAGCCTCTAGTCACAAATTCTTGCTTATATCTGTGGTAACCTGTCTAAAGGATACTTGAAGGACTTACAGAAGGATTTCATCTCTGTTGTACCTAACTCAGAACTCAGGCTGGAAAAGTAGTTGGCTTTGATTGAAAATACTGCAAGGAGAACTAACAACCCATAAACACCTGGGGGGAAATGTTACAGTCAAAATATATAACAGTCAAGATACCTAAAGCATGGGAGGAAAAGCTGGGGGACATTCCTTGGCAGATTAAGACATTCAAAAAAGTCGTGTAGGTCTTCCCTGGTGGTGCAGTGGTTAAGTATCTGCCTGCCAATGCAGGGGACACGGGTCTGCGCCCTCTTCTGGGAAGGTCCCACATGCCACGGGGCAACTAAGCCCGTGCGCCACAACTACTGAGCCTGTGCTCTAGATCCCACAAGCCACAACTCCTGAAGCCCATGTGCCTAGAGCCCGTGCTCAGCGACAAGACAAGCCACCACAACGAGAAGCACGCACACCGCAAACGAAGAGTAGCCTCCGCTCGCTGCAACTAAAGAAATCCCGTGCACAGCAACAAACACCCAAAGCAGCCAAAACAAAAACGAAAACAAAAACATGTACATGGGGTAATTTAGGTAATGGAGGCTATGAGCATGCCTAGATTAAGACACATTTAGAAAAGGGTTGAGGAGACCCCAAATTTCCACTTCACAGTTATCCCTAGGTTCAGGGCAAGCATGGTATTGAAGGAGGGCCCCAACACAGAACTGGACCTGCAAAGACTGGAAGAGGTTTTTCTTCTTTTGGGTTGGCTTGTTGTTAGTTATTTTTGTAACCTTCTGGCATTCAAGGAAATCTCTGTCAAAAGAATAGGTGAACGTGAGCTAAAGGAACACACACCTCAGTGACAACACAGGACAAGGAATGCATCTTCTCAAAACCACATTGGAAAAGTAACTAAACAAATGGACTACGACAGCCTTCAATAATTATAAGAAAAGAAACATAAAGCCCGTAGCAAACTAGCGAATTAGACAAGAATCTAATCTCCAGTGATACCACACTAGAATATTCAAACATCAAGGTTTTGATAACAACAACAACAAAATTCACAGGGCATACAAAGAAACAGGAAGTATGGTGCATTGAAAGGAACAAAATTAATTGAAAGTAACTATCCCTGAGAAATTCCAGACATTGGATATACTAGAAAAAGACTAAAATAACTGTTTTTAAGAGGCTTAATGACCCGAAGAGAAACATGGACAGAGAAATAATGGAAAACCCGAAAATCTATGATCAAAATACAAATAGCAACAAAAAGACATTATAAAAAGGAACCAAAGAGAAATTTTGGAGCTGTAAAGTACAACAACTGAAACGGAAAATTAACTAGAAGGGTTCAACAAATTATCTGATCAGGCAGAGGAAACAATCCGCCAAGATGAAGACAGGAAATTTTAAATTATCCCGTCTGAGGAACAGAAAGAAAAAGCATGAAGAAAAGTGAATATGCCCAAGAGCCCTGAGACACCATCAAGTGGAACAACATATAGATGATGGGAGTCAAACAGAAAGGAGAAGAAAGATTATTGGAAACATTAAGGGCCGAAACCTTCCCAAATTTGAAGAAAGACAATGAACCTACAAATCCAAAAAACTCAAAAACTTCCAAGTACTGTAAATTCACAGAGATCTTCACTGAAAGACATTATAATCAAACTACTGAAAGTCACAATGAGGGAATCTTAAAAGCAGTGAGAAAATCAACACGTGCAAGGGACACTCAATGACATTCTCAACTGATAATTTGATAATTATCAACTGATAATCAACTGAAGGCAGTGGGATGATACAGTTGTAATGCGGAAAGAAAGAAACTTGTCAACTGAGATTTGTATATTCAGAAAAACTGTGCTCCAAAAATTATGATATACCCAGATTAAGAAAAAAAAACCCACGGAGCTTGTTACCACTACACCTGGTCTACAAGAAAGTGGTCTACAAGGCTGCGAAATTATACTCAACATCACGAGTCATTAGAGAAATACAAATCAAAACCACAATGAGATATCATCTCATAGCCATTATGATGGCCACTGTAGGAAAAACAAAAAATAAGGTGTATTGAGGATGTGTAGAAACTGGAACCCTTATGTCCAATTGCTGGCAAAGTGAAATGGTGGGGCCGCTATGGAAAACAGTATGACAGTTCCTCAAGAAATTGAAACTTGTTTTTAAAAATTACAAAGACAATTACCTTATGATTCAGCAATCCTACTTCTGGCTATATACACAAACAAATTGAAAACAAGATCTCTAAAACCTACTTGCACACCCATGTTCACTGCAGCAATAGTCATAATAACCAAGAGGTGGAAACCACACGAATAGCCATCAGTAGATGAATGAATAAAGAAAATGTGGTCTAGCCATACAATGGAATATTATTTAGTCTTTAAAAAGAAGGACATCCTGTCACTTGCTACAACATGGATGAACTTTGACATTAGGCGAAAAGGAATAAACCAGTCACAAAAAGACCAATACTGTATGATTTCACTTCTATAAGGTATCTAAAGTAGTCAAATTTCTAGCAATAGAAAGTACAATGGTGGTTGCCAGAGGCTGGGTGAGGGGGAAATATATTGTGGTGAATATACTTAAAAATACTGAACGGTACAGTTAAAAAGGATTAAGATTATTAATTTTTATAATAAAGTAATATTGTGAGGTTAATAAACCAATTTATGATTTTTAAATATTTTTAAACCACTGTATTGTTCACCAAAAAGTAAACCGTTGAAACAGCATATAGGGTGACATGAGCAAATTGACAGAATAGCAGATCCAACCTCTTATGCCCACACAGAAACAACAAGAAACAAACTGCAAAACCATGTGTGTCATAAACCTGGAAAACGATCAAAGGTTTACAGGAACCAAGAACATGCTGAATTTAAAAAAAAAAAAAAGGCAAGTTGAAAACTTCAGGAAATATTTGTGGCATTTTTACTTGCTGTTGTCCCACACCTTTTTCAGCATAGGACCGTCTTGGAAGAGTGCTAGCCTGTGCTTTGGGCACCTACTGTCTGGTTCCGAGCGAGGAGAGCAGCCTCTAGTCACAAATTCTTGCTTATATCTGTGGTAACCTGTCTAAAGGATACTTGAAGGACTTACAGAAGGATTTCATCTCTGTTGTACCTAACTCAGAACTCAGGCTGGAAAAGTAGTTGGCTTTGATTGAAAATACTGCAAGGAGAACTAACAACCCATAAACACCTGGGGGGAAATGTTACAGTCAAAATATATAACAGTCAAGATACCTAAAGCATGGGAGGAAAAGCTGGGGGACATTCCTTGGCAGATTAAGACATTCAAAAAAGTCGTGTAGGTCTTCCCTGGTGGTGCAGTGGTTAAGTATCTGCCTGCCAATGCAGGGGACACGGGTCTGCGCCCTCTTCTGGGAAGGTCCCACATGCCACGGGGCAACTAAGCCCGTGCGCCACAACTACTGAGCCTGTGCTCTAGATCCCACAAGCCACAACTCCTGAAGCCCATGTGCCTAGAGCCCGTGCTCAGCGACAAGACAAGCCACCACAACGAGAAGCACGCACACCGCAAACGAAGAGTAGCCTCCGCTCGCTGCAACTAAAGAAATCCCGTGCACAGCAACAAACACCCAAAGCAGCCAAAACAAAAACGAAAACAAAAACATGTACATGGGGTAATTTAGGTAATGGAGGCTATGAGCATGCCTAGATTAAGACACATTTAGAAAAGGGTTGAGGAGACCCCAAATTTCCACTTCACAGTTATCCCTAGGTTCAGGGCAAGCATGGTATTGAAGGAGGGCCCCAACACAGAACTGGACCTGCAAAGACTGGAAGAGGTTTTTCTTCTTTTGGGTTGGCTTGTTGTTAGTTATTTTTGTAACCTTCTGGCATTCAAGGAAATCTCTGTCAAAAGAATAGGTGAACGTGAGCTAAAGGAACACACACCTCAGTGACAACACAGGACAAGGAATGCATCTTCTCAAAACCACATTGGAAAAGTAACTAAACAAATGGACTACGACAGCCTTCAATAATTATAAGAAAAGAAACATAAAGCCCGTAGCAAACTAGCAAATTAGACAAGAATCTAATCTCCAGTGATACCACACTAGAATATTCAAACATCAAGGTTTTGATAACAACAACAACAAAATTCACAGGGCATACAAAGAAACAGGAAGTATGGTGCATTGAAAGGAACAAAATTAATTGAAAGTAACTATCCCTGAGAAATTCCAGACATTGGATATACTAGAAAAAGACTAAAATAACTGTTTTTAAGAGGCTTAATGACCCGAAGAGAAACATGGACAGAGAAATAATGGAAAACCCGAAAATCTATGATCAAAATACAAATAGCAACAAAAAGACATTATAAAAAGGAACCAAAGAGAAATTTTGGAGCTGTAAAGTACAACAACTGAAACGGAAAATTAACTAGAAGGGTTCAACAAATTATCTGATCAGGCAGAGGAAACAATCCGCCAAGATGAAGACAGGAAATTTTAAATTATCCCGTCTGAGGAACAGAAAGAAAAAGCATGAAGAAAAGTGAATATGCCCAAGAGCCCTGAGACACCATCAAGTGGAACAACATATAGATGATGGGAGTCAAACAGAAAGGAGAAGAAAGATTATTGGAAACATTAAGGGCCGAAACCTTCCCAAATTTGAAGAAAGACAATGAACCTACAAATCCAAAAAACTCAAAAACTTCCAAGTACTGTAAATTCACAGAGATCTTCACTGAAAGACATTATAATCAAACTACTGAAAGTCACAATGAGGGAATCTTAAAAGCAGTGAGAAAATCAACACGTGCAAGGGACACTCAATGACATTCTCAACTGATAATTTGATAATTATCAACTGATAATCAACTGAAGGCAGTGGGATGATACAGTTGTAATGCGGAAAGAAAGAAACTTGTCAACTGAGATTTGTATATTCAGAAAAACTGTGCTCCAAAAATTATGATATACCCAGATTAAGAAAAAAAAACCCACGGAGCTTGTTACCACTACACCTGGTCTACAAGAAAGTGGTCTACAAGGCTGCGAAATTATACTCAACATCACGAGTCATTAGAGAAATACAAATCAAAACCACAATGAGATATCATCTCATAGCCATTATGATGGCCACTGTAGGAAAAACAAAAAATAAGGTGTATTGAGGATGTGTAGAAACTGGAACCCTTATGTCCAATTGCTGGCAAAGTGAAATGGTGGGGCCGCTATGGAAAACAGTATGACAGTTCCTCAAGAAATTGAAACTTGTTTTTAAAAATTACAAAGACAATTACCTTATGATTCAGCAATCCTACTTCTGGCTATATACACAAACAAATTGAAAACAAGATCTCTAAAACCTACTTGCACACCCATGTTCACTGCAGCAATAGTCATAATAACCAAGAGGTGGAAACCACACGAATAGCCATCAGTAGATGAATGAATAAAGAAAATGTGGTCTAGCCATACAATGGAATATTATTTAGTCTTTAAAAAGAAGGACATCCTGTCACTTGCTACAACATGGATGAACTTTGACATTAGGCGAAAAGGAATAAACCAGTCACAAAAAGACCAATACTGTATGATTTCACTTCTATAAGGTATCTAAAGTAGTCAAATTTCTAGCAATAGAAAGTACAATGGTGGTTGCCAGAGGCTGGGTGAGGGGGAAATATATTGTGGTGAATATACTTAAAAATACTGAACGGTACAGTTAAAAAGGATTAAGATTATTAATTTTTATAATAAAGTAATATTGTGAGGTTAATAAACCAATTTATGATTTTTAAATATTTTTAAACCACTGTATTGTTCACCAAAAAGTAAACCGTTGAAACAGCATATAGGGTGACATGAGCAAATTGACAGAATAGCAGATCCAACCTCTTATGCCCACACAGAAACAACAAGAAACAAACTGCAAAACCATGTGTGTCATAAACCTGGAAAACGATCAAAGGTTTACAGGAACCAAGAACATGCTGAATTTAAAAAAAAAAAAAAGGCAAGTTGAAAACTTCAGGAAATATTTGTGGCATTTTTACTTGCTGTTGTCCCACACCTTTTTCAGCATAGGACCGTCTTGGAAGAGTGCTAGCCTGTGCTTTGGGCACCTACTGTCTGGTTCCGAGCGAGCAGAGCAGCCTCTAGTCACAAATTCTTGCTTATATCTGTGGTAACCTGTCTAAAGGATACTTGAAGGACTTACAGAAGGATTTCATCTCTGTTGTACCTAACTCAGAACTCAGGCTGGAAAAGTAGTTGGCTTTGATTGAAAATACTGCAAGGAGAACTAACAACCCATAAACACCTGGGGGGAAATGTTACAGTCAAAATATATAACAGTCAAGATACCTAAAGCATGGGAGGAAAAGCTGGGGGACATTCCTTGGCAGATTAAGACATTCAAAAAAGTCGTGTAGGTCTTCCCTGGTGGTGCAGTGGTTAAGTATCTGCCTGCCAATGCAGGGGACACGGGTCTGCGCCCTCTTCTGGGAAGGTCCCACATGCCACGGGGCAACTAAGCCCGTGCGCCACAACTACTGAGCCTGTGCTCTAGATCCCACAAGCCACAACTCCTGAAGCCCATGTGCCTAGAGCCCGTGCTCAGCGACAAGACAAGCCACCACAACGAGAAGCACGCACACCGCAAACGAAGAGTAGCCTCCGCTCGCTGCAACTAAAGAAATCCCGTGCACAGCAACAAACACCCAAAGCAGCCAAAACAAAAACGAAAACAAAAACATGTACATGGGGTAATTTAGGTAATGGAGGCTATGAGCATGCCTAGATTAAGACACATTTAGAAAAGGGTTGAGGAGACCGCAAATTTCCACTTCACAGTTATCCCTAGGTTCAGGGCAAGCATGGTATTGAAGGAGGGCCCCAACACAGAACTGGACCTGCAAAGACTGGAAGAGGTTTTTCTTCTTTTGGGTTGGCTTGTTGTTAGTTATTTTTGTAACCTTCTGGCATTCAAGGAAATCTCTGTCAAAAGAATAGGTGAACGTGAGCTAAAGGAACACACACCTCAGTGACAACACAGGACAAGGAATGCATCTTCTCAAAACCACATTGGAAAAGTAACTAAACAAATGGACTATGACAGCCTTCAATAATTATAAGAAAAGAAACATAAAGCCCGTAGCAAACTAGCAAATTAGACAAGAATCTAATCTCCAGTGATACCACACTAGAATATTCAAACATCAAGGTTTTGATAACAACAACAACAAAATTCACAGGGCATACAAAGAAACAGGAAGTATGGTGCATTGAAAGGAACAAAATTAATTGAAAGTAACTATCCCTGAGAAATTCCAGACATTGGATATACTAGAAAAAGACTAAAATAACTGTTTTTAAGAGGCTTAATGACCCGAAGAGAAACATGGACAGAGAAATAATGGAAAACCCGAAAATCTATGATCAAAATACAAATAGCAACAAAAAGACATTATAAAAAGGAACCAAAGAGAAATTTTGGAGCTGTAAAGTACAACAACTGAAACGGAAAATTAACTAGAAGGGTTCAACAAATTATCTGATCAGGCAGAGGAAACAATCCGCCAAGATGAAGACAGGAAATTTTAAATTATCCCGTCTGAGGAACAGAAAGAAAAAGCATGAAGAAAAGTGAATATGCCCAAGAGCCCTGAGACACCATCAAGTGGAACAACATATAGATGATGGGAGTCAAACAGAAAGGAGAAGAAAGATTATTGGAAACATTAAGGGCCGAAACCTTCCCAAATTTGAAGAAAGACAATGAACCTACAAATCCAAAAAACTCAAAAACTTCCAAGTACTGTAAATTCACAGAGATCTTCACTGAAAGACATTATAATCAAACTACTGAAAGTCACAATGAGGGAATCTTAAAAGCAGTGAGAAAATCAACACGTGCAAGGGACACTCAATGACATTCTCAACTGATAATTTGATAATTATCAACTGATAATCAACTGAAGGCAGTGGGATGATACAGTTGTAATGCGGAAAGAAAGAAACTTGTCAACTGAGATTTGTATATTCAGAAAAACTGTGCTCCAAAAATTATGATATACCCAGATTAAGAAAAAAAAACCCACGGAGCTTGTTACCACTACACCTGGTCTACAAGAAAGTGGTCTACAAGGCTGCGAAATTATACTCAACATCACGAGTCATTAGAGAAATACAAATCAAAACCACAATGAGATATCATCTCATAGCCATTATGATGGCCACTGTAGGAAAAACAAAAAATAAGGTGTATTGAGGATGTGTAGAAACTGGAACCCTTATGTCCAATTGCTGGCAAAGTGAAATGGTGGGGCCGCTATGGAAAACAGTATGACAGTTCCTCAAGAAATTGAAACTTGTTTTTAAAAATTACAAAGACAATTACCTTATGATTCAGCAATCCTACTTCTGGCTATATACACAAACAAATTGAAAACAAGATCTCTAAAACCTACTTGCACACCCATGTTCACTGCAGCAATAGTCATAATAACCAAGAGGTGGAAACCACACGAATAGCCATCAGTAGATGAATGAATAAAGAAAATGTGGTCTAGCCATACAATGGAATATTATTTAGTCTTTAAAAAGAAGGACATCCTGTCACTTGCTACAACATGGATGAACTTTGACATTAGGCGAAAAGGAATAAACCAGTCACAAAAAGACCAATACTGTATGATTTCACTTCTATAAGGTATCTAAAGTAGTCAAATTTCTAGCAATAGAAAGTACAATGGTGGTTGCCAGAGGCTGGGTGAGGGGGAAATATATTGTGGTGAATATACTTAAAAATACTGAACGGTACAGTTAAAAAGGATTAAGATTATTAATTTTTATAATAAAGTAATATTGTGAGGTTAATAAACCAATTTATGATTTTTAAATATTTTTAAACCACTGTATTGTTCACCAAAAAGTAAACCGTTGAAACAGCATATAGGGTGACATGAGCAAATTGACAGAATAGCAGATCCAACCTCTTATGCCCACACAGAAACAACAAGAAACAAACTGCAAAACCATGTGTGTCATAAACCTGGAAAACGATCAAAGGTTTACAGGAACCAAGAACATGCTGAATTAAAAAAAAAAAAAAAGGCAAGTTGAAAACTTCAGGAAATATTTGTGGCATTTTTACTTGCTGTTGTCCCACACCTTTTTCAGCATAGGACCGTCTTGGAAGAGTGCTAGCCTGTGCTTTGGGCACCTACTGTCTGGTTCCGAGCGAGGAGAGCAGCCTCTAGTCACAAATTCTTGCTTATATCTGTGGTAACCTGTCTAAAGGATACTTGAAGGACTTACAGAAGGATTTCATCTCTGTTGTACCTAACTCAGAACTCAGGCTGGAAAAGTAGTTGGCTTTGATTGAAAATACTGCAAGGAGAACTAACAACCCATAAACACCTGGGGGGAAATGTTACAGTCAAAATATATAACAGTCAAGATACCTAAAGCATGGGAGGAAAAGCTGGGGGACATTCCTTGGCAGATTAAGACATTCAAAAAAGTCGTGTAGGTCTTCCCTGGTGGTGCAGTGGTTAAGTATCTGCCTGCCAATGCAGGGGACACGGGTCTGCGCCCTCTTCTGGGAAGGTCCCACATGCCACGGGGCAACTAAGCCCGTGCGCCACAACTACTGAGCCTGTGCTCTAGATCCCACAAGCCACAACTCCTGAAGCCCATGTGCCTAGAGCCCGTGCTCAGCGACAAGACAAGCCACCACAACGAGAAGCACGCACACCGCAAACGAAGAGTAGCCTCCGCTCGCTGCAACTAAAGAAATCCCGTGCACAGCAACAAACACCCAAAGCAGCCAAAACAAAAACGAAAACAAAAACATGTACATGGGGTAATTTAGGTAATGGAGGCTATGAGCATGCCTAGATTAAGACACATTTAGAAAAGGGTTGAGGAGACCGCAAATTTCCACTTCACAGTTATCCCTAGGTTCAGGGCAAGCATGGTATTGAAGGAGGGCCCCAACACAGAACTGGACCTGCAAAGACTGGAAGAGGTTTTTCTTCTTTTGGGTTGGCTTGTTGTTAGTTATTTTTGTAACCTTCTGGCATTCAAGGAAATCTCTGTCAAAAGAATAGGTGAACGTGAGCTAAAGGAACACACACCTCAGTGACAACACAGGACAAGGAATGCATCTTCTCAAAACCACATTGGAAAAGTAACTAAACAAATGGACTACGACAGCCTTCAATAATTATAAGAAAAGAAACATAAAGCCCGTAGCAAACTAGCAAATTAGACAAGAATCTAATCTCCAGTGATACCACACTAGAATATTCAAACATCAAGGTTTTGATAACAACAACAACAAAATTCACAGGGCATACAAAGAAACAGGAAGTATGGTGCATTGAAAGGAACAAAATTAATTGAAAGTAACTATCCCTGAGAAATTCCAGACATTGGATATACTAGAAAAAGACTAAAATAACTGTTTTTAAGAGGCTTAATGACCCGAAGAGAAACATGGACAGAGAAATAATGGAAAACCCGAAAATCTATGATCAAAATACAAATAGCAACAAAAAGACATTATAAAAAGGAACCAAAGAGAAATTTTGGAGCTGTAAAGTACAACAACTGAAACGGAAAATTAACTAGAAGGGTTCAACAAATTATCTGATCAGGCAGAGGAAACAATCCGCCAAGATGAAGACAGGAAATTTTAAATTATCCCGTCTGAGGAACAGAAAGAAAAAGCATGAAGAAAAGTGAATATGCCCAAGAGCCCTGAGACACCATCAAGTGGAACAACATATAGATGATGGGAGTCAAACAGAAAGGAGAAGAAAGATTATTGGAAACATTAAGGGCCGAAACCTTCCCAAATTTGAAGAAAGACAATGAACCTACAAATCCAAAAAACTCAAAAACTTCCAAGTACTGTAAATTCACAGAGATCTTCACTGAAAGACATTATAATCAAACTACTGAAAGTCACAATGAGGGAATCTTAAAAGCAGTGAGAAAATCAACACGTGCAAGGGACACTCAATGACATTCTCAACTGATAATTTGATAATTATCAACTGATAATCAACTGAAGGCAGTGGGATGATACAGTTGTAATGCGGAAAGAAAGAAACTTGTCAACTGAGATTTGTATATTCAGAAAAACTGTGCTCCAAAAATTATGATATACCCAGATTAAGAAAAAAAAACCCACGGAGCTTGTTACCACTACACCTGGTCTACAAGAAAGTGGTCTACAAGGCTGCGAAATTATACTCAACATCACGAGTCATTAGAGAAATACAAATCAAAACCACAATGAGATATCATCTCATAGCCATTATGATGGCCACTGTAGGAAAAACAAAAAATAAGGTGTATTGAGGATGTGTAGAAACTGGAACCCTTATGTCCAATTGCTGGCAAAGTGAAATGGTGGGGCCGCTATGGAAAACAGTATGACAGTTCCTCAAGAAATTGAAACTTGTTTTTAAAAATTACAAAGACAATTACCTTATGATTCAGCAATCCTACTTCTGGCTATATACACAAACAAATTGAAAACAAGATCTCTAAAACCTACTTGCACACCCATGTTCACTGCAGCAATAGTCATAATAACCAAGAGGTGGAAACCACACGAATAGCCATCAGTAGATGAATGAATAAAGAAAATGTGGTCTAGCCATACAATGGAATATTATTTAGTCTTTAAAAAGAAGGACATCCTGTCACTTGCTACAACATGGATGAACTTTGACATTAGGCGAAAAGGAATAAACCAGTCACAAAAAGACCAATACTGTATGATTTCACTTCTATAAGGTATCTAAAGTAGTCAAATTTCTAGCAATAGAAAGTACAATGGTGGTTGCCAGAGGCTGGGTGAGGGGGAAATATATTGTGGTGAATATACTTAAAAATACTGAACGGTACAGTTAAAAAGGATTAAGATTATTAATTTTTATAATAAAGTAATATTGTGAGGTTAATAAACCAATTTATGATTTTTAAATATTTTTAAACCACTGTATTGTTCACCAAAAAGTAAACCGTTGAAACAGCATATAGGGTGACATGAGCAAATTGACAGAATAGCAGATCCAACCTCTTATGCCCACACAGAAACAACAAGAAACAAACTGCAAAACCATGTGTGTCATAAACCTGGAAAACGATCAAAGGTTTACAGGAACCAAGAACATGCTGAATTAAAAAAAAAAAAAAAAGGCAAGTTGAAAACTTCAGGAAATATTTGTGGCATTTTTACTTGCTGTTGTCCCACACCTTTTTCAGCATAGGACCGTCTTGGAAGAGTGCTAGCCTGTGCTTTGGGCACCTACTGTCTGGTTCCGAGCGAGGAGAGCAGCCTCTAGTCACAAATTCTTGCTTATATCTGTGGTAACCTGTCTAAAGGATACTTGAAGGACTTACAGAAGGATTTCATCTCTGTTGTACCTAACTCAGAACTCAGGCTGGAAAAGTAGTTGGCTTTGATTGAAAATACTGCAAGGAGAACTAACAACCCATAAACACCTGGGGGGAAATGTTACAGTCAAAATATATAACAGTCAAGATACCTAAAGCATGGGAGGAAAAGCTGGGGGACATTCCTTGGCAGATTAAGACATTCAAAAAAGTCGTGTAGGTCTTCCCTGGTGGTGCAGTGGTTAAGTATCTGCCTGCCAATGCAGGGGACACGGGTCTGCGCCCTCTTCTGGGAAGGTCCCACATGCCACGGGGCAACTAAGCCCGTGCGCCACAACTACTGAGCCTGTGCTCTAGATCCCACAAGCCACAACTCCTGAAGCCCATGTGCCTAGAGCCCGTGCTCAGCGACAAGACAAGCCACCACAACGAGAAGCACGCACACCGCAAACGAAGAGTAGCCTCCGCTCGCTGCAACTAAAGAAATCCCGTGCACAGCAACAAACACCCAAAGCAGCCAAAACAAAAACGAAAACAAAAACATGTACATGGGGTAATTTAGGTAATGGAGGCTATGAGCATGCCTAGATTAAGACACATTTAGAAAAGGGTTGAGGAGACCGCAAATTTCCACTTCACAGTTATCCCTAGGTTCAGGGCAAGCATGGTATTGAAGGAGGGCCCCAACACAGAACTGGACCTGCAAAGACTGGAAGAGGTTTTTCTTCTTTTGGGTTGGCTTGTTGTTAGTTATTTTTGTAACCTTCTGGCATTCAAGGAAATCTCTGTCAAAAGAATAGGTGAACGTGAGCTAAAGGAACACACACCTCAGTGACAACACAGGACAAGGAATGCATCTTCTCAAAACCACATTGGAAAAGTAACTAAACAAATGGACTACGACAGCCTTCAATAATTATAAGAAAAGAAACATAAAGCCCGTAGCAAACTAGCGAATTAGACAAGAATCTAATCTCCAGTGATACCACACTAGAATATTCAAACATCAAGGTTTTGATAACAACAACAACAAAATTCACAGGGCATACAAAGAAACAGGAAGTATGGTGCATTGAAAGGAACAAAATTAATTGAAAGTAACTATCCCTGAGAAATTCCAGACATTGGATATACTAGAAAAAGACTAAAATAACTGTTTTTAAGAGGCTTAATGACCCGAAGAGAAACATGGACAGAGAAATAATGGAAAACCCGAAAATCTATGATCAAAATACAAATAGCAACAAAAAGACATTATAAAAAGGAACCAAAGAGAAATTTTGGAGCTGTAAAGTACAACAACTGAAACGGAAAATTAACTAGAAGGGTTCAACAAATTATCTGATCAGGCAGAGGAAACAATCCGCCAAGATGAAGACAGGAAATTTTAAATTATCCCGTCTGAGGAACAGAAAGAAAAAGCATGAAGAAAAGTGAATATGCCCAAGAGCCCTGAGACACCATCAAGTGGAACAACATATAGATGATGGGAGTCAAACAGAAAGGAGAAGAAAGATTATTGGAAACATTAAGGGCCGAAACCTTCCCAAATTTGAAGAAAGACAATGAACCTACAAATCCAAAAAACTCAAAAACTTCCAAGTACTGTAAATTCACAGAGATCTTCACTGAAAGACATTATAATCAAACTACTGAAAGTCACAATGAGGGAATCTTAAAAGCAGTGAGAAAATCAACACGTGCAAGGGACACTCAATGACATTCTCAACTGATAATTTGATAATTATCAACTGATAATCAACTGAAGGCAGTGGGATGATACAGTTGTAATGCGGAAAGAAAGAAACTTGTCAACTGAGATTTGTATATTCAGAAAAACTGTGCTCCAAAAATTATGATATACCCAGATTAAGAAAAAAAAACCCACGGAGCTTGTTACCACTACACCTGGTCTACAAGAAAGTGGTCTACAAGGCTGCGAAATTATACTCAACATCACGAGTCATTAGAGAAATACAAATCAAAACCACAATGAGATATCATCTCATAGCCATTATGATGGCCACTGTAGGAAAAACAAAAAATAAGGTGTATTGAGGATGTGTAGAAACTGGAACCCTTATGTCCAATTGCTGGCAAAGTGAAATGGTGGGGCCGCTATGGAAAACAGTATGACAGTTCCTCAAGAAATTGAAACTTGTTTTTAAAAATTACAAAGACAATTACCTTATGATTCAGCAATCCTACTTCTGGCTATATACACAAACAAATTGAAAACAAGATCTCTAAAACCTACTTGCACACCCATGTTCACTGCAGCAATAGTCATAATAACCAAGAGGTGGAAACCACACGAATAGCCATCAGTAGATGAATGAATAAAGAAAATGTGGTCTAGCCATACAATGGAATATTATTTAGTCTTTAAAAAGAAGGACATCCTGTCACTTGCTACAACATGGATGAACTTTGACATTAGGCGAAAAGGAATAAACCAGTCACAAAAAGACCAATACTGTATGATTTCACTTCTATAAGGTATCTAAAGTAGTCAAATTTCTAGCAATAGAAAGTACAATGGTGGTTGCCAGAGGCTGGGTGAGGGGGAAATATATTGTGGTGAATATACTTAAAAATACTGAACGGTACAGTTAAAAAGGATTAAGATTATTAATTTTTATAATAAAGTAATATTGTGAGGTTAATAAACCAATTTATGATTTTTAAATATTTTTAAACCACTGTATTGTTCAGCAAAAAGTAAACCGTTGAAACAGCATATAGGGTGACATGAGCAAATTGACAGAATAGCAGATCCAACCTCTTATGCCCACACAGAAACAACAAGAAACAAACTGCAAAACCATGTGTGTCATAAACCTGGAAAACGATCAAAGGTTTACAGGAACCAAGAACATGCTGAATTTAAAAAAAAAAAAAAGGCAAGTTGAAAACTTCAGGAAATATTTGTGGCATTTTTACTTGCTGTTGTCCCACACCTTTTTCAGCATAGGACCGTCTTGGAAGAGTGCTAGCCTGTGCTTTGGGCACCTACTGTCTGGTTCCGAGCGAGGAGAGCAGCCTCTAGTCACAAATTCTTGCTTATATCTGTGGTAACCTGTCTAAAGGATACTTGAAGGACTTACAGAAGGATTTCATCTCTGTTGTACCTAACTCAGAACTCAGGCTGGAAAAGTAGTTGGCTTTGATTGAAAATACTGCAAGGAGAACTAACAACCCATAAACACCTGGGGGGAAATGTTACAGTCAAAATATATAACAGTCAAGATACCTAAAGCATGGGAGGAAAAGCTGGGGGACATTCCTTGGCAGATTAAGACATTCAAAAAAGTCGTGTAGGTCTTCCCTGGTGGTGCAGTGGTTAAGTATCTGCCTGCCAATGCAGGGGACACGGGTCTGCGCCCTCTTCTGGGAAGGTCCCACATGCCACGGGGCAACTAAGCCCGTGCGCCACAACTACTGAGCCTGTGCTCTAGATCCCACAAGCCACAACTCCTGAAGCCCATGTGCCTAGAGCCCGTGCTCAGCGACAAGACAAGCCACCACAACGAGAAGCACGCACACCGCAAACGAAGAGTAGCCTCCGCTCGCTGCAACTAAAGAAATCCCGTGCACAGCAACAAACACCCAAAGCAGCCAAAACAAAAACGAAAACAAAAACATGTACATGGGGTAATTTAGGTAATGGAGGCTATGAGCATGCCTAGATTAAGACACATTTAGAAAAGGGTTGAGGAGACCGCAAATTTCCACTTCACAGTTATCCCTAGGTTCAGGGCAAGCATGGTATTGAAGGAGGGCCCCAACACAGAACTGGACCTGCAAAGACTGGAAGAGGTTTTTCTTCTTTTGGGTTGGCTTGTTGTTAGTTATTTTTGTAACCTTCTGGCATTCAAGGAAATCTCTGTCAAAAGAATAGGTGAA
Organism: Mesoplodon bidens; assembly: GCF_964165515.1. Classification (NCBI taxonomy): domain Eukaryota; kingdom Metazoa; phylum Chordata; class Mammalia; order Artiodactyla; family Ziphiidae; genus Mesoplodon; species Mesoplodon bidens. The sequence continues at coordinate 111,543,900 of NC_138162.1, forward strand.
CGTGAGCTAAAGGAACACACACCTCAGTGACAACACAGGACAAGGAATGCATCTTCTCAAAACCACATTGGAAAAGTAACTAAACAAATGGACTACGACAGCCTTCAATAATTATAAGAAAAGAAACATAAAGCCCGTAGCAAACTAGCGAATTAGACAAGAATCTAATCTCCAGTGATACCACACTAGAATATTCAAACATCAAGGTTTTGATAACAACAACAACAAAATTCACAGGGCATACAAAGAAACAGGAAGTATGGTGCATTGAAAGGAACAAAATTAATTGAAAGTAACTATCCCTGAGAAATTCCAGACATTGGATATACTAGAAAAAGACTAAAATAACTGTTTTTAAGAGGCTTAATGACCCGAAGAGAAACATGGACAGAGAAATAATGGAAAACCCGAAAATCTATGATCAAAATACAAATAGCAACAAAAAGACATTATAAAAAGGAACCAAAGAGAAATTTTGGAGCTGTAAAGTACAACAACTGAAACGGAAAATTAACTAGAAGGGTTCAACAAATTATCTGATCAGGCAGAGGAAACAATCCGCCAAGATGAAGACAGGAAATTTTAAATTATCCCGTCTGAGGAACAGAAAGAAAAAGCATGAAGAAAAGTGAATATGCCCAAGAGCCCTGAGACACCATCAAGTGGAACAACATATAGATGATGGGAGTCAAACAGAAAGGAGAAGAAAGATTATTGGAAACATTAAGGGCCGAAACCTTCCCAAATTTGAAGAAAGACAATGAACCTACAAATCCAAAAAACTCAAAAACTTCCAAGTACTGTAAATTCACAGAGATCTTCACTGAAAGACATTATAATCAAACTACTGAAAGTCACAATGAGGGAATCTTAAAAGCAGTGAGAAAATCAACACGTGCAAGGGACACTCAATGACATTCTCAACTGATAATTTGATAATTATCAACTGATAATCAACTGAAGGCAGTGGGATGATACAGTTGTAATGCGGAAAGAAAGAAACTTGTCAACTGAGATTTGTATATTCAGAAAAACTGTGCTCCAAAAATTATGATATACCCAGATTAAGAAAAAAAAACCCACGGAGCTTGTTACCACTACACCTGGTCTACAAGAAAGTGGTCTACAAGGCTGCGAAATTATACTCAACATCACGAGTCATTAGAGAAATACAAATCAAAACCACAATGAGATATCATCTCATAGCCATTATGATGGCCACTGTAGGAAAAACAAAAAATAAGGTGTATTGAGGATGTGTAGAAACTGGAACCCTTATGTCCAATTGCTGGCAAAGTGAAATGGTGGGGCCGCTATGGAAAACAGTATGACAGTTCCTCAAGAAATTGAAACTTGTTTTTAAAAATTACAAAGACAATTACCTTATGATTCAGCAATCCTACTTCTGGCTATATACACAAACAAATTGAAAACAAGATCTCTAAAACCTACTTGCACACCCATGTTCACTGCAGCAATAGTCATAATAACCAAGAGGTGGAAACCACACGAATAGCCATCAGTAGATGAATGAATAAAGAAAATGTGGTCTAGCCATACAATGGAATATTATTTAGTCTTTAAAAAGAAGGACATCCTGTCACTTGCTACAACATGGATGAACTTTGACATTAGGCGAAAAGGAATAAACCAGTCACAAAAAGACCAATACTGTATGATTTCACTTCTATAAGGTATCTAAAGTAGTCAAATTTCTAGCAATAGAAAGTACAATGGTGGTTGCCAGAGGCTGGGTGAGGGGGAAATATATTGTGGTGAATATACTTAAAAATACTGAACGGTACAATTAAAAAGGATTAAGATTATTAATTTTTATAATAAAGTAATATTGTGAGGTTAATAAACCAATTTATGATTTTTAAATATTTTTAAACCACTGTATTGTTCACCAAAAAGTAAACCGTTGAAACAGCATATAGGGTGACATGAGCAAATTGACAGAATAGCAGATCCAACCTCTTATGCCCACACAGAAACAACAAGAAACAAACTGCAAAACCATGTGTGTCATAAACCTGGAAAACGATCAAAGGTTTACAGGAACCAAGAACATGCTGAATTAAAAAAAAAAAAAAAGGCAAGTTGAAAACTTCAGGAAATATTTGTGGCATTTTTACTTGCTGTTGTCCCACACCTTTTTCAGCATAGGACCGTCTTGGAAGAGTGCTAGCCTGTGCTTTGGGCACCTACTGTCTGGTTCCGAGCGAGGAGAGCAGCCTCTAGTCACAAATTCTTGCTTATATCTGTGGTAACCTGTCTAAAGGATACTTGAAGGACTTACAGAAGGATTTCATCTCTGTTGTACCTAACTCAGAACTCAGGCTGGAAAAGTAGTTGGCTTTGATTGAAAATACTGCAAGGAGAACTAACAACCCATAAACACCTGGGGGGAAATGTTACAGTCAAAATATATAACAGTCAAGATACCTAAAGCATGGGAGGAAAAGCTGGGGGACATTCCTTGGCAGATTAAGACATTCAAAAAAGTCGTGTAGGTCTTCCCTGGTGGTGCAGTGGTTAAGTATCTGCCTGCCAATGCAGGGGACACGGGTCTGCGCCCTCTTCTGGGAAGGTCCCACATGCCACGGGGCAACTAAGCCCGTGCGCCACAACTACTGAGCCTTTGCTCTAGATCCCACAAGCCACAACTCCTGAAGCCCATGTGCCTAGAGCCCGTGCTCAGCGACAAGACAAGCCACCACAACGAGAAGCACGCACACCGCAAACGAAGAGTAGCCTCCGCTCGCTGCAACTAAAGAAATCCCGTGCACAGCAACAAACACCCAAAGCAGCCAAAACAAAAACGAAAACAAAAACATGTACATGGGGTAATTTAGGTAATGGAGGCTATGAGCATGCCTAGATTAAGACACATTTAGAAAAGGGTTGAGGAGACCCCAAATTTCCACTTCACAGTTATCCCTAGGTTCAGGGCAAGCATGGTATTGAAGGAGGGCCCCAACACAGAACTGGACCTGCAAAGACTGGAAGAGGTTTTTCTTCTTTTGGGTTGGCTTGTTGTTAGTTATTTTTGTAACCTTCTGGCATTCAAGGAAATCTCTGTCAAAAGAATAGGTGAACGTGAGCTAAAGGAACACACACCTCAGTGACAACACAGGACAAGGAATGCATCTTCTCAAAACCACATTGGAAAAGTAACTAAACAAATGGACTACGACAGCCTTCAATAATTATAAGAAAAGAAACATAAAGCCCGTAGCAAACTAGCAAATTAGACAAGAATCTAATCTCCAGTGATACCACACTAGAATATTCAAACATCAAGGTTTTGATAACAACAACAACAAAATTCACAGGGCATACAAAGAAACAGGAAGTATGGTGCATTGAAAGGAACAAAATTAATTGAAAGTAACTATCCCTGAGAAATTCCAGACATTGGATATACTAGAAAAAGACTAAAATAACTGTTTTTAAGAGGCTTAATGACCCGAAGAGAAACATGGACAGAGAAATAATGGAAAACCCGAAAATCTATGATCAAAATACAAATAGCAACAAAAAGACATTATAAAAAGGAACCAAAGAGAAATTTTGGAGCTGTAAAGTACAACAACTGAAACGGAAAATTAACTAGAAGGGTTCAACAAATTATCTGATCAGGCAGAGGAAACAATCCGCCAAGATGAAGACAGGAAATTTTAAATTATCCCGTCTGAGGAACAGAAAGAAAAAGCATGAAGAAAAGTGAATATGCCCAAGAGCCCTGAGACACCATCAAGTGGAACAACATATAGATGATGGGAGTCAAACAGAAAGGAGAAGAAAGATTATTGGAAACATTAAGGGCCGAAACCTTCCCAAATTTGAAGAAAGACAATGAACCTACAAATCCAAAAAACTCAAAAACTTCCAAGTACTGTAAATTCACAGAGATCTTCACTGAAAGACATTATAATCAAACTACTGAAAGTCACAATGAGGGAATCTTAAAAGCAGTGAGAAAATCAACACGTGCAAGGGACACTCAATGACATTCTCAACTGATAATTTGATAATTATCAACTGATAATCAACTGAAGGCAGTGGGATGATACAGTTGTAATGCGGAAAGAAAGAAACTTGTCAACTGAGATTTGTATATTCAGAAAAACTGTGCTCCAAAAATTATGATATACCCAGATTAAGAAAAAAAAACCCACGGAGCTTGTTACCACTACACCTGGTCTACAAGAAAGTGGTCTACAAGGCTGCGAAATTATACTCAACATCACGAGTCATTAGAGAAATACAAATCAAAACCACAATGAGATATCATCTCATAGCCATTATGATGGCCACTGTAGGAAAAACAAAAAATAAGGTGTATTGAGGATGTGTAGAAACTGGAACCCTTATGTCCAATTGCTGGCAAAGTGAAATGGTGGGGCCGCTATGGAAAACAGTATGACAGTTCCTCAAGAAATTGAAACTTGTTTTTAAAAATTACAAAGACAATTACCTTATGATTCAGCAATCCTACTTCTGGCTATATACACAAACAAATTGAAAACAAGATCTCTAAAACCTACTTGCACACCCATGTTCACTGCAGCAATAGTCATAATAACCAAGAGGTGGAAACCACACGAATAGCCATCAGTAGATGAATGAATAAAGAAAATGTGGTCTAGCCATACAATGGAATATTATTTAGTCTTTAAAAAGAAGGACATCCTGTCACTTGCTACAACATGGATGAACTTTGACATTAGGCGAAAAGGAATAAACCAGTCACAAAAAGACCAATACTGTATGATTTCACTTCTATAAGGTATCTAAAGTAGTCAAATTTCTAGCAATAGAAAGTACAATGGTGGTTGCCAGAGGCTGGGTGAGGGGGAAATATATTGTGGTGAATATACTTAAAAATACTGAACGGTACAGTTAAAAAGGATTAAGATTATTAATTTTTATAATAAAGTAATATTGTGAGGTTAATAAACCAATTTATGATTTTTAAATATTTTTAAACCACTGTATTGTTCAGCAAAAAGTAAACCGTTGAAACAGCATATAGGGTGACATGAGCAAATTGACAGAATAGCAGATCCAACCTCTTATGCCCACACAGAAACAACAAGAAACAAACTGCAAAACCATGTGTGTCATAAACCTGGAAAACGATCAAAGGTTTACAGGAACCAAGAACATGCTGAATTTAAAAAAAAAAAAAAGGCAAGTTGAAAACTTCAGGAAATATTTGTGGCATTTTTACTTGCTGTTGTCCCACACCTTTTTCAGCATAGGACCGTCTTGGAAGAGTGCTAGCCTGTGCTTTGGGCACCTACTGTCTGGTTCCGAGCGAGGAGAGCAGCCTCTAGTCACAAATTCTTGCTTATATCTGTGGTAACCTGTCTAAAGGATACTTGAAGGACTTACAGAAGGATTTCATCTCTGTTGTACCTAACTCAGAACTCAGGCTGGAAAAGTAGTTGGCTTTGATTGAAAATACTGCAAGGAGAACTAACAACCCATAAACACCTGGGGGGAAATGTTACAGTCAAAATATATAACAGTCAAGATACCTAAAGCATGGGAGGAAAAGCTGGGGGACATTCCTTGGCAGATTAAGACATTCAAAAAAGTCGTGTAGGTCTTCCCTGGTGGTGCAGTGGTTAAGTATCTGCCTGCCAATGCAGGGGACACGGGTCTGCGCCCTCTTCTGGGAAGGTCCCACATGCCACGGGGCAACTAAGCCCGTGCGCCACAACTACTGAGCCTGTGCTCTAGATCCCACAAGCCACAACTCCTGAAGCCCATGTGCCTAGAGCCCGTGCTCAGCGACAAGACAAGCCACCACAACGAGAAGCACGCACACCGCAAACGAAGAGTAGCCTCCGCTCGCTGCAACTAAAGAAATCCCGTGCACAGCAACAAACACCCAAAGCAGCCAAAACAAAAACGAAAACAAAAACATGTACATGGGGTAATTTAGGTAATGGAGGCTATGAGCATGCCTAGATTAAGACACATTTAGAAAAGGGTTGAGGAGACCGCAAATTTCCACTTCACAGTTATCCCTAGGTTCAGGGCAAGCATGGTATTGAAGGAGGGCCCCAACACAGAACTGGACCTGCAAAGACTGGAAGAGGTTTTTCTTCTTTTGGGTTGGCTTGTTGTTAGTTATTTTTGTAACCTTCTGGCATTCAAGGAAATCTCTGTCAAAAGAATAGGTGAACGTGAGCTAAAGGAACACACACCTCAGTGACAACACAGGACAAGGAATGCATCTTCTCAAAACCACATTGGAAAAGTAACTAAACAAATGGACTACGACAGCCTTCAATAATTATAAGAAAAGAAACATAAAGCCCGTAGCAAACTAGCGAATTAGACAAGAATCTAATCTCCAGTGATACCACACTAGAATATTCAAACATCAAGGTTTTGATAACAACAACAACAAAATTCACAGGGCATACAAAGAAACAGGAAGTATGGTGCATTGAAAGGAACAAAATTAATTGAAAGTAACTATCCCTGAGAAATTCCAGACATTGGATATACTAGAAAAAGACTAAAATAACTGTTTTTAAGAGGCTTAATGACCCGAAGAGAAACATGGACAGAGAAATAATGGAAAACCCGAAAATCTATGATCAAAATACAAATAGCAACAAAAAGACATTATAAAAAGGAACCAAAGAGAAATTTTGGAGCTGTAAAGTACAACAACTGAAACGGAAAATTAACTAGAAGGGTTCAACAAATTATCTGATCAGGCAGAGGAAACAATCCGCCAAGATGAAGACAGGAAATTTTAAATTATCCCGTCTGAGGAACAGAAAGAAAAAGCATGAAGAAAAGTGAATATGCCCAAGAGCCCTGAGACACCATCAAGTGGAACAACATATAGATGATGGGAGTCAAACAGAAAGGAGAAGAAAGATTATTGGAAACATTAAGGGCCGAAACCTTCCCAAATTTGAAGAAAGACAATGAACCTACAAATCCAAAAAACTCAAAAACTTCCAAGTACTGTAAATTCACAGAGATCTTCACTGAAAGACATTATAATCAAACTACTGAAAGTCACAATGAGGGAATCTTAAAAGCAGTGAGAAAATCAACACGTGCAAGGGACACTCAATGACATTCTCAACTGATAATTTGATAATTATCAACTGATAATCAACTGAAGGCAGTGGGATGATACAGTTGTAATGCGGAAAGAAAGAAACTTGTCAACTGAGATTTGTATATTCAGAAAAACTGTGCTCCAAAAATTATGATATACCCAGATTAAGAAAAAAAAACCCACGGAGCTTGTTACCACTACACCTGGTCTACAAGAAAGTGGTCTACAAGGCTGCGAAATTATACTCAACATCACGAGTCATTAGAGAAATACAAATCAAAACCACAATGAGATATCATCTCATAGCCATTATGATGGCCACTGTAGGAAAAACAAAAAATAAGGTGTATTGAGGATGTGTAGAAACTGGAACCCTTATGTCCAATTGCTGGCAAAGTGAAATGGTGGGGCCGCTATGGAAAACAGTATGACAGTTCCTCAAGAAATTGAAACTTGTTTTTAAAAATTACAAAGACAATTACCTTATGATTCAGCAATCCTACTTCTGGCTATATACACAAACAAATTGAAAACAAGATCTCTAAAACCTACTTGCACACCCATGTTCACTGCAGCAATAGTCATAATAACCAAGAGGTGGAAACCACACGAATAGCCATCAGTAGATGAATGAATAAAGAAAATGTGGTCTAGCCATACAATGGAATATTATTTAGTCTTTAAAAAGAAGGACATCCTGTCACTTGCTACAACATGGATGAACTTTGACATTAGGCGAAAAGGAATAAACCAGTCACAAAAAGACCAATACTGTATGATTTCACTTCTATAAGGTATCTAAAGTAGTCAAATTTCTAGCAATAGAAAGTACAATGGTGGTTGCCAGAGGCTGGGTGAGGGGGAAATATATTGTGGTGAATATACTTAAAAATACTGAACGGTACAATTAAAAAGGATTAAGATTATTAATTTTTATAATAAAGTAATATTGTGAGGTTAATAAACCAATTTATGATTTTTAAATATTTTTAAACCACTGTATTGTTCACCAAAAAGTAAACCGTTGAAACAGCATATAGGGTGACATGAGCAAATTGACAGAATAGCAGATCCAACCTCTTATGCCCACACAGAAACAACAAGAAACAAACTGCAAAACCATGTGTGTCATAAACCTGGAAAACGATCAAAGGTTTACAGGAACCAAGAACATGCTGAATTAAAAAAAAAAAAAAAGGCAAGTTGAAAACTTCAGGAAATATTTGTGGCATTTTTACTTGCTGTTGTCCCACACCTTTTTCAGCATAGGACCGTCTTGGAAGAGTGCTAGCCTGTGCTTTGGGCACCTACTGTCTGGTTCCGAGCGAGGAGAGCAGCCTCTAGTCACAAATTCTTGCTTATATCTGTGGTAACCTGTCTAAAGGATACTTGAAGGACTTACAGAAGGATTTCATCTCTGTTGTACCTAACTCAGAACTCAGGCTGGAAAAGTAGTTGGCTTTGATTGAAAATACTGCAAGGAGAACTAACAACCCATAAACACCTGGGGGGAAATGTTACAGTCAAAATATATAACAGTCAAGATACCTAAAGCATGGGAGGAAAAGCTGGGGGACATTCCTTGGCAGATTAAGACATTCAAAAAAGTCGTGTAGGTCTTCCCTGGTGGTGCAGTGGTTAAGTATCTGCCTGCCAATGCAGGGGACACGGGTCTGCGCCCTCTTCTGGGAAGGTCCCACATGCCACGGGGCAACTAAGCCCGTGCGCCACAACTACTGAGCCTGTGCTCTAGATCCCACAAGCCACAACTCCTGAAGCCCATGTGCCTAGAGCCCGTGCTCAGCGACAAGACAAGCCACCACAACGAGAAGCACGCACACCGCAAACGAAGAGTAGCCTCCGCTCGCTGCAACTAAAGAAATCCCGTGCACAGCAACAAACACCCAAAGCAGCCAAAACAAAAACGAAAACAAAAACATGTACATGGGGTAATTTAGGTAATGGAGGCTATGAGCATGCCTAGATTAAGACACATTTAGAAAAGGGTTGAGGAGACCCCAAATTTCCACTTCACAGTTATCCCTAGGTTCAGGGCAAGCATGGTATTGAAGGAGGGCCCCAACACAGAACTGGACCTGCAAAGACTGGAAGAGGTTTTTCTTCTTTTGGGTTGGCTTGTTGTTAGTTATTTTTGTAACCTTCTGGCATTCAAGGAAATCTCTGTCAAAAGAATAGGTGAACGTGAGCTAAAGGAACACACACCTCAGTGACAACACAGGACAAGGAATGCATCTTCTCAAAACCACATTGGAAAAGTAACTAAACAAATGGACTACGACAGCCTTCAATAATTATAAGAAAAGAAACATAAAGCCCGTAGCAAACTAGCAAATTAGACAAGAATCTAATCTCCAGTGATACCACACTAGAATATTCAAACATCAAGGTTTTGATAACAACAACAACAAAATTCACAGGGCATACAAAGAAACAGGAAGTATGGTGCATTGAAAGGAACAAAATTAATTGAAAGTAACTATCCCTGAGAAATTCCAGACATTGGATATACTAGAAAAAGACTAAAATAACTGTTTTTAAGAGGCTTAATGACCCGAAGAGAAACATGGACAGAGAAATAATGGAAAACCCGAAAATCTATGATCAAAATACAAATAGCAACAAAAAGACATTATAAAAAGGAACCAAAGAGAAATTTTGGAGCTGTAAAGTACAACAACTGAAACGGAAAATTAACTAGAAGGGTTCAACAAATTATCTGATCAGGCAGAGGAAACAATCCGCCAAGATGAAGACAGGAAATTTTAAATTATCCCGTCTGAGGAACAGAAAGAAAAAGCATGAAGAAAAGTGAATATGCCCAAGAGCCCTGAGACACCATCAAGTGGAACAACATATAGATGATGGGAGTCAAACAGAAAGGAGAAGAAAGATTATTGGAAACATTAAGGGCCGAAACCTTCCCAAATTTGAAGAAAGACAATGAACCTACAAATCCAAAAAACTCAAAAACTTCCAAGTACTGTAAATTCACAGAGATCTTCACTGAAAGACATTATAATCAAACTACTGAAAGTCACAATGAGGGAATCTTAAAAGCAGTGAGAAAATCAACACGTGCAAGGGACACTCAATGACATTCTCAACTGATAATTTGATAATTATCAACTGATAATCAACTGAAGGCAGTGGGATGATACAGTTGTAATGCGGAAAGAAAGAAACTTGTCAACTGAGATTTGTATATTCAGAAAAACTGTGCTCCAAAAATTATGATATACCCAGATTAAGAAAAAAAAACCCACGGAGCTTGTTACCACTACACCTGGTCTACAAGAAAGTGGTCTACAAGGCTGCGAAATTATACTCAACATCACGAGTCATTAGAGAAATACAAATCAAAACCACAATGAGATATCATCTCATAGCCATTATGATGGCCACTGTAGGAAAAACAAAAAATAAGGTGTATTGAGGATGTGTAGAAACTGGAACCCTTATGTCCAATTGCTGGCAAAGTGAAATGGTGGGGCCGCTATGGAAAACAGTATGACAGTTCCTCAAGAAATTGAAACTTGTTTTTAAAAATTACAAAGACAATTACCTTATGATTCAGCAATCCTACTTCTGGCTATATACACAAACAAATTGAAAACAAGATCTCTAAAACCTACTTGCACACCCATGTTCACTGCAGCAATAGTCATAATAACCAAGAGGTGGAAACCACACGAATAGCCATCAGTAGATGAATGAATAAAGAAAATGTGGTCTAGCCATACAATGGAATATTATTTAGTCTTTAAAAAGAAGGACATCCTGTCACTTGCTACAACATGGATGAACTTTGACATTAGGCGAAAAGGAATAAACCAGTCACAAAAAGACCAATACTGTATGATTTCACTTCTATAAGGTATCTAAAGTAGTCAAATTTCTAGCAATAGAAAGTACAATGGTGGTTGCCAGAGGCTGGGTGAGGGGGAAATATATTGTGGTGAATATACTTAAAAATACTGAACGGTACAGTTAAAAAGGATTAAGATTATTAATTTTTATAATAAAGTAATATTGTGAGGTTAATAAACCAATTTATGATTTTTAAATATTTTTAAACCACTGTATTGTTCACCAAAAAGTAAACCGTTGAAACAGCATATAGGGTGACATGAGCAAATTGACAGAATAGCAGATCCAACCTCTTATGCCCACACAGAAACAAGAAACAAACTGCAAAACCATGTGTGTCATAAACCTGGAAAACGATCAAAGGTTTACAGGAACCAAGAACATGCTGAATTTAAAAAAAAAAAAAAGGCAAGTTGAAAACTTCAGGAAATATTTGTGGCATTTTTACTTGCTGTTGTCCCACACCTTTTTCAGCATAGGACCGTCTTGGAAGAGTGCTAGCCTGTGCTTTGGGCACCTACTGTCTGGTTCCGAGCGAGGAGAGCAGCCTCTAGTCACAAATTCTTGCTTATATCTGTGGTAACCTGTCTAAAGGATACTTGAAGGACTTACAGAAGGATTTCATCTCTGTTGTACCTAACTCAGAACTCAGGCTGGAAAAGTAGTTGGCTTTGATTGAAAATACTGCAAGGAGAACTAACAACCCATAAACACCTGGGGGGAAATGTTACAGTCAAAATATATAACAGTCAAGATACCTAAAGCATGGGAGGAAAAGCTGGGGGACATTCCTTGGCAGATTAAGACATTCAAAAAAGTCGTGTAGGTCTTCCCTGGTGGTGCAGTGGTTAAGTATCTGCCTGCCAATGCAGGGGACACGGGTCTGCGCCCTCTTCTGGGAAGGTCCCACATGCCACGGGGCAACTAAGCCCGTGCGCCACAACTACTGAGCCTGTGCTCTAGATCCCACAAGCCACAACTCCTGAAGCCCATGTGCCTAGAGCCCGTGCTCAGCGACAAGACAAGCCACCACAACGAGAAGCACGCACACCGCAAACGAAGAGTAGCCTCCGCTCGCTGCAACTAAAGAAATCCCGTGCACAGCAACAAACACCCAAAGCAGCCAAAACAAAAACGAAAACAAAAACATGTACATGGGGTAATTTAGGTAATGGAGGCTATGAGCATGCCTAGATTAAGACACATTTAGAAAAGGGTTGAGGAGACCCCAAATTTCCACTTCACAGTTATCCCTAGGTTCAGGGCAAGCATGGTATTGAAGGAGGGCCCCAACACAGAACTGGACCTGCAAAGACTGGAAGAGGTTTTTCTTCTTTTGGGTTGGCTTGTTGTTAGTTATTTTTGTAACCTTCTGGCATTCAAGGAAATCTCTGTCAAAAGAATAGGTGAACGTGAGCTAAAGGAACACACACCTCAGTGACAACACAGGACAAGGAATGCATCTTCTCAAAACCACATTGGAAAAGTAACTAAACAAATGGACTATGACAGCCTTCAATAATTATAAGAAAAGAAACATAAAGCCCGTAGCAAACTAGCGAATTAGACAAGAATCTAATCTCCAGTGATACCACACTAGAATATTCAAACATCAAGGTTTTGATAACAACAACAACAAAATTCACAGGGCATACAAAGAAACAGGAAGTATGGTGCATTGAAAGGAACAAAATTAATTGAAAGTAACTATCCCTGAGAAATTCCAGACATTGGATATACTAGAAAAAGACTAAAATAACTGTTTTTAAGAGGCTTAATGACCCGAAGAGAAACATGGACAGAGAAATAATGGAAAACCCGAAAATCTATGATCAAAATACAAATAGCAACAAAAAGACATTATAAAAAGGAACCAAAGAGAAATTTTGGAGCTGTAAAGTACAACAACTGAAACGGAAAATTAACTAGAAGGGTTCAACAAATTATCTGATCAGGCAGAGGAAACAATCCGCCAAGATGAAGACAGGAAATTTTAAATTATCCCGTCTGAGGAACAGAAAGAAAAAGCATGAAGAAAAGTGAATATGCCCAAGAGCCCTGAGACACCATCAAGTGGAACAACATATAGATGATGGGAGTCAAACAGAAAGGAGAAGAAAGATTATTGGAAACATTAAGGGCCGAAACCTTCCCAAATTTGAAGAAAGACAATGAACCTACAAATCCAAAAAACTCAAAAACTTCCAAGTACTGTAAATTCACAGAGATCTTCACTGAAAGACATTATAATCAAACTACTGAAAGTCACAATGAGGGAATCTTAAAAGCAGTGAGAAAATCAACACGTGCAAGGGACACTCAATGACATTCTCAACTGATAATTTGGTAATTATCAACTGACAATCAACTGAAGGCAGTGGGATGATAGAGTTGTAATGCGGAAAGAAAGAAACTTGTCAACTGAGATTTGTATATTCAGAAAAACTGTGCTCCAAAAATTATGATATACCCAGATTAAGAAAAAAAAACCCACGGAGCTTGTTACCACTACACCTGGTCTACAAGAAAGTGGTCTACAAGGCTGCGAAATTATACTCAACATCACGAGTCATTAGAGAAATACAAATCAAAACCACAATGAGATATCATCTCATAGCCATTATGATGGCCACTGTAGGAAAAACAAAAAATAAGGTGTATTGAGGATGTGTAGAAACTGGAACCCTTATGTCCAATTGCTGGCAAAGTGAAATGGTGGGGCCGCTATGGAAAACAGTATGACAGTTCCTCAAGAAATTGAAACTTGTTTTTAAAAATTACAAAGACAATTACCTTATGATTCAGCAATCCTGCTTCTGGCTATATACACAAACAAATTGAAAACAAGATCTCTAAAACCTACTTGCACACCCATGTTCACTGCAGCAATAGTCATAATAACCAAGAGGTGGAAACCACACGAATAGCCATCAGTAGATGAATGAATAAAGAAAATGTGGTCTAGCCATACAATGGAATATTATTTAGTCTTTAAAAAGAAGGACATCCTGTCACTTGCTACAACATGGATGAACTTTGACATTAGGCGAAAAGGAATAAACCAGTCACAAAAAGACCAATACTGTATGATTTCACTTCTATAAGGTATCTAAAGTAGTCAAATTTCTAGCAATAGAAAGTACAATGGTGGTTGCCAGAGGCTGGGTGAGGGGGAAATATATTGTGGTGAATATACTTAAAAATACTGAACAGTACAGTTAAAAAGGATTAAGATTATTAATTTTTATAATAAAGTAATATTGTGAGGTTAATAAACCAATTTATGATTTTTAAATATTTTTAAACCACTGTATTGTTCACCAAAAAGTAAACCGTTGAAACAGCATATAGGGTGACATGAGCAAATTGACAGAATAGCAGATCCAACCTCTTATGCCCACACAGAAACAACAAGAAACAAACTGCAAAACCATGTGTGTCATAAACCTGGAAAACGGTCAAAGGTTTACAGGAACCAAGAACATGCTGAATTAAAAAAAAAAAAAAAGGCAAGTTGAAAACTTCAGGAAATATTTGTGGCATTTTTACTTGCTGTTGTCCCACACCTTTTTCAGCATAGGACCGTCTTGGAAGAGTGCTAGCCTGTGCTTTGGGCACCTACTGTCTGGTTCCGAGCGAGCAGAGCAGCCTCTAGTCACAAATTCTTGCTTATATCTGTGGTAACCTGTCTAAAGGATACTTGAAGGACTTACAGAAGGATTTCATCTCTGTTGTACCTAACTCAGAACTCAGGCTGGAAAAGTAGTTGGCTTTGATTGAAAATACTGCAAGGAGAACTAACAACCCATAAACACCTGGGGGGAAATGTTACAGTCAAAATATATAACAGTCAAGATACCTAAAGCATGGGAGGAAAAGCTGGGGGACATTCCTTGGCAGATTAAGACATTCAAAAAAGTCGTGTAGGTCTTCCCTGGTGGTGCAGTGGTTAAGTATCTGCCTGCCAATGCAGGGGACACGGGTCTGCGCCCTCTTCTGGGAAGGTCCCACATGCCACGGGGCAACTAAGCCCGTGCGCCACAACTACTGAGCCTGTGCTCTAGATCCCACAAGCCACAACTCCTGAAGCCCATGTGCCTAGAGCCCGTGCTCAGCGACAAGACAAGCCACCACAACGAGAAGCACGCACACCGCAAACGAAGAGTAGCCTCCGCTCGCTGCAACTAAAGAAATCCCGTGCACAGCAACAAACACCCAAAGCAGCCAAAACAAAAACGAAAACAAAAACATGTACATGGGGTAATTTAGGTAATGGAGGCTATGAGCATGCCTAGATTAAGACACATTTAGAAAAGGGTTGAGGAGACCCCAAATTTCCACTTCACAGTTATCCCTAGGTTCAGGGCAAGCATGGTATTGAAGGAGGGCCCCAACACAGAACTGGACCTGCAAAGACTGGAAGAGGTTTTTCTTCTTTTGGGTTGGCTTGTTGTTAGTTATTTTTGTAACCTTCTGGCATTCAAGGAAATCTCTGTCAAAAGAATAGGTGAACGTGAGCTAAAGGAACACACACCTCAGTGACAACACAGGACAAGGAATGCATCTTCTCAAAACCACATTGGAAAAGTAACTAAACAAATGGACTACGACAGCCTTCAATAATTATAAGAAAAGAAACATAAAGCCCGTAGCAAACTAGCAAATTAGACAAGAATCTAATCTCCAGTGATACCACACTAGAATATTCAAACATCAAGGTTTTGATAACAACAACAACAAAATTCACAGGGCATACAAAGAAACAGGAAGTATGGTGCATTGAAAGGAACAAAATTAATTGAAAGTAACTATCCCTGAGAAATTCCAGACATTGGATATACTAGAAAAAGACTAAAATAACTGTTTTTAAGAGGCTTAATGACCCGAAGAGAAACATGGACAGAGAAATAATGGAAAACCCGAAAATCTATGATCAAAATACAAATAGCAACAAAAAAGACATTATAAAAAGCAACCAAAGAGAAATTTTGGAGCTGTAAAGTACAACAACTGAAACGGAAAATTAACTAGAAGGGTTCAACAAATTATCTGATCAGGCAGAGGAAACAATCCGCCAAGATGAAGACAGGAAATTTTAAATTATCCCGTCTGAGGAACAGAAAGAAAAAGCATGAAGAAAAGTGAATATGCCCAAGAGCCCTGAGACACCATCAAGTGGAACAACATATAGATGATGGGAGTCAAACAGAAAGGAGAAGAAAGATTATTGGAAACATTAAGGGCCGAAACCTTCCCAAATTTGAAGAAAGACAATGAACCTACAAATCCAAAAAACTCAAAAACTTCCAAGTACTGTAAATTCACAGAGATCTTCACTGAAAGACATTATAATCAAACTACTGAAAGTCACAATGAGGGAATCTTAAAAGCAGTGAGAAAATCAACACGTGCAAGGGACACTCAATGACATTCTCAACTGATAATTTGATAATTATCAACTGATAATCAACTGAAGGCAGTGGGATGATACAGTTGTAATGCGGAAAGAAAGAAACTTGTCAACTGAGATTTGTATATTCAGAAAAACTGTGCTCCAAAAATTATGATATACCCAGATTAAGAAAAAAAAACCCACGGAGCTTGTTACCACTACACCTGGTCTACAAGAAAGTGGTCTACAAGGCTGCGAAATTATACTCAACATCACGAGTCATTAGAGAAATACAAATCAAAACCACAATGAGATATCATCTCATAGCCATTATGATGGCCACTGTAGGAAAAACAAAAAATAAGGTGTATTGAGGATGTGTAGAAACTGGAACCCTTATGTCCAATTGCTGGCAAAGTGAAATGGTGGGGCCGCTATGGAAAACAGTATGACAGTTCCTCAAGAAATTGAAACTTGTTTTTAAAAATTACAAAGACAATTACCTTATGATTCAGCAATCCTGCTTCTGGCTATATACACAAACAAATTGAAAACAAGATCTCTAAAACCTACTTGCACACCCATGTTCACTGCAGCAATAGTCATAATAACCAAGAGGTGGAAACCACACGAATAGCCATCAGTAGATGAATGAATAAAGAAAATGTGGTCTAGCCATACAATGGAATATTATTTAGTCTTTAAAAAGAAGGACATCCTGTCACTTGCTACAACATGGATGAACTTTGACATTAGGCGAAAAGGAATAAACCAGTCACAAAAAGACCAATACTGTATGATTTCACTTCTATAAGGTATCTAAAGTAGTCAAATTTCTAGCAATAGAAAGTACAATGGTGGTTGCCAGAGGCTGGGTGAGGGGGAAATATATTGTGGTGAATATACTTAAAAATACTGAACGGTACAGTTAAAAAGGATTAAGATTATTAATTTTTATAATAAAGTAATATTGTGAGGTTAATAAACCAATTTATGATTTTTAAATATTTTTAAACCACTGTATTGTTCACCAAAAAGTAAACCGTTGAAACAGCATATAGGGTGACATGAGCAAATTGACAGAATAGCAGATCCAACCTCTTATGCCCACACAGAAACAACAAGAAACAAACTGCAAAACCATGTGTGTCATAAACCTGGAAAACGATCAAAGGTTTACAGGAACCAAGAACATGCTGAATTTAAAAAAAAAAAAAAGGCAAGTTGAAAACTTCAGGAAATATTTGTGGCATTTTTACTTGCTGTTGTCCCACACCTTTTTCAGCATAGGACCGTCTTGGAAGAGTGCTAGCCTGTGCTTTGGGCACCTACTGTCTGGTTCCGAGCGAGGAGAGCAGCCTCTAGTCACAAATTCTTGCTTATATCTGTGGTAACCTGTCTAAAGGATACTTGAAGGACTTACAGAAGGATTTCATCTCTGTTGTACCTAACTCAGAACTCAGGCTGGAAAAGTAGTTGGCTTTGATTGAAAATACTGCAAGGAGAACTAACAACCCATAAACACCTGGGGGGAAATGTTACAGTCAAAATATATAACAGTCAAGATACCTAAAGCATGGGAGGAAAAGCTGGGGGACATTCCTTGGCAGATTAAGACATTCAAAAAAGTCGTGTAGGTCTTCCCTGGTGGTGCAGTGGTTAAGTATCTGCCTGCCAATGCAGGGGACACGGGTCTGCGCCCTCTTCTGGGAAGGTCCCACATGCCACGGGGCAACTAAGCCCGTGCGCCACAACTACTGAGCCTGTGCTCTAGATCCCACAAGCCACAACTCCTGAAGCCCATGTGCCTAGAGCCCGTGCTCAGCGACAAGACAAGCCACCACAACGAGAAGCACGCACACCGCAAACGAAGAGTAGCCTCCGCTCGCTGCAACTAAAGAAATCCCGTGCACAGCAACAAACACCCAAAGCAGCCAAAACAAAAACGAAAACAAAAACATGTACATGGGGTAATTTAGGTAATGGAGGCTATGAGCATGCCTAGATTAAGACACATTTAGAAAAGGGTTGAGGAGACCCCAAATTTCCACTTCACAGTTATCCCTAGGTTCAGGGCAAGCATGGTATTGAAGGAGGGCCCCAACACAGAACTGGACCTGCAAAGACTGGAAGAGGTTTTTCTTCTTTTGGGTTGGCTTGTTGTTAGTTATTTTTGTAACCTTCTGGCATTCAAGGAAATCTCTGTCAAAAGAATAGGTGAACGTGAGCTAAAGGAACACACACCTCAGTGACAACACAGGACAAGGAATGCATCTTCTCAAAACCACATTGGAAAAGTAACTAAACAAATGGACTACGACAGCCTTCAATAATTATAAGAAAAGAAACATAAAGCCCGTAGCAAACTAGCAAATTAGACAAGAATCTAATCTCCAGTGATACCACACTAGAATATTCAAACATCAAGGTTTTGATAACAACAACAACAAAATTCACAGGGCATACAAAGAAACAGGAAGTATGGTGCATTGAAAGGAACAAAATTAATTGAAAGTAACTATCCCTGAGAAATTCCAGACATTGGATATACTAGAAAAAGACTAAAATAACTGTTTTTAAGAGGCTTAATGACCCGAAGAGAAACATGGACAGAGAAATAATGGAAAACCCGAAAATCTATGATCAAAATACAAATAGCAACAAAAAGACATTATAAAAAGGAACCAAAGAGAAATTTTGGAGCTGTAAAGTACAACAACTGAAACGGAAAATTAACTAGAAGGGTTCAACAAATTATCTGATCAGGCAGAGGAAACAATCCGCCAAGATGAAGACAGGAAATTTTAAATTATCCCGTCTGAGGAACAGAAAGAAAAAGCATGAAGAAAAGTGAATATGCCCAAGAGCCCTGAGACACCATCAAGTGGAACAACATATAGATGATGGGAGTCAAACAGAAAGGAGAAGAAAGATTATTGGAAACATTAAGGGCCGAAACCTTCCCAAATTTGAAGAAAGACAATGAACCTACAAATCCAAAAAACTCAAAAACTTCCAAGTACTGTAAATTCACAGAGATCTTCACTGAAAGACATTATAATCAAACTACTGAAAGTCACAATGAGGGAATCTTAAAAGCAGTGAGAAAATCAACACGTGCAAGGGACACTCAATGACATTCTCAACTGATAATTTGATAATTATCAACTGATAATCAACTGAAGGCAGTGGGATGATACAGTTGTAATGCGGAAAGAAAGAAACTTGTCAACTGAGATTTGTATATTCAGAAAAACTGTGCTCCAAAAATTATGATATACCCAGATTAAGAAAAAAAAACCCACGGAGCTTGTTACCACTACACCTGGTCTACAAGAAAGTGGTCTACAAGGCTGCGAAATTATACTCAACATCACGAGTCATTAGAGAAATACAAATCAAAACCACAATGAGATATCATCTCATAGCCATTATGATGGCCACTGTAGGAAAAACAAAAAATAAGGTGTATTGAGGATGTGTAGAAACTGGAACCCTTATGTCCAATTGCTGGCAAAGTGAAATGGTGGGGCCGCTATGGAAAACAGTATGACAGTTCCTCAAGAAATTGAAACTTGTTTTTAAAAATTACAAAGACAATTACCTTATGATTCAGCAATCCTGCTTCTGGCTATATACACAAACAAATTGAAAACAAGATCTCTAAAACCTACTTGCACACCCATGTTCACTGCAGCAATAGTCATAATAACCAAGAGGTGGAAACCACACGAATAGCCATCAGTAGATGAATGAATAAAGAAAATGTGGTCTAGCCATACAATGGAATATTATTTAGTCTTTAAAAAGAAGGACATCCTGTCACTTGCTACAACATGGATGAACTTTGACATTAGGCGAAAAGGAATAAACCAGTCACAAAAAGACCAATACTGTATGATTTCACTTCTATAAGGTATCTAAAGTAGTCAAATTTCTAGCAATAGAAAGTACAATGGTGGTTGCCAGAGGCTGGGTGAGGGGGAAATATATTGTGGTGAATATACTTAAAAATACTGAACGGTACAGTTAAAAAGGATTAAGATTATTAATTTTTATAATAAAGTAATATTGTGAGGTTAATAAACCAATTTATGATTTTTAAATATTTTTAAACCACTGTATTGTTCACCAAAAAGTAAACCGTTGAAACAGCATATAGGGTGACATGAGCAAATTGACAGAATAGCAGATCCAACCTCTTATGCCCACACAGAAACAACAAGAAACAAACTGCAAAACCATGTGTGTCATAAACCTGGAAAACGATCAAAGGTTTACAGGAACCAAGAACATGCTGAATTTAAAAAAAAAAAAAAGGCAAGTTGAAAACTTCAGGAAATATTTGTGGCATTTTTACTTGCTGTTGTCCCACACCTTTTTCAGCATAGGACCGTCTTGGAAGAGTGCTAGCCTGTGCTTTGGGCACCTACTGTCTGGTTCCGAGCGAGGAGAGCAGCCTCTAGTCACAAATTCTTGCTTATATCTGTGGTAACCTGTCTAAAGGATACTTGAAGGACTTACAGAAGGATTTCATCTCTGTTGTACCTAACTCAGAACTCAGGCTGGAAAAGTAGTTGGCTTTGATTGAAAATACTGCAAGGAGAACTAACAACCCATAAACACCTGGGGGGAAATGTTACAGTCAAAATATATAACAGTCAAGATACCTAAAGCATGGGAGGAAAAGCTGGGGGACATTCCTTGGCAGATTAAGACATTCAAAAAAGTCGTGTAGGTCTTCCCTGGTGGTGCAGTGGTTAAGTATCTGCCTGCTAATGCAGGGGACACGGGTCTGCGCCCTCTTCTGGGAAGGTCCCACATGCCACGGGGCAACTAAGCCCGTGCGCCACAACTACTGAGCCTGTGCTCTAGATCCCACAAGCCACAACTCCTGAAGCCCATGTGCCTAGAGCCCGTGCTCAGCGACAAGACAAGCCACCACAACGAGAAGCACGCACACCGCAAACGAAGAGTAGCCTCCGCTCGCTGCAACTAAAGAAATCCCGTGCACAGCAACAAACACCCAAAGCAGCCAAAACAAAAACGAAAACAAAAACATGTACATGGGGTAATTTAGGTAATGGAGGCTATGAGCATGCCTAGATTAAGACACATTTAGAAAAGGGTTGAGGAGACCCCAAATTTCCACTTCACAGTTATCCCTAGGTTCAGGGCAAGCATGGTATTGAAGGAGGGCCCCAACACAGAACTGGACCTGCAAAGACTGGAAGAGGTTTTTCTTCTTTTGGGTTGGCTTGTTGTTAGTTATTTTTGTAACCTTCTGGCATTCAAGGAAATCTCTGTCAAAAGAATAGGTGAACGTGAGCTAAAGGAACACACACCTCAGTGACAACACAGGACAAGGAATGCATCTTCTCAAAACCACATTGGAAAAGTAACTAAACAAATGGACTACGACAGCCTTCAATAATTATAAGAAAAGAAACATAAAGCCCGTAGCAAACTAGCAAATTAGACAAGAATCTAATCTCCAGTGATACCACACTAGAATATTCAAACATCAAGGTTTTGATAACAACAACAACAAAATTCACAGGGCATACAAAGAAACAGGAAGTATGGTGCATTGAAAGGAACAAAATTAATTGAAAGTAACTATCCCTGAGAAATTCCAGACATTGGATATACTAGAAAAAGACTAAAATAACTGTTTTTAAGAGGCTTAATGACCCGAAGAGAAACATGGACAGAGAAATAATGGAAAACCCGAAAATCTATGATCAAAATACAAATAGCAACAAAAAGACATTATAAAAAGGAACCAAAGAGAAATTTTGGAGCTGTAAAGTACAACAACTGAAACGGAAAATTAACTAGAAGGGTTCAACAAATTATCTGATCAGGCAGAGGAAACAATCCGCCAAGATGAAGACAGGAAATTTTAAATTATCCCGTCTGAGGAACAGAAAGAAAAAGCATGAAGAAAAGTGAATATGCCCAAGAGCCCTGAGACACCATCAAGTGGAACAACATATAGATGATGGGAGTCAAACAGAAAGGAGAAGAAAGATTATTGGAAACATTAAGGGCCGAAACCTTCCCAAATTTGAAGAAAGACAATGAACCTACAAATCCAAAAAACTCAAAAACTTCCAAGTACTGTAAATTCACAGAGATCTTCACTGAAAGACATTATAATCAAACTACTGAAAGTCACAATGAGGGAATCTTAAAAGCAGTGAGAAAATCAACACGTGCAAGGGACACTCAATGACATTCTCAACTGATAATTTGATAATTATCAACTGATAATCAACTGAAGGCAGTGGGATGATACAGTTGTAATGCGGAAAGAAAGAAACTTGTCAACTGAGATTTGTATATTCAGAAAAACTGTGCTCCAAAAATTATGATATACCCAGATTAAGAAAAAAAAACCCACGGAGCTTGTTACCACTACACCTGGTCTACAAGAAAGTGGTCTACAAGGCTGCGAAATTATACTCAACATCACGAGTCATTAGAGAAATACAAATCAAAACCACAATGAGATATCATCTCATAGCCATTATGATGGCCACTGTAGGAAAAACAAAAAATAAGGTGTATTGAGGATGTGTAGAAACTGGAACCCTTATGTCCAATTGCTGGCAAAGTGAAATGGTGGGGCCGCTATGGAAAACAGTATGACAGTTCCTCAAGAAATTGAAACTTGTTTTTAAAAATTACAAAGACAATTACCTTATGATTCAGCAATCCTGCTTCTGGCTATATACACAAACAAATTGAAAACAAGATCTCTAAAACCTACTTGCACACCCATGTTCACTGCAGCAATAGTCATAATAACCAAGAGGTGGAAACCACACGAATAGCCATCAGTAGATGAATGAATAAAGAAAATGTGGTCTAGCCATACAATGGAATATTATTTAGTCTTTAAAAAGAAGGACATCCTGTCACTTGCTACAACATGGATGAACTTTGACATTAGGCGAAAAGGAATAAACCAGTCACAAAAAGACCAATACTGTATGATTTCACTTCTATAAGGTATCTAAAGTAGTCAAATTTCTAGCAATAGAAAGTACAATGGTGGTTGCCAGAGGCTGGGTGAGGGGGAAATATATTGTGGTGAATATACTTAAAAATACTGAACGGTACAGTTAAAAAGGATTAAGATTATTAATTTTTATAATAAAGTAATATTGTGAGGTTAATAAACCAATTTATGATTTTTAAATATTTTTAAACCACTGTATTGTTCACCAAAAAGTAAACCGTTGAAACAGCATATAGGGTGACATGAGCAAATTGACAGAATAGCAGATCCAACCTCTTATGCCCACACAGAAACAACAAGAAACAAACTGCAAAACCATGTGTGTCATAAACCTGGAAAACGATCAAAGGTTTACAGGAACCAAGAACATGCTGAATTTAAAAAAAAAAAAAAGGCAAGTTGAAAACTTCAGGAAATATTTGTGGCATTTTTACTTGCTGTTGTCCCACACCTTTTTCAGCATAGGACCGTCTTGGAAGAGTGCTAGCCTGTGCTTTGGGCACCTACTGTCTGGTTCCGAGCGAGGAGAGCAGCCTCTAGTCACAAATTCTTGCTTATATCTGTGGTAACCTGTCTAAAGGATACTTGAAGGACTTACAGAAGGATTTCATCTCTGTTGTACCTAACTCAGAACTCAGGCTGGAAAAGTAGTTGGCTTTGATTGAAAATACTGCAAGGAGAACTAACAACCCATAAACACCTGGGGGGAAATGTTACAGTCAAAATATATAACAGTCAAGATACCTAAAGCATGGGAGGAAAAGCTGGGGGACATTCCTTGGCAGATTAAGACATTCAAAAAAGTCGTGTAGGTCTTCCCTGGTGGTGCAGTGGTTAAGTATCTGCCTGCTAATGCAGGGGACACGGGTCTGCGCCCTCTTCTGGGAAGGTCCCACATGCCACGGGGCAACTAAGCCCGTGCGCCACAACTACTGAGCCTGTGCTCTAGATCCCACAAGCCACAACTCCTGAAGCCCATGTGCCTAGAGCCCGTGCTCAGCGACAAGACAAGCCACCACAACGAGAAGCACGCACACCGCAAACGAAGAGTAGCCTCCGCTCGCTGCAACTAAAGAAATCCCGTGCACAGCAACAAACACCCAAAGCAGCCAAAACAAAAACGAAAACAAAAACATGTACATGGGGTAATTTAGGTAATGGAGGCTATGAGCATGCCTAGATTAAGACACATTTAGAAAAGGGTTGAGGAGACCCCAAATTTCCACTTCACAGTTATCCCTAGGTTCAGGGCAAGCATGGTATTGAAGGAGGGCCCCAACACAGAACTGGACCTGCAAAGACTGGAAGAGGTTTTTCTTCTTTTGGGTTGGCTTGTTGTTAGTTATTTTTGTAACCTTCTGGCATTCAAGGAAATCTCTGTCAAAAGAATAGGTGAACGTGAGCTAAAGGAACACACACCTCAGTGACAACACAGGACAAGGAATGCATCTTCTCAAAACCACATTGGAAAAGTAACTAAACAAATGGACTACGACAGCCTTCAATAATTATAAGAAAAGAAACATAAAGCCCGTAGCAAACTAGCAAATTAGACAAGAATCTAATCTCCAGTGATACCACACTAGAATATTCAAACATCAAGGTTTTGATAACAACAACAACAAAATTCACAGGGCATACAAAGAAACAGGAAGTATGGTGCATTGAAAGGAACAAAATTAATTGAAAGTAACTATCCCTGAGAAATTCCAGACATTGGATATACTAGAAAAAGACTAAAATAACTGTTTTTAAGAGGCTTAATGACCCGAAGAGAAACATGGACAGAGAAATAATGGAAAACCCGAAAATCTATGATCAAAATACAAATAGCAACAAAAAAGACATTATAAAAAGCAACCAAAGAGAAATTTTGGAGCTGTAAAGTACAACAACTGAAACGGAAAATTAACTAGAAGGGTTCAACAAATTATCTGATCAGGCAGAGGAAACAATCCGCCAAGATGAAGACAGGAAATTTTAAATTATCCCGTCTGAGGAACAGAAAGAAAAAGCATGAAGAAAAGTGAATATGCCCAAGAGCCCTGTGGAACAACATATAGATGATGGGAGTCAAACAGAAAGGAGAAGAAAGATTATTGGAAACATTAAGGGCCGAAACCTTCCCAAATTTGAAGAAAGACAATGAACCTACAAATCCAAAAAACTCAAAAACTTCCAAGTACTGTAAATTCACAGAGATCTTCACTGAAAGACATTATAATCAAACTACTGAAAGTCACAATGAGGGAATCTTAAAAGCAGTGAGAAAATCAACACGTGCAAGGGACACTCAATGACATTCTCAACTGATAATTTGATAATTATCAACTGATAATCAACTGAAGGCAGTGGGATGATACAGTTGTAATGCGGAAAGAAAGAAACTTGTCAACTGAGATTTGTATATTCAGAAAAACTGTGCTCCAAAAATTATGATATACCCAGATTAAGAAAAAAAAACCCACGGAGCTTGTTACCACTACACCTGGTCTACAAGAAAGTGGTCTACAAGGCTGCGAAATTATACTCAACATCACGAGTCATTAGAGAAATACAAATCAAAACCACAATGAGATATCATCTCATAGCCATTATGATGGCCACTGTAGGAAAAACAAAAAATAAGGTGTATTGAGGATGTGTAGAAACTGGAACCCTTATGTCCAATTGCTGGCAAAGTGAAATGGTGGGGCCGCTATGGAAAACAGTATGACAGTTCCTCAAGAAATTGAAACTTGTTTTTAAAAATTACAAAGACAATTACCTTATGATTCAGCAATCCTGCTTCTGGCTATATACACAAACAAATTGAAAACAAGATCTCTAAAACCTACTTGCACACCCATGTTCACTGCAGCAATAGTCATAATAACCAAGAGGTGGAAACCACACGAATAGCCATCAGTAGATGAATGAATAAAGAAAATGTGGTCTAGCCATACAATGGAATATTATTTAGTCTTTAAAAAGAAGGACATCCTGTCACTTGCTACAACATGGATGAACTTTGACATTAGGCGAAAAGGAATAAACCAGTCACAAAAAGACCAATACTGTATGATTTCACTTCTATAAGGTATCTAAAGTAGTCAAATTTCTAGCAATAGAAAGTACAATGGTGGTTGCCAGAGGCTGGGTGAGGGGGAAATATATTGTGGTGAATATACTTAAAAATACTGAACGGTACAGTTAAAAAGGATTAAGATTATTAATTTTTATAATAAAGTAATATTGTGAGGTTAATAAACCAATTTATGATTTTTAAATATTTTTAAACCACTGTATTGTTCACCAAAAAGTAAACCGTTGAAACAGCATATAGGGTGACATGAGCAAATTGACAGAATAGCAGATCCAACCTCTTATGCCCACACAGAAACAACAAGAAACAAACTGCAAAACCATGTGTGTCATAAACCTGGAAAACGATCAAAGGTTTACAGGAACCAAGAACATGCTGAATTTAAAAAAAAAAAAAAGGCAAGTTGAAAACTTCAGGAAATATTTGTGGCATTTTTACTTGCTGTTGTCCCACACCTTTTTCAGCATAGGACCGTCTTGGAAGAGTGCTAGCCTGTGCTTTGGGCACCTACTGTCTGGTTCCGAGCGAGGAGAGCAGCCTCTAGTCACAAATTCTTGCTTATATCTGTGGTAACCTGTCTAAAGGATACTTGAAGGACTTACAGAAGGATTTCATCTCTGTTGTACCTAACTCAGAACTCAGGCTGGAAAAGTAGTTGGCTTTGATTGAAAATACTGCAAGGAGAACTAACAACCCATAAACACCTGGGGGGAAATGTTACAGTCAAAATATATAACAGTCAAGATACCTAAAGCATGGGAGGAAAAGCTGGGGGACATTCCTTGGCAGATTAAGACATTCAAAAAAGTCGTGTAGGTCTTCCCTGGTGGTGCAGTGGTTAAGTATCTGCCTGCCAATGCAGGGGACACGGGTCTGCGCCCTCTTCTGGGAAGGTCCCACATGCCACGGGGCAACTAAGCCCGTGCGCCACAACTACTGAGCCTGTGCTCTAGATCCCACAAGCCACAACTCCTGAAGCCCATGTGCCTAGAGCCCGTGCTCAGCGACAAGACAAGCCACCACAACGAGAAGCACGCACACCGCAAACGAAGAGTAGCCTCCGCTCGCTGCAACTAAAGAAATCCCGTGCACAGCAACAAACACCCAAAGCAGCCAAAACAAAAACGAAAACAAAAACATGTACATGGGGTAATTTAGGTAATGGAGGCTATGAGCATGCCTAGATTAAGACACATTTAGAAAAGGGTTGAGGAGACCCCAAATTTCCACTTCACAGTTATCCCTAGGTTCAGGGCAAGCATGGTATTGAAGGAGGGCCCCAACACAGAACTGGACCTGCAAAGACTGGAAGAGGTTTTTCTTCTTTTGGGTTGGCTTGTTGTTAGTTATTTTTGTAACCTTCTGGCATTCAAGGAAATCTCTGTCAAAAGAATAGGTGAACGTGAGCTAAAGGAACACACACCTCAGTGACAACACAGGACAAGGAATGCATCTTCTCAAAACCACATTGGAAAAGTAACTAAACAAATGGACTACGACAGCCTTCAATAATTATAAGAAAAGAAACATAAAGCCCGTAGCAAACTAGCAAATTAGACAAGAATCTAATCTCCAGTGATACCACACTAGAATATTCAAACATCAAGGTTTTGATAACAACAACAACAAAATTCACAGGGCATACAAAGAAACAGGAAGTATGGTGCATTGAAAGGAACAAAATTAATTGAAAGTAACTATCCCTGAGAAATTCCAGACATTGGATATACTAGAAAAAGACTAAAATAACTGTTTTTAAGAGGCTTAATGACCCGAAGAGAAACATGGACAGAGAAATAATGGAAAACCCGAAAATCTATGATCAAAATACAAATAGCAACAAAAAAGACATTATAAAAAGCAACCAAAGAGAAATTTTGGAGCTGTAAAGTACAACAACTGAAACGGAAAATTAACTAGAAGGGTTCAACAAATTATCTGATCAGGCAGAGGAAACAATCCGCCAAGATGAAGACAGGAAATTTTAAATTATCCCGTCTGAGGAACAGAAAGAAAAAGCATGAAGAAAAGTGAATATGCCCAAGAGCCCTGTGGAACAACATATAGATGATGGGAGTCAAACAGAAAGGAGAAGAAAGATTATTGGAAACATTAAGGGCCGAAACCTTCCCAAATTTGAAGAAAGACAATGAACCTACAAATCCAAAAAACTCAAAAACTTCCAAGTACTGTAAATTCACAGAGATCTTCACTGAAAGACATTATAATCAAACTACTGAAAGTCACAATGAGGGAATCTTAAAAGCAGTGAGAAAATCAACACGTGCAAGGGACACTCAATGACATTCTCAACTGATAATTTGATAATTATCAACTGATAATCAACTGAAGGCAGTGGGATGATACAGTTGTAATGCGGAAAGAAAGAAACTTGTCAACTGAGATTTGTATATTCAGAAAAACTGTGCTCCAAAAATTATGATATACCCAGATTAAGAAAAAAAAACCCACGGAGCTTGTTACCACTCCACCTGGTCTACAAGAAAGTGGTCTACAAGGCTGCGAAATTATACTCAACATCACGAGTCATTAGAGAAATACAAATCAAAACCACAATGAGATATCATCTCATAGCCATTATGATGGCCACTGTAGGAAAAACAAAAAATAAGGTGTATTGAGGATGTGTAGAAACTGGAACCCTTATGTCCAATTGCTGGCAAAGTGAAATGGTGGGGCCGCTATGGAAAACAGTATGACAGTTCCTCAAGAAATTGAAACTTGTTTTTAAAAATTACAAAGACAATTACCTTATGATTCAGCAATCCTGCTTCTGGCTATATACACCAACAAATTGAAAACAAGATCTCTAAAACCTACTTGCACACCCATGTTCACTGCAGCAATAGTCATAATAACCAAGAGGTGGAAACCACACGAATAGCCATCAGTAGATGAATGAATAAAGAAAATGTGGTCTAGCCATACAATGGAATATTATTTAGTCTTTAAAAAGAAGGACATCCTGTCACTTGCTACAACATGGATGAACTTTGACATTAGGCGAAAAGGAATAAACCAGTCACAAAAAGACCAATACTGTATGATTTCACTTCTATAAGGTATCTAAAGTAGTCAAATTTCTAGCAATAGAAAGTACAATGGTGGTTGCCAGAGGCTGGGTGAGGGGGAAATATATTGTGGTGAATATACTTAAAAATACTGAACGGTACAGTTAAAAAGGATTATTATTAATTTTTATAATAAAGTAATATTGTGAGGTTAATAAACCAATTTATGATTTTTAAATATTTTTAAACCACTGTATTGTTCACCAAAAAGTAAACCGTTGAAACAGCATATAGGGTGACATGAGCAAATTGACAGAATAGCAGATCCAACCTCTTATGCCCACACAGAAACAACAAGAAACAAACTGCAAAACCATGTGTGTCATAAACCTGGAAAACGGTCAAAGATTTACAGGAACCAAGAACATGCTGAATTAAAAAAAAAAAAAAAAGGCAAGTTGAAAACTTCAGGAAATATTTGTGGCATTTTTACTTGCTGTTGTCCCACACCTTTTCCAGCATAGGACTGTCTTGGAAGAGTGCTAGCCTGTGCTTTGGGCACCTACTGTCTGGTTCCGAGCGAGCAGAGCAGCCTCTAGTCACAAATTCTTGCTTATATCTGTGGTAACCTGTCTAAAGGATACTTGAAGGACTTACAGAAGGATTTCATCTCTGTTGTACCTAACTCAGAACTCAGGCTGGAAAAGTAGTTGGCTTTGATTGAAAATACTGCAAGGAGAACTAACAACCCATAAACACCTGGGGGGAAATGTTACAGTCAAAATATATAACAGTCAAGATACCTAAAGCATGGGAGGAAAAGCTGGGGGACATTCCTTGGCAGATTAAGACATTCAAAAAAGTCGTGTAGGTCTTCCCTGGTGGTGCAGTGGTTAAGTATCTGCCTGCCAATGCAGGGGACACGGGTCTGCGCCCTCTTCTGGGAAGGTCCCACATGCCACGGGGCAACTAAGCCCGTGCGCCACAACTACTGAGCCTGTGCTCTAGATCCCACAAGCCACAACTCCTGAAGCCCATGTGCCTAGAGCCCGTGCTCAGCGACAAGACAAGCCACCACAACGAGAAGCACGCACACCGCAAACGAAGAGTAGCCTCCGCTCGCTGCAACTAAAGAAATCCCGTGCACAGCAACAAACACCCAAAGCAGCCAAAACAAAAACGAAAACAAAAACATGTACATGGGGTAATTTAGGTAATGGAGGCTATGAGCATGCCTAGATTAAGACACATTTAGAAAAGGGTTGAGGAGACCCCAAATTTCCACTTCACAGTTATCCCTAGGTTCAGGGCAAGCATGGTATTGAAGGAGGGCCCCAACACAGAACTGGACCTGCAAAGACTGGAAGAGGTTTTTCTTCTTTTGGGTTGGCTTGTTGTTAGTTATTTTTGTAACCTTCTGGCATTCAAGGAAATCTCTGTCAAAAGAATAGGTGAACGTGAGCTAAAGGAACACACACCTCAGTGACAACACAGGACAAGGAATGCATCTTCTCAAAACCACATTGGAAAAGTAACTAAACAAATGGACTACGACAGCCTTCAATAATTATAAGAAAAGAAACATAAAGCCCGTAGCAAACTAGCAAATTAGACAAGAATCTAATCTCCAGTGATACCACACTAGAATATTCAAACATCAAGGTTTTGATAACAACAACAACAAAATTCACAGGGCATACAAAGAAACAGGAAGTATGGTGCATTGAAAGGAACAAAATTAATTGAAAGTAACTATCCCTGAGAAATTCCAGACATTGGATATACTAGAAAAAGACTAAAATAACTGTTTTTAAGAGGCTTAATGACCCGAAGAGAAACATGGACAGAGAAATAATGGAAAACCCGAAAATCTATGATCAAAATACAAATAGCAACAAAAAAGACATTATAAAAAGCAACCAAAGAGAAATTTTGGAGCTGTAAAGTACAACAACTGAAACGGAAAATTAACTAGAAGGGTTCAACAAATTATCTGATCAGGCAGAGGAAACAATCCGCCAAGATGAAGACAGGAAATTTTAAATTATCCCGTCTGAGGAACAGAAAGAAAAAGCATGAAGAAAAGTGAATATGCCCAAGAGCCCTGAGACACCATCAAGTGGAACAACATATAGATGATGGGAGTCAAACAGAAAGGAGAAGAAAGATTATTGGAAACATTAAGGGCCGAAACCTTCCCAAATTTGAAGAAAGACAATGAACCTACAAATCCAAAAAACTCAAAAACTTCCAAGTACTGTAAATTCACAGAGATCTTCACTGAAAGACATTATAATCAAACTACTGAAAGTCACAATGAGGGAATCTTAAAAGCAGTGAGAAAATCAACACGTGCAAGGGACACTCAATGACATTCTCAACTGATAATTTGGTAATTATCAACTGACAATCAACTGAAGGCAGTGGGATGATAGAGTTGTAATGCGGAAAGAAAGAAACTTGTCAACTGAGATTTGTATATTCAGAAAAACTGTGCTCCAAAAATTATGATATACCCAGATTAAGAAAAAATAACCCACGGAGCTTGTTACCACTACACCTGGTCTACAAGAAAGTGGTCTACAAGGCTGCGAAATTATACTCAACATCACGAGTCATTAGAGAAATACAAATCAAAACCACAATGAGATATCATCTCATAGCCATTATGATGGCCACTGTAGGAAAAACAAAAAATAAGGTGTATTGAGGATGTGTAGAAACTGGAACCCTTATGTCCAATTGCTGGCAAAGTGAAATGGTGGGGCCGCTATGGAAAACAGTATGACAGTTCCTCAAGAAATTGAAACTTGTTTTTAAAAATTACAAAGACAATTACCTTATGATTCAGCAATCCTGCTTCTGGCTATATACACAAACAAATTGAAAACAAGATCTCTAAAACCTACTTGCACACCCATGTTCACTGCAGCAATAGTCATAATAACCAAGAGGTGGAAACCACACGAATAGCCATCAGTAGATGAATGAATAAAGAAAATGTGGTCTAGCCATACAATGGAATATTATTTAGTCTTTAAAAAGAAGGACATCCTGTCACTTGCTACAACATGGATGAACTTTGACATTAGGCGAAAAGGAATAAACCAGTCACAAAAAGACCAATACTGTATGATTTCACTTCTATAAGGTATCTAAAGTAGTCAAATTTCTAGCAATAGAAAGTACAATGGTGGTTGCCAGAGGCTGGGTGAGGGGGAAATATATTGTGGTGAATATACTTAAAAATACTGAACGGTACAGTTAAAAAGGATTAAGATTATTAATTTTTATAATAAAGTAATATTGTGAGGTTAATAAACCAATTTATGATTTTTAAATATTTTTAAACCACTGTATTGTTCACCAAAAAGTAAACCGTTGAAACAGCATATAGGGTGACATGAGCAAATTGACAGAATAGCAGATCCAACCTCTTATGCCCACACAGAAACAACAAGAAACAAACTGCAAAACCATGTGTGTCATAAACCTGGAAAACGATCAAAGGTTTACAGGAACCAAGAACATGCTGAATTAAAAAAAAAAAAAAAGGCAAGTTGAAAACTTCAGGAAATATTTGTGGCATTTTTACTTGCTGTTGTCCCACACCTTTTTCAGCATAGGACCGTCTTGGAAGAGTGCTAGCCTGTGCTTTGGGCACCTACTGTCTGGTTCCGAGCGAGCAGAGCAGCCTCTAGTCACAAATTCTTGCTTATATCTGTGGTAACCTGTCTAAAGGATACTTGAAGGACTTACAGAAGGATTTCATCTCTGTTGTACCTAACTCAGAACTCAGGCTGGAAAAGTAGTTGGCTTTGATTGAAAATACTGCAAGGAGAACTAACAACCCATAAACACCTGGGGGGAAATGTTACAGTCAAAATATATAACAGTCAAGATACCTAAAGCATGGGAGGAAAAGCTGGGGGACATTCCTTGGCAGATTAAGACATTCAAAAAAGTCGTGTAGGTCTTCCCTGGTGGTGCAGTGGTTAAGTATCTGCCTGCCAATGCAGGGGACACGGGTCTGCGCCCTCTTCTGGGAAGGTCCCACATGCCACGGGGCAACTAAGCCCGTGCGCCACAACTACTGAGCCTGTGCTCTAGATCCCACAAGCCACAACTCCTGAAGCCCATGTGCCTAGAGCCCGTGCTCAGCGACAAGACAAGCCACCACAACGAGAAGCACGCACACCGCAAACGAAGAGTAGCCTCCGCTCGCTGCAACTAAAGAAATCCCGTGCACAGCAACAAACACCCAAAGCAGCCAAAACAAAAACGAAAACAAAAACATGTACATGGGGTAATTTAGGTAATGGAGGCTATGAGCATGCCTAGATTAAGACACATTTAGAAAAGGGTTGAGGAGACCGCAAATTTCCACTTCACAGTTATCCCTAGGTTCAGGGCAAGCATGGTATTGAAGGAGGGCCCCAACACAGAACTGGACCTGCAAAGACTGGAAGAGGTTTTTCTTCTTTTGGGTTGGCTTGTTGTTAGTTATTTTTGTAACCTTCTGGCATTCAAGGAAATCTCTGTCAAAAGAATAGGTGAACGTGAGCTAAAGGAACACACACCTCAGTGACAACACAGGACAAGGAATGCATCTTCTCAAAACCACATTGGAAAAGTAACTAAACAAATGGACTATGACAGCCTTCAATAATTATAAGAAAAGAAACATAAAGCCCGTAGCAAACTAGCAAATTAGACAAGAATCTAATCTCCAGTGATACCACACTAGAATATTCAAACATCAAGGTTTTGATAACAACAACAACAAAATTCACAGGGCATACAAAGAAACAGGAAGTATGGTGCATTGAAAGGAACAAAATTAATTGAAAGTAACTATCCCTGAGAAATTCCAGACATTGGATATACTAGAAAAAGACTAAAATAACTGTTTTTAAGAGGCTTAATGACCCGAAGAGAAACATGGACAGAGAAATAATGGAAAACCCGAAAATCTATGATCAAAATACAAATAGCAACAAAAAGACATTATAAAAAGGAACCAAAGAGAAATTTTGGAGCTGTAAAGTACAACAACTGAAACGGAAAATTAACTAGAAGGGTTCAACAAATTATCTGATCAGGCAGAGGAAACAATCCGCCAAGATGAAGACAGGAAATTTTAAATTATCCCGTCTGAGGAACAGAAAGAAAAAGCATGAAGAAAAGTGAATATGCCCAAGAGCCCTGAGACACCATCAAGTGGAACAACATATAGATGATGGGAGTCAAACAGAAAGGAGAAGAAAGATTATTGGAAACATTAAGGGCCGAAACCTTCCCAAATTTGAAGAAAGACAATGAACCTACAAATCCAAAAAACTCAAAAACTTCCAAGTACTGTAAATTCACAGAGATCTTCACTGAAAGACATTATAATCAAACTACTGAAAGTCACAATGAGGGAATCTTAAAAGCAGTGAGAAAATCAACACGTGCAAGGGACACTCAATGACATTCTCAACTGATAATTTGGTAATTATCAACTGACAATCAACTGAAGGCAGTGGGATGATAGAGTTGTAATGCGGAAAGAAAGAAACTTGTCAACTGAGATTTGTATATTCAGAAAAACTGTGCTCCAAAAATTATGATATACCCAGATTAAGAAAAAAAAACCCACGGAGCTTGTTACCACTACACCTGGTCTACAAGAAAGTGGTCTACAAGGCTGCGAAATTATACTCAACATCACGAGTCATTAGAGAAATACAAATCAAAACCACAATGAGATATCATCTCATAGCCATTATGATGGCCACTGTAGGAAAAACAAAAAATAAGGTGTATTGAGGATGTGTAGAAACTGGAACCCTTATGTCCAATTGCTGGCAAAGTGAAATGGTGGGGCCGCTATGGAAAACAGTATGACAGTTCCTCAAGAAATTGAAACTTGTTTTTAAAAATTACAAAGACAATTACCTTATGATTCAGCAATCCTGCTTCTGGCTATATACACAAACAAATTGAAAACAAGATCTCTAAAACCTACTTGCACACCCATGTTCACTGCAGCAATAGTCATAATAACCAAGAGGTGGAAACCACACGAATAGCCATCAGTAGATGAATGAATAAAGAAAATGTGGTCTAGCCATACAATGGAATATTATTTAGTCTTTAAAAAGAAGGACATCCTGTCACTTGCTACAACATGGATGAACTTTGACATTAGGCGAAAAGGAATAAACCAGTCACAAAAAGACCAATACTGTATGATTTCACTTCTATAAGGTATCTAAAGTAGTCAAATTTCTAGCAATAGAAAGTACAATGGTGGTTGCCAGAGGCTGGGTGAGGGGGAAATATATTGTGGTGAATATACTTAAAAATACTGAACGGTACAGTTAAAAAGGATTAAGATTATTAATTTTTATAATAAAGTAATATTGTGAGGTTAATAAACCAATTTATGATTTTTAAATATTTTTAAACCACTGTATTGTTCACCAAAAAGTAAACCGTTGAAACAGCATATAGGGTGACATGAGCAAATTGACAGAATAGCAGATCCAACCTCTTATGCCCACACAGAAACAACAAGAAACAAACTGCAAAACCATGTGTGTCATAAACCTGGAAAACGATCAAAGGTTTACAGGAACCAAGAACATGCTGAATTAAAAAAAAAAAAAAAGGCAAGTTGAAAACTTCAGGAAATATTTGTGGCATTTTTACTTGCTGTTGTCCCACACCTTTTTCAGCATAGGACCGTCTTGGAAGAGTGCTAGCCTGTGCTTTGGGCACCTACTGTCTGGTTCCGAGCGAGCAGAGCAGCCTCTAGTCACAAATTCTTGCTTATATCTGTGGTAACCTGTCTAAAGGATACTTGAAGGACTTACAGAAGGATTTCATCTCTGTTGTACCTAACTCAGAACTCAGGCTGGAAAAGTAGTTGGCTTTGATTGAAAATACTGCAAGGAGAACTAACAACCCATAAACACCTGGGGGGAAATGTTACAGTCAAAATATATAACAGTCAAGATACCTAAAGCATGGGAGGAAAAGCTGGGGGACATTCCTTGGCAGATTAAGACATTCAAAAAAGTCGTGTAGGTCTTCCCTGGTGGTGCAGTGGTTAAGTATCTGCCTGCCAATGCAGGGGACACGGGTCTGCGCCCTCTTCTGGGAAGGTCCCACATGCCACGGGGCAACTAAGCCCGTGCGCCACAACTACTGAGCCTGTGCTCTAGATCCCACAAGCCACAACTCCTGAAGCCCATGTGCCTAGAGCCCGTGCTCAGCGACAAGACAAGCCACCACAACGAGAAGCACGCACACCGCAAACGAAGAGTAGCCTCCGCTCGCTGCAACTAAAGAAATCCCGTGCACAGCAACAAACACCCAAAGCAGCCAAAACAAAAACGAAAACAAAAACATGTACATGGGGTAATTTAGGTAATGGAGGCTATGAGCATGCCTAGATTAAGACACATTTAGAAAAGGGTTGAGGAGACCGCAAATTTCCACTTCACAGTTATCCCTAGGTTCAGGGCAAGCATGGTATTGAAGGAGGGCCCCAACACAGAACTGGACCTGCAAAGACTGGAAGAGGTTTTTCTTCTTTTGGGTTGGCTTGTTGTTAGTTATTTTTGTAACCTTCTGGCATTCAAGGAAATCTCTGTCAAAAGAATAGGTGAACGTGAGCTAAAGGAACACACACCTCAGTGACAACACAGGACAAGGAATGCATCTTCTCAAAACCACATTGGAAAAGTAACTAAACAAATGGACTATGACAGCCTTCAATAATTATAAGAAAAGAAACATAAAGCCCGTAGCAAACTAGCAAATTAGACAAGAATCTAATCTCCAGTGATACCACACTAGAATATTCAAACATCAAGGTTTTGATAACAACAACAACAAAATTCACAGGGCATACAAAGAAACAGGAAGTATGGTGCATTGAAAGGAACAAAATTAATTGAAAGTAACTATCCCTGAGAAATTCCAGACATTGGATATACTAGAAAAAGACTAAAATAACTGTTTTTAAGAGGCTTAATGACCCGAAGAGAAACATGGACAGAGAAATAATGGAAAACCCGAAAATCTATGATCAAAATACAAATAGCAACAAAAAGACATTATAAAAAGGAACCAAAGAGAAATTTTGGAGCTGTAAAGTACAACAACTGAAACGGAAAATTAACTAGAAGGGTTCAACAAATTATCTGATCAGGCAGAGGAAACAATCCGCCAAGATGAAGACAGGAAATTTTAAATTATCCCGTCTGAGGAACAGAAAGAAAAAGCATGAAGAAAAGTGAATATGCCCAAGAGCCCTGAGACACCATCAAGTGGAACAACATATAGATGATGGGAGTCAAACAGAAAGGAGAAGAAAGATTATTGGAAACATTAAGGGCCGAAACCTTCCCAAATTTGAAGAAAGACAATGAACCTACAAATCCAAAAAACTCAAAAACTTCCAAGTACTGTAAATTCACAGAGATCTTCACTGAAAGACATTATAATCAAACTACTGAAAGTCACAATGAGGGAATCTTAAAAGCAGTGAGAAAATCAACACGTGCAAGGGACACTCAATGACATTCTCAACTGATAATTTGATAATTATCAACTGATAATCAACTGAAGGCAGTGGGATGATACAGTTGTAATGCGGAAAGAAAGAAACTTGTCAACTGAGATTTGTATATTCAGAAAAACTGTGCTCCAAAAATTATGATATACCCAGATTAAGAAAAAAAAACCCACGGAGCTTGTTACCACTACACCTGGTCTACAAGAAAGTGGTCTACAAGGCTGCGAAATTATACTCAACATCACGAGTCATTAGAGAAATACAAATCAAAACCACAATGAGATATCATCTCATAGCCATTATGATGGCCACTGTAGGAAAAACAAAAAATAAGGTGTATTGAGGATGTGTAGAAACTGGAACCCTTATGTCCAATTGCTGGCAAAGTGAAATGGTGGGGCCGCTATGGAAAACAGTATGACAGTTCCTCAAGAAATTGAAACTTGTTTTTAAAAATTACAAAGACAATTACCTTATGATTCAGCAATCCTGCTTCTGGCTATATACACAAACAAATTGAAAACAAGATCTCTAAAACCTACTTGCACACCCATGTTCACTGCAGCAATAGTCATAATAACCAAGAGGTGGAAACCACACGAATAGCCATCAGTAGATGAATGAATAAAGAAAATGTGGTCTAGCCATACAATGGAATATTATTTAGTCTTTAAAAAGAAGGACATCCTGTCACTTGCTACAACATGGATGAACTTTGACATTAGGCGAAAAGGAATAAACCAGTCACAAAAAGACCAATACTGTATGATTTCACTTCTATAAGGTATCTAAAGTAGTCAAATTTCTAGCAATAGAAAGTACAATGGTGGTTGCCAGAGGCTGGGTGAGGGGGAAATATATTGTGGTGAATATACTTAAAAATACTGAACGGTACAGTTAAAAAGGATTAAGATTATTAATTTTTATAATAAAGTAATATTGTGAGGTTAATAAACCAATTTATGATTTTTAAATATTTTTAAACCACTGTATTGTTCACCAAAAAGTAAACCGTTGAAACAGCATATAGGGTGACATGAGCAAATTGACAGAATAGCAGATCCAACCTCTTATGCCCACACAGAAACAACAAGAAACAAACTGCAAAACCATGTGTGTCATAAACCTGGAAAACGATCAAAGGTTTACAGGAACCAAGAACATGCTGAATTTAAAAAAAAAAAAAAGGCAAGTTGAAAACTTCAGGAAATATTTGTGGCATTTTTACTTGCTGTTGTCCCACACCTTTTTCAGCATAGGACCGTCTTGGAAGAGTGCTAGCCTGTGCTTTGGGCACCTACTGTCTGGTTCCGAGCGAGGAGAGCAGCCTCTAGTCACAAATTCTTGCTTATATCTGTGGTAACCTGTCTAAAGGATACTTGAAGGACTTACAGAAGGATTTCATCTCTGTTGTACCTAACTCAGAACTCAGGCTGGAAAAGTAGTTGGCTTTGATTGAAAATACTGCAAGGAGAACTAACAACCCATAAACACCTGGGGGGAAATGTTACAGTCAAAATATATAACAGTCAAGATACCTAAAGCATGGGAGGAAAAGCTGGGGGACATTCCTTGGCAGATTAAGACATTCAAAAAAGTCGTGTAGGTCTTCCCTGGTGGTGCAGTGGTTAAGTATCTGCCTGCCAATGCAGGGGACACGGGTCTGCGCCCTCTTCTGGGAAGGTCCCACATGCCACGGGGCAACTAAGCCCGTGCGCCACAACTACTGAGCCTGTGCTCTAGATCCCACAAGCCACAACTCCTGAAGCCCATGTGCCTAGAGCCCGTGCTCAGCGACAAGACAAGCCACCACAACGAGAAGCACGCACACCGCAAACGAAGAGTAGCCTCCGCTCGCTGCAACTAAAGAAATCCCGTGCACAGCAACAAACACCCAAAGCAGCCAAAACAAAAACGAAAACAAAAACATGTACATGGGGTAATTTAGGTAATGGAGGCTATGAGCATGCCTAGATTAAGACACATTTAGAAAAGGGTTGAGGAGACCCCAAATTTCCACTTCACAGTTATCCCTAGGTTCAGGGCAAGCATGGTATTGAAGGAGGGCCCCAACACAGAACTGGACCTGCAAAGACTGGAAGAGGTTTTTCTTCTTTTGGGTTGGCTTGTTGTTAGTTATTTTTGTAACCTTCTGGCATTCAAGGAAATCTCTGTCAAAAGAATAGGTGAACGTGAGCTAAAGGAACACACACCTCAGTGACAACACAGGACAAGGAATGCATCTTCTCAAAACCACATTGGAAAAGTAACTAAACAAATGGACTACGACAGCCTTCAATAATTATAAGAAAAGAAACATAAAGCCCGTAGCAAACTAGCAAATTAGACAAGAATCTAATCTCCAGTGATACCACACTAGAATATTCAAACATCAAGGTTTTGATAACAACAACAACAAAATTCACAGGGCATACAAAGAAACAGGAAGTATGGTGCATTGAAAGGAACAAAATTAATTGAAAGTAACTATCCCTGAGAAATTCCAGACATTGGATATACTAGAAAAAGACTAAAATAACTGTTTTTAAGAGGCTTAATGACCCGAAGAGAAACATGGACAGAGAAATAATGGAAAACCCGAAAATCTATGATCAAAATACAAATAGCAACAAAAAAGACATTATAAAAAGCAACCAAAGAGAAATTTTGGAGCTGTAAAGTACAACAACTGAAACGGAAAATTAACTAGAAGGGTTCAACAAATTATCTGATCAGGCAGAGGAAACAATCCGCCAAGATGAAGACAGGAAATTTTAAATTATCCCGTCTGAGGAACAGAAAGAAAAAGCATGAAGAAAAGTGAATATGCCCAAGAGCCCTGTGGAACAACATATAGATGATGGGAGTCAAACAGAAAGGAGAAGAAAGATTATTGGAAACATTAAGGGCCGAAACCTTCCCAAATTTGAAGAAAGACAATGAACCTACAAATCCAAAAAACTCAAAAACTTCCAAGTACTGTAAATTCACAGAGATCTTCACTGAAAGACATTATAATCAAACTACTGAAAGTCACAATGAGGGAATCTTAAAAGCAGTGAGAAAATCAACACGTGCAAGGGACACTCAATGACATTCTCAACTGATAATTTGATAATTATCAACTGATAATCAACTGAAGGCAGTGGGATGATACAGTTGTAATGCGGAAAGAAAGAAACTTGTCAACTGAGATTTGTATATTCAGAAAAACTGTGCTCCAAAAATTATGATATACCCAGATTAAGAAAAAAAAACCCACGGAGCTTGTTACCACTACACCTGGTCTACAAGAAAGTGGTCTACAAGGCTGCGAAATTATACTCAACATCACGAGTCATTAGAGAAATACAAATCAAAACCACAATGAGATATCATCTCATAGCCATTATGATGGCCACTGTAGGAAAAACAAAAAATAAGGTGTATTGAGGATGTGTAGAAACTGGAACCCTTATGTCCAATTGCTGGCAAAGTGAAATGGTGGGGCCGCTATGGAAAACAGTATGACAGTTCCTCAAGAAATTGAAACTTGTTTTTAAAAATTACAAAGACAATTACCTTATGATTCAGCAATCCTGCTTCTGGCTATATACACCAACAAATTGAAAACAAGATCTCTAAAACCTACTTGCACACCCATGTTCACTGCAGCAATAGTCATAATAACCAAGAGGTGGAAACCACACGAATAGCCATCAGTAGATGAATGAATAAAGAAAATGTGGTCTAGCCATACAATGGAATATTATTTAGTCTTTAAAAAGAAGGACATCCTGTCACTTGCTACAACATGGATGAACTTTGACATTAGGCGAAAAGGAATAAACCAGTCACAAAAAGACCAATACTGTATGATTTCACTTCTATAAGGTATCTAAAGTAGTCAAATTTCTAGCAATAGAAAGTACAATGGTGGTTGCCAGAGGCTGGGTGAGGGGGAAATATATTGTGGTGAATATACTTAAAAATACTGAACGGTACAGTTAAAAAGGATTAAGATTATCAATTTTTATAATAAAGTAATATTGTGAGGTTAATAAACCAATTTATGATTTTTAAATATTTTTAAACCACTGTATTGTTCACCAAAAAGTAAACCGTTGAAACAGCATATAGGGTGACATGAGCAAATTGACAGAATAGCAGATCCAACCTCTTATGCCCACACAGAAACAACAAGAAACAAACTGCAAAACCATGTGTGTCATAAACCTGGAAAACGATCAAAGGTTTACAGGAACCAAGAACATGCTGAATTTAAAAAAAAAAAAAAGGCAAGTTGAAAACTTCAGGAAATATTTGTGGCATTTTTACTTGCTGTTGTCCCACACCTTTTTCAGCATAGGACCGTCTTGGAAGAGTGCTAGCCTGTGCTTTGGGCACCTACTGTCTGGTTCCGAGCGAGGAGAGCAGCCTCTAGTCACAAATTCTTGCTTATATCTGTGGTAACCTGTCTAAAGGATACTTGAAGGACTTACAGAAGGATTTCATCTCTGTTGTACCTAACTCAGAACTCAGGCTGGAAAAGTAGTTGGCTTTGATTGAAAATACTGCAAGGAGAACTAACAACCCATAAACACCTGGGGGGAAATGTTACAGTCAAAATATATAACAGTCAAGATACCTAAAGCATGGGAGGAAAAGCTGGGGGACATTCCTTGGCAGATTAAGACATTCAAAAAAGTCGTGTAGGTCTTCCCTGGTGGTGCAGTGGTTAAGTATCTGCCTGCCAATGCAGGGGACACGGGTCTGCGCCCTCTTCTGGGAAGGTCCCACATGCCACGGGGCAACTAAGCCCGTGCGCCACAACTACTGAGCCTGTGCTCTAGATCCCACAAGCCACAACTCCTGAAGCCCATGTGCCTAGAGCCCGTGCTCAGCGACAAGACAAGCCACCACAACGAGAAGCACGCACACCGCAAACGAAGAGTAGCCTCCGCTCGCTGCAACTAAAGAAATCCCGTGCACAGCAACAAACACCCAAAGCAGCCAAAACAAAAACGAAAACAAAAACATGTACATGGGGTAATTTAGGTAATGGAGGCTATGAGCATGCCTAGATTAAGACACATTTAGAAAAGGGTTGAGGAGACCCCAAATTTCCACTTCACAGTTATCCCTAGGTTCAGGGCAAGCATGGTATTGAAGGAGGGCCCCAACACAGAACTGGACCTGCAAAGACTGGAAGAGGTTTTTCTTCTTTTGGGTTGGCTTGTTGTTAGTTATTTTTGTAACCTTCTGGCATTCAAGGAAATCTCTGTCAAAAGAATAGGTGAACGTGAGCTAAAGGAACACACACCTCAGTGACAACACAGGACAAGGAATGCATCTTCTCAAAACCACATTGGAAAAGTAACTAAACAAATGGACTACGACAGCCTTCAATAATTATAAGAAAAGAAACATAAAGCCCGTAGCAAACTAGCAAATTAGACAAGAATCTAATCTCCAGTGATACCACACTAGAATATTCAAACATCAAGGTTTTGATAACAACAACAACAAAATTCACAGGGCATACAAAGAAACAGGAAGTATGGTGCATTGAAAGGAACAAAATTAATTGAAAGTAACTATCCCTGAGAAATTCCAGACATTGGATATACTAGAAAAAGACTAAAATAACTGTTTTTAAGAGGCTTAATGACCCGAAGAGAAACATGGACAGAGAAATAATGGAAAACCCGAAAATCTATGATCAAAATACAAATAGCAACAAAAAAGACATTATAAAAAGCAACCAAAGAGAAATTTTGGAGCTGTAAAGTACAACAACTGAAACGGAAAATTAACTAGAAGGGTTCAACAAATTATCTGATCAGGCAGAGGAAACAATCCGCCAAGATGAAGACAGGAAATTTTAAATTATCCCGTCTGAGGAACAGAAAGAAAAAGCATGAAGAAAAGTGAATATGCCCAAGAGCCCTGTGGAACAACATATAGATGATGGGAGTCAAACAGAAAGGAGAAGAAAGATTATTGGAAACATTAAGGGCCGAAACCTTCCCAAATTTGAAGAAAGACAATGAACCTACAAATCCAAAAAACTCAAAAACTTCCAAGTACTGTAAATTCACAGAGATCTTCACTGAAAGACATTATAATCAAACTACTGAAAGTCACAATGAGGGAATCTTAAAAGCAGTGAGAAAATCAACACGTGCAAGGGACACTCAATGACATTCTCAACTGATAATTTGATAATTATCAACTGATAATCAACTGAAGGCAGTGGGATGATACAGTTGTAATGCGGAAAGAAAGAAACTTGTCAACTGAGATTTGTATATTCAGAAAAACTGTGCTCCAAAAATTATGATATACCCAGATTAAGAAAAAAAAACCCACGGAGCTTGTTACCACTACACCTGGTCTACAAGAAAGTGGTCTACAAGGCTGCGAAATTATACTCAACATCACGAGTCATTAGAGAAATACAAATCAAAACCACAATGAGATATCATCTCATAGCCATTATGATGGCCACTGTAGGAAAAACAAAAAATAAGGTGTATTGAGGATGTGTAGAAACTGGAACCCTTATGTCCAATTGCTGGCAAAGTGAAATGGTGGGGCCGCTATGGAAAACAGTATGACAGTTCCTCAAGAAATTGAAACTTGTTTTTAAAAATTACAAAGACAATTACCTTATGATTCAGCAATCCTGCT
This sequence comes from Mesoplodon bidens, assembly GCF_964165515.1. Lineage (NCBI taxonomy): Eukaryota > Metazoa > Chordata > Mammalia > Artiodactyla > Ziphiidae > Mesoplodon > Mesoplodon bidens. The sequence goes on from NC_138162.1 coordinate 111,588,667, forward strand.
TCTGGCTATATACACAAACAAATTGAAAACAAGATCTCTAAAACCTACTTGCACACCCATGTTCACTGCAGCAATAGTCATAATAACCAAGAGGTGGAAACCACACGAATAGCCATCAGTAGATGAATGAATAAAGAAAATGTGGTCTAGCCATACAATGGAATATTATTTAGTCTTTAAAAAGAAGGACATCCTGTCACTTGCTACAACATGGATGAACTTTGACATTAGGCGAAAAGGAATAAACCAGTCACAAAAAGACCAATACTGTATGATTTCACTTCTATAAGGTATCTAAAGTAGTCAAATTTCTAGCAATAGAAAGTACAATGGTGGTTGCCAGAGGCTGGGTGAGGGGGAAATATATTGTGGTGAATATACTTAAAAATACTGAACGGTACAGTTAAAAAGGATTAAGATTATTAATTTTTATAATAAAGTAATATTGTGAGGTTAATAAACCAATTTATGATTTTTAAATATTTTTAAACCACTGTATTGTTCACCAAAAAGTAAACCGTTGAAACAGCATATAGGGTGACATGAGCAAATTGACAGAATAGCAGATCCAACCTCTTATGCCCACACAGAAACAACAAGAAACAAACTGCAAAACCATGTGTGTCATAAACCTGGAAAACGATCAAAGGTTTACAGGAACCAAGAACATGCTGAATTTAAAAAAAAAAAAAAGGCAAGTTGAAAACTTCAGGAAATATTTGTGGCATTTTTACTTGCTGTTGTCCCACACCTTTTTCAGCATAGGACCGTCTTGGAAGAGTGCTAGCCTGTGCTTTGGGCACCTACTGTCTGGTTCCGAGCGAGGAGAGCAGCCTCTAGTCACAAATTCTTGCTTATATCTGTGGTAACCTGTCTAAAGGATACTTGAAGGACTTACAGAAGGATTTCATCTCTGTTGTACCTAACTCAGAACTCAGGCTGGAAAAGTAGTTGGCTTTGATTGAAAATACTGCAAGGAGAACTAACAACCCATAAACACCTGGGGGGAAATGTTACAGTCAAAATATATAACAGTCAAGATACCTAAAGCATGGGAGGAAAAGCTGGGGGACATTCCTTGGCAGATTAAGACATTCAAAAAAGTCGTGTAGGTCTTCCCTGGTGGTGCAGTGGTTAAGTATCTGCCTGCCAATGCAGGGGACACGGGTCTGCGCCCTCTTCTGGGAAGGTCCCACATGCCACGGGGCAACTAAGCCCGTGCGCCACAACTACTGAGCCTGTGCTCTAGATCCCACAAGCCACAACTCCTGAAGCCCATGTGCCTAGAGCCCGTGCTCAGCGACAAGACAAGCCACCACAACGAGAAGCACGCACACCGCAAACGAAGAGTAGCCTCCGCTCGCTGCAACTAAAGAAATCCCGTGCACAGCAACAAACACCCAAAGCAGCCAAAACAAAAACGAAAACAAAAACATGTACATGGGGTAATTTAGGTAATGGAGGCTATGAGCATGCCTAGATTAAGACACATTTAGAAAAGGGTTGAGGAGACCGCAAATTTCCACTTCACAGTTATCCCTAGGTTCAGGGCAAGCATGGTATTGAAGGAGGGCCCCAACACAGAACTGGACCTGCAAAGACTGGAAGAGGTTTTTCTTCTTTTGGGTTGGCTTGTTGTTAGTTATTTTTGTAACCTTCTGGCATTCAAGGAAATCTCTGTCAAAAGAATAGGTGAACGTGAGCTAAAGGAACACACACCTCAGTGACAACACAGGACAAGGAATGCATCTTCTCAAAACCACATTGGAAAAGTAACTAAACAAATGGACTACGACAGCCTTCAATAATTATAAGAAAAGAAACATAAAGCCCGTAGCAAACTAGCAAATTAGACAAGAATCTAATCTCCAGTGATACCACACTAGAATATTCAAACATCAAGGTTTTGATAACAACAACAACAAAATTCACAGGGCATACAAAGAAACAGGAAGTATGGTGCATTGAAAGGAACAAAATTAATTGAAAGTAACTATCCCTGAGAAATTCCAGACATTGGATATACTAGAAAAAGACTAAAATAACTGTTTTTAAGAGGCTTAATGACCCGAAGAGAAACATGGACAGAGAAATAATGGAAAACCCGAAAATCTATGATCAAAATACAAATAGCAACAAAAAAGACATTATAAAAAGCAACCAAAGAGAAATTTTGGAGCTGTAAAGTACAACAACTGAAACGGAAAATTAACTAGAAGGGTTCAACAAATTATCTGATCAGGCAGAGGAAACAATCCGCCAAGATGAAGACAGGAAATTTTAAATTATCCCGTCTGAGGAACAGAAAGAAAAAGCATGAAGAAAAGTGAATATGCCCAAGAGCCCTGAGACACCATCAAGTGGAACAACATATAGATGATGGGAGTCAAACAGAAAGGAGAAGAAAGATTATTGGAAACATTAAGGGCCGAAACCTTCCCAAATTTGAAGAAAGACAATGAACCTACAAATCCAAAAAACTCAAAAACTTCCAAGTACTGTAAATTCACAGAGATCTTCACTGAAAGACATTATAATCAAACTACTGAAAGTCACAATGAGGGAATCTTAAAAGCAGTGAGAAAATCAACACGTGCAAGGGACACTCAATGACATTCTCAACTGATAATTTGATAATTATCAACTGATAATCAACTGAAGGCAGTGGGATGATACAGTTGTAATGCGGAAAGAAAGAAACTTGTCAACTGAGATTTGTATATTCAGAAAAACTGTGCTCCAAAAATTATGATATACCCAGATTAAGAAAAAAAAACCCACGGAGCTTGTTACCACTACACCTGGTCTACAAGAAAGTGGTCTACAAGGCTGCGAAATTATACTCAACATCACGAGTCATTAGAGAAATACAAATCAAAACCACAATGAGATATCATCTCATAGCCATTATGATGGCCACTGTAGGAAAAACAAAAAATAAGGTGTATTGAGGATGTGTAGAAACTGGAACCCTTATGTCCAATTGCTGGCAAAGTGAAATGGTGGGGCCGCTATGGAAAACAGTATGACAGTTCCTCAAGAAATTGAAACTTGTTTTTAAAAATTACAAAGACAATTACCTTATGATTCAGCAATCCTGCTTCTGGCTATATACACAAACAAATTGAAAACAAGATCTCTAAAACCTACTTGCACACCCATGTTCACTGCAGCAATAGTCATAATAACCAAGAGGTGGAAACCACACGAATAGCCATCAGTAGATGAATGAATAAAGAAAATGTGGTCTAGCCATACAATGGAATATTATTTAGTCTTTAAAAAGAAGGACATCCTGTCACTTGCTACAACATGGATGAACTTTGACATTAGGCGAAAAGGAATAAACCAGTCACAAAAAGACCAATACTGTATGATTTCACTTCTATAAGGTATCTAAAGTAGTCAAATTTCTAGCAATAGAAAGTACAATGGTGGTTGCCAGAGGCTGGGTGAGGGGGAAATATATTGTGGTGAATATACTTAAAAATACTGAACGGTACAGTTAAAAAGGATTAAGATTATTAATTTTTATAATAAAGTAATATTGTGAGGTTAATAAACCAATTTATGATTTTTAAATATTTTTAAACCACTGTATTGTTCACCAAAAAGTAAACCGTTGAAACAGCATATAGGGTGACATGAGCAAATTGACAGAATAGCAGATCCAACCTCTTATGCCCACACAGAAACAACAAGAAACAAACTGCAAAACCATGTGTGTCATAAACCTGGAAAACGATCAAAGGTTTACAGGAACCAAGAACATGCTGAATTTAAAAAAAAAAAAAAGGCAAGTTGAAAACTTCAGGAAATATTTGTGGCATTTTTACTTGCTGTTGTCCCACACCTTTTTCAGCATAGGACCGTCTTGGAAGAGTGCTAGCCTGTGCTTTGGGCACCTACTGTCTGGTTCCGAGCGAGCAGAGCAGCCTCTAGTCACAAATTCTTGCTTATATCTGTGGTAACCTGTCTAAAGGATACTTGAAGGACTTACAGAAGGATTTCATCTGTGTTGTACCTAACTCAGAACTCAGGCTGGAAAAGTAGTTGGCTTTGATTGAAAATACTGCAAGGAGAACTAACAACCCATAAACACCTGGGGGGAAATGTTACAGTCAAAATATATAACAGTCAAGATACCTAAAGCATGGGAGGAAAAGCTGGGGGACATTCCTTGGCAGATTAAGACATTCAAAAAAGTCGTGTAGGTCTTCCCTGGTGGTGCAGTGGTTAAGTATCTGCCTGCCAATGCAGGGGACACGGGTCTGCGCCCTCTTCTGGGAAGGTCCCACATGCCACGGGGCAACTAAGCCCGTGCGCCACAACTACTGAGCCTGTGCTCTAGATCCCACAAGCCACAACTCCTGAAGCCCATGTGCCTAGAGCCCGTGCTCAGCGACAAGACAAGCCACCACAACGAGAAGCACGCACACCGCAAACGAAGAGTAGCCTCCGCTCGCTGCAACTAAAGAAATCCCGTGCACAGCAACAAACACCCAAAGCAGCCAAAACAAAAACGAAAACAAAAACATGTACATGGGGTAATTTAGGTAATGGAGGCTATGAGCATGCCTAGATTAAGACACATTTAGAAAAGGGTTGAGGAGACCCCAAATTTCCACTTCACAGTTATCCCTAGGTTCAGGGCAAGCATGGTATTGAAGGAGGGCCCCAACACAGAACTGGACCTGCAAAGACTGGAAGAGGTTTTTCTTCTTTTGGGTTGGCTTGTTGTTAGTTATTTTTGTAACCTTCTGGCATTCAAGGAAATCTCTGTCAAAAGAATAGGTGAACGTGAGCTAAAGGAACACACACCTCAGTGACAACACAGGACAAGGAATGCATCTTCTCAAAACCACATTGGAAAAGTAACTAAACAAATGGACTACGACAGCCTTCAATAATTATAAGAAAAGAAACATAAAGCCCGTAGCAAACTAGCAAATTAGACAAGAATCTAATCTCCAGTGATACCACACTAGAATATTCAAACATCAAGGTTTTGATAACAACAACAACAAAATTCACAGGGCATACAAAGAAACAGGAAGTATGGTGCATTGAAAGGAACAAAATTAATTGAAAGTAACTATCCCTGAGAAATTCCAGACATTGGATATACTAGAAAAAGACTAAAATAACTGTTTTTAAGAGGCTTAATGACCCGAAGAGAAACATGGACAGAGAAATAATGGAAAACCCGAAAATCTATGATCAAAATACAAATAGCAACAAAAAAGACATTATAAAAAGCAACCAAAGAGAAATTTTGGAGCTGTAAAGTACAACAACTGAAACGGAAAATTAACTAGAAGGGTTCAACAAATTATCTGATCAGGCAGAGGAAACAATCCGCCAAGATGAACACAGGAAATTTTAAATTATCCCGTCTGAGGAACAGAAAGAAAAAGCATGAAGAAAAGTGAATATGCCCAAGAGCCCTGAGACACCATCAAGTGGAACAACATATAGATGATGGGAGTCAAACAGAAAGGAGAAGAAAGATTATTGGAAACATTAAGGGCCGAAACCTTCCCAAATTTGAAGAAAGACAATGAACCTACAAATCCAAAAAACTCAAAAACTTCCAAGTACTGTAAATTCACAGAGATCTTCACTGAAAGACATTATAATCAAACTACTGAAAGTCACAATGAGGGAATCTTAAAAGCAGTGAGAAAATCAACACGTGCAAGGGACACTCAATGACATTCTCAACTGATAATTTGATAATTATCAACTGATAATCAACTGAAGGCAGTGGGATGATACAGTTGTAATGCGGAAAGAAAGAAACTTGTCAACTGAGATTTGTATATTCAGAAAAACTGTGCTCCAAAAATTATGATATACCCAGATTAAGAAAAAAAAACCCACGGAGCTTGTTACCACTACACCTGGTCTACAAGAAAGTGGTCTACAAGGCTGCGAAATTATACTCAACATCACGAGTCATTAGAGAAATACAAATCAAAACCACAATGAGATATCATCTCATAGCCATTATGATGGCCACTGTAGGAAAAACAAAAAATAAGGTGTATTGAGGATGTGTAGAAACTGGAACCCTTATGTCCAATTGCTGGCAAAGTGAAATGGTGGGGCCGCTATGGAAAACAGTATGACAGTTCCTCAAGAAATTGAAACTTGTTTTTAAAAATTACAAAGACAATTACCTTATGATTCAGCAATCCTGCTTCTGGCTATATACACAAACAAATTGAAAACAAGATCTCTAAAACCTACTTGCACACCCATGTTCACTGCAGCAATAGTCATAATAACCAAGAGGTGGAAACCACACGAATAGCCATCAGTAGATGAATGAATAAAGAAAATGTGGTCTAGCCATACAATGGAATATTATTTAGTCTTTAAAAAGAAGGACATCCTGTCACTTGCTACAACATGGATGAACTTTGACATTAGGCGAAAAGGAATAAACCAGTCACAAAAAGACCAATACTGTATGATTTCACTTCTATAAGGTATCTAAAGTAGTCAAATTTCTAGCAATAGAAAGTACAATGGTGGTTGCCAGAGGCTGGGTGAGGGGGAAATATATTGTGGTGAATATACTTAAAAATACTGAACGGTACAGTTAAAAAGGATTAAGATTATTAATTTTTATAATAAAGTAATATTGTGAGGTTAATAAACCAATTTATGATTTTTAAATATTTTTAAACCACTGTATTGTTCACCAAAAAGTAAACCGTTGAAACAGCATATAGGGTGACATGAGCAAATTGACAGAATAGCAGATCCAACCTCTTATGCCCACACAGAAACAACAAGAAACAAACTGCAAAACCATGTGTGTCATAAACCTGGAAAACGATCAAAGGTTTACAGGAACCAAGAACATGCTGAATTTAAAAAAAAAAAAAAGGCAAGTTGAAAACTTCAGGAAATATTTGTGGCATTTTTACTTGCTGTTGTCCCACACCTTTTTCAGCATAGGACCGTCTTGGAAGAGTGCTAGCCTGTGCTTTGGGCACCTACTGTCTGGTTCCGAGCGAGGAGAGCAGCCTCTAGTCACAAATTCTTGCTTATATCTGTGGTAACCTGTCTAAAGGATACTTGAAGGACTTACAGAAGGATTTCATCTCTGTTGTACCTAACTCAGAACTCAGGCTGGAAAAGTAGTTGGCTTTGATTGAAAATACTGCAAGGAGAACTAACAACCCATAAACACCTGGGGGGAAATGTTACAGTCAAAATATATAACAGTCAAGATACCTAAAGCATGGGAGGAAAAGCTGGGGGACATTCCTTGGCAGATTAAGACATTCAAAAAAGTCGTGTAGGTCTTCCCTGGTGGTGCAGTGGTTAAGTATCTGCCTGCCAATGCAGGGGACACGGGTCTGCGCCCTCTTCTGGGAAGGTCCCACATGCCACGGGGCAACTAAGCCCGTGCGCCACAACTACTGAGCCTGTGCTCTAGATCCCACAAGCCACAACTCCTGAAGCCCATGTGCCTAGAGCCCGTGCTCAGCGACAAGACAAGCCACCACAACGAGAAGCACGCACACCGCAAACGAAGAGTAGCCTCCGCTCGCTGCAACTAAAGAAATCCCGTGCACAGCAACAAACACCCAAAGCAGCCAAAACAAAAACGAAAACAAAAACATGTACATGGGGTAATTTAGGTAATGGAGGCTATGAGCATGCCTAGATTAAGACACATTTAGAAAAGGGTTGAGGAGACCCCAAATTTCCACTTCACAGTTATCCCTAGGTTCAGGGCAAGCATGGTATTGAAGGAGGGCCCCAACACAGAACTGGACCTGCAAAGACTGGAAGAGGTTTTTCTTCTTTTGGGTTGGCTTGTTGTTAGTTATTTTTGTAACCTTCTGGCATTCAAGGAAATCTCTGTCAAAAGAATAGGTGAACGTGAGCTAAAGGAACACACACCTCAGTGACAACACAGGACAAGGAATGCATCTTCTCAAAACCACATTGGAAAAGTAACTAAACAAATGGACTACGACAGCCTTCAATAATTATAAGAAAAGAAACATAAAGCCCGTAGCAAACTAGCAAATTAGACAAGAATCTAATCTCCAGTGATACCACACTAGAATATTCAAACATCAAGGTTTTGATAACAACAACAACAAAATTCACAGGGCATACAAAGAAACAGGAAGTATGGTGCATTGAAAGGAACAAAATTAATTGAAAGTAACTATCCCTGAGAAATTCCAGACATTGGATATACTAGAAAAAGACTAAAATAACTGTTTTTAAGAGGCTTAATGACCCGAAGAGAAACATGGACAGAGAAATAATGGAAAACCCGAAAATCTATGATCAAAATACAAATAGCAACAAAAAAGACATTATAAAAAGCAACCAAAGAGAAATTTTGGAGCTGTAAAGTACAACAACTGAAACGGAAAATTAACTAGAAGGGTTCAACAAATTATCTGATCAGGCAGAGGAAACAATCCGCCAAGATGAAGACAGGAAATTTTAAATTATCCCGTCTGAGGAACAGAAAGAAAAAGCATGAAGAAAAGTGAATATGCCCAAGAGCCCTGAGACACCATCAAGTGGAACAACATATAGATGATGGGAGTCAAACAGAAAGGAGAAGAAAGATTATTGGAAACATTAAGGGCCGAAACCTTCCCAAATTTGAAGAAAGACAATGAACCTACAAATCCAAAAAACTCAAAAACTTCCAAGTACTGTAAATTCACAGAGATCTTCACTGAAAGACATTATAATCAAACTACTGAAAGTCACAATGAGGGAATCTTAAAAGCAGTGAGAAAATCAACACGTGCAAGGGACACTCAATGACATTCTCAACTGATAATTTGATAATTATCAACTGATAATCAACTGAAGGCAGTGGGATGATACAGTTGTAATGCGGAAAGAAAGAAACTTGTCAACTGAGATTTGTATATTCAGAAAAACTGTGCTCCAAAAATTATGATATACCCAGATTAAGAAAAAAAAACCCACGGAGCTTGTTACCACTACACCTGGTCTACAAGAAAGTGGTCTACAAGGCTGCGAAATTATACTCAACATCACGAGTCATTAGAGAAATACAAATCAAAACCACAATGAGATATCATCTCATAGCCATTATGATGGCCACTGTAGGAAAAACAAAAAATAAGGTGTATTGAGGATGTGTAGAAACTGGAACCCTTATGTCCAATTGCTGGCAAAGTGAAATGGTGGGGCCGCTATGGAAAACAGTATGACAGTTCCTCAAGAAATTGAAACTTGTTTTTAAAAATTACAAAGACAATTACCTTATGATTCAGCAATCCTGCTTCTGGCTATATACACAAACAAATTGAAAACAAGATCTCTAAAACCTACTTGCACACCCATGTTCACTGCAGCAATAGTCATAATAACCAAGAGGTGGAAACCACACGAATAGCCATCAGTAGATGAATGAATAAAGAAAATGTGGTCTAGCCATACAATGGAATATTATTTAGTCTTTAAAAAGAAGGACATCCTGTCACTTGCTACAACATGGATGAACTTTGACATTAGGCGAAAAGGAATAAACCAGTCACAAAAAGACCAATACTGTATGATTTCACTTCTATAAGGTATCTAAAGTAGTCAAATTTCTAGCAATAGAAAGTACAATGGTGGTTGCCAGAGGCTGGGTGAGGGGGAAATATATTGTGGTGAATATACTTAAAAATACTGAACGGTACAGTTAAAAAGGATTAAGATTATTAATTTTTATAATAAAGTAATATTGTGAGGTTAATAAACCAATTTATGATTTTTAACTATTTTTAAACCACTGTATTGTTCACCAAAAAGTAAACCGTTGAAACAGCATATAGGGTGACATGAGCAAATTGACAGAATAGCAGATCCAACCTCTTATGCCCACACAGAAACAACAAGAAACAAACTGCAAAACCATGTGTGTCATAAACCTGGAAAACGGTCAAAGGTTTACAGGAACCAAGAACATGCTGAATTTAAAAAAAAAAAAAAGGCAAGTTGAAAACTTCAGGAAATATTTGTGGCATTTTTACTTGCTGTTGTCCCACACCTTTTTCAGCATAGGACCGTCTTGGAAGAGTGCTAGCCTGTGCTTTGGGCACCTACTGTCTGGTTCCGAGCGAGCAGAGCAGCCTCTAGTCACAAATTCTTGCTTATATCTGTGGTAACCTGTCTAAAGGATACTTGAAGGACTTACAGAAGGATTTCATCTCTGTTGTACCTAACTCAGAACTCAGGCTGGAAAAGTAGTTGGCTTTGATTGAAAATACTGCAAGGAGAACTAACAACCCATAAACACCTGGGGGGAAATGTTACAGTCAAAATATATAACAGTCAAGATACCTAAAGCATGGGAGGAAAAGCTGGGGGACATTCCTTGGCAGATTAAGACATTCAAAAAAGTCGTGTAGGTCTTCCCTGGTGGTGCAGTGGTTAAGTATCTGCCTGCCAATGCAGGGGACACGGGTCTGCGCCCTCTTCTGGGAAGGTCCCACATGCCACGGGGCAACTAAGCCCGTGCGCCACAACTACTGAGCCTGTGCTCTAGATCCCACAAGCCACAACTCCTGAAGCCCATGTGCCTAGAGCCCGTGCTCAGCGACAAGACAAGCCACCACAACGAGAAGCACGCACACCGCAAACGAAGAGTAGCCTCCGCTCGCTGCAACTAAAGAAATCCCGTGCACAGCAACAAACACCCAAAGCAGCCAAAACAAAAACGAAAACAAAAACATGTACATGGGGTAATTTAGGTAATGGAGGCTATGAGCATGCCTAGATTAAGACACATTTAGAAAAGGGTTGAGGAGACCCCAAATTTCCACTTCACAGTTATCCCTAGGTTCAGGGCAAGCATGGTATTGAAGGAGGGCCCCAACACAGAACTGGACCTGCAAAGACTGGAAGAGGTTTTTCTTCTTTTGGGTTGGCTTGTTGTTAGTTATTTTTGTAACCTTCTGGCATTCAAGGAAATCTCTGTCAAAAGAATAGGTGAACGTGAGCTAAAGGAACACACACCTCAGTGACAACACAGGACAAGGAATGCATCTTCTCAAAACCACATTGGAAAAGTAACTAAACAAATGGACTACGACAGCCTTCAATAATTATAAGAAAAGAAACATAAAGCCCGTAGCAAACTAGCAAATTAGACAAGAATCTAATCTCCAGTGATACCACACTAGAATATTCAAACATCAAGGTTTTGATAACAACAACAACAAAATTCACAGGGCATACAAAGAAACAGGAAGTATGGTGCATTGAAAGGAACAAAATTAATTGAAAGTAACTATCCCTGAGAAATTCCAGACATTGGATATACTAGAAAAAGACTAAAATAACTGTTTTTAAGAGGCTTAATGACCCGAAGAGAAACATGGACAGAGAAATAATGGAAAACCCGAAAATCTATGATCAAAATACAAATAGCAACAAAAAAGACATTATAAAAAGCAACCAAAGAGAAATTTTGGAGCTGTAAAGTACAACAACTGAAACGGAAAATTAACTAGAAGGGTTCAACAAATTATCTGATCAGGCAGAGGAAACAATCCGCCAAGATGAAGACAGGAAATTTTAAATTATCCCGTCTGAGGAACAGAAAGAAAAAGCATGAAGAAAAGTGAATATGCCCAAGAGCCCTGTGGAACAACATATAGATGATGGGAGTCAAACAGAAAGGAGAAGAAAGATTATTGGAAACATTAAGGGCCGAAACCTTCCCAAATTTGAAGAAAGACAATGAACCTACAAATCCAAAAAACTCAAAAACTTCCAAGTACTGTAAATTCACAGAGATCTTCACTGAAAGACATTATAATCAAACTACTGAAAGTCACAATGAGGGAATCTTAAAAGCAGTGAGAAAATCAACACGTGCAAGGGACACTCAATGACATTCTCAACTGATAATTTGATAATTATCAACTGATAATCAACTGAAGGCAGTGGGATGATACAGTTGTAATGCGGAAAGAAAGAAACTTGTCAACTGAGATTTGTATATTCAGAAAAACTGTGCTCCAAAAATTATGATATACCCAGATTAAGAAAAAAAAACCCACGGAGCTTGTTACCACTACACCTGGTCTACAAGAAAGTGGTCTACAAGGCTGCGAAATTATACTCAACATCACGAGTCATTAGAGAAATACAAATCAAAACCACAATGAGATATCATCTCATAGCCATTATGATGGCCACTGTAGGAAAAACAAAAAATAAGGTGTATTGAGGATGTGTAGAAACTGGAACCCTTATGTCCAATTGCTGGCAAAGTGAAATGGTGGGGCCGCTATGGAAAACAGTATGACAGTTCCTCAAGAAATTGAAACTTGTTTTTAAAAATTACAAAGACAATTACCTTATGATTCAGCAATCCTGCTTCTGGCTATATACACAAACAAATTGAAAACAAGATCTCTAAAACCTACTTGCACACCCATGTTCACTGCAGCAATAGTCATAATAACCAAGAGGTGGAAACCACACGAATAGCCATCAGTAGATGAATGAATAAAGAAAATGTGGTCTAGCCATACAATGGAATATTATTTAGTCTTTAAAAAGAAGGACATCCTGTCACTTGCTACAACATGGATGAACTTTGACATTAGGCGAAAAGGAATAAACCAGTCACAAAAAGACCAATACTGTATGATTTCACTTCTATAAGGTATCTAAAGTAGTCAAATTTCTAGCAATAGAAAGTACAATGGTGGTTGCCAGAGGCTGGGTGAGGGGGAAATATATTGTGGTGAATATACTTAAAAATACTGAACGGTACAGTTAAAAAGGATTAAGATTATTAATTTTTATAATAAAGTAATATTGTGAGGTTAATAAACCAATTTATGATTTTTAAATATTTTTAAACCACTGTATTGTTCACCAAAAAGTAAACCGTTGAAACAGCATATAGGGTGACATGAGCAAATTGACAGAATAGCAGATCCAACCTCTTATGCCCACACAGAAACAACAAGAAACAAACTGCAAAACCATGTGTGTCATAAACCTGGAAAACGGTCAAAGATTTACAGGAACCAAGAACATGCTGAATTTAAAAAAAAAAAAAAGGCAAGTTGAAAACTTCAGGAAATATTTGTGGCATTTTTACTTGCTGTTGTCCCACACCTTTTCCAGCATAGGACCGTCTTGGAAGAGTGCTAGCCTGTGCTTTGGGCACCTACTGTCTGGTTCCGAGCGAGCAGAGCAGCCTCTAGTCACAAATTCTTGCTTATATCTGTGGTAACCTGTCTAAAGGATACTTGAAGGACTTACAGAAGGATTTCATCTCTGTTGTACCTAACTCAGAACTCAGGCTGGAAAAGTAGTTGGCTTTGATTGAAAATACTGCAAGGAGAACTAACAACCCATAAACACCTGGGGGGAAATGTTACAGTCAAAATATATAACAGTCAAGATACCTAAAGCATGGGAGGAAAAGCTGGGGGACATTCCTTGGCAGATTAAGACATTCAAAAAAGTCGTGTAGGTCTTCCCTGGTGGTGCAGTGGTTAAGTATCTGCCTGCCAATGCAGGGGACACGGGTCTGCGCCCTCTTCTGGGAAGGTCCCACATGCCACGGGGCAACTAAGCCCGTGCGCCACAACTACTGAGCCTGTGCTCTAGATCCCACAAGCCACAACTCCTGAAGCCCATGTGCCTAGAGCCCGTGCTCAGCGACAAGACAAGCCACCACAACGAGAAGCACGCACACCGCAAACGAAGAGTAGCCTCCGCTCGCTGCAACTAAAGAAATCCCGTGCACAGCAACAAACACCCAAAGCAGCCAAAACATAAACGAAAACAAAAACATGTACATGGGGTAATTTAGGTAATGGAGGCTATGAGCATGCCTAGATTAAGACACATTTAGAAAAGGGTTGAGGAGACCCCAAATTTCCACTTCACAGTTATCCCTAGGTTCAGGGCAAGCATGGTATTGAAGGAGGGCCCCAACACAGAACTGGACCTGCAAAGACTGGAAGAGGTTTTTCTTCTTTTGGGTTGGCTTGTTGTTAGTTATTTTTGTAACCTTCTGGCATTCAAGGAAATCTCTGTCAAAAGAATAGGTGAACGTGAGCTAAAGGAACACACACCTCAGTGACAACACAGGACAAGGAATGCATCTTCTCAAAACCACATTGGAAAAGTAACTAAACAAATGGACTACGACAGCCTTCAATAATTATAAGAAAAGAAACATAAAGCCCGTAGCAAACTAGCAAATTAGACAAGAATCTAATCTCCAGTGTTACCACACTAGAATATTCAAACATCAAGGTTTTGATAACAACAACAACAAAATTCACAGGGCATACAAAGAAACAGGAAGTATGGTGCATTGAAAGGAACAAAATTAATTGAAAGTAACTATCCCTGAGAAATTCCAGACATTGGATATACTAGAAAAAGACTAAAATAACTGTTTTTAAGAGGCTTAATGACCCGAAGAGAAACATGGACAGAGAAATAATGGAAAACCCGAAAATCTATGATCAAAATACAAATAGCAACAAAAAAGACATTATAAAAAGCAACCAAAGAGAAATTTTGGAGCTGTAAAGTACAACAACTGAAACGGAAAATTAACTAGAAGGGTTCAACAAATTATCTGATCAGGCAGAGGAAACAATCCGCCAAGATGAAGACAGGAAATTTTAAATTATCCCGTCTGAGGAACAGAAAGAAAAAGCATGAAGAAAAGTGAATATGCCCAAGAGCCCTGTGGAACAACATATAGATGATGGGAGTCAAACAGAAAGGAGAAGAAAGATTATTGGAAACATTAAGGGCCGAAACCTTCCCAAATTTGAAGAAAGACAATGAACCTACAAATCCAAAAAACTCAAAAACTTCCAAGTACTGTAAATTCACAGAGATCTTCACTGAAAGACATTATAATCAAACTACTGAAAGTCACAATGAGGGAATCTTAAAAGCAGTGAGAAAATCAACACGTGCAAGGGACACTCAATGACATTCTCAACTGATAATTTGATAATTATCAACTGATAATCAACTGAAGGCAGTGGGATGATACAGTTGTAATGCGGAAAGAAAGAAACTTGTCAACTGAGATTTGTATATTCAGAAAAACTGTGCTCCAAAAATTATGATATACCCAGATTAAGAAAAAAAAACCCACGGAGCTTGTTACCACTACACCTGGTCTACAAGAAAGTGGTCTACAAGGCTGCGAAATTATACTCAACATCACGAGTCATTAGAGAAATACAAATCAAAACCACAATGAGATATCATCTCATAGCCATTATGATGGCCACTGTAGGAAAAACAAAAAATAAGGTGTATTGAGGATGTGTAGAAACTGGAACCCTTATGTCCAATTGCTGGCAAAGTGAAATGGTGGGGCCGCTATGGAAAACAGTATGACAGTTCCTCAAGAAATTGAAACTTGTTTTTAAAAATTACAAAGACAATTACCTTATGATTCAGCAATCCTGCTTCTGGCTATATACACAAACAAATTGAAAACAAGATCTCTAAAACCTACTTGCACACCCATGTTCACTGCAGCAATAGTCATAATAACCAAGAGGTGGAAACCACACGAATAGCCATCAGTAGATGAATGAATAAAGAAAATGTGGTCTAGCCATACAATGGAATATTATTTAGTCTTTAAAAAGAAGGACATCCTGTCACTTGCTACAACATGGATGAACTTTGACATTAGGCGAAAAGGAATAAACCAGTCACAAAAAGACCAATACTGTATGATTTCACTTCTATAAGGTATCTAAAGTAGTCAAATTTCTAGCAATAGAAAGTACAATGGTGGTTGCCAGAGGCTGGGTGAGGGGGAAATATATTGTGGTGAATATACTTAAAAATACTGAACGGTACAGTTAAAAAGGATTAAGATTATTAATTTTTATAATAAAGTAATATTGTGAGGTTAATAAACCAATTTATGATTTTTAAATATTTTTAAACCACTGTATTGTTCACCAAAAAGTAAACCGTTGAAACAGCATATAGGGTGACATGAGCAAATTGACAGAATAGCAGATCCAACCTCTTATGCCCACACAGAAACAACAAGAAACAAACTGCAAAACCATGTGTGTCATAAACCTGGAAAACGGTCAAAGATTTACAGGAACCAAGAACATGCTGAATTAAAAAAAAAAAAAAAGGCAAGTTGAAAACTTCAGGAAATATTTGTGGCATTTTTACTTGCTGTTGTCCCACACCTTTTCCAGCATAGGACCGTCTTGGAAGAGTGCTAGCCTGTGCTTTGGGCACCTACTGTCTGGTTCCGAGCGAGCAGAGCAGCCTCTAGTCACAAATTCTTGCTTATATCTGTGGTAACCTGTCTAAAGGATACTTGAAGGACTTACAGAAGGATTTCATCTCTGTTGTACCTAACTCAGAACTCAGGCTGGAAAAGTAGTTGGCTTTGATTGAAAATACTGCAAGGAGAACTAACAACCCATAAACACCTGGGGGGAAATGTTACAGTCAAAATATATAACAGTCAAGATACCTAAAGCATGGGAGGAAAAGCTGGGGGACATTCCTTGGCAGATTAAGACATTCAAAAAAGTCGTGTAGGTCTTCCCTGGTGGTGCAGTGGTTAAGTATCTGCCTGCCAATGCAGGGGACACGGGTCTGCGCCCTCTTCTGGGAAGGTCCCACATGCCACGGGGCAACTAAGCCCGTGCGCCACAACTACTGAGCCTGTGCTCTAGATCCCACAAGCCACAACTCCTGAAGCCCATGTGCCTAGAGCCCGTGCTCAGCGACAAGACAAGCCACCACAACGAGAAGCACGCACACCGCAAACGAAGAGTAGCCTCCGCTCGCTGCAACTAAAGAAATCCCGTGCACAGCAACAAACACCCAAAGCAGCCAAAACAAAAACGAAAACAAAAACATGTACATGGGGTAATTTAGGTAATGGAGGCTATGAGCATGCCTAGATTAAGACACATTTAGAAAAGGGTTGAGGAGACCCCAAATTTCCACTTCACAGTTATCCCTAGGTTCAGGGCAAGCATGGTATTGAAGGAGGGCCCCAACACAGAACTGGACCTGCAAAGACTGGAAGAGGTTTTTCTTCTTTTGGGTTGGCTTGTTGTTAGTTATTTTTGTAACCTTCTGGCATTCAAGGAAATCTCTGTCAAAAGAATAGGTGAACGTGAGCTAAAGGAACACACACCTCAGTGACAACACAGGACAAGGAATGCATCTTCTCAAAACCACATTGGAAAAGTAACTAAACAAATGGACTACGACAGCCTTCAATAATTATAAGAAAAGAAACATAAAGCCCGTAGCAAACTAGCAAATTAGACAAGAATCTAATCTCCAGTGATACCACACTAGAATATTCAAACATCAAGGTTTTGATAACAACAACAACAAAATTCACAGGGCATACAAAGAAACAGGAAGTATGGTGCATTGAAAGGAACAAAATTAATTGAAAGTAACTATCCCTGAGAAATTCCAGACATTGGATATACTAGAAAAAGACTAAAATAACTGTTTTTAAGAGGCTTAATGACCCGAAGAGAAACATGGACAGAGAAATAATGGAAAACCCGAAAATCTATGATCAAAATACAAATAGCAACAAAAAAGACATTATAAAAAGCAACCAAAGAGAAATTTTGGAGCTGTAAAGTACAACAACTGAAACGGAAAATTAACTAGAAGGGTTCAACAAATTATCTGATCAGGCAGAGGAAACAATCCGCCAAGATGAAGACAGGAAATTTTAAATTATCCCGTCTGAGGAACAGAAAGAAAAAGCATGAAGAAAAGTGAATATGCCCAAGAGCCCTGTGGAACAACATATAGATGATGGGAGTCAAACAGAAAGGAGAAGAAAGATTATTGGAAACATTAAGGGCCGAAACCTTCCCAAATTTGAAGAAAGACAATGAACCTACAAATCCAAAAAACTCAAAAACTTCCAAGTACTGTAAATTCACAGAGATCTTCACTGAAAGACATTATAATCAAACTACTGAAAGTCACAATGAGGGAATCTTAAAAGCAGTGAGAAAATCAACACGTGCAAGGGACACTCAATGACATTCTCAACTGATAATTTGATAATTATCAACTGATAATCAACTGAAGGCAGTGGGATGATACAGTTGTAATGCGGAAAGAAAGAAACTTGTCAACTGAGATTTGTATATTCAGAAAAACTGTGCTCCAAAAATTATGATATACCCAGATTAAGAAAAAAAAACCCACGGAGCTTGTTACCACTACACCTGGTCTACAAGAAAGTGGTCTACAAGGCTGCGAAATTATACTCAACATCACGAGTCATTAGAGAAATACAAATCAAAACCACAATGAGATATCATCTCATAGCCATTATGATGGCCACTGTAGGAAAAACAAAAAATAAGGTGTATTGAGGATGTGTAGAAACTGGAACCCTTATGTCCAATTGCTGGCAAAGTGAAATGGTGGGGCCGCTATGGAAAACAGTATGACAGTTCCTCAAGAAATTGAAACTTGTTTTTAAAAATTACAAAGACAATTACCTTATGATTCAGCAATCCTGCTTCTGGCTATATACACAAACAAATTGAAAACAAGATCTCTAAAACCTACTTGCACACCCATGTTCACTGCAGCAATAGTCATAATAACCAAGAGGTGGAAACCACACGAATAGCCATCAGTAGATGAATGAATAAAGAAAATGTGGTCTAGCCATACAATGGAATATTATTTAGTCTTTAAAAAGAAGGACATCCTGTCACTTGCTACAACATGGATGAACTTTGACATTAGGCGAAAAGGAATAAACCAGTCACAAAAAGACCAATACTGTATGATTTCACTTCTATAAGGTATCTAAAGTAGTCAAATTTCTAGCAATAGAAAGTACAATGGTGGTTGCCAGAGGCTGGGTGAGGGGGAAATATATTGTGGTGAATATACTTAAAAATACTGAACGGTACAGTTAAAAAGGATTAAGATTATTAATTTTTATAATAAAGTAATATTGTGAGGTTAATAAACCAATTTATGATTTTTAAATATTTTTAAACCACTGTATTGTTCACCAAAAAGTAAACCGTTGAAACAGCATATAGGGTGACATGAGCAAATTGACAGAATAGCAGATCCAACCTCTTATGCCCACACAGAAACAACAAGAAACAAACTGCAAAACCATGTGTGTCATAAACCTGGAAAACGATCAAAGGTTTACAGGAACCAAGAACATGCTGAATTTAAAAAAAAAAAAAAGGCAAGTTGAAAACTTCAGGAAATATTTGTGGCATTTTTACTTGCTGTTGTCCCACACCTTTTCCAGCATAGGACCGTCTTGGAAGAGTGCTAGCCTGTGCTTTGGGCACCTACTGTCTGGTTCCGAGCGAGCAGAGCAGCCTCTAGTCACAAATTCTTGCTTATATCTGTGGTAACCTGTCTAAAGGATACTTGAAGGACTTACAGAAGGATTTCATCTCTGTTGTACCTAACTCAGAACTCAGGCTGGAAAAGTAGTTGGCTTTGATTGAAAATACTGCAAGGAGAACTAACAACCCATAAACACCTGGGGGGAAATGTTACAGTCAAAATATATAACAGTCAAGATACCTAAAGCATGGGAGGAAAAGCTGGGGGACATTCCTTGGCAGATTAAGACATTCAAAAAAGTCGTGTAGGTCTTCCCTGGTGGTGCAGTGGTTAAGTATCTGCCTGCCAATGCAGGGGACACGGGTCTGCGCCCTCTTCTGGGAAGGTCCCACATGCCACGGGGCAACTAAGCCCGTGCGCCACAACTACTGAGCCTGTGCTCTAGATCCCACAAGCCACAACTCCTGAAGCCCATGTGCCTAGAGCCCGTGCTCAGCGACAAGACAAGCCACCACAACGAGAAGCACGCACACCGCAAACGAAGAGTAGCCTCCGCTCGCTGCAACTAAAGAAATCCCGTGCACAGCAACAAACACCCAAAGCAGCCAAAACAAAAACGAAAACAAAAACATGTACATGGGGTAATTTAGGTAATGGAGGCTATGAGCATGCCTAGATTAAGACACATTTAGAAAAGGGTTGAGGAGACCCCAAATTTCCACTTCACAGTTATCCCTAGGTTCAGGGCAAGCATGGTATTGAAGGAGGGCCCCAACACAGAACTGGACCTGCAAAGACTGGAAGAGGTTTTTCTTCTTTTGGGTTGGCTTGTTGTTAGTTATTTTTGTAACCTTCTGGCATTCAAGGAAATCTCTGTCAAAAGAATAGGTGAACGTGAGCTAAAGGAACACACACCTCAGTGACAACACAGGACAAGGAATGCATCTTCTCAAAACCACATTGGAAAAGTAACTAAACAAATGGACTACGACAGCCTTCAATAATTATAAGAAAAGAAACATAAAGCCCGTAGCAAACTAGCAAATTAGACAAGAATCTAATCTCCAGTGATACCACACTAGAATATTCAAACATCAAGGTTTTGATAACAACAACAACAAAATTCACAGGGCATACAAAGAAACAGGAAGTATGGTGCATTGAAAGGAACAAAATTAATTGAAAGTAACTATCCCTGAGAAATTCCAGACATTGGATATACTAGAAAAAGACTAAAATAACTGTTTTTAAGAGGCTTAATGACCCGAAGAGAAACATGGACAGAGAAATAATGGAAAACCCGAAAATCTATGATCAAAATACAAATAGCAACAAAAAAGACATTATAAAAAGCAACCAAAGAGAAATTTTGGAGCTGTAAAGTACAACAACTGAAACGGAAAATTAACTAGAAGGGTTCAACAAATTATCTGATCAGGCAGAGGAAACAATCCGCCAAGATGAACACAGGAAATTTTAAATTATCCCGTCTGAGGAACAGAAAGAAAAAGCATGAAGAAAAGTGAATATGCCCAAGAGCCCTGAGACACCATCAAGTGGAACAACATATAGATGATGGGAGTCAAACAGAAAGGAGAAGAAAGATTATTGGAAACATTAAGGGCCGAAACCTTCCCAAATTTGAAGAAAGACAATGAACCTACAAATCCAAAAAACTCAAAAACTTCCAAGTACTGTAAATTCACAGAGATCTTCACTGAAAGACATTATAATCAAACTACTGAAAGTCACAATGAGGGAATCTTAAAAGCAGTGAGAAAATCAACACGTGCAAGGGACACTCAATGACATTCTCAACTGATAATTTGATAATTATCAACTGATAATCAACTGAAGGCAGTGGGATGATACAGTTGTAATGCGGAAAGAAAGAAACTTGTCAACTGAGATTTGTATATTCAGAAAAACTGTGCTCCAAAAATTATGATATACCCAGATTAAGAAAAAAAAACCCACGGAGCTTGTTACCACTACACCTGGTCTACAAGAAAGTGGTCTACAAGGCTGCGAAATTATACTCAACATCACGAGTCATTAGAGAAATACAAATCAAAACCACAATGAGATATCATCTCATAGCCATTATGATGGCCACTGTAGGAAAAACAAAAAATAAGGTGTATTGAGGATGTGTAGAAACTGGAACCCTTATGTCCAATTGCTGGCAAAGTGAAATGGTGGGGCCGCTATGGAAAACAGTATGACAGTTCCTCAAGAAATTGAAACTTGTTTTTAAAAATTACAAAGACAATTACCTTATGATTCAGCAATCCTGCTTCTGGCTATATACACAAACAAATTGAAAACAAGATCTCTAAAACCTACTTGCACACCCATGTTCACTGCAGCAATAGTCATAATAACCAAGAGGTGGAAACCACACGAATAGCCATCAGTAGATGAATGAATAAAGAAAATGTGGTCTAGCCATACAATGGAATATTATTTAGTCTTTAAAAAGAAGGACATCCTGTCACTTGCTACAACATGGATGAACTTTGACATTAGGCGAAAAGGAATAAACCAGTCACAAAAAGACCAATACTGTATGATTTCACTTCTATAAGGTATCTAAAGTAGTCAAATTTCTAGCAATAGAAAGTACAATGGTGGTTGCCAGAGGCTGGGTGAGGGGGAAATATATTGTGGTGAATATACTTAAAAATACTGAACGGTACAGTTAAAAAGGATTAAGATTATTAATTTTTATAATAAAGTAATATTGTGAGGTTAATAAACCAATTTATGATTTTTAAATATTTTTAAACCACTGTATTGTTCACCAAAAAGTAAACCGTTGAAACAGCATATAGGGTGACATGAGCAAATTGACAGAATAGCAGATCCAACCTCTTATGCCCACACAGAAACAACAAGAAACAAACTGCAAAACCATGTGTGTCATAAACCTGGAAAACGATCAAAGGTTTACAGGAACCAAGAACATGCTGAATTTAAAAAAAAAAAAAAGGCAAGTTGAAAACTTCAGGAAATATTTGTGGCATTTTTACTTGCTGTTGTCCCACACCTTTTTCAGCATAGGACCGTCTTGGAAGAGTGCTAGCCTGTGCTTTGGGCACCTACTGTCTGGTTCCGAGCGAGCAGAGCAGCCTCTAGTCACAAATTCTTGCTTATATCTGTGGTAACCTGTCTAAAGGATACTTGAAGGACTTACAGAAGGATTTCATCTCTGTTGTACCTAACTCAGAACTCAGGCTGGAAAAGTAGTTGGCTTTGATTGAAAATACTGCAAGGAGAACTAACAACCCATAAACACCTGGGGGGAAATGTTACAGTCAAAATATATAACAGTCAAGATACCTAAAGCATGGGAGGAAAAGCTGGGGGACATTCCTTGGCAGATTAAGACATTCAAAAAAGTCGTGTAGGTCTTCCCTGGTGGTGCAGTGGTTAAGTATCTGCCTGCCAATGCAGGGGACACGGGTCTGCGCCCTCTTCTGGGAAGGTCCCACATGCCACGGGGCAACTAAGCCCGTGCGCCACAACTACTGAGCCTGTGCTCTAGATCCCACAAGCCACAACTCCTGAAGCCCATGTGCCTAGAGCCCGTGCTCAGCGACAAGACAAGCCACCACAACGAGAAGCACGCACACCGCAAACGAAGAGTAGCCTCCGCTCGCTGCAACTAAAGAAATCCCGTGCACAGCAACAAACACCCAAAGCAGCCAAAACATAAACGAAAACAAAAACATGTACATGGGGTAATTTAGGTAATGGAGGCTATGAGCATGCCTAGATTAAGACACATTTAGAAAAGGGTTGAGGAGACCCCAAATTTCCACTTCACAGTTATCCCTAGGTTCAGGGCAAGCATGGTATTGAAGGAGGGCCCCAACACAGAACTGGACCTGCAAAGACTGGAAGAGGTTTTTCTTCTTTTGGGTTGGCTTGTTGTTAGTTATTTTTGTAACCTTCTGGCATTCAAGGAAATCTCTGTCAAAAGAATAGGTGAACGTGAGCTAAAGGAACACACACCTCAGTGACAACACAGGACAAGGAATGCATCTTCTCAAAACCACATTGGAAAAGTAACTAAACAAATGGACTACGACAGCCTTCAATAATTATAAGAAAAGAAACATAAAGCCCGTAGCAAACTAGCAAATTAGACAAGAATCTAATCTCCAGTGATACCACACTAGAATATTCAAACATCAAGGTTTTGATAACAACAACAACAAAATTCACAGGGCATACAAAGAAACAGGAAGTATGGTGCATTGAAAGGAACAAAATTAATTGAAAGTAACTATCCCTGAGAAATTCCAGACATTGGATATACTAGAAAAAGACTAAAATAACTGTTTTTAAGAGGCTTAATGACCCGAAGAGAAACATGGACAGAGAAATAATGGAAAACCCGAAAATCTATGATCAAAATACAAATAGCAACAAAA
Organism: Mesoplodon bidens; assembly: GCF_964165515.1. Lineage (NCBI taxonomy): Eukaryota > Metazoa > Chordata > Mammalia > Artiodactyla > Ziphiidae > Mesoplodon > Mesoplodon bidens. The sequence continues at coordinate 111,612,483 of NC_138162.1, forward strand.
AAGACATTATAAAAAGCAACCAAAGAGAAATTTTGGAGCTGTAAAGTACAACAACTGAAACGGAAAATTAACTAGAAGGGTTCAACAAATTATCTGATCAGGCAGAGGAAACAATCCGCCAAGATGAAGACAGGAAATTTTAAATTATCCCGTCTGAGGAACAGAAAGAAAAAGCATGAAGAAAAGTGAATATGCCCAAGAGCCCTGAGACACCATCAAGTGGAACAACATATAGATGATGGGAGTCAAACAGAAAGGAGAAGAAAGATTATTGGAAACATTAAGGGCCGAAACCTTCCCAAATTTGAAGAAAGACAATGAACCTACAAATCCAAAAAACTCAAAAACTTCCAAGTACTGTAAATTCACAGAGATCTTCACTGAAAGACATTATAATCAAACTACTGAAAGTCACAATGAGGGAATCTTAAAAGCAGTGAGAAAATCAACACGTGCAAGGGACACTCAATGACATTCTCAACTGATAATTTGATAATTATCAACTGATAATCAACTGAAGGCAGTGGGATGATACAGTTGTAATGCGGAAAGAAAGAAACTTGTCAACTGAGATTTGTATATTCAGAAAAACTGTGCTCCAAAAATTATGATATACCCAGATTAAGAAAAAAAAACCCACGGAGCTTGTTACCACTACACCTGGTCTACAAGAAAGTGGTCTACAAGGCTGCGAAATTATACTCAACATCACGAGTCATTAGAGAAATACAAATCAAAACCACAATGAGATATCATCTCATAGCCATTATGATGGCCACTGTAGGAAAAACAAAAAATAAGGTGTATTGAGGATGTGTAGAAACTGGAACCCTTATGTCCAATTGCTGGCAAAGTGAAATGGTGGGGCCGCTATGGAAAACAGTATGACAGTTCCTCAAGAAATTGAAACTTGTTTTTAAAAATTACAAAGACAATTACCTTATGATTCAGCAATCCTGCTTCTGGCTATATACACAAACAAATTGAAAACAAGATCTCTAAAACCTACTTGCACACCCATGTTCACTGCAGCAATAGTCATAATAACCAAGAGGTGGAAACCACACGAATAGCCATCAGTAGATGAATGAATAAAGAAAATGTGGTCTAGCCATACAATGGAATATTATTTAGTCTTTAAAAAGAAGGACATCCTGTCACTTGCTACAACATGGATGAACTTTGACATTAGGCGAAAAGGAATAAACCAGTCACAAAAAGACCAATACTGTATGATTTCACTTCTATAAGGTATCTAAAGTAGTCAAATTTCTAGCAATAGAAAGTACAATGGTGGTTGCCAGAGGCTGGGTGAGGGGGAAATATATTGTGGTGAATATACTTAAAAATACTGAACGGTACAGTTAAAAAGGATTAAGATTATTAATTTTTATAATAAAGTAATATTGTGAGGTTAATAAACCAATTTATGATTTTTAACTATTTTTAAACCACTGTATTGTTCACCAAAAAGTAAACCGTTGAAACAGCATATAGGGTGACATGAGCAAATTGACAGAATAGCAGATCCAACCTCTTATGCCCACACAGAAACAACAAGAAACAAACTGCAAAACCATGTGTGTCATAAACCTGGAAAACGATCAAAGGTTTACAGGAACCAAGAACATGCTGAATTTAAAAAAAAAAAAAAGGCAAGTTGAAAACTTCAGGAAATATTTGTGGCATTTTTACTTGCTGTTGTCCCACACCTTTTTCAGCATAGGACCGTCTTGGAAGAGTGCTAGCCTGTGCTTTGGGCACCTACTGTCTGGTTCCGAGCGAGGAGAGCAGCCTCTAGTCACAAATTCTTGCTTATATCTGTGGTAACCTGTCTAAAGGATACTTGAAGGACTTACAGAAGGATTTCATCTCTGTTGTACCTAACTCAGAACTCAGGCTGGAAAAGTAGTTGGCTTTGATTGAAAATACTGCAAGGAGAACTAACAACCCATAAACACCTGGGGGGAAATGTTACAGTCAAAATATATAACAGTCAAGATACCTAAAGCATGGGAGGAAAAGCTGGGGGACATTCCTTGGCAGATTAAGACATTCAAAAAAGTCGTGTAGGTCTTCCCTGGTGGTGCAGTGGTTAAGTATCTGCCTGCCAATGCAGGGGACACGGGTCTGCGCCCTCTTCTGGGAAGGTCCCACATGCCACGGGGCAACTAAGCCCGTGCGCCACAACTACTGAGCCTGTGCTCTAGATCCCACAAGCCACAACTCCTGAAGCCCATGTGCCTAGAGCCCGTGCTCAGCGACAAGACAAGCCACCACAACGAGAAGCACGCACACCGCAAACGAAGAGTAGCCTCCGCTCGCTGCAACTAAAGAAATCCCGTGCACAGCAACAAACACCCAAAGCAGCCAAAACAAAAACGAAAACAAAAACATGTACATGGGGTAATTTAGGTAATGGAGGCTATGAGCATGCCTAGATTAAGACACATTTAGAAAAGGGTTGAGGAGACCCCAAATTTCCACTTCACAGTTATCCCTAGGTTCAGGGCAAGCATGGTATTGAAGGAGGGCCCCAACACAGAACTGGACCTGCAAAGACTGGAAGAGGTTTTTCTTCTTTTGGGTTGGCTTGTTGTTAGTTATTTTTGTAACCTTCTGGCATTCAAGGAAATCTCTGTCAAAAGAATAGGTGAACGTGAGCTAAAGGAACACACACCTCAGTGACAACACAGGACAAGGAATGCATCTTCTCAAAACCACATTGGAAAAGTAACTAAACAAATGGACTACGACAGCCTTCAATAATTATAAGAAAAGAAACATAAAGCCCGTAGCAAACTAGCAAATTAGACAAGAATCTAATCTCCAGTGATACCACACTAGAATATTCAAACATCAAGGTTTTGATAACAACAACAACAAAATTCACAGGGCATACAAAGAAACAGGAAGTATGGTGCATTGAAAGGAACAAAATTAATTGAAAGTAACTATCCCTGAGAAATTCCAGACATTGGATATACTAGAAAAAGACTAAAATAACTGTTTTTAAGAGGCTTAATGACCCGAAGAGAAACATGGACAGAGAAATAATGGAAAACCCGAAAATCTATGATCAAAATACAAATAGCAACAAAAAAGACATTATAAAAAGCAACCAAAGAGAAATTTTGGAGCTGTAAAGTACAACAACTGAAACGGAAAATTAACTAGAAGGGTTCAACAAATTATCTGATCAGGCAGAGGAAACAATCCGCCAAGATGAAGACAGGAAATTTTAAATTATCCCGTCTGAGGAACAGAAAGAAAAAGCATGAAGAAAAGTGAATATGCCCAAGAGCCCTGTGGAACAACATATAGATGATGGGAGTCAAACAGAAAGGAGAAGAAAGATTATTGGAAACATTAAGGGCCGAAACCTTCCCAAATTTGAAGAAAGACAATGAACCTACAAATCCAAAAAACTCAAAAACTTCCAAGTACTGTAAATTCACAGAGATCTTCACTGAAAGACATTATAATCAAACTACTGAAAGTCACAATGAGGGAATCTTAAAAGCAGTGAGAAAATCAACACGTGCAAGGGACACTCAATGACATTCTCAACTGATAATTTGATAATTATCAACTGATAATCAACTGAAGGCAGTGGGATGATACAGTTGTAATGCGGAAAGAAAGAAACTTGTCAACTGAGATTTGTATATTCAGAAAAACTGTGCTCCAAAAATTATGATATACCCAGATTAAGAAAAAAAAACCCACGGAGCTTGTTACCACTACACCTGGTCTACAAGAAAGTGGTCTACAAGGCTGCGAAATTATACTCAACATCACGAGTCATTAGAGAAATACAAATCAAAACCACAATGAGATATCATCTCATAGCCATTATGATGGCCACTGTAGGAAAAACAAAAAATAAGGTGTATTGAGGATGTGTAGAAACTGGAACCCTTATGTCCAATTGCTGGCAAAGTGAAATGGTGGGGCCGCTATGGAAAACAGTATGACAGTTCCTCAAGAAATTGAAACTTGTTTTTAAAAATTACAAAGACAATTACCTTATGATTCAGCAATCCTGCTTCTGGCTATATACACAAACAAATTGAAAACAAGATCTCTAAAACCTACTTGCACACCCATGTTCACTGCAGCAATAGTCATAATAACCAAGAGGTGGAAACCACACGAATAGCCATCAGTAGATGAATGAATAAAGAAAATGTGGTCTAGCCATACAATGGAATATTATTTAGTCTTTAAAAAGAAGGACATCCTGTCACTTGCTACAACATGGATGAACTTTGACATTAGGCGAAAAGGAATAAACCAGTCACAAAAAGACCAATACTGTATGATTTCACTTCTATAAGGTATCTAAAGTAGTCAAATTTCTAGCAATAGAAAGTACAATGGTGGTTGCCAGAGGCTGGGTGAGGGGGAAATATATTGTGGTGAATATACTTAAAAATACTGAACGGTACAGTTAAAAAGGATTAAGATTATTAATTTTTATAATAAAGTAATATTGTGAGGTTAATAAACCAATTTATGATTTTTAAATATTTTTAAACCACTGTATTGTTCACCAAAAAGTAAACCGTTGAAACAGCATATAGGGTGACATGAGCAAATTGACAGAATAGCAGATCCAACCTCTTATGCCCACACAGAAACAACAAGAAACAAACTGCAAAACCATGTGTGTCATAAACCTGGAAAACGGTCAAAGATTTACAGGAACCAAGAACATGCTGAATTTAAAAAAAAAAAAAAGGCAAGTTGAAAACTTCAGGAAATATTTGTGGCATTTTTACTTGCTGTTGTCCCACACCTTTTCCAGCATAGGACCGTCTTGGAAGAGTGCTAGCCTGTGCTTTGGGCACCTACTGTCTGGTTCCGAGCGAGCAGAGCAGCCTCTAGTCACAAATTCTTGCTTATATCTGTGGTAACCTGTCTAAAGGATACTTGAAGGACTTACAGAAGGATTTCATCTCTGTTGTACCTAACTCAGAACTCAGGCTGGAAAAGTAGTTGGCTTTGATTGAAAATACTGCAAGGAGAACTAACAACCCATAAACACCTGGGGGGAAATGTTACAGTCAAAATATATAACAGTCAAGATACCTAAAGCATGGGAGGAAAAGCTGGGGGACATTCCTTGGCAGATTAAGACATTCAAAAAAGTCGTGTAGGTCTTCCCTGGTGGTGCAGTGGTTAAGTATCTGCCTGCCAATGCAGGGGACACGGGTCTGCGCCCTCTTCTGGGAAGGTCCCACATGCCACGGGGCAACTAAGCCCGTGCGCCACAACTACTGAGCCTGTGCTCTAGATCCCACAAGCCACAACTCCTGAAGCCCATGTGCCTAGAGCCCGTGCTCAGCGACAAGACAAGCCACCACAACGAGAAGCACGCACACCGCAAACGAAGAGTAGCCTCCGCTCGCTGCAACTAAAGAAATCCCGTGCACAGCAACAAACACCCAAAGCAGCCAAAACATAAACGAAAACAAAAACATGTACATGGGGTAATTTAGGTAATGGAGGCTATGAGCATGCCTAGATTAAGACACATTTAGAAAAGGGTTGAGGAGACCCCAAATTTCCACTTCACAGTTATCCCTAGGTTCAGGGCAAGCATGGTATTGAAGGAGGGCCCCAACACAGAACTGGACCTGCAAAGACTGGAAGAGGTTTTTCTTCTTTTGGGTTGGCTTGTTGTTAGTTATTTTTGTAACCTTCTGGCATTCAAGGAAATCTCTGTCAAAAGAATAGGTGAACGTGAGCTAAAGGAACACACACCTCAGTGACAACACAGGACAAGGAATGCATCTTCTCAAAACCACATTGGAAAAGTAACTAAACAAATGGACTACGACAGCCTTCAATAATTATAAGAAAAGAAACATAAAGCCCGTAGCAAACTAGCAAATTAGACAAGAATCTAATCTCCAGTGATACCACACTAGAATATTCAAACATCAAGGTTTTGATAACAACAACAACAAAATTCACAGGGCATACAAAGAAACAGGAAGTATGGTGCATTGAAAGGAACAAAATTAATTGAAAGTAACTATCCCTGAGAAATTCCAGACATTGGATATACTAGAAAAAGACTAAAATAACTGTTTTTAAGAGGCTTAATGACCCGAAGAGAAACATGGACAGAGAAATAATGGAAAACCCGAAAATCTATGATCAAAATACAAATAGCAACAAAAAAGACATTATAAAAAGCAACCAAAGAGAAATTTTGGAGCTGTAAAGTACAACAACTGAAACGGAAAATTAACTAGAAGGGTTCAACAAATTATCTGATCAGGCAGAGGAAACAATCCGCCAAGATGAAGACAGGAAATTTTAAATTATCCCGTCTGAGGAACAGAAAGAAAAAGCATGAAGAAAAGTGAATATGCCCAAGAGCCCTGTGGAACAACATATAGATGATGGGAGTCAAACAGAAAGGAGAAGAAAGATTATTGGAAACATTAAGGGCCGAAACCTTCCCAAATTTGAAGAAAGACAATGAACCTACAAATCCAAAAAACTCAAAAACTTCCAAGTACTGTAAATTCACAGAGATCTTCACTGAAAGACATTATAATCAAACTACTGAAAGTCACAATGAGGGAATCTTAAAAGCAGTGAGAAAATCAACACGTGCAAGGGACACTCAATGACATTCTCAACTGATAATTTGATAATTATCAACTGATAATCAACTGAAGGCAGTGGGATGATACAGTTGTAATGCGGAAAGAAAGAAACTTGTCAACTGAGATTTGTATATTCAGAAAAACTGTGCTCCAAAAATTATGATATACCCAGATTAAGAAAAAAAAACCCACGGAGCTTGTTACCACTACACCTGGTCTACAAGAAAGTGGTCTACAAGGCTGCGAAATTATACTCAACATCACGAGTCATTAGAGAAATACAAATCAAAACCACAATGAGATATCATCTCATAGCCATTATGATGGCCACTGTAGGAAAAACAAAAAATAAGGTGTATTGAGGATGTGTAGAAACTGGAACCCTTATGTCCAATTGCTGGCAAAGTGAAATGGTGGGGCCGCTATGGAAAACAGTATGACAGTTCCTCAAGAAATTGAAACTTGTTTTTAAAAATTACAAAGACAATTACCTTATGATTCAGCAATCCTGCTTCTGGCTATATACACAAACAAATTGAAAACAAGATCTCTAAAACCTACTTGCACACCCATGTTCACTGCAGCAATAGTCATAATAACCAAGAGGTGGAAACCACACGAATAGCCATCAGTAGATGAATGAATAAAGAAAATGTGGTCTAGCCATACAATGGAATATTATTTAGTCTTTAAAAAGAAGGACATCCTGTCACTTGCTACAACATGGATGAACTTTGACATTAGGCGAAAAGGAATAAACCAGTCACAAAAAGACCAATACTGTATGATTTCACTTCTATAAGGTATCTAAAGTAGTCAAATTTCTAGCAATAGAAAGTACAATGGTGGTTGCCAGAGGCTGGGTGAGGGGGAAATATATTGTGGTGAATATACTTAAAAATACTGAACGGTACAGTTAAAAAGGATTAAGATTATTAATTTTTATAATAAAGTAATATTGTGAGGTTAATAAACCAATTTATGATTTTTAAATATTTTTAAACCACTGTATTGTTCACCAAAAAGTAAACCGTTGAAACAGCATATAGGGTGACATGAGCAAATTGACAGAATAGCAGATCCAACCTCTTATGCCCACACAGAAACAACAAGAAACAAACTGCAAAACCATGTGTGTCATAAACCTGGAAAACGATCAAAGGTTTACAGGAACCAAGAACATGCTGAATTTAAAAAAAAAAAAAAGGCAAGTTGAAAACTTCAGGAAATATTTGTGGCATTTTTACTTGCTGTTGTCCCACACCTTTTCCAGCATAGGACCGTCTTGGAAGAGTGCTAGCCTGTGCTTTGGGCACCTACTGTCTGGTTCCGAGCGAGCAGAGCAGCCTCTAGTCACAAATTCTTGCTTATATCTGTGGTAACCTGTCTAAAGGATACTTGAAGGACTTACAGAAGGATTTCATCTCTGTTGTACCTAACTCAGAACTCAGGCTGGAAAAGTAGTTGGCTTTGATTGAAAATACTGCAAGGAGAACTAACAACCCATAAACACCTGGGGGGAAATGTTACAGTCAAAATATATAACAGTCAAGATACCTAAAGCATGGGAGGAAAAGCTGGGGGACATTCCTTGGCAGATTAAGACATTCAAAAAAGTCGTGTAGGTCTTCCCTGGTGGTGCAGTGGTTAAGTATCTGCCTGCCAATGCAGGGGACACGGGTCTGCGCCCTCTTCTGGGAAGGTCCCACATGCCACGGGGCAACTAAGCCCGTGCGCCACAACTACTGAGCCTGTGCTCTAGATCCCACAAGCCACAACTCCTGAAGCCCATGTGCCTAGAGCCCGTGCTCAGCGACAAGACAAGCCACCACAACGAGAAGCACGCACACCGCAAACGAAGAGTAGCCTCCGCTCGCTGCAACTAAAGAAATCCCGTGCACAGCAACAAACACCCAAAGCAGCCAAAACAAAAACGAAAACAAAAACATGTACATGGGGTAATTTAGGTAATGGAGGCTATGAGCATGCCTAGATTAAGACACATTTAGAAAAGGGTTGAGGAGACCCCAAATTTCCACTTCACAGTTATCCCTAGGTTCAGGGCAAGCATGGTATTGAAGGAGGGCCCCAACACAGAACTGGACCTGCAAAGACTGGAAGAGGTTTTTCTTCTTTTGGGTTGGCTTGTTGTTAGTTATTTTTGTAACCTTCTGGCATTCAAGGAAATCTCTGTCAAAAGAATAGGTGAACGTGAGCTAAAGGAACACACACCTCAGTGACAACACAGGACAAGGAATGCATCTTCTCAAAACCACATTGGAAAAGTAACTAAACAAATGGACTACGACAGCCTTCAATAATTATAAGAAAAGAAACATAAAGCCCGTAGCAAACTAGCAAATTAGACAAGAATCTAATCTCCAGTGATACCACACTAGAATATTCAAACATCAAGGTTTTGATAACAACAACAACAAAATTCACAGGGCATACAAAGAAACAGGAAGTATGGTGCATTGAAAGGAACAAAATTAATTGAAAGTAACTATCCCTGAGAAATTCCAGACATTGGATATACTAGAAAAAGACTAAAATAACTGTTTTTAAGAGGCTTAATGACCCGAAGAGAAACATGGACAGAGAAATAATGGAAAACCCGAAAATCTATGATCAAAATACAAATAGCAACAAAAAAGACATTATAAAAAGCAACCAAAGAGAAATTTTGGAGCTGTAAAGTACAACAACTGAAACGGAAAATTAACTAGAAGGGTTCAACAAATTATCTGATCAGGCAGAGGAAACAATCCGCCAAGATGAAGACAGGAAATTTTAAATTATCCCGTCTGAGGAACAGAAAGAAAAAGCATGAAGAAAAGTGAATATGCCCAAGAGCCCTGTGGAACAACATATAGATGATGGGAGTCAAACAGAAAGGAGAAGAAAGATTATTGGAAACATTAAGGGCCGAAACCTTCCCAAATTTGAAGAAAGACAATGAACCTACAAATCCAAAAAACTCAAAAACTTCCAAGTACTGTAAATTCACAGAGATCTTCACTGAAAGACATTATAATCAAACTACTGAAAGTCACAATGAGGGAATCTTAAAAGCAGTGAGAAAATCAACACGTGCAAGGGACACTCAATGACATTCTCAACTGATAATTTGATAATTATCAACTGATAATCAACTGAAGGCAGTGGGATGATACAGTTGTAATGCGGAAAGAAAGAAACTTGTCAACTGAGATTTGTATATTCAGAAAAACTGTGCTCCAAAAATTATGATATACCCAGATTAAGAAAAAAAAACCCACGGAGCTTGTTACCACTACACCTGGTCTACAAGAAAGTGGTCTACAAGGCTGCGAAATTATACTCAACATCACGAGTCATTAGAGAAATACAAATCAAAACCACAATGAGATATCATCTCATAGCCATTATGATGGCCACTGTAGGAAAAACAAAAAATAAGGTGTATTGAGGATGTGTAGAAACTGGAACCCTTATGTCCAATTGCTGGCAAAGTGAAATGGTGGGGCCGCTATGGAAAACAGTATGACAGTTCCTCAAGAAATTGAAACTTGTTTTTAAAAATTACAAAGACAATTACCTTATGATTCAGCAATCCTGCTTCTGGCTATATACACAAACAAATTGAAAACAAGATCTCTAAAACCTACTTGCACACCCATGTTCACTGCAGCAATAGTCATAATAACCAAGAGGTGGAAACCACACGAATAGCCATCAGTAGATGAATGAATAAAGAAAATGTGGTCTAGCCATACAATGGAATATTATTTAGTCTTTAAAAAGAAGGACATCCTGTCACTTGCTACAACATGGATGAACTTTGACATTAGGCGAAAAGGAATAAACCAGTCACAAAAAGACCAATACTGTATGATTTCACTTCTATAAGGTATCTAAAGTAGTCAAATTTCTAGCAATAGAAAGTACAATGGTGGTTGCCAGAGGCTGGGTGAGGGGGAAATATATTGTGGTGAATATACTTAAAAATACTGAACGGTACAGTTAAAAAGGATTAAGATTATTAATTTTTATAATAAAGTAATATTGTGAGGTTAATAAACCAATTTATGATTTTTAAATATTTTTAAACCACTGTATTGTTCACCAAAAAGTAAACCGTTGAAACAGCATATAGGGTGACATGAGCAAATTGACAGAATAGCAGATCCAACCTCTTATGCCCACACAGAAACAACAAGAAACAAACTGCAAAACCATGTGTGTCATAAACCTGGAAAACGATCAAAGGTTTACAGGAACCAAGAACATGCTGAATTTAAAAAAAAAAAAAAGGCAAGTTGAAAACTTCAGGAAATATTTGTGGCATTTTTACTTGCTGTTGTCCCACACCTTTTTCAGCATAGGACCGTCTTGGAAGAGTGCTAGCCTGTGCTTTGGGCACCTACTGTCTGGTTCCGAGCGAGCAGAGCAGCCTCTAGTCACAAATTCTTGCTTATATCTGTGGTAACCTGTCTAAAGGATACTTGAAGGACTTACAGAAGGATTTCATCTCTGTTGTACCTAACTCAGAACTCAGGCTGGAAAAGTAGTTGGCTTTGATTGAAAATACTGCAAGGAGAACTAACAACCCATAAACACCTGGGGGGAAATGTTACAGTCAAAATATATAACAGTCAAGATACCTAAAGCATGGGAGGAAAAGCTGGGGGACATTCCTTGGCAGATTAAGACATTCAAAAAAGTCGTGTAGGTCTTCCCTGGTGGTGCAGTGGTTAAGTATCTGCCTGCCAATGCAGGGGACACGGGTCTGCGCCCTCTTCTGGGAAGGTCCCACATGCCACGGGGCAACTAAGCCCGTGCGCCACAACTACTGAGCCTGTGCTCTAGATCCCACAAGCCACAACTCCTGAAGCCCATGTGCCTAGAGCCCGTGCTCAGCGACAAGACAAGCCACCACAACGAGAAGCACGCACACCGCAAACGAAGAGTAGCCTCCGCTCGCTGCAACTAAAGAAATCCCGTGCACAGCAACAAACACCCAAAGCAGCCAAAACAAAAACGAAAACAAAAACATGTACATGGGGTAATTTAGGTAATGGAGGCTATGAGCATGCCTAGATTAAGACACATTTAGAAAAGGGTTGAGGAGACCCCAAATTTCCACTTCACAGTTATCCCTAGGTTCAGGGCAAGCATGGTATTGAAGGAGGGCCCCAACACAGAACTGGACCTGCAAAGACTGGAAGAGGTTTTTCTTCTTTTGGGTTGGCTTGTTGTTAGTTATTTTTGTAACCTTCTGGCATTCAAGGAAATCTCTGTCAAAAGAATAGGTGAACGTGAGCTAAAGGAACACACACCTCAGTGACAACACAGGACAAGGAATGCATCTTCTCAAAACCACATTGGAAAAGTAACTAAACAAATGGACTACGACAGCCTTCAATAATTATAAGAAAAGAAACATAAAGCCCGTAGCAAACTAGCAAATTAGACAAGAATCTAATCTCCAGTGATACCACACTAGAATATTCAAACATCAAGGTTTTGATAACAACAACAACAAAATTCACAGGGCATACAAAGAAACAGGAAGTATGGTGCATTGAAAGGAACAAAATTAATTGAAAGTAACTATCCCTGAGAAATTCCAGACATTGGATATACTAGAAAAAGACTAAAATAACTGTTTTTAAGAGGCTTAATGACCCGAAGAGAAACATGGACAGAGAAATAATGGAAAACCCGAAAATCTATGATCAAAATACAAATAGCAACAAAAAGACATTATAAAAAGGAACCAAAGAGAAATTTTGGAGCTGTAAAGTACAACAACTGAAACGGAAAATTAACTAGAAGGGTTCAACAAATTATCTGATCAGGCAGAGGAAACAATCCGCCAAGATGAAGACAGGAAATTTTAAATTATCCCGTCTGAGGAACAGAAAGAAAAAGCATGAAGAAAAGTGAATATGCCCAAGAGCCCTGAGACACCATCAAGTGGAACAACATATAGATGATGGGAGTCAAACAGAAAGGAGAAGAAAGATTATTGGAAACATTAAGGGCCGAAACCTTCCCAAATTTGAAGAAAGACAATGAACCTACAAATCCAAAAAACTCAAAAACTTCCAAGTACTGTAAATTCACAGAGATCTTCACTGAAAGACATTATAATCAAACTACTGAAAGTCACAATGAGGGAATCTTAAAAGCAGTGAGAAAATCAACACGTGCAAGGGACACTCAATGACATTCTCAACTGATAATTTGATAATTATCAACTGATAATCAACTGAAGGCAGTGGGATGATACAGTTGTAATGCGGAAAGAAAGAAACTTGTCAACTGAGATTTGTATATTCAGAAAAACTGTGCTCCAAAAATTATGATATACCCAGATTAAGAAAAAAAAACCCACGGAGCTTGTTACCACTACACCTGGTCTACAAGAAAGTGGTCTACAAGGCTGCGAAATTATACTCAACATCACGAGTCATTAGAGAAATACAAATCAAAACCACAATGAGATATCATCTCATAGCCATTATGATGGCCACTGTAGGAAAAACAAAAAATAAGGTGTATTGAGGATGTGTAGAAACTGGAACCCTTATGTCCAATTGCTGGCAAAGTGAAATGGTGGGGCCGCTATGGAAAACAGTATGACAGTTCCTCAAGAAATTGAAACTTGTTTTTAAAAATTACAAAGACAATTACCTTATGATTCAGCAATCCTGCTTCTGGCTATATACACAAACAAATTGAAAACAAGATCTCTAAAACCTACTTGCACACCCATGTTCACTGCAGCAATAGTCATAATAACCAAGAGGTGGAAACCACACGAATAGCCATCAGTAGATGAATGAATAAAGAAAATGTGGTCTAGCCATACAATGGAATATTATTTAGTCTTTAAAAAGAAGGACATCCTGTCACTTGCTACAACATGGATGAACTTTGACATTAGGCGAAAAGGAATAAACCAGTCACAAAAAGACCAATACTGTATGATTTCACTTCTATAAGGTATCTAAAGTAGTCAAATTTCTAGCAATAGAAAGTACAATGGTGGTTGCCAGAGGCTGGGTGAGGGGGAAATATATTGTGGTGAATATACTTAAAAATACTGAACGGTACAGTTAAAAAGGATTAAGATTATTAATTTTTATAATAAAGTAATATTGTGAGGTTAATAAACCAATTTATGATTTTTAAATATTTTTAAACCACTGTATTGTTCACCAAAAAGTAAACCGTTGAAACAGCATATAGGGTGACATGAGCAAATTGACAGAATAGCAGATCCAACCTCTTATGCCCACACAGAAACAACAAGAAACAAACTGCAAAACCATGTGTGTCATAAACCTGGAAAACGATCAAAGGTTTACAGGAACCAAGAACATGCTGAATTTAAAAAAAAAAAAAAGGCAAGTTGAAAACTTCAGGAAATATTTGTGGCATTTTTACTTGCTGTTGTCCCACACCTTTTTCAGCATAGGACCGTCTTGGAAGAGTGCTAGCCTGTGCTTTGGGCACCTACTGTCTGGTTCCGAGCGAGCAGAGCAGCCTCTAGTCACAAATTCTTGCTTATATCTGTGGTAACCTGTCTAAAGGATACTTGAAGGACTTACAGAAGGATTTCATCTCTGTTGTACCTAACTCAGAACTCAGGCTGGAAAAGTAGTTGGCTTTGATTGAAAATACTGCAAGGAGAACTAACAACCCATAAACACCTGGGGGGAAATGTTACAGTCAAAATATATAACAGTCAAGATACCTAAAGCATGGGAGGAAAAGCTGGGGGACATTCCTTGGCAGATTAAGACATTCAAAAAAGTCGTGTAGGTCTTCCCTGGTGGTGCAGTGGTTAAGTATCTGCCTGCCAATGCAGGGGACACGGGTCTGCGCCCTCTTCTGGGAAGGTCCCACATGCCACGGGGCAACTAAGCCCGTGCGCCACAACTACTGAGCCTGTGCTCTAGATCCCACAAGCCACAACTCCTGAAGCCCATGTGCCTAGAGCCCGTGCTCAGCGACAAGACAAGCCACCACAACGAGAAGCACGCACACCGCAAACGAAGAGTAGCCTCCGCTCGCTGCAACTAAAGAAATCCCGTGCACAGCAACAAACACCCAAAGCAGCCAAAACAAAAACGAAAACAAAAACATGTACATGGGGTAATTTAGGTAATGGAGGCTATGAGCATGCCTAGATTAAGACACATTTAGAAAAGGGTTGAGGAGACCCCAAATTTCCACTTCACAGTTATCCCTAGGTTCAGGGCAAGCATGGTATTGAAGGAGGGCCCCAACACAGAACTGGACCTGCAAAGACTGGAAGAGGTTTTTCTTCTTTTGGGTTGGCTTGTTGTTAGTTATTTTTGTAACCTTCTGGCATTCAAGGAAATCTCTGTCAAAAGAATAGGTGAACGTGAGCTAAAGGAACACACACCTCAGTGACAACACAGGACAAGGAATGCATCTTCTCAAAACCACATTGGAAAAGTAACTAAACAAATGGACTACGACAGCCTTCAATAATTATAAGAAAAGAAACATAAAGCCCGTAGCAAACTAGCGAATTAGACAAGAATCTAATCTCCAGTGATACCACACTAGAATATTCAAACATCAAGGTTTTGATAACAACAACAACAAAATTCACAGGGCATACAAAGAAACAGGAAGTATGGTGCATTGAAAGGAACAAAATTAATTGAAAGTAACTATCCCTGAGAAATTCCAGACATTGGATATACTAGAAAAAGACTAAAATAACTGTTTTTAAGAGGCTTAATGACCCGAAGAGAAACATGGACAGAGAAATAATGGAAAACCCGAAAATCTATGATCAAAATACAAATAGCAACAAAAAAGACATTATAAAAAGCAACCAAAGAGAAATTTTGGAGCTGTAAAGTACAACAACTGAAACGGAAAATTAACTAGAAGGGTTCAACAAATTATCTGATCAGGCAGAGGAAACAATCCGCCAAGATGAAGACAGGAAATTTTAAATTATCCCGTCTGAGGAACAGAAAGAAAAAGCATGAAGAAAAGTGAATATGCCCAAGAGCCCTGAGACACCATCAAGTGGAACAACATATAGATGATGGGAGTCAAACAGAAAGGAGAAGAAAGATTATTGGAAACATTAAGGGCCGAAACCTTCCCAAATTTGAAGAAAGACAATGAACCTACAAATCCAAAAAACTCAAAAACTTCCAAGTACTGTAAATTCACAGAGATCTTCACTGAAAGACATTATAATCAAACTACTGAAAGTCACAATGAGGGAATCTTAAAAGCAGTGAGAAAATCAACACGTGCAAGGGACACTCAATGACATTCTCAACTGATAATTTGATAATTATCAACTGATAATCAACTGAAGGCAGTGGGATGATACAGTTGTAATGCGGAAAGAAAGAAACTTGTCAACTGAGATTTGTATATTCAGAAAAACTGTGCTCCAAAAATTATGATATACCCAGATTAAGAAAAAAAAACCCACGGAGCTTGTTACCACTACACCTGGTCTACAAGAAAGTGGTCTACAAGGCTGCGAAATTATACTCAACATCACGAGTCATTAGAGAAATACAAATCAAAACCACAATGAGATATCATCTCATAGCCATTATGATGGCCACTGTAGGAAAAACAAAAAATAAGGTGTATTGAGGATGTGTAGAAACTGGAACCCTTATGTCCAATTGCTGGCAAAGTGAAATGGTGGGGCCGCTATGGAAAACAGTATGACAGTTCCTCAAGAAATTGAAACTTGTTTTTAAAAATTACAAAGACAATTACCTTATGATTCAGCAATCCTGCTTCTGGCTATATACACAAACAAATTGAAAACAAGATCTCTAAAACCTACTTGCACACCCATGTTCACTGCAGCAATAGTCATAATAACCAAGAGGTGGAAACCACACGAATAGCCATCAGTAGATGAATGAATAAAGAAAATGTGGTCTAGCCATACAATGGAATATTATTTAGTCTTTAAAAAGAAGGACATCCTGTCACTTGCTACAACATGGATGAACTTTGACATTAGGCGAAAAGGAATAAACCAGTCACAAAAAGACCAATACTGTATGATTTCACTTCTATAAGGTATCTAAAGTAGTCAAATTTCTAGCAATAGAAAGTACAATGGTGGTTGCCAGAGGCTGGGTGAGGGGGAAATATATTGTGGTGAATATACTTAAAAATACTGAACGGTACAGTTAAAAAGGATTAAGATTATTAATTTTTATAATAAAGTAATATTGTGAGGTTAATAAACCAATTTATGATTTTTAAATATTTTTAAACCACTGTATTGTTCACCAAAAAGTAAACCGTTGAAACAGCATATAGGGTGACATGAGCAAATTGACAGAATAGCAGATCCAACCTCTTATGCCCACACAGAAACAACAAGAAACAAACTGCAAAACCATGTGTGTCATAAACCTGGAAAACGATCAAAGGTTTACAGGAACCAAGAACATGCTGAATTTAAAAAAAAAAAAAAGGCAAGTTGAAAACTTCAGGAAATATTTGTGGCATTTTTACTTGCTGTTGTCCCACACCTTTTCCAGCATAGGACCGTCTTGGAAGAGTGCTAGCCTGTGCTTTGGGCACCTACTGTCTGGTTCCGAGCGAGCAGAGCAGCCTCTAGTCACAAATTCTTGCTTATATCTGTGGTAACCTGTCTAAAGGATACTTGAAGGACTTACAGAAGGATTTCATCTCTGTTGTACCTAACTCAGAACTCAGGCTGGAAAAGTAGTTGGCTTTGATTGAAAATACTGCAAGGAGAACTAACAACCCATAAACACCTGGGGGGAAATGTTACAGTCAAAATATATAACAGTCAAGATACCTAAAGCATGGGAGGAAAAGCTGGGGGACATTCCTTGGCAGATTAAGACATTCAAAAAAGTCGTGTAGGTCTTCCCTGGTGGTGCAGTGGTTAAGTATCTGCCTGCCAATGCAGGGGACACGGGTCTGCGCCCTCTTCTGGGAAGGTCCCACATGCCACGGGGCAACTAAGCCCGTGCGCCACAACTACTGAGCCTGTGCTCTAGATCCCACAAGCCACAACTCCTGAAGCCCATGTGCCTAGAGCCCGTGCTCAGCGACAAGACAAGCCACCACAACGAGAAGCACGCACACCGCAAACGAAGAGTAGCCTCCGCTCGCTGCAACTAAAGAAATCCCGTGCACAGCAACAAACACCCAAAGCAGCCAAAACAAAAACGAAAACAAAAACATGTACATGGGGTAATTTAGGTAATGGAGGCTATGAGCATGCCTAGATTAAGACACATTTAGAAAAGGGTTGAGGAGACCCCAAATTTCCACTTCACAGTTATCCCTAGGTTCAGGGCAAGCATGGTATTGAAGGAGGGCCCCAACACAGAACTGGACCTGCAAAGACTGGAAGAGGTTTTTCTTCTTTTGGGTTGGCTTGTTGTTAGTTATTTTTGTAACCTTCTGGCATTCAAGGAAATCTCTGTCAAAAGAATAGGTGAACGTGAGCTAAAGGAACACACACCTCAGTGACAACACAGGACAAGGAATGCATCTTCTCAAAACCACATTGGAAAAGTAACTAAACAAATGGACTACGACAGCCTTCAATAATTATAAGAAAAGAAACATAAAGCCCGTAGCAAACTAGCAAATTAGACAAGAATCTAATCTCCAGTGATACCACACTAGAATATTCAAACATCAAGGTTTTGATAACAACAACAACAAAATTCACAGGGCATACAAAGAAACAGGAAGTATGGTGCATTGAAAGGAACAAAATTAATTGAAAGTAACTATCCCTGAGAAATTCCAGACATTGGATATACTAGAAAAAGACTAAAATAACTGTTTTTAAGAGGCTTAATGACCCGAAGAGAAACATGGACAGAGAAATAATGGAAAACCCGAAAATCTATGATCAAAATACAAATAGCAACAAAAAAGACATTATAAAAAGCAACCAAAGAGAAATTTTGGAGCTGTAAAGTACAACAACTGAAACGGAAAATTAACTAGAAGGGTTCAACAAATTATCTGATCAGGCAGAGGAAACAATCCGCCAAGATGAAGACAGGAAATTTTAAATTATCCCGTCTGAGGAACAGAAAGAAAAAGCATGAAGAAAAGTGAATATGCCCAAGAGCCCTGAGACACCATCAAGTGGAACAACATATAGATGATGGGAGTCAAACAGAAAGGAGAAGAAAGATTATTGGAAACATTAAGGGCCGAAACCTTCCCAAATTTGAAGAAAGACAATGAACCTACAAATCCAAAAAACTCAAAAACTTCCAAGTACTGTAAATTCACAGAGATCTTCACTGAAAGACATTATAATCAAACTACTGAAAGTCACAATGAGGGAATCTTAAAAGCAGTGAGAAAATCAACACGTGCAAGGGACACTCAATGACATTCTCAACTGATAATTTGATAATTATCAACTGATAATCAACTGAAGGCAGTGGGATGATACAGTTGTAATGCGGAAAGAAAGAAACTTGTCAACTGAGATTTGTATATTCAGAAAAACTGTGCTCCAAAAATTATGATATACCCAGATTAAGAAAAAAAAACCCACGGAGCTTGTTACCACTACACCTGGTCTACAAGAAAGTGGTCTACAAGGCTGCGAAATTATACTCAACATCACGAGTCATTAGAGAAATACAAATCAAAACCACAATGAGATATCATCTCATAGCCATTATGATGGCCACTGTAGGAAAAACAAAAAATAAGGTGTATTGAGGATGTGTAGAAACTGGAACCCTTATGTCCAATTGCTGGCAAAGTGAAATGGTGGGGCCGCTATGGAAAACAGTATGACAGTTCCTCAAGAAATTGAAACTTGTTTTTAAAAATTACAAAGACAATTACCTTATGATTCAGCAATCCTGCTTCTGGCTATATACACAAACAAATTGAAAACAAGATCTCTAAAACCTACTTGCACACCCATGTTCACTGCAGCAATAGTCATAATAACCAAGAGGTGGAAACCACACGAATAGCCATCAGTAGATGAATGAATAAAGAAAATGTGGTCTAGCCATACAATGGAATATTATTTAGTCTTTAAAAAGAAGGACATCCTGTCACTTGCTACAACATGGATGAACTTTGACATTAGGCGAAAAGGAATAAACCAGTCACAAAAAGACCAATACTGTATGATTTCACTTCTATAAGGTATCTAAAGTAGTCAAATTTCTAGCAATAGAAAGTACAATGGTGGTTGCCAGAGGCTGGGTGAGGGGGAAATATATTGTGGTGAATATACTTAAAAATACTGAACGGTACAGTTAAAAAGGATTAAGATTATTAATTTTTATAATAAAGTAATATTGTGAGGTTAATAAACCAATTTATGATTTTTAAATATTTTTAAACCACTGTATTGTTCACCAAAAAGTAAACCGTTGAAACAGCATATAGGGTGACATGAGCAAATTGACAGAATAGCAGATCCAACCTCTTATGCCCACACAGAAACAACAAGAAACAAACTGCAAAACCATGTGTGTCATAAACCTGGAAAACGATCAAAGGTTTACAGGAACCAAGAACATGCTGAATTTAAAAAAAAAAAAAAGGCAAGTTGAAAACTTCAGGAAATATTTGTGGCATTTTTACTTGCTGTTGTCCCACACCTTTTTCAGCATAGGACCGTCTTGGAAGAGTGCTAGCCTGTGCTTTGGGCACCTACTGTCTGGTTCCGAGCGAGCAGAGCAGCCTCTAGTCACAAATTCTTGCTTATATCTGTGGTAACCTGTCTAAAGGATACTTGAAGGACTTACAGAAGGATTTCATCTCTGTTGTACCTAACTCAGAACTCAGGCTGGAAAAGTAGTTGGCTTTGATTGAAAATACTGCAAGGAGAACTAACAACCCATAAACACCTGGGGGGAAATGTTACAGTCAAAATATATAACAGTCAAGATACCTAAAGCATGGGAGGAAAAGCTGGGGGACATTCCTTGGCAGATTAAGACATTCAAAAAAGTCGTGTAGGTCTTCCCTGGTGGTGCAGTGGTTAAGTATCTGCCTGCCAATGCAGGGGACACGGGTCTGCGCCCTCTTCTGGGAAGGTCCCACATGCCACGGGGCAACTAAGCCCGTGCGCCACAACTACTGAGCCTGTGCTCTAGATCCCACAAGCCACAACTCCTGAAGCCCATGTGCCTAGAGCCCGTGCTCAGCGACAAGACAAGCCACCACAACGAGAAGCACGCACACCGCAAACGAAGAGTAGCCTCCGCTCGCTGCAACTAAAGAAATCCCGTGCACAGCAACAAACACCCAAAGCAGCCAAAACAAAAACGAAAACAAAAACATGTACATGGGGTAATTTAGGTAATGGAGGCTATGAGCATGCCTAGATTAAGACACATTTAGAAAAGGGTTGAGGAGACCCCAAATTTCCACTTCACAGTTATCCCTAGGTTCAGGGCAAGCATGGTATTGAAGGAGGGCCCCAACACAGAACTGGACCTGCAAAGACTGGAAGAGGTTTTTCTTCTTTTGGGTTGGCTTGTTGTTAGTTATTTTTGTAACCTTCTGGCATTCAAGGAAATCTCTGTCAAAAGAATAGGTGAACGTGAGCTAAAGGAACACACACCTCAGTGACAACACAGGACAAGGAATGCATCTTCTCAAAACCACATTGGAAAAGTAACTAAACAAATGGACTACGACAGCCTTCAATAATTATAAGAAAAGAAACATAAAGCCCGTAGCAAACTAGCAAATTAGACAAGAATCTAATCTCCAGTGATACCACACTAGAATATTCAAACATCAAGGTTTTGATAACAACAACAACAAAATTCACAGGGCATACAAAGAAACAGGAAGTATGGTGCATTGAAAGGAACAAAATTAATTGAAAGTAACTATCCCTGAGAAATTCCAGACATTGGATATACTAGAAAAAGACTAAAATAACTGTTTTTAAGAGGCTTAATGACCCGAAGAGAAACATGGACAGAGAAATAATGGAAAACCCGAAAATCTATGATCAAAATACAAATAGCAACAAAAAGACATTATAAAAAGGAACCAAAGAGAAATTTTGGAGCTGTAAAGTACAACAACTGAAACGGAAAATTAACTAGAAGGGTTCAACAAATTATCTGATCAGGCAGAGGAAACAATCCGCCAAGATGAAGACAGGAAATTTTAAATTATCCCGTCTGAGGAACAGAAAGAAAAAGCATGAAGAAAAGTGAATATGCCCAAGAGCCCTGAGACACCATCAAGTGGAACAACATATAGATGATGGGAGTCAAACAGAAAGGAGAAGAAAGATTATTGGAAACATTAAGGGCCGAAACCTTCCCAAATTTGAAGAAAGACAATGAACCTACAAATCCAAAAAACTCAAAAACTTCCAAGTACTGTAAATTCACAGAGATCTTCACTGAAAGACATTATAATCAAACTACTGAAAGTCACAATGAGGGAATCTTAAAAGCAGTGAGAAAATCAACACGTGCAAGGGACACTCAATGACATTCTCAACTGATAATTTGATAATTATCAACTGATAATCAACTGAAGGCAGTGGGATGATACAGTTGTAATGCGGAAAGAAAGAAACTTGTCAACTGAGATTTGTATATTCAGAAAAACTGTGCTCCAAAAATTATGATATACCCAGATTAAGAAAAAAAAACCCACGGAGCTTGTTACCACTACACCTGGTCTACAAGAAAGTGGTCTACAAGGCTGCGAAATTATACTCAACATCACGAGTCATTAGAGAAATACAAATCAAAACCACAATGAGATATCATCTCATAGCCATTATGATGGCCACTGTAGGAAAAACAAAAAATAAGGTGTATTGAGGATGTGTAGAAACTGGAACCCTTATGTCCAATTGCTGGCAAAGTGAAATGGTGGGGCCGCTATGGAAAACAGTATGACAGTTCCTCAAGAAATTGAAACTTGTTTTTAAAAATTACAAAGACAATTACCTTATGATTCAGCAATCCTGCTTCTGGCTATATACACAAACAAATTGAAAACAAGATCTCTAAAACCTACTTGCACACCCATGTTCACTGCAGCAATAGTCATAATAACCAAGAGGTGGAAACCACACGAATAGCCATCAGTAGATGAATGAATAAAGAAAATGTGGTCTAGCCATACAATGGAATATTATTTAGTCTTTAAAAAGAAGGACATCCTGTCACTTGCTACAACATGGATGAACTTTGACATTAGGCGAAAAGGAATAAACCAGTCACAAAAAGACCAATACTGTATGATTTCACTTCTATAAGGTATCTAAAGTAGTCAAATTTCTAGCAATAGAAAGTACAATGGTGGTTGCCAGAGGCTGGGTGAGGGGGAAATATATTGTGGTGAATATACTTAAAAATACTGAACGGTACAGTTAAAAAGGATTAAGATTATTAATTTTTATAATAAAGTAATATTGTGAGGTTAATAAACCAATTTATGATTTTTAAATATTTTTAAACCACTGTATTGTTCACCAAAAAGTAAACCGTTGAAACAGCATATAGGGTGACATGAGCAAATTGACAGAATAGCAGATCCAACCTCTTATGCCCACACAGAAACAACAAGAAACAAACTGCAAAACCATGTGTGTCATAAACCTGGAAAACGATCAAAGGTTTACAGGAACCAAGAACATGCTGAATTTAAAAAAAAAAAAAAGGCAAGTTGAAAACTTCAGGAAATATTTGTGGCATTTTTACTTGCTGTTGTCCCACACCTTTTTCAGCATAGGACCGTCTTGGAAGAGTGCTAGCCTGTGCTTTGGGCACCTACTGTCTGGTTCCGAGCGAGCAGAGCAGCCTCTAGTCACAAATTCTTGCTTATATCTGTGGTAACCTGTCTAAAGGATACTTGAAGGACTTACAGAAGGATTTCATCTCTGTTGTACCTAACTCAGAACTCAGGCTGGAAAAGTAGTTGGCTTTGATTGAAAATACTGCAAGGAGAACTAACAACCCATAAACACCTGGGGGGAAATGTTACAGTCAAAATATATAACAGTCAAGATACCTAAAGCATGGGAGGAAAAGCTGGGGGACATTCCTTGGCAGATTAAGACATTCAAAAAAGTCGTGTAGGTCTTCCCTGGTGGTGCAGTGGTTAAGTATCTGCCTGCCAATGCAGGGGACACGGGTCTGCGCCCTCTTCTGGGAAGGTCCCACATGCCACGGGGCAACTAAGCCCGTGCGCCACAACTACTGAGCCTGTGCTCTAGATCCCACAAGCCACAACTCCTGAAGCCCATGTGCCTAGAGCCCGTGCTCAGCGACAAGACAAGCCACCACAACGAGAAGCACGCACACCGCAAACGAAGAGTAGCCTCCGCTCGCTGCAACTAAAGAAATCCCGTGCACAGCAACAAACACCCAAAGCAGCCAAAACAAAAACGAAAACAAAAACATGTACATGGGGTAATTTAGGTAATGGAGGCTATGAGCATGCCTAGATTAAGACACATTTAGAAAAGGGTTGAGGAGACCCCAAATTTCCACTTCACAGTTATCCCTAGGTTCAGGGCAAGCATGGTATTGAAGGAGGGCCCCAACACAGAACTGGACCTGCAAAGACTGGAAGAGGTTTTTCTTCTTTTGGGTTGGCTTGTTGTTAGTTATTTTTGTAACCTTCTGGCATTCAAGGAAATCTCTGTCAAAAGAATAGGTGAACGTGAGCTAAAGGAACACACACCTCAGTGACAACACAGGACAAGGAATGCATCTTCTCAAAACCACATTGGAAAAGTAACTAAACAAATGGACTACGACAGCCTTCAATAATTATAAGAAAAGAAACATAAAGCCCGTAGCAAACTAGCAAATTAGACAAGAATCTAATCTCCAGTGATACCACACTAGAATATTCAAACATCAAGGTTTTGATAACAACAACAACAAAATTCACAGGGCATACAAAGAAACAGGAAGTATGGTGCATTGAAAGGAACAAAATTAATTGAAAGTAACTATCCCTGAGAAATTCCAGACATTGGATATACTAGAAAAAGACTAAAATAACTGTTTTTAAGAGGCTTAATGACCCGAAGAGAAACATGGACAGAGAAATAATGGAAAACCCGAAAATCTATGATCAAAATACAAATAGCAACAAAAAAGACATTATAAAAAGCAACCAAAGAGAAATTTTGGAGCTGTAAAGTACAACAACTGAAACGGAAAATTAACTAGAAGGGTTCAACAAATTATCTGATCAGGCAGAGGAAACAATCCGCCAAGATGAAGACAGGAAATTTTAAATTATCCCGTCTGAGGAACAGAAAGAAAAAGCATGAAGAAAAGTGAATATGCCCAAGAGCCCTGAGACACCATCAAGTGGAACAACATATAGATGATGGGAGTCAAACAGAAAGGAGAAGAAAGATTATTGGAAACATTAAGGGCCGAAACCTTCCCAAATTTGAAGAAAGACAATGAACCTACAAATCCAAAAAACTCAAAAACTTCCAAGTACTGTAAATTCACAGAGATCTTCACTGAAAGACATTATAATCAAACTACTGAAAGTCACAATGAGGGAATCTTAAAAGCAGTGAGAAAATCAACACGTGCAAGGGACACTCAATGACATTCTCAACTGATAATTTGGTAATTATCAACTGACAATCAACTGAAGGCAGTGGGATGATAGAGTTGTAATGCGGAAAGAAAGAAACTTGTCAAATGAGATTTGTATATTCAGAAAAACTGTGCTCCAAAAATTATGATATACCCAGATTAAGAAAAAAAAACCCACGGAGCTTGTTACCACTACACCTGGTCTACAAGAAAGTGGTCTACAAGGCTGCGAAATTATACTCAACATCACGAGTCATTAGAGAAATACAAATCAAAACCACAATGAGATATCATCTCATAGCCATTATGATGGCCACTGTAGGAAAAACAAAAAATAAGGTGTATTGAGGATGTGTAGAAACTGGAACCCTTATGTCCAATTGCTGGCAAAGTGAAATGGTGGGGCCGCTATGGAAAACAGTATGACAGTTCCTCAAGAAATTGAAACTTGTTTTTAAAAATTACAAAGACAATTACCTTATGATTCAGCAATCCTGCTTCTGGCTATATACACAAACAAATTGAAAACAAGATCTCTAAAACCTACTTGCACACCCATGTTCACTGCAGCAATAGTCATAATAACCAAGAGGTGGAAACCACACGAATAGCCATCAGTAGATGAATGAATAAAGAAAATGTGGTCTAGCCATACAATGGAATATTATTTAGTCTTTAAAAAGAAGGACATCCTGTCACTTGCTACAACATGGATGAACTTTGACATTAGGCGAAAAGGAATAAACCAGTCACGAAAAGACCAATACTGTATGATTTCACTTCTATAAGGTATCTAAAGTAGTCAAATTTCTAGCAATAGAAAGTACAATGGTGGTTGCCAGAGGCTGGGTGAGGGGGAAATATATTGTGGTGAATATACTTAAAAATACTGAACGGTACAGTTAAAAAGGATTAAGATTATTAATTTTTATAATAAAGTAATATTGTGAGGTTAATAAACCAATTTATGATTTTTAAATATTTTTAAACCACTGTATTGTTCACCAAAAAGTAAACCGTTGAAACAGCATATAGGGTGACATGAGCAAATTGACAGAATAGCAGATCCAACCTCTTATGCCCACACAGAAACAACAAGAAACAAACTGCAAAACCATGTGTGTCATAAACCTGGAAAACGGTCAAAGATTTACAGGAACCAAGAACATGCTGAATTTAAAAAAAAAAAAAAGGCAAGTTGAAAACTTCAGGAAATATTTGTGGCATTTTTACTTGCTGTTGTCCCACACCTTTTTCAGCATAGGACCGTCTTGGAAGAGTGCTAGCCTGTGCTTTGGGCACCTACTGTCTGGTTCCGAGCGAGCAGAGCAGCCTCTAGTCACAAATTCTTGCTTATATCTGTGGTAACCTGTCTAAAGGATACTTGAAGGACTTACAGAAGGATTTCATCTCTGTTGTACCTAACTCAGAACTCAGGCTGGAAAAGTAGTTGGCTTTGATTGAAAATACTGCAAGGAGAACTAACAACCCATAAACACCTGGGGGGAAATGTTACAGTCAAAATATATAACAGTCAAGATACCTAAAGCATGGGAGGAAAAGCTGGGGGACATTCCTTGGCAGATTAAGACATTCAAAAAAGTCGTGTAGGTCTTCCCTGGTGGTGCAGTGGTTAAGTATCTGCCTGCCAATGCAGGGGACACGGGTCTGCGCCCTCTTCTGGGAAGGTCCCACATGCCACGGGGCAACTAAGCCCGTGCGCCACAACTACTGAGCCTGTGCTCTAGATCCCACAAGCCACAACTCCTGAAGCCCATGTGCCTAGAGCCCGTGCTCAGCGACAAGACAAGCCACCACAACGAGAAGCACGCACACCGCAAACGAAGAGTAGCCTCCGCTCGCTGCAACTAAAGAAATCCCGTGCACAGCAACAAACACCCAAAGCAGCCAAAACAAAAACGAAAACAAAAACATGTACATGGGGTAATTTAGGTAATGGAGGCTATGAGCATGCCTAGATTAAGACACATTTAGAAAAGGGTTGAGGAGACCCCAAATTTCCACTTCACAGTTATCCCTAGGTTCAGGGCAAGCATGGTATTGAAGGAGGGCCCCAACACAGAACTGGACCTGCAAAGACTGGAAGAGGTTTTTCTTCTTTTGGGTTGGCTTGTTGTTAGTTATTTTTGTAACCTTCTGGCATTCAAGGAAATCTCTGTCAAAAGAATAGGTGAACGTGAGCTAAAGGAACACACACCTCAGTGACAACACAGGACAAGGAATGCATCTTCTCAAAACCACATTGGAAAAGTAACTAAACAAATGGACTACGACAGCCTTCAATAATTATAAGAAAAGAAACATAAAGCCCGTAGCAAACTAGCAAATTAGACAAGAATCTAATCTCCAGTGATACCACACTAGAATATTCAAACATCAAGGTTTTGATAACAACAACAACAAAATTCACAGGGCATACAAAGAAACAGGAAGTATGGTGCATTGAAAGGAACAAAATTAATTGAAAGTAACTATCCCTGAGAAATTCCAGACATTGGATATACTAGAAAAAGACTAAAATAACTGTTTTTAAGAGGCTTAATGACCCGAAGAGAAACATGGACAGAGAAATAATGGAAAACCCGAAAATCTATGATCAAAATACAAATAGCAACAAAAAAGACATTATAAAAAGCAACCAAAGAGAAATTTTGGAGCTGTAAAGTACAACAACTGAAACGGAAAATTAACTAGAAGGGTTCAACAAATTATCTGATCAGGCAGAGGAAACAATCCGCCAAGATGAAGACAGGAAATTTTAAATTATCCCGTCTGAGGAACAGAAAGAAAAAGCATGAAGAAAAGTGAATATGCCCAAGAGCCCTGAGACACCATCAAGTGGAACAACATATAGATGATGGGAGTCAAACAGAAAGGAGAAGAAAGATTATTGGAAACATTAAGGGCCGAAACCTTCCCAAATTTGAAGAAAGACAATGAACCTACAAATCCAAAAAACTCAAAAACTTCCAAGTACTGTAAATTCACAGAGATCTTCACTGAAAGACATTATAATCAAACTACTGAAAGTCACAATGAGGGAATCTTAAAAGCAGTGAGAAAATCAACACGTGCAAGGGACACTCAATGACATTCTCAACTGATAATTTGGTAATTATCAACTGACAATCAACTGAAGGCAGTGGGATGATAGAGTTGTAATGCGGAAAGAAAGAAACTTGTCAAATGAGATTTGTATATTCAGAAAAACTGTGCTCCAAAAATTATGATATACCCAGATTAAGAAAAAAAAACCCACGGAGCTTGTTACCACTACACCTGGTCTACAAGAAAGTGGTCTACAAGGCTGCGAAATTATACTCAACATCACGAGTCATTAGAGAAATACAAATCAAAACCACAATGAGATATCATCTCATAGCCATTATGATGGCCACTGTAGGAAAAACAAAAAATAAGGTGTATTGAGGATGTGTAGAAACTGGAACCCTTATGTCCAATTGCTGGCAAAGTGAAATGGTGGGGCCGCTATGGAAAACAGTATGACAGTTCCTCAAGAAATTGAAACTTGTTTTTAAAAATTACAAAGACAATTACCTTATGATTCAGCAATCCTACTTCTGGCTATATACACAAACAAATTGAAAACAAGATCTCTAAAACCTACTTGCACACCCATGTTCACTGCAGCAATAGTCATAATAACCAAGAGGTGGAAACCACACGAATAGCCATCAGTAGATGAATGAATAAAGAAAATGTGGTCTAGCCATACAATGGAATATTATTTAGTCTTTAAAAAGAAGGACATCCTGTCACTTGCTACAACATGGATGAACTTTGACATTAGGCGAAAAGGAATAAACCAGTCACGAAAAGACCAATACTGTATGATTTCACTTCTATAAGGTATCTAAAGTAGTCAAATTTCTAGCAATAGAAAGTACAATGGTGGTTGCCAGAGGCTGGGTGAGGGGGAAATATATTGTGGTGAATATACTTAAAAATACTGAACGGTACAGTTAAAAAGGATTAAGATTATTAATTTTTATAATAAAGTAATATTGTGAGGTTAATAAACCAATTTATGATTTTTAAATATTTTTAAACCACTGTATTGTTCACCAAAAAGTAAACCGTTGAAACAGCATATAGGGTGACATGAGCAAATTGACAGAATAGCAGATCCAACCTCTTATGCCCACACAGAAACAACAAGAAACAAACTGCAAAACCATGTGTGTCATAAACCTGGAAAACGATCAAAGGTTTACAGGAACCAAGAACATGCTGAATTTAAAAAAAAAAAAAAGGCAAGTTGAAAACTTCAGGAAATATTTGTGGCATTTTTACTTGCTGTTGTCCCACACCTTTTTCAGCATAGGACCGTCTTGGAAGAGTGCTAGCCTGTGCTTTGGGCACCTACTGTCTGGTTCCGAGCGAGGAGAGCAGCCTCTAGTCACAAATTCTTGCTTATATCTGTGGTAACCTGTCTAAAGGATACTTGAAGGACTTACAGAAGGATTTCATCTCTGTTGTACCTAACTCAGAACTCAGGCTGGAAAAGTAGTTGGCTTTGATTGAAAATACTGCAAGGAGAACTAACAACCCATAAACACCTGGGGGGAAATGTTACAGTCAAAATATATAACAGTCAAGATACCTAAAGCATGGGAGGAAAAGCTGGGGGACATTCCTTGGCAGATTAAGACATTCAAAAAAGTCGTGTAGGTCTTCCCTGGTGGTGCAGTGGTTAAGTATCTGCCTGCCAATGCAGGGGACACGGGTCTGCGCCCTCTTCTGGGAAGGTCCCACATGCCACGGGGCAACTAAGCCCGTGCGCCACAACTACTGAGCCTGTGCTCTAGATCCCACAAGCCACAACTCCTGAAGCCCATGTGCCTAGAGCCCGTGCTCAGCGACAAGACAAGCCACCACAACGAGAAGCACGCACACCGCAAACGAAGAGTAGCCTCCGCTCGCTGCAACTAAAGAAATCCCGTGCACAGCAACAAACACCCAAAGCAGCCAAAACAAAAACGAAAACAAAAACATGTACATGGGGTAATTTAGGTAATGGAGGCTATGAGCATGCCTAGATTAAGACACATTTAGAAAAGGGTTGAGGAGACCCCAAATTTCCACTTCACAGTTATCCCTAGGTTCAGGGCAAGCATGGTATTGAAGGAGGGCCCCAACACAGAACTGGACCTGCAAAGACTGGAAGAGGTTTTTCTTCTTTTGGGTTGGCTTGTTGTTAGTTATTTTTGTAACCTTCTGGCATTCAAGGAAATCTCTGTCAAAAGAATAGGTGAACGTGAGCTAAAGGAACACACACCTCAGTGACAACACAGGACAAGGAATGCATCTTCTCAAAACCACATTGGAAAAGTAACTAAACAAATGGACTACGACAGCCTTCAATAATTATAAGAAAAGAAACATAAAGCCCGTAGCAAACTAGCAAATTAGACAAGAATCTAATCTCCAGTGATACCACACTAGAATATTCAAACATCAAGGTTTTGATAACAACAACAACAAAATTCACAGGGCATACAAAGAAACAGGAAGTATGGTGCATTGAAAGGAACAAAATTAATTGAAAGTAACTATCCCTGAGAAATTCCAGACATTGGATATACTAGAAAAAGACTAAAATAACTGTTTTTAAGAGGCTTAATGACCCGAAGAGAAACATGGACAGAGAAATAATGGAAAACCCGAAAATCTATGATCAAAATACAAATAGCAACAAAAAAGACATTATAAAAAGCAACCAAAGAGAAATTTTGGAGCTGTAAAGTACAACAACTGAAACGGAAAATTAACTAGAAGGGTTCAACAAATTATCTGATCAGGCAGAGGAAACAATCCGCCAAGATGAAGACAGGAAATTTTAAATTATCCCGTCTGAGGAACAGAAAGAAAAAGCATGAAGAAAAGTGAATATGCCCAAGAGCCCTGTGGAACAACATATAGATGATGGGAGTCAAACAGAAAGGAGAAGAAAGATTATTGGAAACATTAAGGGCCGAAACCTTCCCAAATTTGAAGAAAGACAATGAACCTACAAATCCAAAAAACTCAAAAACTTCCAAGTACTGTAAATTCACAGAGATCTTCACTGAAAGACATTATAATCAAACTACTGAAAGTCACAATGAGGGAATCTTAAAAGCAGTGAGAAAATCAACACGTGCAAGGGACACTCAATGACATTCTCAACTGATAATTTGATAATTATCAACTGATAATCAACTGAAGGCAGTGGGATGATACAGTTGTAATGCGGAAAGAAAGAAACTTGTCAACTGAGATTTGTATATTCAGAAAAACTGTGCTCCAAAAATTATGATATACCCAGATTAAGAAAAAAAAACCCACGGAGCTTGTTACCACTACACCTGGTCTACAAGAAAGTGGTCTACAAGGCTGCGAAATTATACTCAACATCACGAGTCATTAGAGAAATACAAATCAAAACCACAATGAGATATCATCTCATAGCCATTATGATGGCCACTGTAGGAAAAACAAAAAATAAGGTGTATTGAGGATGTGTAGAAACTGGAACCCTTATGTCCAATTGCTGGCAAAGTGAAATGGTGGGGCCGCTATGGAAAACAGTATGACAGTTCCTCAAGAAATTGAAACTTGTTTTTAAAAATTACAAAGACAATTACCTTATGATTCAGCAATCCTGCTTCTGGCTATATACACCAACAAATTGAAAACAAGATCTCTAAAACCTACTTGCACACCCATGTTCACTGCAGCAATAGTCATAATAACCAAGAGGTGGAAACCACACGAATAGCCATCAGTAGATGAATGAATAAAGAAAATGTGGTCTAGCCATACAATGGAATATTATTTAGTCTTTAAAAAGAAGGACATCCTGTCACTTGCTACAACATGGATGAACTTTGACATTAGGCGAAAAGGAATAAACCAGTCACAAAAAGACCAATACTGTATGATTTCACTTCTATAAGGTATCTAAAGTAGTCAAATTTCTAGCAATAGAAAGTACAATGGTGGTTGCCAGAGGCTGGGTGAGGGGGAAATATATTGTGGTGAATATACTTAAAAATACTGAACGGTACAGTTAAAAAGGATTAAGATTATCAATTTTTATAATAAAGTAATATTGTGAGGTTAATAAACCAATTTATGATTTTTAAATATTTTTAAACCACTGTATTGTTCACCAAAAAGTAAACCGTTGAAACAGCATATAGGGTGACATGAGCAAATTGACAGAATAGCAGATCCAACCTCTTATGCCCACACAGAAACAACAAGAAACAAACTGCAAAACCATGTGTGTCATAAACCTGGAAAACGATCAAAGGTTTACAGGAACCAAGAACATGCTGAATTTAAAAAAAAAAAAAAGGCAAGTTGAAAACTTCAGGAAATATTTGTGGCATTTTTACTTGCTGTTGTCCCACACCTTTTTCAGCATAGGACCGTCTTGGAAGAGTGCTAGCCTGTGCTTTGGGCACCTACTGTCTGGTTCCGAGCGAGGAGAGCAGCCTCTAGTCACAAATTCTTGCTTATATCTGTGGTAACCTGTCTAAAGGATACTTGAAGGACTTACAGAAGGATTTCATCTCTGTTGTACCTAACTCAGAACTCAGGCTGGAAAAGTAGTTGGCTTTGATTGAAAATACTGCAAGGAGAACTAACAACCCATAAACACCTGGGGGGAAATGTTACAGTCAAAATATATAACAGTCAAGATACCTAAAGCATGGGAGGAAAAGCTGGGGGACATTCCTTGGCAGATTAAGACATTCAAAAAAGTCGTGTAGGTCTTCCCTGGTGGTGCAGTGGTTAAGTATCTGCCTGCCAATGCAGGGGACACGGGTCTGCGCCCTCTTCTGGGAAGGTCCCACATGCCACGGGGCAACTAAGCCCGTGCGCCACAACTACTGAGCCTGTGCTCTAGATCCCACAAGCCACAACTCCTGAAGCCCATGTGCCTAGAGCCCGTGCTCAGCGACAAGACAAGCCACCACAACGAGAAGCACGCACACCGCAAACGAAGAGTAGCCTCCGCTCGCTGCAACTAAAGAAATCCCGTGCACAGCAACAAACACCCAAAGCAGCCAAAACAAAAACGAAAACAAAAACATGTACATGGGGTAATTTAGGTAATGGAGGCTATGAGCATGCCTAGATTAAGACACATTTAGAAAAGGGTTGAGGAGACCCCAAATTTCCACTTCACAGTTATCCCTAGGTTCAGGGCAAGCATGGTATTGAAGGAGGGCCCCAACACAGAACTGGACCTGCAAAGACTGGAAGAGGTTTTTCTTCTTTTGGGTTGGCTTGTTGTTAGTTATTTTTGTAACCTTCTGGCATTCAAGGAAATCTCTGTCAAAAGAATAGGTGAACGTGAGCTAAAGGAACACACACCTCAGTGACAACACAGGACAAGGAATGCATCTTCTCAAAACCACATTGGAAAAGTAACTAAACAAATGGACTACGACAGCCTTCAATAATTATAAGAAAAGAAACATAAAGCCCGTAGCAAACTAGCAAATTAGACAAGAATCTAATCTCCAGTGATACCACACTAGAATATTCAAACATCAAGGTTTTGATAACAACAACAACAAAATTCACAGGGCATACAAAGAAACAGGAAGTATGGTGCATTGAAAGGAACAAAATTAATTGAAAGTAACTATCCCTGAGAAATTCCAGACATTGGATATACTAGAAAAAGACTAAAATAACTGTTTTTAAGAGGCTTAATGACCCGAAGAGAAACATGGACAGAGAAATAATGGAAAACCCGAAAATCTATGATCAAAATACAAATAGCAACAAAAAAGACATTATAAAAAGCAACCAAAGAGAAATTTTGGAGCTGTAAAGTACAACAACTGAAACGGAAAATTAACTAGAAGGGTTCAACAAATTATCTGATCAGGCAGAGGAAACAATCCGCCAAGATGAAGACAGGAAATTTTAAATTATCCCGTCTGAGGAACAGAAAGAAAAAGCATGAAGAAAAGTGAATATGCCCAAGAGCCCTGTGGAACAACATATAGATGATGGGAGTCAAACAGAAAGGAGAAGAAAGATTATTGGAAACATTAAGGGCCGAAACCTTCCCAAATTTGAAGAAAGACAATGAACCTACAAATCCAAAAAACTCAAAAACTTCCAAGTACTGTAAATTCACAGAGATCTTCACTGAAAGACATTATAATCAAACTACTGAAAGTCACAATGAGGGAATCTTAAAAGCAGTGAGAAAATCAACACGTGCAAGGGACACTCAATGACATTCTCAACTGATAATTTGATAATTATCAACTGATAATCAACTGAAGGCAGTGGGATGATACAGTTGTAATGCGGAAAGAAAGAAACTTGTCAACTGAGATTTGTATATTCAGAAAAACTGTGCTCCAAAAATTATGATATACCCAGATTAAGAAAAAAAAACCCACGGAGCTTGTTACCACTACACCTGGTCTACAAGAAAGTGGTCTACAAGGCTGCGAAATTATACTCAACATCACGAGTCATTAGAGAAATACAAATCAAAACCACAATGAGATATCATCTCATAGCCATTATGATGGCCACTGTAGGAAAAACAAAAAATAAGGTGTATTGAGGATGTGTAGAAACTGGAACCCTTATGTCCAATTGCTGGCAAAGTGAAATGGTGGGGCCGCTATGGAAAACAGTATGACAGTTCCTCAAGAAATTGAAACTTGTTTTTAAAAATTACAAAGACAATTACCTTATGATTCAGCAATCCTGCTTCTGGCTATATACACAAACAAATTGAAAACAAGATCTCTAAAACCTACTTGCACACCCATGTTCACTGCAGCAATAGTCATAATAACCAAGAGGTGGAAACCACACGAATAGCCATCAGTAGATGAATGAATAAAGAAAATGTGGTCTAGCCATACAATGGAATATTATTTAGTCTTTAAAAAGAAGGACATCCTGTCACTTGCTACAACATGGATGAACTTTGACATTAGGCGAAAAGGAATAAATCAGTCACAAAAAGACCAATACTGTATGATTTCACTTCTATAAGGTATCTAAAGTAGTCAAATTTCTAGCAATAGAAAGTACAATGGTGGTTGCCAGAGGCTGGGTGAGGGGGAAATATATTGTGGTGAATATACTTAAAAATACTGAACGGTACAGTTAAAAAGGATTAAGATTATTAATTTTTATAATAAAGTAATATTGTGAGGTTAATAAACCAATTTATGATTTTTAAATATTTTTAAACCACTGTATTGTTCACCAAAAAGTAAACCGTTGAAACAGCATATAGGGTGACATGAGCAAATTGACAGAATAGCAGATCCAACCTCTTATGCCCACACAGAAACAACAAGAAACAAACTGCAAAACCATGTGTGTCATAAACCTGGAAAACGATCAAAGGTTTACAGGAACCAAGAACATGCTGAATTTAAAAAAAAAAAAAAGGCAAGTTGAAAACTTCAGGAAATATTTGTGGCATTTTTACTTGCTGTTGTCCCACACCTTTTTCAGCATAGGACCGTCTTGGAAGAGTGCTAGCCTGTGCTTTGGGCACCTACTGTCTGGTTCCGAGCGAGGAGAGCAGCCTCTAGTCACAAATTCTTGCTTATATCTGTGGTAACCTGTCTAAAGGATACTTGAAGGACTTACAGAAGGATTTCATCTCTGTTGTACCTAACTCAGAACTCAGGCTGGAAAAGTAGTTGGCTTTGATTGAAAATACTGCAAGGAGAACTAACAACCCATAAACACCTGGGGGGAAATGTTACAGTCAAAATATATAACAGTCAAGATACCTAAAGCATGGGAGGAAAAGCTGGGGGACATTCCTTGGCAGATTAAGACATTCAAAAAAGTCGTGTAGGTCTTCCCTGGTGGTGCAGTGGTTAAGTATCTGCCTGCCAATGCAGGGGACACGGGTCTGCGCCCTCTTCTGGGAAGGTCCCACATGCCACGGGGCAACTAAGCCCGTGCGCCACAACTACTGAGCCTGTGCTCTAGATCCCACAAGCCACAACTCCTGAAGCCCATGTGCCTAGAGCCCGTGCTCAGCGACAAGACAAGCCACCACAACGAGAAGCACGCACACCGCAAACGAAGAGTAGCCTCCGCTCGCTGCAACTAAAGAAATCCCGTGCACAGCAACAAACACCCAAAGCAGCCAAAACAAAAACGAAAACAAAAACATGTACATGGGGTAATTTAGGTAATGGAGGCTATGAGCATGCCTAGATTAAGACACATTTAGAAAAGGGTTGAGGAGACCCCAAATTTCCACTTCACAGTTATCCCTAGGTTCAGGGCAAGCATGGTATTGAAGGAGGGCCCCAACACAGAACTGGACCTGCAAAGACTGGAAGAGGTTTTTCTTCTTTTGGGTTGGCTTGTTGTTAGTTATTTTTGTAACCTTCTGGCATTCAAGGAAATCTCTGTCAAAAGAATAGGTGAACGTGAGCTAAAGGAACACACACCTCAGTGACAACACAGGACAAGGAATGCATCTTCTCAAAACCACATTGGAAAAGTAACTAAACAAATGGACTACGACAGCCTTCAATAATTATAAGAAAAGAAACATAAAGCCCGTAGCAAACTAGCAAATTAGACAAGAATCTAATCTCCAGTGATACCACACTAGAATATTCAAACATCAAGGTTTTGATAACAACAACAACAAAATTCACAGGGCATACAAAGAAACAGGAAGTATGGTGCATTGAAAGGAACAAAATTAATTGAAAGTAACTATCCCTGAGAAATTCCAGACATTGGATATACTAGAAAAAGACTAAAATAACTGTTTTTAAGAGGCTTAATGACCCGAAGAGAAACATGGACAGAGAAATAATGGAAAACCCGAAAATCTATGATCAAAATACAAATAGCAACAAAAAAGACATTATAAAAAGCAACCAAAGAGAAATTTTGGAGCTGTAAAGTACAACAACTGAAACGGAAAATTAACTAGAAGGGTTCAACAAATTATCTGATCAGGCAGAGGAAACAATCCGCCAAGATGAAGACAGGAAATTTTAAATTATCCCGTCTGAGGAACAGAAAGAAAAAGCATGAAGAAAAGTGAATATGCCCAAGAGCCCTGTGGAACAACATATAGATGATGGGAGTCAAACAGAAAGGAGAAGAAAGATTATTGGAAACATTAAGGGCCGAAACCTTCCCAAATTTGAAGAAAGACAATGAACCTACAAATCCAAAAAACTCAAAAACTTCCAAGTACTGTAAATTCACAGAGATCTTCACTGAAAGACATTATAATCAAA
This sequence comes from Mesoplodon bidens, assembly GCF_964165515.1. Taxonomy (NCBI): domain Eukaryota; kingdom Metazoa; phylum Chordata; class Mammalia; order Artiodactyla; family Ziphiidae; genus Mesoplodon; species Mesoplodon bidens. Next base: position 111,650,028 of record NC_138162.1, read on the forward strand.
CTACTGAAAGTCACAATGAGGGAATCTTAAAAGCAGTGAGAAAATCAACACGTGCAAGGGACACTCAATGACATTCTCAACTGATAATTTGATAATTATCAACTGATAATCAACTGAAGGCAGTGGGATGATACAGTTGTAATGCGGAAAGAAAGAAACTTGTCAACTGAGATTTGTATATTCAGAAAAACTGTGCTCCAAAAATTATGATATACCCAGATTAAGAAAAAAAAACCCACGGAGCTTGTTACCACTACACCTGGTCTACAAGAAAGTGGTCTACAAGGCTGCGAAATTATACTCAACATCACGAGTCATTAGAGAAATACAAATCAAAACCACAATGAGATATCATCTCATAGCCATTATGATGGCCACTGTAGGAAAAACAAAAAATAAGGTGTATTGAGGATGTGTAGAAACTGGAACCCTTATGTCCAATTGCTGGCAAAGTGAAATGGTGGGGCCGCTATGGAAAACAGTATGACAGTTCCTCAAGAAATTGAAACTTGTTTTTAAAAATTACAAAGACAATTACCTTATGATTCAGCAATCCTGCTTCTGGCTATATACACAAACAAATTGAAAACAAGATCTCTAAAACCTACTTGCACACCCATGTTCACTGCAGCAATAGTCATAATAACCAAGAGGTGGAAACCACACGAATAGCCATCAGTAGATGAATGAATAAAGAAAATGTGGTCTAGCCATACAATGGAATATTATTTAGTCTTTAAAAAGAAGGACATCCTGTCACTTGCTACAACATGGATGAACTTTGACATTAGGCGAAAAGGAATAAATCAGTCACAAAAAGACCAATACTGTATGATTTCACTTCTATAAGGTATCTAAAGTAGTCAAATTTCTAGCAATAGAAAGTACAATGGTGGTTGCCAGAGGCTGGGTGAGGGGGAAATATATTGTGGTGAATATACTTAAAAATACTGAACGGTACAGTTAAAAAGGATTAAGATTATTAATTTTTATAATAAAGTAATATTGTGAGGTTAATAAACCAATTTATGATTTTTAAATATTTTTAAACCACTGTATTGTTCACCAAAAAGTAAACCGTTGAAACAGCATATAGGGTGACATGAGCAAATTGACAGAATAGCAGATCCAACCTCTTATGCCCACACAGAAACAACAAGAAACAAACTGCAAAACCATGTGTGTCATAAACCTGGAAAACGATCAAAGGTTTACAGGAACCAAGAACATGCTGAATTTAAAAAAAAAAAAAAGGCAAGTTGAAAACTTCAGGAAATATTTGTGGCATTTTTACTTGCTGTTGTCCCACACCTTTTCCAGCATAGGACCGTCTTGGAAGAGTGCTAGCCTGTGCTTTGGGCACCTACTGTCTGGTTCCGAGCGAGCAGAGCAGCCTCTAGTCACAAATTCTTGCTTATATCTGTGGTAACCTGTCTAAAGGATACTTGAAGGACTTACAGAAGGATTTCATCTCTGTTGTACCTAACTCAGAACTCAGGCTGGAAAAGTAGTTGGCTTTGATTGAAAATACTGCAAGGAGAACTAACAACCCATAAACACCTGGGGGGAAATGTTACAGTCAAAATATATAACAGTCAAGATACCTAAAGCATGGGAGGAAAAGCTGGGGGACATTCCTTGGCAGATTAAGACATTCAAAAAAGTCGTGTAGGTCTTCCCTGGTGGTGCAGTGGTTAAGTATCTGCCTGCCAATGCAGGGGACACGGGTCTGCGCCCTCTTCTGGGAAGGTCCCACATGCCACGGGGCAACTAAGCCCGTGCGCCACAACTACTGAGCCTGTGCTCTAGATCCCACAAGCCACAACTCCTGAAGCCCATGTGCCTAGAGCCCGTGCTCAGCGACAAGACAAGCCACCACAACGAGAAGCACGCACACCGCAAACGAAGAGTAGCCTCCGCTCGCTGCAACTAAAGAAATCCCGTGCACAGCAACAAACACCCAAAGCAGCCAAAACAAAAACGAAAACAAAAACATGTACATGGGGTAATTTAGGTAATGGAGGCTATGAGCATGCCTAGATTAAGACACATTTAGAAAAGGGTTGAGGAGACCCCAAATTTCCACTTCACAGTTATCCCTAGGTTCAGGGCAAGCATGGTATTGAAGGAGGGCCCCAACACAGAACTGGACCTGCAAAGACTGGAAGAGGTTTTTCTTCTTTTGGGTTGGCTTGTTGTTAGTTATTTTTGTAACCTTCTGGCATTCAAGGAAATCTCTGTCAAAAGAATAGGTGAACGTGAGCTAAAGGAACACACACCTCAGTGACAACACAGGACAAGGAATGCATCTTCTCAAAACCACATTGGAAAAGTAACTAAACAAATGGACTACGACAGCCTTCAATAATTATAAGAAAAGAAACATAAAGCCCGTAGCAAACTAGCAAATTAGACAAGAATCTAATCTCCAGTGATACCACACTAGAATATTCAAACATCAAGGTTTTGATAACAACAACAACAAAATTCACAGGGCATACAAAGAAACAGGAAGTATGGTGCATTGAAAGGAACAAAATTAATTGAAAGTAACTATCCCTGAGAAATTCCAGACATTGGATATACTAGAAAAAGACTAAAATAACTGTTTTTAAGAGGCTTAATGACCCGAAGAGAAACATGGACAGAGAAATAATGGAAAACCCGAAAATCTATGATCAAAATACAAATAGCAACAAAAAAGACATTATAAAAAGCAACCAAAGAGAAATTTTGGAGCTGTAAAGTACAACAACTGAAACGGAAAATTAACTAGAAGGGTTCAACAAATTATCTGATCAGGCAGAGGAAACAATCCGCCAAGATGAAGACAGGAAATTTTAAATTATCCCGTCTGAGGAACAGAAAGAAAAAGCATGAAGAAAAGTGAATATGCCCAAGAGCCCTGTGGAACAACATATAGATGATGGGAGTCAAACAGAAAGGAGAAGAAAGATTATTGGAAACATTAAGGGCCGAAACCTTCCCAAATTTGAAGAAAGACAATGAACCTACAAATCCAAAAAACTCAAAAACTTCCAAGTACTGTAAATTCACAGAGATCTTCACTGAAAGACATTATAATCAAACTACTGAAAGTCACAATGAGGGAATCTTAAAAGCAGTGAGAAAATCAACACGTGCAAGGGACACTCAATGACATTCTCAACTGATAATTTGATAATTATCAACTGATAATCAACTGAAGGCAGTGGGATGATACAGTTGTAATGCGGAAAGAAAGAAACTTGTCAACTGAGATTTGTATATTCAGAAAAACTGTGCTCCAAAAATTATGATATACCCAGATTAAGAAAAAATAACCCACGGAGCTTGTTACCACTACACCTGGTCTACAAGAAAGTGGTCTACAAGGCTGCGAAATTATACTCAACATCACTAGTCATTAGAGAAATACAAATCAAAACCACAATGAGATATCATCTCATAGCCATTATGATGGCCACTGTAGGAAAAACAAAAAATAAGGTGTATTGAGGATGTGTAGAAACTGGAACCCTTATGTCCAATTGCTGGCAAAGTGAAATGGTGGGGCCGCTATGGAAAACAGTATGACAGTTCCTCAAGAAATTGAAACTTGTTTTTAAAAATTACAAAGACAATTACCTTATGATTCAGCAATCCTGCTTCTGGCTATATACACCAACAAATTGAAAACAAGATCTCTAAAACCTACTTGCACACCCATGTTCACTGCAGCAATAGTCATAATAACCAAGAGGTGGAAACCACACGAATAGCCATCAGTAGATGAATGAATAAAGAAAATGTGGTCTAGCCATACAATGGAATATTATTTAGTCTTTAAAAAGAAGGACATCCTGTCACTTGCTACAACATGGATGAACTTTGACATTAGGCGAAAAGGAATAAACCAGTCACAAAAAGACCAATACTGTATGATTTCACTTCTATAAGGTATCTAAAGTAGTCAAATTTCTAGCAATAGAAAGTACAATGGTGGTTGCCAGAGGCTGGGTGAGGGGGAAATATATTGTGGTGAATATACTTAAAAATACTGAACGGTACAGTTAAAAAGGATTAAGATTATTAATTTTTATAATAAAGTAATATTGTGAGGTTAATAAACCAATTTATGATTTTTAAATATTTTTAAACCACTGTATTGTTCACCAAAAAGTAAACCGTTGAAACAGCATATAGGGTGACATGAGCAAATTGACAGAATAGCAGATCCAACCTCTTATGCCCACACAGAAACAACAAGAAACAAACTGCAAAACCATGTGTGTCATAAACCTGGAAAACGGTCAAAGATTTACAGGAACCAAGAACATGCTGAATTAAAAAAAAAAAAAAGGCAAGTTGAAAACTTCAGGAAATATTTGTGGCATTTTTACTTGCTGTTGTCCCACACCTTTTTCAGCATAGGACCGTCTTGGAAGAGTGCTAGCCTGTGCTTTGGGCACCTACTGTCTGGTTCCGAGCGAGCAGAGCAGCCTCTAGTCACAAATTCTTGCTTATATCTGTGGTAACCTGTCTAAAGGATACTTGAAGGACTTACAGAAGGATTTCATCTCTGTTGTACCTAACTCAGAACTCAGGCTGGAAAAGTAGTTGGCTTTGATTGAAAATACTGCAAGGAGAACTAACAACCCATAAACACCTGGGGGGAAATGTTACAGTCAAAATATATAACAGTCAAGATACCTAAAGCATGGGAGGAAAAGCTGGGGGACATTCCTTGGCAGATTAAGACATTCAAAAAAGTCGTGTAGGTCTTCCCTGGTGGTGCAGTGGTTAAGTATCTGCCTGCCAATGCAGGGGACACGGGTCTGCGCCCTCTTCTGGGAAGGTCCCACATGCCACGGGGCAACTAAGCCCGTGCGCCACAACTACTGAGCCTGTGCTCTAGATCCCACAAGCCACAACTCCTGAAGCCCATGTGCCTAGAGCCCGTGCTCAGCGACAAGACAAGCCACCACAACGAGAAGCACGCACACCGCAAACGAAGAGTAGCCTCCGCTCGCTGCAACTAAAGAAATCCCGTGCACAGCAACAAACACCCAAAGCAGCCAAAACAAAAACGAAAACAAAAACATGTACATGGGGTAATTTAGGTAATGGAGGCTATGAGCATGCCTAGATTAAGACACATTTAGAAAAGGGTTGAGGAGACCCCAAATTTCCACTTCACAGTTATCCCTAGGTTCAGGGCAAGCATGGTATTGAAGGAGGGCCCCAACACAGAACTGGACCTGCAAAGACTGGAAGAGGTTTTTCTTCTTTTGGGTTGGCTTGTTGTTAGTTATTTTTGTAACCTTCTGGCATTCAAGGAAATCTCTGTCAAAAGAATAGGTGAACGTGAGCTAAAGGAACACACACCTCAGTGACAACACAGGACAAGGAATGCATCTTCTCAAAACCACATTGGAAAAGTAACTAAACAAATGGACTACGACAGCCTTCAATAATTATAAGAAAAGAAACATAAAGCCCGTAGCAAACTAGCAAATTAGACAAGAATCTAATCTCCAGTGATACCACACTAGAATATTCAAACATCAAGGTTTTGATAACAACAACAACAAAATTCACAGGGCATACAAAGAAACAGGAAGTATGGTGCATTGAAAGGAACAAAATTAATTGAAAGTAACTATCCCTGAGAAATTCCAGACATTGGATATACTAGAAAAAGACTAAAATAACTGTTTTTAAGAGGCTTAATGACCCGAAGAGAAACATGGACAGAGAAATAATGGAAAACCCGAAAATCTATGATCAAAATACAAATAGCAACAAAAAAGACATTATAAAAAGCAACCAAAGAGAAATTTTGGAGCTGTAAAGTACAACAACTGAAACGGAAAATTAACTAGAAGGGTTCAACAAATTATCTGATCAGGCAGAGGAAACAATCCGCCAAGATGAACACAGGAAATTTTAAATTATCCCGTCTGAGGAACAGAAAGAAAAAGCATGAAGAAAAGTGAATATGCCCAAGAGCCCTGAGACACCATCAAGTGGAACAACATATAGATGATGGGAGTCAAACAGAAAGGAGAAGAAAGATTATTGGAAACATTAAGGGCCGAAACCTTCCCAAATTTGAAGAAAGACAATGAACCTACAAATCCAAAAAACTCAAAAACTTCCAAGTACTGTAAATTCACAGAGATCTTCACTGAAAGACATTATAATCAAACTACTGAAAGTCACAATGAGGGAATCTTAAAAGCAGTGAGAAAATCAACACGTGCAAGGGACACTCAATGACATTCTCAACTGATAATTTGATAATTATCAACTGATAATCAACTGAAGGCAGTGGGATGATACAGTTGTAATGCGGAAAGAAAGAAACTTGTCAACTGAGATTTGTATATTCAGAAAAACTGTGCTCCAAAAATTATGATATACCCAGATTAAGAAAAAAAAACCCACGGAGCTTGTTACCACTACACCTGGTCTACAAGAAAGTGGTCTACAAGGCTGCGAAATTATACTCAACATCACGAGTCATTAGAGAAATACAAATCAAAACCACAATGAGATATCATCTCATAGCCATTATGATGGCCACTGTAGGAAAAACAAAAAATAAGGTGTATTGAGGATGTGTAGAAACTGGAACCCTTATGTCCAATTGCTGGCAAAGTGAAATGGTGGGGCCGCTATGGAAAACAGTATGACAGTTCCTCAAGAAATTGAAACTTGTTTTTAAAAATTACAAAGACAATTACCTTATGATTCAGCAATCCTGCTTCTGGCTATATACACAAACAAATTGAAAACAAGATCTCTAAAACCTACTTGCACACCCATGTTCACTGCAGCAATAGTCATAATAACCAAGAGGTGGAAACCACACGAATAGCCATCAGTAGATGAATGAATAAAGAAAATGTGGTCTAGCCATACAATGGAATATTATTTAGTCTTTAAAAAGAAGGACATCCTGTCACTTGCTACAACATGGATGAACTTTGACATTAGGCGAAAAGGAATAAACCAGTCACAAAAAGACCAATACTGTATGATTTCACTTCTATAAGGTATCTAAAGTAGTCAAATTTCTAGCAATAGAAAGTACAATGGTGGTTGCCAGAGGCTGGGTGAGGGGGAAATATATTGTGGTGAATATACTTAAAAATACTGAACGGTACAGTTAAAAAGGATTAAGATTATTAATTTTTATAATAAAGTAATATTGTGAGGTTAATAAACCAATTTATGATTTTTAAATATTTTTAAACCACTGTATTGTTCACCAAAAAGTAAACCGTTGAAACAGCATATAGGGTGACATGAGCAAATTGACAGAATAGCAGATCCAACCTCTTATGCCCACACAGAAACAACAAGAAACAAACTGCAAAACCATGTGTGTCATAAACCTGGAAAACGGTCAAAGATTTACAGGAACCAAGAACATGCTGAATTTAAAAAAAAAAAAAAGGCAAGTTGAAAACTTCAGGAAATATTTGTGGCATTTTTACTTGCTGTTGTCCCACACCTTTTCCAGCATAGGACCGTCTTGGAAGAGTGCTAGCCTGTGCTTTGGGCACCTACTGTCTGGTTCCGAGCGAGCAGAGCAGCCTCTAGTCACAAATTCTTGCTTATATCTGTGGTAACCTGTCTAAAGGATACTTGAAGGACTTACAGAAGGATTTCATCTCTGTTGTACCTAACTCAGAACTCAGGCTGGAAAAGTAGTTGGCTTTGATTGAAAATACTGCAAGGAGAACTAACAACCCATAAACACCTGGGGGGAAATGTTACAGTCAAAATATATAACAGTCAAGATACCTAAAGCATGGGAGGAAAAGCTGGGGGACATTCCTTGGCAGATTAAGACATTCAAAAAAGTCGTGTAGGTCTTCCCTGGTGGTGCAGTGGTTAAGTATCTGCCTGCCAATGCAGGGGACACGGGTCTGCGCCCTCTTCTGGGAAGGTCCCACATGCCACGGGGCAACTAAGCCCGTGCGCCACAACTACTGAGCCTGTGCTCTAGATCCCACAAGCCACAACTCCTGAAGCCCATGTGCCTAGAGCCCGTGCTCAGCGACAAGACAAGCCACCACAACGAGAAGCACGCACACCGCAAACGAAGAGTAGCCTCCGCTCGCTGCAACTAAAGAAATCCCGTGCACAGCAACAAACACCCAAAGCAGCCAAAACAAAAACGAAAACAAAAACATGTACATGGGGTAATTTAGGTAATGGAGGCTATGAGCATGCCTAGATTAAGACACATTTAGAAAAGGGTTGAGGAGACCCCAAATTTCCACTTCACAGTTATCCCTAGGTTCAGGGCAAGCATGGTATTGAAGGAGGGCCCCAACACAGAACTGGACCTGCAAAGACTGGAAGAGGTTTTTCTTCTTTTGGGTTGGCTTGTTGTTAGTTATTTTTGTAACCTTCTGGCATTCAAGGAAATCTCTGTCAAAAGAATAGGTGAACGTGAGCTAAAGGAACACACACCTCAGTGACAACACAGGACAAGGAATGCATCTTCTCAAAACCACATTGGAAAAGTAACTAAACAAATGGACTACGACAGCCTTCAATAATTATAAGAAAAGAAACATAAAGCCCGTAGCAAACTAGCAAATTAGACAAGAATCTAATCTCCAGTGATACCACACTAGAATATTCAAACATCAAGGTTTTGATAACAACAACAACAAAATTCACAGGGCATACAAAGAAACAGGAAGTATGGTGCATTGAAAGGAACAAAATTAATTGAAAGTAACTATCCCTGAGAAATTCCAGACATTGGATATACTAGAAAAAGACTAAAATAACTGTTTTTAAGAGGCTTAATGACCCGAAGAGAAACATGGACAGAGAAATAATGGAAAACCCGAAAATCTATGATCAAAATACAAATAGCAACAAAAAAGACATTATAAAAAGCAACCAAAGAGAAATTTTGGAGCTGTAAAGTACAACAACTGAAACGGAAAATTAACTAGAAGGGTTCAACAAATTATCTGATCAGGCAGAGGAAACAATCCGCCAAGATGAACACAGGAAATTTTAAATTATCCCGTCTGAGGAACAGAAAGAAAAAGCATGAAGAAAAGTGAATATGCCCAAGAGCCCTGAGACACCATCAAGTGGAACAACATATAGATGATGGGAGTCAAACAGAAAGGAGAAGAAAGATTATTGGAAACATTAAGGGCCGAAACCTTCCCAAATTTGAAGAAAGACAATGAACCTACAAATCCAAAAAACTCAAAAACTTCCAAGTACTGTAAATTCACAGAGATCTTCACTGAAAGACATTATAATCAAACTACTGAAAGTCACAATGAGGGAATCTTAAAAGCAGTGAGAAAATCAACACGTGCAAGGGACACTCAATGACATTCTCAACTGATAATTTGATAATTATCAACTGATAATCAACTGAAGGCAGTGGGATGATACAGTTGTAATGCGGAAAGAAAGAAACTTGTCAACTGAGATTTGTATATTCAGAAAAACTGTGCTCCAAAAATTATGATATACCCAGATTAAGAAAAAAAAACCCACGGAGCTTGTTACCACTACACCTGGTCTACAAGAAAGTGGTCTACAAGGCTGCGAAATTATACTCAACATCACGAGTCATTAGAGAAATACAAATCAAAACCACAATGAGATATCATCTCATAGCCATTATGATGGCCACTGTAGGAAAAACAAAAAATAAGGTGTATTGAGGATGTGTAGAAACTGGAACCCTTATGTCCAATTGCTGGCAAAGTGAAATGGTGGGGCCGCTATGGAAAACAGTATGACAGTTCCTCAAGAAATTGAAACTTGTTTTTAAAAATTACAAAGACAATTACCTTATGATTCAGCAATCCTGCTTCTGGCTATATACACAAACAAATTGAAAACAAGATCTCTAAAACCTACTTGCACACCCATGTTCACTGCAGCAATAGTCATAATAACCAAGAGGTGGAAACCACACGAATAGCCATCAGTAGATGAATGAATAAAGAAAATGTGGTCTAGCCATACAATGGAATATTATTTAGTCTTTAAAAAGAAGGACATCCTGTCACTTGCTACAACATGGATGAACTTTGACATTAGGCGAAAAGGAATAAACCAGTCACAAAAAGACCAATACTGTATGATTTCACTTCTATAAGGTATCTAAAGTAGTCAAATTTCTAGCAATAGAAAGTACAATGGTGGTTGCCAGAGGCTGGGTGAGGGGGAAATATATTGTGGTGAATATACTTAAAAATACTGAACGGTACAGTTAAAAAGGATTAAGATTATTAATTTTTATAATAAAGTAATATTGTGAGGTTAATAAACCAATTTATGATTTTTAAATATTTTTAAACCACTGTATTGTTCACCAAAAAGTAAACCGTTGAAACAGCATATAGGGTGACATGAGCAAATTGACAGAATAGCAGATCCAACCTCTTATGCCCACACAGAAACAACAAGAAACAAACTGCAAAACCATGTGTGTCATAAACCTGGAAAACGATCAAAGGTTTACAGGAACCAAGAACATGCTGAATTTAAAAAAAAAAAAAAGGCAAGTTGAAAACTTCAGGAAATATTTGTGGCATTTTTACTTGCTGTTGTCCCACACCTTTTTCAGCATAGGACCGTCTTGGAAGAGTGCTAGCCTGTGCTTTGGGCACCTACTGTCTGGTTCCGAGCGAGCAGAGCAGCCTCTAGTCACAAATTCTTGCTTATATCTGTGGTAACCTGTCTAAAGGATACTTGAAGGACTTACAGAAGGATTTCATCTCTGTTGTACCTAACTCAGAACTCAGGCTGGAAAAGTAGTTGGCTTTGATTGAAAATACTGCAAGGAGAACTAACAACCCATAAACACCTGGGGGGAAATGTTACAGTCAAAATATATAACAGTCAAGATACCTAAAGCATGGGAGGAAAAGCTGGGGGACATTCCTTGGCAGATTAAGACATTCAAAAAAGTCGTGTAGGTCTTCCCTGGTGGTGCAGTGGTTAAGTATCTGCCTGCCAATGCAGGGGACACGGGTCTGCGCCCTCTTCTGGGAAGGTCCCACATGCCACGGGGCAACTAAGCCCGTGCGCCACAACTACTGAGCCTGTGCTCTAGATCCCACAAGCCACGACTCCTGAAGCCCATGTGCCTAGAGCCCGTGCTCAGCGACAAGACAAGCCACCACAACGAGAAGCACGCACACCGCAAACGAAGAGTAGCCTCCGCTCGCTGCAACTAAAGAAATCCCGTGCACAGCAACAAACACCCAAAGCAGCCAAAACAAAAACGAAAACAAAAACATGTACATGGGGTAATTTAGGTAATGGAGGCTATGAGCATGCCTAGATTAAGACACATTTAGAAAAGGGTTGAGGAGACCCCAAATTTCCACTTCACAGTTATCCCTAGGTTCAGGGCAAGCATGGTATTGAAGGAGGGCCCCAACACAGAACTGGACCTGCAAAGACTGGAAGAGGTTTTTCTTCTTTTGGGTTGGCTTGTTGTTAGTTATTTTTGTAACCTTCTGGCATTCAAGGAAATCTCTGTCAAAAGAATAGGTGAACGTGAGCTAAAGGAACACACACCTCAGTGACAACACAGGACAAGGAATGCATCTTCTCAAAACCACATTGGAAAAGTAACTAAACAAATGGACTACGACAGCCTTCAATAATTATAAGAAAAGAAACATAAAGCCCGTAGCAAACTAGCAAATTAGACAAGAATCTAATCTCCAGTGATACCACACTAGAATATTCAAACATCAAGGTTTTGATAACAACAACAACAAAATTCACAGGGCATACAAAGAAACAGGAAGTATGGTGCATTGAAAGGAACAAAATTAATTGAAAGTAACTATCCCTGAGAAATTCCAGACATTGGATATACTAGAAAAAGACTAAAATAACTGTTTTTAAGAGGCTTAATGACCCGAAGAGAAACATGGACAGAGAAATAATGGAAAACCCGAAAATCTATGATCAAAATACAAATAGCAACAAAAAAGACATTATAAAAAGCAACCAAAGAGAAATTTTGGAGCTGTAAAGTACAACAACTGAAACGGAAAATTAACTAGAAGGGTTCAACAAATTATCTGATCAGGCAGAGGAAACAATCCGCCAAGATGAAGACAGGAAATTTTAAATTATCCCGTCTGAGGAACAGAAAGAAAAAGCATGAAGAAAAGTGAATATGCCCAAGAGCCCTGAGACACCATCAAGTGGAACAACATATAGATGATGGGAGTCAAACAGAAAGGAGAAGAAAGATTATTGGAAACATTAAGGGCCGAAACCTTCCCAAATTTGAAGAAAGACAATGAACCTACAAATCCAAAAAACTCAAAAACTTCCAAGTACTGTAAATTCACAGAGATCTTCACTGAAAGACATTATAATCAAACTACTGAAAGTCACAATGAGGGAATCTTAAAAGCAGTGAGAAAATCAACACGTGCAAGGGACACTCAATGACATTCTCAACTGATAATTTGATAATTATCAACTGATAATCAACTGAAGGCAGTGGGATGATACAGTTGTAATGCGGAAAGAAAGAAACTTGTCAACTGAGATTTGTATATTCAGAAAAACTGTGCTCCAAAAATTATGATATACCCAGATTAAGAAAAAAAAACCCACGGAGCTTGTTACCACTACACCTGGTCTACAAGAAAGTGGTCTACAAGGCTGCGAAATTATACTCAACATCACTAGTCATTAGAGAAATACAAATCAAAACCACAATGAGATATCATCTCATAGCCATTATGATGGCCACTGTAGGAAAAACAAAAAATAAGGTGTATTGAGGATGTGTAGAAACTGGAACCCTTATGTCCAATTGCTGGCAAAGTGAAATGGTGGGGCCGCTATGGAAAACAGTATGACAGTTCCTCAAGAAATTGAAACTTGTTTTTAAAAATTACAAAGACAATTACCTTATGATTCAGCAATCCTGCTTCTGGCTATATACACAAACAAATTGAAAACAAGATCTCTAAAACCTACTTGCACACCCATGTTCACTGCAGCAATAGTCATAATAACCAAGAGGTGGAAACCACACGAATAGCCATCAGTAGATGAATGAATAAAGAAAATGTGGTCTAGCCATACAATGGAATATTATTTAGTCTTTAAAAAGAAGGACATCCTGTCACTTGCTACAACATGGATGAACTTTGACATTAGGCGAAAAGGAATAAACCAGTCACAAAAAGACCAATACTGTATGATTTCACTTCTATAAGGTATCTAAAGTAGTCAAATTTCTAGCAATAGAAAGTACAATGGTGGTTGCCAGAGGCTGGGTGAGGGGGAAATATATTGTGGTGAATATACTTAAAAATACTGAACGGTACAGTTAAAAAGGATTAAGATTATTAATTTTTATAATAAAGTAATATTGTGAGGTTAATAAACCAATTTATGATTTTTAACTATTTTTAAACCACTGTATTGTTCACCAAAAAGTAAACCGTTGAAACAGCATATAGGGTGACATGAGCAAATTGACAGAATAGCAGATCCAACCTCTTATGCCCACACAGAAACAAGAAACAAACTGCAAAACCATGTGTGTCATAAACCTGGAAAACGATCAAAGGTTTACAGGAACCAAGAACATGCTGAATTTAAAAAAAAAAAAAAGGCAAGTTGAAAACTTCAGGAAATATTTGTGGCATTTTTACTTGCTGTTGTCCCACACCTTTTTCAGCATAGGACCGTCTTGGAAGAGTGCTAGCCTGTGCTTTGGGCACCTACTGTCTGGTTCCGAGCGAGGAGAGCAGCCTCTAGTCACAAATTCTTGCTTATATCTGTGGTAACCTGTCTAAAGGATACTTGAAGGACTTACAGAAGGATTTCATCTCTGTTGTACCTAACTCAGAACTCAGGCTGGAAAAGTAGTTGGCTTTGATTGAAAATACTGCAAGGAGAACTAACAACCCATAAACACCTGGGGGGAAATGTTACAGTCAAAATATATAACAGTCAAGATACCTAAAGCATGGGAGGAAAAGCTGGGGGACATTCCTTGGCAGATTAAGACATTCAAAAAAGTCGTGTAGGTCTTCCCTGGTGGTGCAGTGGTTAAGTATCTGCCTGCCAATGCAGGGGACACGGGTCTGCGCCCTCTTCTGGGAAGGTCCCACATGCCACGGGGCAACTAAGCCCGTGCGCCACAACTACTGAGCCTGTGCTCTAGATCCCACAAGCCACAACTCCTGAAGCCCATGTGCCTAGAGCCCGTGCTCAGCGACAAGACAAGCCACCACAACGAGAAGCACGCACACCGCAAACGAAGAGTAGCCTCCGCTCGCTGCAACTAAAGAAATCCCGTGCACAGCAACAAACACCCAAAGCAGCCAAAACAAAAACGAAAACAAAAACATGTACATGGGGTAATTTAGGTAATGGAGGCTATGAGCATGCCTAGATTAAGACACATTTAGAAAAGGGTTGAGGAGACCCCAAATTTCCACTTCACAGTTATCCCTAGGTTCAGGGCAAGCATGGTATTGAAGGAGGGCCCCAACACAGAACTGGACCTGCAAAGACTGGAAGAGGTTTTTCTTCTTTTGGGTTGGCTTGTTGTTAGTTATTTTTGTAACCTTCTGGCATTCAAGGAAATCTCTGTCAAAAGAATAGGTGAACGTGAGCTAAAGGAACACACACCTCAGTGACAACACAGGACAAGGAATGCATCTTCTCAAAACCACATTGGAAAAGTAACTAAACAAATGGACTACGACAGCCTTCAATAATTATAAGAAAAGAAACATAAAGCCCGTAGCAAACTAGCAAATTAGACAAGAATCTAATCTCCAGTGATACCACACTAGAATATTCAAACATCAAGGTTTTGATAACAACAACAACAAAATTCACAGGGCATACAAAGAAACAGGAAGTATGGTGCATTGAAAGGAACAAAATTAATTGAAAGTAACTATCCCTGAGAAATTCCAGACATTGGATATACTAGAAAAAGACTAAAATAACTGTTTTTAAGAGGCTTAATGACCCGAAGAGAAACATGGACAGAGAAATAATGGAAAACCCGAAAATCTATGATCAAAATACAAATAGCAACAAAAAAGACATTATAAAAAGCAACCAAAGAGAAATTTTGGAGCTGTAAAGTACAACAACTGAAACGGAAAATTAACTAGAAGGGTTCAACAAATTATCTGATCAGGCAGAGGAAACAATCCGCCAAGATGAAGACAGGAAATTTTAAATTATCCCGTCTGAGGAACAGAAAGAAAAAGCATGAAGAAAAGTGAATATGCCCAAGAGCCCTGTGGAACAACATATAGATGATGGGAGTCAAACAGAAAGGAGAAGAAAGATTATTGGAAACATTAAGGGCCGAAACCTTCCCAAATTTGAAGAAAGACAATGAACCTACAAATCCAAAAAACTCAAAAACTTCCAAGTACTGTAAATTCACAGAGATCTTCACTGAAAGACATTATAATCAAACTACTGAAAGTCACAATGAGGGAATCTTAAAAGCAGTGAGAAAATCAACACGTGCAAGGGACACTCAATGACATTCTCAACTGATAATTTGATAATTATCAACTGACAATCAACTGAAGGCAGTGGCATGATACACTTGTAATGCGGAAAGAAAGAAACTTGTCAACTGAGATTTGTATATTCAGAAAAACTGTGCTCCAAAAATTATGATATACCCAGATTAAGAAAAAAAACCCACGGAGCTTGTTACCACTACACCTGGTCTACAAGAAAGTGGTCTAAAAGGCTGCGAAATTATACTCAACATCACGAGTCATTAGAGAAATACAAATCAAAACCACAATGAGATATCATCTCATAGCCATTATGATGGCCACTGTAGGAAAAACAAAAAATAAGGTGTATTGAGGATGTGTAGAAACTGGAACCCTTATGTCCAATTGCTGGCAAAGTGAAATGGTGGGGCCGCTATGGAAAACAGTATGACAGTTCCTCAAGAAATTGAAACTTGTTTTTAAAAATTACAAAGACAATTACCTTATGATTCAGCAATCCTACTTCTGGCTATATACACAAATTGAAAACAACATCTCTAAAACCTACTTGCACACCCATGTTCACTGCAGCAATAGTCATAATAACCAAGAGGTGGAAACCACACGAATAGCCATCAGTAGATGAATGAATAAAGAAAATGTGGTCTAGCCATACAATGGAATATTATTTAGTCTTTAAAAAGAAGGACATCCTGTCACTTGCTACAACATGGATGAACTTTGACATTAGGCGAAAAGGAATAAACCAGTCACAAAAAGACCAATACTGTATGATTTCACTTCTATAAGGTATCTAAAGTAGTCAAATTTCTAGCAATAGAAAGTACAATGGTGGTTGCCAGAGGCTGGGTGAGGGGGAAATATATTGTGGTGAATATACTTAAAAATACTGAACGGTACAGTTAAAAAGGATTAAGATTATTAATTTTTATAATAAAGTAATATTGTGAGGTTAATAAACCAATTTATGATTTTTAAATATTTTTAAACCACTGTATTGTTCACCAAAAAGTAAACCGTTGAAACAGCATATAGGGTGACATGAGCAAATTGACAGAATAGCAGATCCAACCTCTTATGCCCACACAGAAACAACAAGAAACAAACTGCAAAACCATGTGTGTCATAAACCTGGAAAACGATCAAAGGTTTACAGGAACCAAGAACATGCTGAATTTAAAAAAAAAAAAAAGGCAAGTTGAAAACTTCAGGAAATATTTGTGGCATTTTTACTTGCTGTTGTCCCACACCTTTTTCAGCATAGGACCGTCTTGGAAGAGTGCTAGCCTGTGCTTTGGGCACCTACTGTCTGGTTCCGAGCGAGCAGAGCAGCCTCTAGTCACAAATTCTTGCTTATATCTGTGGTAACCTGTCTAAAGGATACTTGAAGGACTTACAGAAGGATTTCATCTCTGTTGTACCTAACTCAGAACTCAGGCTGGAAAAGTAGTTGGCTTTGATTGAAAATACTGCAAGGAGAACTAACAACCCATAAACACCTGGGGGGAAATGTTACAGTCAAAATATATAACAGTCAAGATACCTAAAGCATGGGAGGAAAAGCTGGGGGACATTCCTTGGCAGATTAAGACATTCAAAAAAGTCGTGTAGGTCTTCCCTGGTGGTGCAGTGGTTAAGTATCTGCCTGCCAATGCAGGGGACACGGGTCTGCGCCCTCTTCTGGGAAGGTCCCACATGCCACGGGGCAACTAAGCCCGTGCGCCACAACTACTGAGCCTGTGCTCTAGATCCCACAAGCCACAACTCCTGAAGGCCATGTGCCTAGAGCCCGTGCTCAGCGACAAGACAAGCCACCACAACGAGAAGCACGCACACCGCAAACGAAGAGTAGCCTCCGCTCGCTGCAACTAAAGAAATCCCGTGCACAGCAACAAACACCCAAAGCAGCCAAAACAAAAACGAAAACAAAAACATGTACATGGGGTAATTTAGGTAATGGAGGCTATGAGCATGCCTAGATTAAGACACATTTAGAAAAGGGTTGAGGAGACCGCAAATTTCCACTTCACAGTTATCCCTAGGTTCAGGGCAAGCATGGTATTGAAGGAGGGCCCCAACACAGAACTGGACCTGCAAAGACTGGAAGAGGTTTTTCTTCTTTTGGGTTGGCTTGTTGTTAGTTATTTTTGTAACCTTCTGGCATTCAAGGAAATCTCTGTCAAAAGAATAGGTGAACGTGAGCTAAAGGAACACACACCTCAGTGACAACACAGGACAAGGAATGCATCTTCTCAAAACCACATTGGAAAAGTAACTAAACAAATGGACTACGACAGCCTTCAATAATTATAAGAAAAGAAACATAAAGCCCGTAGCAAACTAGCAAATTAGACAAGAATCTAATCTCCAGTGATACCACACTAGAATATTCAAACATCAAGGTTTTGATAACAACAACAACAAAATTCACAGGGCATACAAAGAAACAGGAAGTATGGTGCATTGAAAGGAACAAAATTAATTGAAAGTAACTATCCCTGAGAAATTCCAGACATTGGATATACTAGAAAAAGACTAAAATAACTGTTTTTAAGAGGCTTAATGACCCGAAGAGAAACATGGACAGAGAAATAATGGAAAACCCGAAAATCTATGATCAAAATACAAATAGCAACAAAAAAGACATTATAAAAAGCAACCAAAGAGAAATTTTGGAGCTGTAAAGTACAACAACTGAAACGGAAAATTAACTAGAAGGGTTCAACAAATTATCTGATCAGGCAGAGGAAACAATCCGCCAAGATGAAGACAGGAAATTTTAAATTATCCCGTCTGAGGAACAGAAAGAAAAAGCATGAAGAAAAGTGAATATGCCCAAGAGCCCTGTGGAACAACATATAGATGATGGGAGTCAAACAGAAAGGAGAAGAAAGATTATTGGAAACATTAAGGGCCGAAACCTTCCCAAATTTGAAGAAAGACAATGAACCTACAAATCCAAAAAACTCAAAAACTTCCAAGTACTGTAAATTCACAGAGATCTTCACTGAAAGACATTATAATCAAACTACTGAAAGTCACAATGAGGGAATCTTAAAAGCAGTGAGAAAATCAACACGTGCAAGGGACACTCAATGACATTCTCAACTGATAATTTGATAATTATCAACTGATAATCAACTGAAGGCAGTGGGATGATACAGTTGTAATGCGGAAAGAAAGAAACTTGTCAACTGAGATTTGTATATTCAGAAAAACTGTGCTCCAAAAATTATGATATACCCAGATTAAGAAAAAAAAACCCACGGAGCTTGTTACCACTACACCTGGTCTACAAGAAAGTGGTCTACAAGGCTGCGAAATTATACTCAACATCACGAGTCATTAGAGAAATACAAATCAAAACCACAATGAGATATCATCTCATAGCCATTATGATGGCCACTGTAGGAAAAACAAAAAATAAGGTGTATTGAGGATGTGTAGAAACTGGAACCCTTATGTCCAATTGCTGGCAAAGTGAAATGGTGGGGCCGCTATGGAAAACAGTATGACAGTTCCTCAAGAAATTGAAACTTGTTTTTAAAAATTACAAAGACAATTACCTTATGATTCAGCAATCCTGCTTCTGGCTATATACACAAACAAATTGAAAACAAGATCTCTAAAACCTACTTGCACACCCATGTTCACTGCAGCAATAGTCATAATAACCAAGAGGTGGAAACCACACGAATAGCCATCAGTAGATGAATGAATAAAGAAAATGTGGTCTAGCCATACAATGGAATATTATTTAGTCTTTAAAAAGAAGGACATCCTGTCACTTGCTACAACATGGATGAACTTTGACATTAGGCGAAAAGGAATAAACCAGTCACAAAAAGACCAATACTGTATGATTTCACTTCTATAAGGTATCTAAAGTAGTCAAATTTCTAGCAATAGAAAGTACAATGGTGGTTGCCAGAGGCTGGGTGAGGGGGAAATATATTGTGGTGAATATACTTAAAAATACTGAACGGTACAGTTAAAAAGGATTAAGATTATTAATTTTTATAATAAAGTAATATTGTGAGGTTAATAAACCAATTTATGATTTTTAACTATTTTTAAACCACTGTATTGTTCACCAAAAAGTAAACCGTTGAAACAGCATATAGGGTGACATGAGCAAATTGACAGAATAGCAGATCCAACCTCTTATGCCCACACAGAAACAACAAGAAACAAACTGCAAAACCATGTGTGTCATAAACCTGGAAAACGGTCAAAGGTTTACAGGAACCAAGAACATGCTGAATTTAAAAAAAAAAAAAAGGCAAGTTGAAAACTTCAGGAAATATTTGTGGCATTTTTACTTGCTGTTGTCCCACACCTTTTTCAGCATAGGACCGTCTTGGAAGAGTGCTAGCCTGTGCTTTGGGCACCTACTGTCTGGTTCCGAGCGAGCAGAACAGCCTCTAGTCACAAATTCTTGCTTATATCTGTGGTAACCTGTCTAAAGGATACTTGAAGGACTTACAGAAGGATTTCATCTCTGTTGTACCTAACTCAGAACTCAGGCTGGAAAAGTAGTTGGCTTTGATTGAAAATACTGCAAGGAGAACTAACAACCCATAAACACCTGGGGGGAAATGTTACAGTCAAAATATATAACAGTCAAGATACCTAAAGCATGGGAGGAAAAGCTGGGGGACATTCCTTGGCAGATTAAGACATTCAAAAAAGTCGTGTAGGTCTTCCCTGGTGGTGCAGTGGTTAAGTATCTGCCTGCCAATGCAGGGGACACGGGTCTGCGCCCTCTTCTGGGAAGGTCCCACATGCCACGGGGCAACTAAGCCCGTGCGCCACAACTACTGAGCCTGTGCTCTAGATCCCACAAGCCACAACTCCTGAAGCCCATGTGCCTAGAGCCCGTGCTCAGCGACAAGACAAGCCACCACAACGAGAAGCACGCACACCGCAAACGAAGAGTAGCCTCCGCTCGCTGCAACTAAAGAAATCCCGTGCACAGCAACAAACACCCAAAGCAGCCAAAACAAAAACGAAAACAAAAACATGTACATGGGGTAATTTAGGTAATGGAGGCTATGAGCATGCCTAGATTAAGACACATTTAGAAAAGGGTTGAGGAGACCCCAAATTTCCACTTCACAGTTATCCCTAGGTTCAGGGCAAGCATGGTATTGAAGGAGGGCCCCAACACAGAACTGGACCTGCAAAGACTGGAAGAGGTTTTTCTTCTTTTGGGTTGGCTTGTTGTTAGTTATTTTTGTAACCTTCTGGCATTCAAGGAAATCTCTGTCAAAAGAATAGGTGAACGTGAGCTAAAGGAACACACACCTCAGTGACAACACAGGACAAGGAATGCATCTTCTCAAAACCACATTGGAAAAGTAACTAAACAAATGGACTACGACAGCCTTCAATAATTATAAGAAAAGAAACATAAAGCCCGTAGCAAACTAGCAAATTAGACAAGAATCTAATCTCCAGTGATACCACACTAGAATATTCAAACATCAAGGTTTTGATAACAACAACAACAAAATTCACAGGGCATACAAAGAAACAGGAAGTATGGTGCATTGAAAGGAACAAAATTAATTGAAAGTAACTATCCCTGAGAAATTCCAGACATTGGATATACTAGAAAAAGACTAAAATAACTGTTTTTAAGAGGCTTAATGACCCGAAGAGAAACATGGACAGAGAAATAATGGAAAACCCGAAAATCTATGATCAAAATACAAATAGCAACAAAAAAGACATTATAAAAAGCAACCAAAGAGAAATTTTGGAGCTGTAAAGTACAACAACTGAAACGGAAAATTAACTAGAAGGGTTCAACAAATTATCTGATCAGGCAGAGGAAACAATCCGCCAAGATGAAGACAGGAAATTTTAAATTATCCCGTCTGAGGAACAGAAAGAAAAAGCATGAAGAAAAGTGAATATGCCCAAGAGCCCTGTGGAACAACATATAGATGATGGGAGTCAAACAGAAAGGAGAAGAAAGATTATTGGAAACATTAAGGGCCGAAACCTTCCCAAATTTGAAGAAAGACAATGAACCTACAAATCCAAAAAACTCAAAAACTTCCAAGTACTGTAAATTCACAGAGATCTTCACTGAAAGACATTATAATCAAACTACTGAAAGTCACAATGAGGGAATCTTAAAAGCAGTGAGAAAATCAACACGTGCAAGGGACACTCAATGACATTCTCAACTGATAATTTGATAATTATCAACTGATAATCAACTGAAGGCAGTGGGATGATACAGTTGTAATGCGGAAAGAAAGAAACTTGTCAACTGAGATTTGTATATTCAGAAAAACTGTGCTCCAAAAATTATGATATACCCAGATTAAGAAAAAAAAACCCACGGAGCTTGTTACCACTACACCTGGTCTACAAGAAAGTGGTCTACAAGGCTGCGAAATTATACTCAACATCACGAGTCATTAGAGAAATACAAATCAAAACCACAATGAGATATCATCTCATAGCCATTATGATGGCCACTGTAGGAAAAACAAAAAATAAGGTGTATTGAGGATGTGTAGAAACTGGAACCCTTATGTCCAATTGCTGGCAAAGTGAAATGGTGGGGCCGCTATGGAAAACAGTATGACAGTTCCTCAAGAAATTGAAACTTGTTTTTAAAAATTACAAAGACAATTACCTTATGATTCAGCAATCCTGCTTCTGGCTATATACACAAACAAATTGAAAACAAGATCTCTAAAACCTACTTGCACACCCATGTTCACTGCAGCAATAGTCATAATAACCAAGAGGTGGAAACCACACGAATAGCCATCAGTAGATGAATGAATAAAGAAAATGTGGTCTAGCCATACAATGGAATATTATTTAGTCTTTAAAAAGAAGGACATCCTGTCACTTGCTACAACATGGATGAACTTTGACATTAGGCGAAAAGGAATAAACCAGTCACAAAAAGACCAATACTGTATGATTTCACTTCTATAAGGTATCTAAAGTAGTCAAATTTCTAGCAATAGAAAGTACAATGGTGGTTGCCAGAGGCTGGGTGAGGGGGAAATATATTGTGGTGAATATACTTAAAAATACTGAACGGTACAGTTAAAAAGGATTAAGATTATTAATTTTTATAATAAAGTAATATTGTGAGGTTAATAAACCAATTTATGATTTTTAACTATTTTTAAACCACTGTATTGTTCACCAAAAAGTAAACCGTTGAAACAGCATATAGGGTGACATGAGCAAATTGACAGAATAGCAGATCCAACCTCTTATGCCCACACAGAAACAACAAGAAACAAACTGCAAAACCATGTGTGTCATAAACCTGGAAAACGATCAAAGGTTTACAGGAACCAAGAACATGCTGAATTTAAAAAAAAAAAAAAGGCAAGTTGAAAACTTCAGGAAATATTTGTGGCATTTTTACTTGCTGTTGTCCCACACCTTTTTCAGCATAGGACCGTCTTGGAAGAGTGCTAGCCTGTGCTTTGGGCACCTACTGTCTGGTTCCGAGCGAGCAGAGCAGCCTCTAGTCACAAATTCTTGCTTATATCTGTGGTAACCTGTCTAAAGGATACTTGAAGGACTTACAGAAGGATTTCATCTCTGTTGTACCTAACTCAGAACTCAGGCTGGAAAAGTAGTTGGCTTTGATTGAAAATACTGCAAGGAGAACTAACAACCCATAAACACCTGGGGGGAAATGTTACAGTCAAAATATATAACAGTCAAGATACCTAAAGCATGGGAGGAAAAGCTGGGGGACATTCCTTGGCAGATTAAGACATTCAAAAAAGTCGTGTAGGTCTTCCCTGGTGGTGCAGTGGTTAAGTATCTGCCTGCCAATGCAGGGGACACGGGTCTGCGCCCTCTTCTGGGAAGGTCCCACATGCCACGGGGCAACTAAGCCCGTGCGCCACAACTACTGAGCCTGTGCTCTAGATCCCACAAGCCACAACTCCTGAAGCCCATGTGCCTAGAGCCTGTGCTCAGCGACAAGACAAGCCACCACAACGAGAAGCACGCACACCGCAAACGAAGAGTAGCCTCCGCTCGCTGCAACTAAAGAAATCCCGTGCACAGCAACAAACACCCAAAGCAGCCAAAACAAAAACGAAAACAAAAACATGTACATGGGGTAATTTAGGTAATGGAGGCTATGAGCATGCCTAGATTAAGACACATTTAGAAAAGGGTTGAGGAGACCCCAAATTTCCACTTCACAGTTATCCCTAGGTTCAGGGCAAGCATGGTATTGAAGGAGGGCCCCAACACAGAACTGGACCTGCAAAGACTGGAAGAGGTTTTTCTTCTTTTGGGTTGGCTTGTTGTTAGTTATTTTTGTAACCTTCTGGCATTCAAGGAAATCTCTGTCAAAAGAATAGGTGAACGTGAGCTAAAGGAACACACACCTCAGTGACAACACAGGACAAGGAATGCATCTTCTCAAAACCACATTGGAAAAGTAACTAAACAAATGGACTACGACAGCCTTCAATAATTATAAGAAAAGAAACATAAAGCCCGTAGCAAACTAGCAAATTAGACAAGAATCTAATCTCCAGTGATACCACACTAGAATATTCAAACATCAAGGTTTTGATAATAACAACAACAAAATTCACAGGGCATACAAAGAAACAGGAAGTATGGTGCATTGAAAGGAACAAAATTAATTGAAAGTAACTATCCCTGAGAAATTCCAGACATTGGATATACTAGAAAAAGACTAAAATAACTGTTTTTAAGAGGCTTAATGACCCGAAGAGAAACATGGACAGAGAAATAATGGAAAACCCGAAAATCTATGATCAAAATACAAATAGCAACAAAAAAGACATTATAAAAAGCAACCAAAGAGAAATTTTGGAGCTGTAAAGTACAACAACTGAAACGGAAAATTAACTAGAAGGGTTCAACAAATTATCTGATCAGGCAGAGGAAACAATCCGCCAAGATGAAGACAGGAAATTTTAAATTATCCCGTCTGAGGAACAGAAAGAAAAAGCATGAAGAAAAGTGAATATGCCCAAGAGCCCTGTGGAACAACATATAGATGATGGGAGTCAAACAGAAAGGAGAAGAAAGATTATTGGAAACATTAAGGGCCGAAACCTTCCCAAATTTGAAGAAAGACAATGAACCTACAAATCCAAAAAACTCAAAAACTTCCAAGTACTGTAAATTCACAGAGATCTTCACTGAAAGACATTATAATCAAACTACTGAAAGTCACAATGAGGGAATCTTAAAAGCAGTGAGAAAATCAACACGTGCAAGGGACACTCAATGACATTCTCAACTGATAATTTGATAATTATCAACTGATAATCAACTGAAGGCAGTGGGATGATACAGTTGTAATGCGGAAAGAAAGAAACTTGTCAACTGAGATTTGTATATTCAGAAAAACTGTGCTCCAAAAATTATGATATACCCAGATTAAGAAAAAAAAACCCACGGAGCTTGTTACCACTACACCTGGTCTACAAGAAAGTGGTCTACAAGGCTGCGAAATTATACTCAACATCACGAGTCATTAGAGAAATACAAATCAAAACCACAATGAGATATCATCTCATAGCCATTATGATGGCCACTGTAGGAAAAACAAAAAATAAGGTGTATTGAGGATGTGTAGAAACTGGAACCCTTATGTCCAATTGCTGGCAAAGTGAAATGGTGGGGCCGCTATGGAAAACAGTATGACAGTTCCTCAAGAAATTGAAACTTGTTTTTAAAAATTACAAAGACAATTACCTTATGATTCAGCAATCCTGCTTCTGGCTATATACACAAACAAATTGAAAACAAGATCTCTAAAACCTACTTGCACACCCATGTTCACTGC
This sequence comes from Mesoplodon bidens, assembly GCF_964165515.1. Lineage (NCBI taxonomy): Eukaryota > Metazoa > Chordata > Mammalia > Artiodactyla > Ziphiidae > Mesoplodon > Mesoplodon bidens. The sequence goes on from NC_138162.1 coordinate 111,675,399, forward strand.
AGCAATAGTCATAATAACCAAGAGGTGGAAACCACACGAATAGCCATCAGTAGATGAATGAATAAAGAAAATGTGGTCTAGCCATACAATGGAATATTATTTAGTCTTTAAAAAGAAGGACATCCTGTCACTTGCTACAACATGGATGAACTTTGACATTAGGCGAAAAGGAATAAACCAGTCACAAAAAGACCAATACTGTATGATTTCACTTCTATAAGGTATCTAAAGTAGTCAAATTTCTAGCAATAGAAAGTACAATGGTGGTTGCCAGAGGCTGGGTGAGGGGGAAATATATTGTGGTGAATATACTTAAAAATACTGAACGGTACAGTTAAAAAGGATTAAGATTATTAATTTTTATAATAAAGTAATATTGTGAGGTTAATAAACCAATTTATGATTTTTAACTATTTTTAAACCACTGTATTGTTCACCAAAAAGTAAACCGTTGAAACAGCATATAGGGTGACATGAGCAAATTGACAGAATAGCAGATCCAACCTCTTATGCCCACACAGAAACAACAAGAAACAAACTGCAAAACCATGTGTGTCATAAACCTGGAAAACGGTCAAAGGTTTACAGGAACCAAGAACATGCTGAATTTAAAAAAAAAAAAAAGGCAAGTTGAAAACTTCAGGAAATATTTGTGGCATTTTTACTTGCTGTTGTCCCACACCTTTTTCAGCATAGGACCGTCTTGGAAGAGTGCTAGCCTGTGCTTTGGGCACCTACTGTCTGGTTCCGAGCGAGCAGAGCAGCCTCTAGTCACAAATTCTTGCTTATATCTGTGGTAACCTGTCTAAAGGATACTTGAAGGACTTACAGAAGGATTTCATCTCTGTTGTACCTAACTCAGAACTCAGGCTGGAAAAGTAGTTGGCTTTGATTGAAAATACTGCAAGGAGAACTAACAACCCATAAACACCTGGGGGGAAATGTTACAGTCAAAATATATAACAGTCAAGATACCTAAAGCATGGGAGGAAAAGCTGGGGGACATTCCTTGGCAGATTAAGACATTCAAAAAAGTCGTGTAGGTCTTCCCTGGTGGTGCAGTGGTTAAGTATCTGCCTGCCAATGCAGGGGACACGGGTCTGCGCCCTCTTCTGGGAAGGTCCCACATGCCACGGGGCAACTAAGCCCGTGCGCCACAACTACTGAGCCTGTGCTCTAGATCCCACAAGCCACAACTCCTGAAGCCCATGTGCCTAGAGCCTGTGCTCAGCGACAAGACAAGCCACCACAACGAGAAGCACGCACACCGCAAACGAAGAGTAGCCTCCGCTCGCTGCAACTAAAGAAATCCCGTGCACAGCAACAAACACCCAAAGCAGCCAAAACAAAAACGAAAACAAAAACATGTACATGGGGTAATTTAGGTAATGGAGGCTATGAGCATGCCTAGATTAAGACACATTTAGAAAAGGGTTGAGGAGACCCCAAATTTCCACTTCACAGTTATCCCTAGGTTCAGGGCAAGCATGGTATTGAAGGAGGGCCCCAACACAGAACTGGACCTGCAAAGACTGGAAGAGGTTTTTCTTCTTTTGGGTTGGCTTGTTGTTAGTTATTTTTGTAACCTTCTGGCATTCAAGGAAATCTCTGTCAAAAGAATAGGTGAACGTGAGCTAAAGGAACACACACCTCAGTGACAACACAGGACAAGGAATGCATCTTCTCAAAACCACATTGGAAAAGTAACTAAACAAATGGACTACGACAGCCTTCAATAATTATAAGAAAAGAAACATAAAGCCCGTAGCAAACTAGCAAATTAGACAAGAATCTAATCTCCAGTGATACCACACTAGAATATTCAAACATCAAGGTTTTGATAATAACAACAACAAAATTCACAGGGCATACAAAGAAACAGGAAGTATGGTGCATTGAAAGGAACAAAATTAATTGAAAGTAACTATCCCTGAGAAATTCCAGACATTGGATATACTAGAAAAAGACTAAAATAACTGTTTTTAAGAGGCTTAATGACCCGAAGAGAAACATGGACAGAGAAATAATGGAAAACCCGAAAATCTATGATCAAAATACAAATAGCAACAAAAAAGACATTATAAAAAGCAACCAAAGAGAAATTTTGGAGCTGTAAAGTACAACAACTGAAACGGAAAATTAACTAGAAGGGTTCAACAAATTATCTGATCAGGCAGAGGAAACAATCCGCCAAGATGAAGACAGGAAATTTTAAATTATCCCGTCTGAGGAACAGAAAGAAAAAGCATGAAGAAAAGTGAATATGCCCAAGAGCCCTGTGGAACAACATATAGATGATGGGAGTCAAACAGAAAGGAGAAGAAAGATTATTGGAAACATTAAGGGCCGAAACCTTCCCAAATTTGAAGAAAGACAATGAACCTACAAATCCAAAAAACTCAAAAACTTCCAAGTACTGTAAATTCACAGAGATCTTCACTGAAAGACATTATAATCAAACTACTGAAAGTCACAATGAGGGAATCTTAAAAGCAGTGAGAAAATCAACACGTGCAAGGGACACTCAATGACATTCTCAACTGATAATCAACTGAAGGCAGTGGGATGATACAGTTGTAATGCGGAAAGAAAGAAACTTGTCAACTGAGATTTGTATATTCAGAAAAACTGTGCTCCAAAAATTATGATATACCCAGATTAAGAAAAAAAAACCCACGGAGCTTGTTACCACTACACCTGGTCTACAAGAAAGTGGTCTACAAGGCTGCGAAATTATACTCAACATCACGAGTCATTAGAGAAATACAAATCAAAACCACAATGAGATATCATCTCATAGCCATTATGATGGCCACTGTAGGAAAAACAAAAAATAAGGTGTATTGAGGATGTGTAGAAACTGGAACCCTTATGTCCAATTGCTGGCAAAGTGAAATGGTGGGGCCGCTATGGAAAACAGTATGACAGTTCCTCAAGAAATTGAAACTTGTTTTTAAAAATTACAAAGACAATTACCTTATGATTCAGCAATCCTGCTTCTGGCTATATACACAAACAAATTGAAAACAAGATCTCTAAAACCTACTTGCACACCCATGTTCACTGCAGCAATAGTCATAATAACCAAGAGGTGGAAACCACACGAATAGCCATCAGTAGATGAATGAATAAAGAAAATGTGGTCTAGCCATACAATGGAATATTATTTAGTCTTTAAAAAGAAGGACATCCTGTCACTTGCTACAACATGGATGAACTTTGACATTAGGCGAAAAGGAATAAACCAGTCACAAAAAGACCAATACTGTATGATTTCACTTCTATAAGGTATCTAAAGTAGTCAAATTTCTAGCAATAGAAAGTACAATGGTGGTTGCCAGAGGCTGGGTGAGGGGGAAATATATTGTGGTGAATATACTTAAAAATACTGAACGGTACAGTTAAAAAGGATTAAGATTATTAATTTTTATAATAAAGTAATATTGTGAGGTTAATAAACCAATTTATGATTTTTAAATATTTTTAAACCACTGTATTGTTCACCAAAAAGTAAACCGTTGAAACAGCATATAGGGTGACATGAGCAAATTGACAGAATAGCAGATCCAACCTCTTATGCCCACACAGAAACAACAAGAAACAAACTGCAAAACCATGTGTGTCATAAACCTGGAAAACGGTCAAAGGTTTACAGGAACCAAGAACATGCTGAATTTAAAAAAAAAAAAAAGGCAAGTTGAAAACTTCAGGAAATATTTGTGGCATTTTTACTTGCTGTTGTCCCACACCTTTTTCAGCATAGGACCGTCTTGGAAGAGTGCTAGCCTGTGCTTTGGGCACCTACTGTCTGGTTCCGAGCGAGCAGAGCAGCCTCTAGTCACAAATTCTTGCTTATATCTGTGGTAACCTGTCTAAAGGATACTTGAAGGACTTACAGAAGGATTTCATCTCTGTTGTACCTAACTCAGAACTCAGGCTGGAAAAGTAGTTGGCTTTGATTGAAAATACTGCAAGGAGAACTAACAACCCATAAACACCTGGGGGGAAATGTTACAGTCAAAATATATAACAGTCAAGATACCTAAAGCATGGGAGGAAAAGCTGGGGGACATTCCTTGGCAGATTAAGACATTCAAAAAAGTCGTGTAGGTCTTCCCTGGTGGTGCAGTGGTTAAGTATCTGCCTGCCAATGCAGGGGACACGGGTCTGCGCCCTCTTCTGGGAAGGTCCCACATGCCACGGGGCAACTAAGCCCGTGCGCCACAACTACTGAGCCTGTGCTCTAGATCCCACAAGCCACAACTCCTGAAGCCCATGTGCCTAGAGCCCGTGCTCAGCGACAAGACAAGCCACCACAACGAGAAGCACGCACACCGCAAACGAAGAGTAGCCTCCGCTCGCTGCAACTAAAGAAATCCCGTGCACAGCAACAAACACCCAAAGCAGCCAAAACAAAAACGAAAACAAAAACATGTACATGGGGTAATTTAGGTAATGGAGGCTATGAGCATGCCTAGATTAAGACACATTTAGAAAAGGGTTGAGGAGACCCCAAATTTCCACTTCACAGTTATCCCTAGGTTCAGGGCAAGCATGGTATTGAAGGAGGGCCCCAACACAGAACTGGACCTGCAAAGACTGGAAGAGGTTTTTCTTCTTTTGGGTTGGCTTGTTGTTAGTTATTTTTGTAACCTTCTGGCATTCAAGGAAATCTCTGTCAAAAGAATAGGTGAACGTGAGCTAAAGGAACACACACCTCAGTGACAACACAGGACAAGGAATGCATCTTCTCAAAACCACATTGGAAAAGTAACTAAACAAATGGACTACGACAGCCTTCAATAATTATAAGAAAAGAAACATAAAGCCCGTAGCAAACTAGCAAATTAGACAAGAATCTAATCTCCAGTGATACCACACTAGAATATTCAAACATCAAGGTTTTGATAACAACAACAACAAAATTCACAGGGCATACAAAGAAACAGGAAGTATGGTGCATTGAAAGGAACAAAATTAATTGAAAGTAACTATCCCTGAGAAATTCCAGACATTGGATATACTAGAAAAAGACTAAAATAACTGTTTTTAAGAGGCTTAATGACCCGAAGAGAAACATGGACAGAGAAATAATGGAAAACCCGAAAATCTATGATCAAAATACAAATAGCAACAAAAAAGACATTATAAAAAGCAACCAAAGAGAAATTTTGGAGCTGTAAAGTACAACAACTGAAACGGAAAATTAACTAGAAGGGTTCAACAAATTATCTGATCAGGCAGAGGAAACAATCCGCCAAGATGAAGACAGGAAATTTTAAATTATCCCGTCTGAGGAACAGAAAGAAAAAGCATGAAGAAAAGTGAATATGCCCAAGAGCCCTGTGGAACAACATATAGATGATGGGAGTCAAACAGAAAGGAGAAGAAAGATTATTGGAAACATTAAGGGCCGAAACCTTCCCAAATTTGAAGAAAGACAATGAACCTACAAATCCAAAAAACTCAAAAACTTCCAAGTACTGTAAATTCACAGAGATCTTCACTGAAAGACATTATAATCAAACTACTGAAAGTCACAATGAGGGAATCTTAAAAGCAGTGAGAAAATCAACACGTGCAAGGGACACTCAATGACATTCTCAACTGATAATTTGGTAATTATCAACTGACAATCAACTGAAGGCAGTGGGATGATAGAGTTGTAATGCGGAAAGAAAGAAACTTGTCAACTGAGATTTGTATATTCAGAAAAACTGTGCTCCAAAAATTATGATATACCCAGATTAAGAAAAAAAAACCCACGGAGCTTGTTACCACTACACCTGGTCTACAAGAAAGTGGTCTACAAGGCTGCGAAATTATACTCAACATCACGAGTCATTAGAGAAATACAAATCAAAACCACAATGAGATATCATCTCATAGCCATTATGATGGCCACTGTAGGAAAAACAAAAAATAAGGTGTATTGAGGATGTGTAGAAACTGGAACCCTTATGTCCAATTGCTGGCAAAGTGAAATGGTGGGGCCGCTATGGAAAACAGTATGACAGTTCCTCAAGAAATTGAAACTTGTTTTTAAAAATTACAAAGACAATTACCTTATGATTCAGCAATCCTGCTTCTGGCTATATACACAAACAAATTGAAAACAAGATCTCTAAAACCTACTTGCACACCCATGTTCACTGCAGCAATAGTCATAATAACCAAGAGGTGGAAACCACACGAATAGCCATCAGTAGATGAATGAATAAAGAAAATGTGGTCTAGCCATACAATGGAATATTATTTAGTCTTTAAAAAGAAGGACATCCTGTCACTTGCTACAACATGGATGAACTTTGACATTAGGCGAAAAGGAATAAACCAGTCACAAAAAGACCAATACTGTATGATTTCACTTCTATAAGGTATCTAAAGTAGTCAAATTTCTAGCAATAGAAAGTACAATGGTGGTTGCCAGAGGCTGGGTGAGGGGGAAATATATTGTGGTGAATATACTTAAAAATACTGAACGGTACAGTTAAAAAGGATTAAGATTATTAATTTTTATAATAAAGTAATATTGTGAGGTTAATAAACCAATTTATGATTTTTAAATATTTTTAAACCACTGTGTTGTTCACCAAAAAGTAAACCGTTGAAACAGCATATAGGGTGACATGAGCAAATTGACAGAATAGCAGATCCAACCTCTTATGCCCACACAGAAACAACAAGAAACAAACTGCAAAACCATGTGTGTCATAAACCTGGAAAACGATCAAAGGTTTACAGGAACCAAGAACATGCTGAATTTAAAAAAAAAAAAAAGGCAAGTTGAAAACTTCAGGAAATATTTGTGGCATTTTTACTTGCTGTTGTCCCACACCTTTTTCAGCATAGGACCGTCTTGGAAGAGTGCTAGCCTGTGCTTTGGGCACCTACTGTCTGGTTCCGAGCGAGCAGAGCAGCCTCTAGTCACAAATTCTTGCTTATATCTGTGGTAACCTGTCTAAAGGATACTTGAAGGACTTACAGAAGGATTTCATCTCTGTTGTACCTAACTCAGAACTCAGGCTGGAAAAGTAGTTGGCTTTGATTGAAAATACTGCAAGGAGAACTAACAACCCATAAACACCTGGGGGGAAATGTTACAGTCAAAATATATAACAGTCAAGATACCTAAAGCACGGGAGGAAAAGCTGGGGGACATTCCTTGGCAGATTAAGACATTCAAAAAAGTCGTGTAGGTCTTCCCTGGTGGTGCAGTGGTTAAGTATCTGCCTGCCAATGCAGGGGACACGGGTCTGCGCCCTCTTCTGGGAAGGTCCCACATGCCACGGGGCAACTAAGCCCGTGCGCCACAACTACTGAGCCTGTGCTCTAGATCCCACAAGCCACAACTCCTGAAGCCCATGTGCCTAGAGCCCGTGCTCAGCGACAAGACAAGCCACCACAACGAGAAGCACGCACACCGCAAACGAAGAGTAGCCTCCGCTCGCTGCAACTAAAGAAATCCCGTGCACAGCAACAAACACCCAAAGCAGCCAAAACAAAAACGAAAACAAAAACATGTACATGGGGTAATTTAGGTAATGGAGGCTATGAGCATGCCTAGATTAAGACACATTTAGAAAAGGGTTGAGGAGACCCCAAATTTCCACTTCACAGTTATCCCTAGGTTCAGGGCAAGCATGGTATTGAAGGAGGGCCCCAACACAGAACTGGACCTGCAAAGACTGGAAGAGGTTTTTCTTCTTTTGGGTTGGCTTGTTGTTAGTTATTTTTGTAACCTTCTGGCATTCAAGGAAATCTCTGTCAAAAGAATAGGTGAACGTGAGCTAAAGGAACACACACCTCAGTGACAACACAGGACAAGGAATGCATCTTCTCAAAACCACATTGGAAAAGTAACTAAACAAATGGACTACGACAGCCTTCAATAATTATAAGAAAAGAAACATAAAGCCCGTAGCAAACTAGCAAATTAGACAAGAATCTAATCTCCAGTGATACCACACTAGAATATTCAAACATCAAGGTTTTGATAACAACAACAACAAAATTCACAGGGCATACAAAGAAACAGGAAGTATGGTGCATTGAAAGGAACAAAATTAATTGAAAGTAACTATCCCTGAGAAATTCCAGACATTGGATATACTAGAAAAAGACTAAAATAACTGTTTTTAAGAGGCTTAATGACCCGAAGAGAAACATGGACAGAGAAATAATGGAAAACCCGAAAATCTATGATCAAAATACAAATAGCAACAAAAAAGACATTATAAAAAGCAACCAAAGAGAAATTTTGGAGCTGTAAAGTACAACAACTGAAACGGAAAATTAACTAGAAGGGTTCAACAAATTATCTGATCAGGCAGAGGAAACAATCCGCCAAGATGAAGACAGGAAATTTTAAATTATCCCGTCTGAGGAACAGAAAGAAAAAGCATGAAGAAAAGTGAATATGCCCAAGAGCCCTGTGGAACAACATATAGATGATGGGAGTCAAACAGAAAGGAGAAGAAAGATTATTGGAAACATTAAGGGCCGAAACCTTCCCAAATTTGAAGAAAGACAATGAACCTACAAATCCAAAAAACTCAAAAACTTCCAAGTACTGTAAATTCACAGAGATCTTCACTGAAAGACATTATAATCAAACTACTGAAAGTCACAATGAGGGAATCTTAAAAGCAGTGAGAAAATCAACACGTGCAAGGGACACTCAATGACATTCTCAACTGATAATTTGATAATTATCAACTGATAATCAACTGAAGGCAGTGGGATGATACAGTTGTAATGCGGAAAGAAAGAAACTTGTCAACTGAGATTTGTATATTCAGAAAAACTGTGCTCCAAAAATTATGATATACCCAGATTAAGAAAAAAAAACCCACGGAGCTTGTTACCACTACACCTGGTCTACAAGAAAGTGGTCTACAAGGCTGCGAAATTATACTCAACATCACGAGTCATTAGAGAAATACAAATCAAAACCACAATGAGATATCATCTCATAGCCATTATGATGGCCACTGTAGGAAAAACAAAAAATAAGGTGTATTGAGGATGTGTAGAAACTGGAACCCTTATGTCCAATTGCTGGCAAAGTGAAATGGTGGGGCCGCTATGGAAAACAGTATGACAGTTCCTCAAGAAATTGAAACTTGTTTTTAAAAATTACAAAGACAATTACCTTATGATTCAGCAATCCTGCTTCTGGCTCTATACACAAACAAATTGAAAACAAGATCTCTAAAACCTACTTGCACACCCATGTTCACTGCAGCAATAGTCATAATAACCAAGAGGTGGAAACCACACGAATAGCCATCAGTAGATGAATGAATAAAGAAAATGTGGTCTAGCCATACAATGGAATATTATTTAGTCTTTAAAAAGAAGGACATCCTGTCACTTGCTACAACATGGATGAACTTTGACATTAGGCGAAAAGGAATAAACCAGTCACAAAAAGACCAATACTGTATGATTTCACTTCTATAAGGTATCTAAAGTAGTCAAATTTCTAGCAATAGAAAGTACAATGGTGGTTGCCAGAGGCTGGGTGAGGGGGAAATATATTGTGGTGAATATACTTAAAAATACTGAACGGTACAGTTAAAAAGGATTAAGATTATTAATTTTTATAATAAAGTAATATTGTGAGGTTAATAAACCAATTTATGATTTTTAAATATTTTTAAACCACTGTATTGTTCACCAAAAAGTAAACCGTTGAAATAGCATATAGGGTGACATAAGCAAATTGACAGAATAGCAGATCCAACCTCTTATGCCCACACAGAAACAACAAGAAACAAACTGCAAAACCATGTGTGTCATAAACCTGGAAAACGGTCAAAGATTTACAGGAACCAAGAACATGCTGAATTTAAAAAAAAAAAAAAGGCAAGTTGAAAACTTCAGGAAATATTTGTGGCATTTTTACTTGCTGTTGTCCCACACCTTTTTCAGCATAGGACCGTCTTGGAAGAGTGCTAGCCTGTGCTTTGGGCACCTACTGTCTGGTTCCGAGCGAGCAGAGCAGCCTCTAGTCACAAATTCTTGCTTATATCTGTGGTAACCTGTCTAAAGGATACTTGAAGGACTTACAGAAGGATTTCATCTCTGTTGTACCTAACTCAGAACTCAGGCTGGAAAAGTAGTTGGCTTTGATTGAAAATACTGCAAGGAGAACTAACAACCCATAAACACCTGGGGGGAAATGTTACAGTCAAAATATATAACAGTCAAGATACCTAAAGCATGGGAGGAAAAGCTGGGGGACATTCCTTGGCAGATTAAGACATTCAAAAAAGTCGTGTAGGTCTTCCCTGGTGGTGCAGTGGTTAAGTATCTGCCTGCCAATGCAGGGGACACGGGTCTGCGCCCTCTTCTGGGAAGGTCCCACATGCCACGGGGCAACTAAGCCCGTGCGCCACAACTACTGAGCCTGTGCTCTAGATCCCACAAGCCACAACTCCTGAAGCCCATGTGCCTAGAGCCCGTGCTCAGCGACAAGACAAGCCACCACAACGAGAAGCACGCACACCGCAAACGAAGAGTAGCCTCCGCTCGCTGCAACTAAAGAAATCCCGTGCACAGCAACAAACACCCAAAGCAGCCAAAACAAAAACGAAAACAAAAACATGTACATGGGGTAATTTAGGTAATGGAGGCTATGAGCATGCCTAGATTAAGACACATTTAGAAAAGGGTTGAGGAGACCCCAAATTTCCACTTCACAGTTATCCCTAGGTTCAGGGCAAGCATGGTATTGAAGGAGGGCCCCAACACAGAACTGGACCTGCAAAGACTGGAAGAGGTTTTTCTTCTTTTGGGTTGGCTTGTTGTTAGTTATTTTTGTAACCTTCTGGCATTCAAGGAAATCTCTGTCAAAAGAATAGGTGAACGTGAGCTAAAGGAACACACACCTCAGTGACAACACAGGACAAGGAATGCATCTTCTCAAAACCACATTGGAAAAGTAACTAAACAAATGGACTACGACAGCCTTCAATAATTATAAGAAAAGAAACATAAAGCCCGTAGCAAACTAGCAAATTAGACAAGAATCTAATCTCCAGTGATACCACACTAGAATATTCAAACATCAAGGTTTTGATAACAACAACAACAAAATTCACAGGGCATACAAAGAAACAGGAAGTATGGTGCATTGAAAGGAACAAAATTAATTGAAAGTAACTATCCCTGAGAAATTCCAGACATTGGATATACTAGAAAAAGACTAAAATAACTGTTTTTAAGAGGCTTAATGACCCGAAGAGAAACATGGACAGAGAAATAATGGAAAACCCGAAAATCTATGATCAAAATACAAATAGCAACAAAAAAGACATTATAAAAAGCAACCAAAGAGAAATTTTGGAGCTGTAAAGTACAACAACTGAAACGGAAAATTAACTAGAAGGGTTCAACAAATTATCTGATCAGGCAGAGGAAACAATCCGCCAAGATGAAGACAGGAAATTTTAAATTATCCCGTCTGAGGAACAGAAAGAAAAAGCATGAAGAAAAGTGAATATGCCCAAGAGCCCTGTGGAACAACATATAGATGATGGGAGTCAAACAGAAAGGAGAAGAAAGATTATTGGAAACATTAAGGGCCGAAACCTTCCCAAATTTGAAGAAAGACAATGAACCTACAAATCCAAAAAACTCAAAAACTTCCAAGTACTGTAAATTCACAGAGATCTTCACTGAAAGACATTATAATCAAACTACTGAAAGTCACAATGAGGGAATCTTAAAAGCAGTGAGAAAATCAACACGTGCAAGGGACACTCAATGACATTCTCAACTGATAATTTGATAATTATCAACTGATAATCAACTGAAGGCAGTGGGATGATACAGTTGTAATGCGGAAAGAAAGAAACTTGTCAACTGAGATTTGTATATTCAGAAAAACTGTGCTCCAAAAATTATGATATACCCAGATTAAGAAAAAAAAACCCACGGAGCTTGTTACCACTACACCTGGTCTACAAGAAAGTGGTCTACAAGGCTGCGAAATTATACTCAACATCACGAGTCATTAGAGAAATACAAATCAAAACCACAATGAGATATCATCTCATAGCCATTATGATGGCCACTGTAGGAAAAACAAAAAATAAGGTGTATTGAGGATGTGTAGAAACTGGAACCCTTATGTCCAATTGCTGGCAAAGTGAAATGGTGGGGCCGCTATGGAAAACAGTATGACAGTTCCTCAAGAAATTGAAACTTGTTTTTAAAAATTACAAAGACAATTACCTTATGATTCAGCAATCCTGCTTCTGGCTCTATACACAAACAAATTGAAAACAAGATCTCTAAAACCTACTTGCACACCCATGTTCACTGCAGCAATAGTCATAATAACCAAGAGGTGGAAACCACACGAATAGCCATCAGTAGATGAATGAATAAAGAAAATGTGGTCTAGCCATACAATGGAATATTATTTAGTCTTTAAAAAGAAGGACATCCTGTCACTTGCTACAACATGGATGAACTTTGACATTAGGCGAAAAGGAATAAACCAGTCACAAAAAGACCAATACTGTATGATTTCACTTCTATAAGGTATCTAAAGTAGTCAAATTTCTAGCAATAGAAAGTACAATGGTGGTTGCCAGAGGCTGGGTGAGGGGGAAATATATTGTGGTGAATATACTTAAAAATACTGAACGGTACAGTTAAAAAGGATTAAGATTATTAATTTTTATAATAAAGTAATATTGTGAGGTTAATAAACCAATTTATGATTTTTAAATATTTTTAAACCACTGTATTGTTCACCAAAAAGTAAACCGTTGAAACAGCATATAGGGTGACATGAGCAAATTGACAGAATAGCAGATCCAACCTCTTATGCCCACACAGAAACAACAAGAAACAAACTGCAAAACCATGTGTGTCATAAACCTGGAAAACGATCAAAGGTTTACAGGAACCAAGAACATGCTGAATTTAAAAAAAAAAAAAAGGCAAGTTGAAAACTTCAGGAAATATTTGTGGCATTTTTACTTGCTGTTGTCCCACACCTTTTTCAGCATAGGACCGTCTTGGAAGAGTGCTAGCCTGTGCTTTGGGCACCTACTGTCTGGTTCCGAGCGAGGAGAGCAGCCTCTAGTCACAAATTCTTGCTTATATCTGTGGTAACCTGTCTAAAGGATACTTGAAGGACTTACAGAAGGATTTCATCTCTGTTGTACCTAACTCAGAACTCAGGCTGGAAAAGTAGTTGGCTTTGATTGAAAATACTGCAAGGAGAACTAACAACCCATAAACACCTGGGGGGAAATGTTACAGTCAAAATATATAACAGTCAAGATACCTAAAGCATGGGAGGAAAAGCTGGGGGACATTCCTTGGCAGATTAAGACATTCAAAAAAGTCGTGTAGGTCTTCCCTGGTGGTGCAGTGGTTAAGTATCTGCCTGCCAATGCAGGGGACACGGGTCTGCGCCCTCTTCTGGGAAGGTCCCACATGCCACGGGGCAACTAAGCCCGTGCGCCACAACTACTGAGCCTGTGCTCTAGATCCCACAAGCCACAACTCCTGAAGCCCATGTGCCTAGAGCCCGTGCTCAGCGACAAGACAAGCCACCACAACGAGAAGCACGCACACCGCAAACGAAGAGTAGCCTCCGCTCGCTGCAACTAAAGAAATCCCGTGCACAGCAACAAACACCCAAAGCAGCCAAAACAAAAACGAAAACAAAAACATGTACATGGGGTAATTTAGGTAATGGAGGCTATGAGCATGCCTAGATTAAGACACATTTAGAAAAGGGTTGAGGAGACCCCAAATTTCCACTTCACAGTTATCCCTAGGTTCAGGGCAAGCATGGTATTGAAGGAGGGCCCCAACACAGAACTGGACCTGCAAAGACTGGAAGAGGTTTTTCTTCTTTTGGGTTGGCTTGTTGTTAGTTATTTTTGTAACCTTCTGGCATTCAAGGAAATCTCTGTCAAAAGAATAGGTGAACGTGAGCTAAAGGAACACACACCTCAGTGACAACACAGGACAAGGAATGCATCTTCTCAAAACCACATTGGAAAAGTAACTAAACAAATGGACTACGACAGCCTTCAATAATTATAAGAAAAGAAACATAAAGCCCGTAGCAAACTAGCAAATTAGACAAGAATCTAATCTCCAGTGATACCACACTAGAATATTCAAACATCAAGGTTTTGATAACAACAACAACAAAATTCACAGGGCATACAAAGAAACAGGAAGTATGGTGCATTGAAAGGAACAAAATTAATTGAAAGTAACTATCCCTGAGAAATTCCAGACATTGGATATACTAGAAAAAGACTAAAATAACTGTTTTTAAGAGGCTTAATGACCCGAAGAGAAACATGGACAGAGAAATAATGGAAAACCCGAAAATCTATGATCAAAATACAAATAGCAACAAAAAAGACATTATAAAAAGCAACCAAAGAGAAATTTTGGAGCTGTAAAGTACAACAACTGAAACGGAAAATTAACTAGAAGGGTTCAACAAATTATCTGATCAGGCAGAGGAAACAATCCGCCAAGATGAAGACAGGAAATTTTAAATTATCCCGTCTGAGGAACAGAAAGAAAAAGCATGAAGAAAAGTGAATATGCCCAAGAGCCCTGTGGAACAACATATAGATGATGGGAGTCAAACAGAAAGGAGAAGAAAGATTATTGGAAACATTAAGGGCCGAAACCTTCCCAAATTTGAAGAAAGACAATGAACCTACAAATCCAAAAAACTCAAAAACTTCCAAGTACTGTAAATTCACAGAGATCTTCACTGAAAGACATTATAATCAAACTACTGAAAGTCACAATGAGGGAATCTTAAAAGCAGTGAGAAAATCAACACGTGCAAGGGACACTCAATGACATTCTCAACTGATAATTTGATAATTATCAACTGATAATCAACTGAAGGCAGTGGGATGATACAGTTGTAATGCGGAAAGAAAGAAACTTGTCAACTGAGATTTGTATATTCAGAAAAACTGTGCTCCAAAAATTATGATATACCCAGATTAAGAAAAAAAAACCCACGGAGCTTGTTACCACTACACCTGGTCTACAAGAAAGTGGTCTACAAGGCTGCGAAATTATACTCAACATCACGAGTCATTAGAGAAATACAAATCAAAACCACAATGAGATATCATCTCATAGCCATTATGATGGCCACTGTAGGAAAAACAAAAAATAAGGTGTATTGAGGATGTGTAGAAACTGGAACCCTTATGTCCAATTGCTGGCAAAGTGAAATGGTGGGGCCGCTATGGAAAACAGTATGACAGTTCCTCAAGAAATTGAAACTTGTTTTTAAAAATTACAAAGACAATTACCTTATGATTCAGCAATCCTGCTTCTGGCTCTATACACAAACAAATTGAAAACAAGATCTCTAAAACCTACTTGCACACCCATGTTCACTGCAGCAATAGTCATAATAACCAAGAGGTGGAAACCACACGAATAGCCATCAGTAGATGAATGAATAAAGAAAATGTGGTCTAGCCATACAATGGAATATTATTTAGTCTTTAAAAAGAAGGACATCCTGTCACTTGCTACAACATGGATGAACTTTGACATTAGGCGAAAAGGAATAAACCAGTCACAAAAAGACCAATACTGTATGATTTCACTTCTATAAGGTATCTAAAGTAGTCAAATTTCTAGCAATAGAAAGTACAATGGTGGTTGCCAGAGGCTGGGTGAGGGGGAAATATATTGTGGTGAATATACTTAAAAATACTGAACGGTACAGTTAAAAAGGATTAAGATTATTAATTTTTATAATAAAGTAATATTGTGAGGTTAATAAACCAATTTATGATTTTTAAATATTTTTAAACCACTGTATTGTTCACCAAAAAGTAAACCGTTGAAACAGCATATAGGGTGACATGAGCAAATTGACAGAATAGCAGATCCAACCTCTTATGCCCACACAGAAACAAGAAACAAACTGCAAAACCATGTGTGTCATAAACCTGGAAAACGATCAAAGGTTTACAGGAACCAAGAACATGCTGAATTTAAAAAAAAAAAAAAGGCAAGTTGAAAACTTCAGGAAATATTTGTGGCATTTTTACTTGCTGTTGTCCCACACCTTTTTCAGCATAGGACCGTCTTGGAAGAGTGCTAGCCTGTGCTTTGGGCACCTACTGTCTGGTTCCGAGCGAGGAGAGCAGCCTCTAGTCACAAATTCTTGCTTATATCTGTGGTAACCTGTCTAAAGGATACTTGAAGGACTTACAGAAGGATTTCATCTCTGTTGTACCTAACTCAGAACTCAGGCTGGAAAAGTAGTTGGCTTTGATTGAAAATACTGCAAGGAGAACTAACAACCCATAAACACCTGGGGGGAAATGTTACAGTCAAAATATATAACAGTCAAGATACCTAAAGCATGGGAGGAAAAGCTGGGGGACATTCCTTGGCAGATTAAGACATTCAAAAAAGTCGTGTAGGTCTTCCCTGGTGGTGCAGTGGTTAAGTATCTGCCTGCCAATGCAGGGGACACGGGTCTGCGCCCTCTTCTGGGAAGGTCCCACATGCCACGGGGCAACTAAGCCCGTGCGCCACAACTACTGAGCCTGTGCTCTAGATCCCACAAGCCACAACTCCTGAAGCCCATGTGCCTAGAGCCCGTGCTCAGCGACAAGACAAGCCACCACAACGAGAAGCACGCACACCGCAAACGAAGAGTAGCCTCCGCTCGCTGCAACTAAAGAAATCCCGTGCACAGCAACAAACACCCAAAGCAGCCAAAACAAAAACGAAAACAAAAACATGTACATGGGGTAATTTAGGTAATGGAGGCTATGAGCATGCCTAGATTAAGACACATTTAGAAAAGGGTTGAGGAGACCCCAAATTTCCACTTCACAGTTATCCCTAGGTTCAGGGCAAGCATGGTATTGAAGGAGGGCCCCAACACAGAACTGGACCTGCAAAGACTGGAAGAGGTTTTTCTTCTTTTGGGTTGGCTTGTTGTTAGTTATTTTTGTAACCTTCTGGCATTCAAGGAAATCTCTGTCAAAAGAATAGGTGAACGTGAGCTAAAGGAACACACACCTCAGTGACAACACAGGACAAGGAATGCATCTTCTCAAAACCACATTGGAAAAGTAACTAAACAAATGGACTACGACAGCCTTCAATAATTATAAGAAAAGAAACATAAAGCCCGTAGCAAACTAGCAAATTAGACAAGAATCTAATCTCCAGTGATACCACACTAGAATATTCAAACATCAAGGTTTTGATAACAACAACAACAAAATTCACAGGGCATACAAAGAAACAGGAAGTATGGTGCATTGAAAGGAACAAAATTAATTGAAAGTAACTATCCCTGAGAAATTCCAGACATTGGATATACTAGAAAAAGACTAAAATAACTGTTTTTAAGAGGCTTAATGACCCGAAGAGAAACATGGACAGAGAAATAATGGAAAACCCGAAAATCTATGATCAAAATACAAATAGCAACAAAAAAGACATTATAAAAAGCAACCAAAGAGAAATTTTGGAGCTGTAAAGTACAACAACTGAAACGGAAAATTAACTAGAAGGGTTCAACAAATTATCTGATCAGGCAGAGGAAACAATCCGCCAAGATGAAGACAGGAAATTTTAAATTATCCCGTCTGAGGAACAGAAAGAAAAAGCATGAAGAAAAGTGAATATGCCCAAGAGCCCTGAGACACCATCAAGTGGAACAACATATAGATGATG
This sequence comes from Mesoplodon bidens, assembly GCF_964165515.1. NCBI lineage: Eukaryota > Metazoa > Chordata > Mammalia > Artiodactyla > Ziphiidae > Mesoplodon > Mesoplodon bidens. The sequence continues at coordinate 111,693,132 of NC_138162.1, forward strand.
GGAGTCAAACAGAAAGGAGAAGAAAGATTATTGGAAACATTAAGGGCCGAAACCTTCCCAAATTTGAAGAAAGACAATGAACCTACAAATCCAAAAAACTCAAAAACTTCCAAGTACTGTAAATTCACAGAGATCTTCACTGAAAGACATTATAATCAAACTACTGAAAGTCACAATGAGGGAATCTTAAAAGCAGTGAGAAAATCAACACGTGCAAGGGACACTCAATGACATTCTCAACTGATAATTTGATAATTATCAACTGATAATCAACTGAAGGCAGTGGGATGATACAGTTGTAATGCGGAAAGAAAGAAACTTGTCAACTGAGATTTGTATATTCAGAAAAACTGTGCTCCAAAAATTATGATATACCCAGATTAAGAAAAAAAAACCCACGGAGCTTGTTACCACTACACCTGGTCTACAAGAAAGTGGTCTACAAGGCTGCGAAATTATACTCAACATCACGAGTCATTAGAGAAATACAAATCAAAACCACAATGAGATATCATCTCATAGCCATTATGATGGCCACTGTAGGAAAAACAAAAAATAAGGTGTATTGAGGATGTGTAGAAACTGGAACCCTTATGTCCAATTGCTGGCAAAGTGAAATGGTGGGGCCGCTATGGAAAACAGTATGACAGTTCCTCAAGAAATTGAAACTTGTTTTTAAAAATTACAAAGACAATTACCTTATGATTCAGCAATCCTGCTTCTGGCTATATACACAAACAAATTGAAAACAAGATCTCTAAAACCTACTTGCACACCCATGTTCACTGCAGCAATAGTCATAATAACCAAGAGGTGGAAACCACACGAATAGCCATCAGTAGATGAATGAATAAAGAAAATGTGGTCTAGCCATACAATGGAATATTATTTAGTCTTTAAAAAGAAGGACATCCTGTCACTTGCTACAACATGGATGAACTTTGACATTAGGCGAAAAGGAATAAACCAGTCACAAAAAGACCAATACTGTATGATTTCACTTCTATAAGGTATCTAAAGTAGTCAAATTTCTAGCAATAGAAAGTACAATGGTGGTTGCCAGAGGCTGGGTGAGGGGGAAATATATTGTGGTGAATATACTTAAAAATACTGAACGGTACAGTTAAAAAGGATTAAGATTATTAATTTTTATAATAAAGTAATATTGTGAGGTTAATAAACCAATTTATGATTTTTAAATATTTTTAAACCACTGTATTGTTCACCAAAAAGTAAACCGTTGAAACAGCATATAGGGTGACATGAGCAAATTGACAGAATAGCAGATCCAACCTCTTATGCCCACACAGAAACAACAAGAAACAAACTGCAAAACCATGTGTGTCATAAACCTGGAAAACGATCAAAGGTTTACAGGAACCAAGAACATGCTGAATTAAAAAAAAAAAAAAAGGCAAGTTGAAAACTTCAGGAAATATTTGTGGCATTTTTACTTGCTGTTGTCCCACACCTTTTCCAGCATAGGACCGTCTTGGAAGAGTGCTAGCCTGTGCTTTGGGCACCTACTGTCTGGTTCCGAGCGAGCAGAGCAGCCTCTAGTCACAAATTCTTGCTTATATCTGTGGTAACCTGTCTAAAGGATACTTGAAGGACTTACAGAAGGATTTCATCTCTGTTGTACCTAACTCAGAACTCAGGCTGGAAAAGTAGTTGGCTTTGATTGAAAATACTGCAAGGAGAACTAACAACCCATAAACACCTGGGGGGAAATGTTACAGTCAAAATATATAACAGTCAAGATACCTAAAGCATGGGAGGAAAAGCTGGGGGACATTCCTTGGCAGATTAAGACATTCAAAAAAGTCGTGTAGGTCTTCCCTGGTGGTGCAGTGGTTAAGTATCTGCCTGCCAATGCAGGGGACACGGGTCTGCGCCCTCTTCTGGGAAGGTCCCACATGCCACGGGGCAACTAAGCCCGTGCGCCACAACTACTGAGCCTGTGCTCTAGATCCCACAAGCCACAACTCCTGAAGCCCATGTGCCTAGAGCCCGTGCTCAGCGACAAGACAAGCCACCACAACGAGAAGCACGCACACCGCAAACGAAGAGTAGCCTCCGCTCGCTGCAACTAAAGAAATCCCGTGCACAGCAACAAACACCCAAAGCAGCCAAAACAAAAACGAAAACAAAAACATGTACATGGGGTAATTTAGGTAATGGAGGCTATGAGCATGCCTAGATTAAGACACATTTAGAAAAGGGTTGAGGAGACCCCAAATTTCCACTTCACAGTTATCCCTAGGTTCAGGGCAAGCATGGTATTGAAGGAGGGCCCCAACACAGAACTGGACCTGCAAAGACTGGAAGAGGTTTTTCTTCTTTTGGGTTGGCTTGTTGTTAGTTATTTTTGTAACCTTCTGGCATTCAAGGAAATCTCTGTCAAAAGAATAGGTGAACGTGAGCTAAAGGAACACACACCTCAGTGACAACACAGGACAAGGAATGCATCTTCTCAAAACCACATTGGAAAAGTAACTAAACAAATGGACTACGACAGCCTTCAATAATTATAAGAAAAGAAACATAAAGCCCGTAGCAAACTAGCAAATTAGACAAGAATCTAATCTCCAGTGATACCACACTAGAATATTCAAACATCAAGGTTTTGATAACAACAACAACAAAATTCACAGGGCATACAAAGAAACAGGAAGTATGGTGCATTGAAAGGAACAAAATTAATTGAAAGTAACTATCCCTGAGAAATTCCAGACATTGGATATACTAGAAAAAGACTAAAATAACTGTTTTTAAGAGGCTTAATGACCCGAAGAGAAACATGGACAGAGAAATAATGGAAAACCCGAAAATCTATGATCAAAATACAAATAGCAACAAAAAAGACATTATAAAAAGCAACCAAAGAGAAATTTTGGAGCTGTAAAGTACAACAACTGAAACGGAAAATTAACTAGAAGGGTTCAACAAATTATCTGATCAGGCAGAGGAAACAATCCGCCAAGATGAAGACAGGAAATTTTAAATTATCCCGTCTGAGGAACAGAAAGAAAAAGCATGAAGAAAAGTGAATATGCCCAAGAGCCCTGTGGAACAACATATAGATGATGGGAGTCAAACAGAAAGGAGAAGAAAGATTATTGGAAACATTAAGGGCCGAAACCTTCCCAAATTTGAAGAAAGACAATGAACCTACAAATCCAAAAAACTCAAAAACTTCCAAGTACTGTAAATTCACAGAGATCTTCACTGAAAGACATTATAATCAAACTACTGAAAGTCACAATGAGGGAATCTTAAAAGCAGTGAGAAAATCAACACGTGCAAGGGACACTCAATGACATTCTCAACTGATAATTTGGTAATTATCAACTGACAATCAACTGAAGGCAGTGGGATGATACAGTTGTAATGCGGAAAGAAAGAAACTTGTCAACTGAGATTTGTATATTCAGAAAAACTGTGCTCCAAAAATTATGATATACCCAGATTAAGAAAAAAAAACCCACGGAGCTTGTTACCACTACACCTGGTCTACAAGAAAGTGGTCTACAAGGCTGCGAAATTATACTCAACATCACGAGTCATTAGAGAAATACAAATCAAAACCACAATGAGATATCATCTCATAGCCATTATGATGGCCACTGTAGGAAAAACAAAAAATAAGGTGTATTGAGGATGTGTAGAAACTGGAACCCTTATGTCCAATTGCTGGCAAAGTGAAATGGTGGGGCCGCTATGGAAAACAGTATGACAGTTCCTCAAGAAATTGAAACTTGTTTTTAAAAATTACAAAGACAATTACCTTATGATTCAGCAATCCTGCTTCTGGCTATATACACAAACAAATTGAAAACAAGATCTCTAAAACCTACTTGCACACCCATGTTCACTGCAGCAATAGTCATAATAACCAAGAGGTGGAAACCACACGAATAGCCATCAGTAGATGAATGAATAAAGAAAATGTGGTCTAGCCATACAATGGAATATTATTTAGTCTTTAAAAAGAAGGACATCCTGTCACTTGCTACAACATGGATGAACTTTGACATTAGGCGAAAAGGAATAAACCAGTCACAAAAAGACCAATACTGTATGATTTCACTTCTATAAGGCATCTAAAGTAGTCAAATTTCTAGCAATAGAAAGTACAATGGTGGTTGCCAGAGGCTGGGTGAGGGGGAAATATATTGTGGTGAATATACTTAAAAATACTGAACGGTACAGTTAAAAAGGATTAAGATTATTAATTTTTATAATAAAGTAATATTGTGAGGTTAATAAACCAATTTATGATTTTTAAATATTTTTAAACCACTGTATTGTTCACCAAAAAGTAAACCGTTGAAACAGCATATAGGGTGACATGAGCAAATTGACAGAATAGCAGATCCAACCTCTTATGCCCACACAGAAACAAACTGCAAAACCATGTGTGTCATAAACCTGGAAAACGATCAAAGGTTTACAGGAACCAAGAACATGCTGAATTAAAAAAAAAAAAAAAGGCAAGTTGAAAACTTCAGGAAATATTTGTGGCATTTTTACTTGCTGTTGTCCCACACCTTTTTCAGCATAGGACCGTCTTGGAAGAGTGCTAGCCTGTGCTTTGGGCACCTACTGTCTGGTTCCGAGCGAGCAGAGCAGCCTCTAGTCACAAATTCTTGCTTATATCTGTGGTAACCTGTCTAAAGGATACTTGAAGGACTTACAGAAGGATTTCATCTCTGTTGTACCTAACTCAGAACTCAGGCTGGAAAAGTAGTTGGCTTTGATTGAAAATACTGCAAGGAGAACTAACAACCCATAAACACCTGGGGGGAAATGTTACAGTCAAAATATATAACAGTCAAGATACCTAAAGCATGGGAGGAAAAGCTGGGGGACATTCCTTGGCAGATTAAGACATTCAAAAAAGTCGTGTAGGTCTTCCCTGGTGGTGCAGTGGTTAAGTATCTGCCTGCCAATGCAGGGGACACGGGTCTGCGCCCTCTTCTGGGAAGGTCCCACATGCCACGGGGCAACTAAGCCCGTGCGCCACAACTACTGAGCCTGTGCTCTAGATCCCACAAGCCACAACTCCTGAAGCCCATGTGCCTAGAGCCCGTGCTCAGCGACAAGACAAGCCACCACAACGAGAAGCACGCACACCGCAAACGAAGAGTAGCCTCCGCTCGCTGCAACTAAAGAAATCCCGTGCACAGCAACAAACACCCAAAGCAGCCAAAACAAAAACGAAAACAAAAACATGTACATGGGGTAATTTAGGTAATGGAGGCTATGAGCATGCCTAGATTAAGACACATTTAGAAAAGGGTTGAGGAGACCCCAAATTTCCACTTCACAGTTATCCCTAGGTTCAGGGCAAGCATGGTATTGAAGGAGGGCCCCAACACAGAACTGGACGTGCAAAGACTGGAAGAGGTTTTTCTTCTTTTGGGTTGGCTTGTTGTTAGTTATTTTTGTAACCTTCTGGCATTCAAGGAAATCTCTGTCAAAAGAATAGGTGAACGTGAGCTAAAGGAACACACACCTCAGTGACAACACAGGACAAGGAATGCATCTTCTCAAAACCACATTGGAAAAGTAACTAAACAAATGGACTACGACAGCCTTCAATAATTATAAGAAAAGAAACATAAAGCCCGTAGCAAACTAGCAAATTAGACAAGAATCTAATCTCCAGTGATACCACACTAGAATATTCAAACATCAAGGTTTTGATAACAACAACAACAAAATTCACAGGGCATACAAAGAAACAGGAAGTATGGTGCATTGAAAGGAACAAAATTAATTGAAAGTAACTATCCCTGAGAAATTCCAGACATTGGATATACTAGAAAAAGACTAAAATAACTGTTTTTAAGAGGCTTAATGACCCGAAGAGAAACATGGACAGAGAAATAATGGAAAACCCGAAAATCTATGATCAAAATACAAATAGCAACAAAAAAGACATTATAAAAAGCAACCAAAGAGAAATTTTGGAGCTGTAAAGTACAACAACTGAAACGGAAAATTAACTAGAAGGGTTCAACAAATTATCTGATCAGGCAGAGGAAACAATCCGCCAAGATGAAGACAGGAAATTTTAAATTATCCCGTCTGAGGAACAGAAAGAAAAAGCATGAAGAAAAGTGAATATGCCCAAGAGCCCTGTGGAACAACATATAGATGATGGGAGTCAAACAGAAAGGAGAAGAAAGATTATTGGAAACATTAAGGGCCGAAACCTTCCCAAATTTGAAGAAAGACAATGAACCTACAAATCCAAAAAACTCAAAAACTTCCAAGTACTGTAAATTCACAGAGATCTTCACTGAAAGACATTATAATCAAACTACTGAAAGTCACAATGAGGGAATCTTAAAAGCAGTGAGAAAATCAACACGTGCAAGGGACACTCAATGACATTCTCAACTGATAATTTGGTAATTATCAACTGACAATCAACTGAAGGCAGTGGGATGATACAGTTGTAATGCGGAAAGAAAGAAACTTGTCAACTGAGATTTGTATATTCAGAAAAACTGTGCTCCAAAAATTATGATATACCCAGATTAAGAAAAAAAAACCCACGGAGCTTGTTACCACTACACCTGGTCTACAAGAAAGTGGTCTACAAGGCTGCGAAATTATACTCAACATCACGAGTCATTAGAGAAATACAAATCAAAACCACAATGAGATATCATCTCATAGCCATTATGATGGCCACTGTAGGAAAAACAAAAAATAAGGTGTATTGAGGATGTGTAGAAACTGGAACCCTTATGTCCAATTGCTGGCAAAGTGAAATGGTGGGGCCGCTATGGAAAACAGTATGACAGTTCCTCAAGAAATTGAAACTTGTTTTTAAAAATTACAAAGACAATTACCTTATGATTCAGCAATCCTACTTCTGGCTATATACACAAACAAATTGAAAACAAGATCTCTAAAACCTACTTGCACACCCATGTTCACTGCAGCAATAGTCATAATAACCAAGAGGTGGAAACCACACGAATAGCCATCAGTAGATGAATGAATAAAGAAAATGTGGTCTAGCCATACAATGGAATATTATTTAGTCTTTAAAAAGAAGGACATCCTGTCACTTGCTACAACATGGATGAACTTTGACATTAGGCGAAAAGGAATAAACCAGTCACAAAAAGACCAATACTGTATGATTTCACTTCTATAAGGTATCTAAAGTAGTCAAATTTCTAGCAATAGAAAGTACAATGGTGGTTGCCAGAGGCTGGGTGAGGGGGAAATATATTGTGGTGAATATACTTAAAAATACTGAACGGTACAGTTAAAAAGGATTAAGATTATTAATTTTTATAATAAAGTAATATTGTGAGGTTAATAAACCAATTTATGATTTTTAAATATTTTTAAACCACTGTAATGTTCACCAAAAAGTAAACCGTTGAAACAGCATATAGGGTGACATGAGCAAATTGACAGAATAGCAGATCCAACCTCTTATGCCCACACAGAAACAACAAGAAACAAACTGCAAAACCATGTGTGTCATAAACCTGGAAAACGGTCAAAGGTTTACAGGAACCAAGAACATGCTGAATTTAAAAAAAAAAAAAAGGCAAGTTGAAAACTTCAGGAAATATTTGTGGCATTTTTACTTGCTGTTGTCCCACACCTTTTTCAGCATAGGACCGTCTTGGAAGAGTGCTAGCCTGTGCTTTGGGCACCTACTGTCTGGTTCCGAGCGAGCAGAGCAGCCTCTAGTCACAAATTCTTGCTTATATCTGTGGTAACCTGTCTAAAGGATACTTGAAGGACTTACAGAAGGATTTCATCTCTGTTGTACCTAACTCAGAACTCAGGCTGGAAAAGTAGTTGGCTTTGATTGAAAATACTGCAAGGAGAACTAACAACCCATAAACACCTGGGGGGAAATGTTACAGTCAAAATATATAACAGTCAAGATACCTAAAGCATGGGAGGAAAAGCTGGGGGACATTCCTTGGCAGATTAAGACATTCAAAAAAGTCGTGTAGGTCTTCCCTGGTGGTGCAGTGGTTAAGTATCTGCCTGCCAATGCAGGGGACACGGGTCTGCGCCCTCTTCTGGGAAGGTCCCACATGCCACGGGGCAACTAAGCCCGTGCGCCACAACTACTGAGCCTGTGCTCTAGATCCCACAAGCCACAACTCCTGAAGCCCATGTGCCTAGAGCCCGTGCTCAGCGACAAGACAAGCCACCACAACGAGAAGCACGCACACCGCAAACGAAGAGTAGCCTCCGCTCGCTGCAACTAAAGAAATCCCGTGCACAGCAACAAACACCCAAAGCAGCCAAAACAAAAACGAAAACAAAAACATGTACATGGGGTAATTTAGGTAATGGAGGCTATGAGCATGCCTAGATTAAGACACATTTAGAAAAGGGTTGAGGAGACCCCAAATTTCCACTTCACAGTTATCCCTAGGTTCAGGGCAAGCATGGTATTGAAGGAGGGCCCCAACACAGAACTGGACCTGCAAAGACTGGAAGAGGTTTTTCTTCTTTTGGGTTGGCTTGTTGTTAGTTATTTTTGTAACCTTCTGGCATTCAAGGAAATCTCTGTCAAAAGAATAGGTGAACGTGAGCTAAAGGAACACACACCTCAGTGACAACACAGGACAAGGAATGCATCTTCTCAAAACCACATTGGAAAAGTAACTAAACAAATGGACTACGACAGCCTTCAATAATTATAAGAAAAGAAACATAAAGCCCGTAGCAAACTAGCATATTAGACAAGAATCTAATCTCCAGTGATACCACACTAGAATATTCAAACATCAAGGTTTTGATAACAACAACAACAAAATTCACAGGGCATACAAAGAAACAGGAAGTATGGTGCATTGAAAGGAACAAAATTAATTGAAAGTAACTATCCCTGAGAAATTCCAGACATTGGATATACTAGAAAAAGACTAAAATAACTGTTTTTAAGAGGCTTAATGACCCGAAGAGAAACATGGACAGAGAAATAATGGAAAACCCGAAAATCTATGATCAAAATACAAATAGCAACAAAAAAGACATTATAAAAAGCAACCAAAGAGAAATTTTGGAGCTGTAAAGTACAACAACTGAAACGGAAAATTAACTAGAAGGGTTCAACAAATTATCTGATCAGGCAGAGGAAACAATCCGCCAAGATGAACACAGGAAATTTTAAATTATCCCGTCTGAGGAACAGAAAGAAAAAGCATGAAGAAAAGTGAATATGCCCAAGAGCCCTGTGGAACAACATATAGATGATGGGAGTCAAACAGAAAGGAGAAGAAAGATTATTGGAAACATTAAGGGCCGAAACCTTCCCAAATTTGAAGAAAGACAATGAACCTACAAATCCAAAAAACTCAAAAACTTCCAAGTACTGTAAATTCACAGAGATCTTCACTGAAAGACATTATAATCAAACTACTGAAAGTCACAATGAGGGAATCTTAAAAGCAGTGAGAAAATCAACACGTGCAAGGGACACTCAATGACATTCTCAACTGATAATTTGATAATTATCAACTGATAATCAACTGAAGGCAGTGGGATGATACAGTTGTAATGCGGAAAGAAAGAAACTTGTCAACTGAGATTTGTATATTCAGAAAAACTGTGCTCCAAAAATTATGATATACCCAGATTAAGAAAAAAAAACCCACGGAGCTTGTTACCACTACACCTGGTCTACAAGAAAGTGGTCTACAAGGCTGCGAAATTATACTCAACATCACGAGTCATTAGAGAAATACAAATCAAAACCACAATGAGATATCATCTCATAGCCATTATGATGGCCACTGTAGGAAAAACAAAAAATAAGGTGTATTGAGGATGTGTAGAAACTGGAACCCTTATGTCCAATTGCTGGCAAAGTGAAATGGTGGGGCCGCTATGGAAAACAGTATGACAGTTCCTCAAGAAATTGAAACTTGTTTTTAAAAATTACAAAGACAATTACCTTATGATTCAGCAATCCTACTTCTGGCTATATACACAAATTGAAAACAAGATCTCTAAAACCTACTTGCACACCCATGTTCACTGCAGCAATAGTCATAATAACCAAGAGGTGGAAACCACACGAATAGCCATCAGTAGATGAATGAATAAAGAAAATGTGGTCTAGCCATACAATGGAATATTATTTAGTCTTTAAAAAGAAGGACATCCTGTCACTTGCTACAACATGGATGAACTTTGACATTAGGCGAAAAGGAATAAACCAGTCACAAAAAGACCAATACTGTATGATTTCACTTCTATAAGGTATCTAAAGTAGTCAAATTTCTAGCAATAGAAAGTACAATGGTGGTTGCCAGAGGCTGGGTGAGGGGGAAATATATTGTGGTGAATATACTTAAAAATACTGAACGGTACAGTTAAAAAGGATTAAGATTATTAATTTTTATAATAAAGTAATATTGTGAGGTTAATAAACCAATTTATGATTTTTAAATATTTTTAAACCACTGTATTGTTCACCAAAAAGTAAACCGTTGAAACAGCATATAGGGTGACATGAGCAAATTGACAGAATAGCAGATCCAACCTCTTATGCCCACACAGAAACAACAAGAAACAAACTGCAAAACCATGTGTGTCATAAACCTGGAAAACGATCAAAGGTTTACAGGAACCAAGAACATGCTGAATTTAAAAAAAAAAAAAAGGCAAGTTGAAAACTTCAGGAAATATTTGTGGCATTTTTACTTGCTGTTGTCCCACACCTTTTTCAGCATAGGACCGTCTTGGAAGAGTGCTAGCCTGTGCTTTGGGCACCTACTGTCTGGTTCCGAGCGAGCAGAGCAGCCTCTAGTCACAAATTCTTGCTTATATCTGTGGTAACCTGTCTAAAGGATACTTGAAGGACTTACAGAAGGATTTCATCTCTGTTGTACCTAACTCAGAACTCAGGCTGGAAAAGTAGTTGGCTTTGATTGAAAATACTGCAAGGAGAACTAACAACCCATAAACACCTGGGGGGAAATGTTACAGTCAAAATATATAACAGTCAAGATACCTAAAGCATGGGAGGAAAAGCTGGGGGACATTCCTTGGCAGATTAAGACATTCAAAAAAGTCGTGTAGGTCTTCCCTGGTGGTGCAGTGGTTAAGTATCTGCCTGCCAATGCAGGGGACACGGGTCTGCGCCCTCTTCTGGGAAGGTCCCACATGCCACGGGGCAACTAAGCCCGTGCGCCACAACTACTGAGCCTGTGCTCTAGATCCCACAAGCCACAACTCCTGAAGCCCATGTGCCTAGAGCCCGTGCTCAGCGACAAGACAAGCCACCACAACGAGAAGCACGCACACCGCAAACGAAGAGTAGCCTCCGCTCGCTGCAACTAAAGAAATCCCGTGCACAGCAACAAACACCCAAAGCAGCCAAAACAAAAACGAAAACAAAAACATGTACATGGGGTAATTTAGGTAATGGAGGCTATGAGCATGCCTAGATTAAGACACATTTAGAAAAGGGTTGAGGAGACCCCAAATTTCCACTTCACAGTTATCCCTAGGTTCAGGGCAAGCATGGTATTGAAGGAGGGCCCCAACACAGAACTGGACCTGCAAAGACTGGAAGAGGTTTTTCTTCTTTTGGGTTGGCTTGTTGTTAGTTATTTTTGTAACCTTCTGGCATTCAAGGAAATCTCTGTCAAAAGAATAGGTGAACGTGAGCTAAAGGAACACACACCTCAGTGACAACACAGGACAAGGAATGCATCTTCTCAAAACCACATTGGAAAAGTAACTAAACAAATGGACTACGACAGCCTTCAATAATTATAAGAAAAGAAACATAAAGCCCGTAGCAAACTAGCAAATTAGACAAGAATCTAATCTCCAGTGATACCACACTAGAATATTCAAACATCAAGGTTTTGATAACAACAACAACAAAATTCACAGGGCATACAAAGAAACAGGAAGTATGGTGCATTGAAAGGAACAAAATTAATTGAAAGTAACTATCCCTGAGAAATTCCAGACATTGGATATACTAGAAAAAGACTAAAATAACTGTTTTTAAGAGGCTTAATGACCCGAAGAGAAACATGGACAGAGAAATAATGGAAAACCCGAAAATCTATGATCAAAATACAAATAGCAACAAAAAAGACATTATAAAAAGCAACCAAAGAGAAATTTTGGAGCTGTAAAGTACAACAACTGAAACGGAAAATTAACTAGAAGGGTTCAACAAATTATCTGATCAGGCAGAGGAAACAATCCGCCAAGATGAACACAGGAAATTTTAAATTATCCCGTCTGAGGAACAGAAAGAAAAAGCATGAAGAAAAGTGAATATGCCCAAGAGCCCTGTGGAACAACATATAGATGATGGGAGTCAAACAGAAAGGAGAAGAAAGATTATTGGAAACATTAAGGGCCGAAACCTTCCCAAATTTGAAGAAAGACAATGAACCTACAAATCCAAAAAACTCAAAAACTTCCAAGTACTGTAAATTCACAGAGATCTTCACTGAAAGACATTATAATCAAACTACTGAAAGTCACAATGAGGGAATCTTAAAAGCAGTGAGAAAATCAACACGTGCAAGGGACACTCAATGACATTCTCAACTGATAATTTGGTAATTATCAACTGACAATCAACTGAAGGCAGTGGGATGATACAGTTGTAATGCGGAAAGAAAGAAACTTGTCAACTGAGATTTGTATATTCAGAAAAACTGTGCTCCAAAAATTATGATATACCCAGATTAAGAAAAAAAAAACCCACGGAGCTTGTTACCACTACACCTGGTCTACAAGAAAGTGGTCTACAAGGCTGCGAAATTATACTCAACATCACTAGTCATTAGAGAAATACAAATCAAAACCACAATGAGATATCATCTCATAGCCATTATGATGGCCACTGTAGGAAAAACAAAAAATAAGGTGTATTGAGGATGTGTAGAAACTGGAACCCTTATGTCCAATTGCTGGCAAAGTGAAATGGTGGGGCCGCTATGGAAAACAGTATGACAGTTCCTCAAGAAATTGAAACTTGTTTTTAAAAATTACAAAGACAATTACCTTATGATTCAGCAATCCTACTTCTGGCTATATACACAAACAAATTGAAAACAAGATCTCTAAAACCTACTTGCACACCCATGTTCACTGCAGCAATAGTCATAATAACCAAGAGGTGGAAACCACACGAATAGCCATCAGTAGATGAATGAATAAAGAAAATGTGGTCTAGCCATACAATGGAATATTATTTAGTCTTTAAAAAGAAGGACATCCTGTCACTTGCTACAACATGGATGAACTTTGACATTAGGCGAAAAGGAATAAACCAGTCACAAAAAGACCAATACTGTATGATTTCACTTCTATAAGGTATCTAAAGTAGTCAAATTTCTAGCAATAGAAAGTACAATGGTGGTTGCCAGAGGCTGGGTGAGGGGGAAATATATTGTGGTGAATATACTTAAAAATACTGAACGGTACAGTTAAAAAGGATTAAGATTATTAATTTTTATAATAAAGTAATATTGTGAGGTTAATAAACCAATTTATGATTTTTAAATATTTTTAAACCACTGTAATGTTCACCAAAAAGTAAACCGTTGAAACAGCATATAGGGTGACATGAGCAAATTGACAGAATAGCAGATCCAACCTCTTATGCCCACACAGAAACAACAAGAAACAAACTGCAAAACCATGTGTGTCATAAACCTGGAAAACGGTCAAAGATTTACAGGAACCAAGAACATGCTGAATTAAAAAAAAAAAAAAAAAAGGCAAGTTGAAAACTTCAGGAAATATTTGTGGCATTTTTACTTGCTGTTGTCCCACACCTTTTCCAGCATAGGACCATCTTGGAAGAGTGCTAGCCTGTGCTTTGGGCACCTACTGTCTGGTTCCGAGCGAGGAGAGCAGCCTCTAGTCACAAATTCTTGCTTATATCTGTGGTAACCTGTCTAAAGGATACTTGAAGGACTTACAGAAGGATTTCATCTGTGTTGTACCTAACTCAGAACTCAGGCTGGAAAAGTAGTTGGCTTTGATTGAAAATACTGCAAGGAGAACTAACAACCCATAAACACCTGGGGGGAAATGTTACAGTCAAAATATATAACAGTCAAGATACCTAAAGCATGGGAGGAAAAGCTGGGGCACATTCCTTGGCAGATTAAGACATTCAAAAAAGTCGTGTAGGTCTTCCCTGGTGGTGCAGTGGTTAAGTATCTGCCTGCCAATGCAGGGGACACGGGTCTGCGCCCTCTTCTGGGAAGGTCCCACATGCCACGGGGCAACTAAGCCCGTGCGCCACAACTACTGAGCCTGTGCTCTAGATCCCACAAGCCACAACTCCTGAAGCCCATGTGCCTAGAGCCCGTGCTCAGCGACAAGACAAGCCACCACAACGAGAAGCACGCACACCGCAAACGAAGAGTAGCCTCCGCTCGCTGCAACTAAAGAAATCCCGTGCACAGCAACAAACACCCAAAGCAGCCAAAACAAAAACGAAAACAAAAACATGTACATGGGGTAATTTAGGTAATGGAGGCTATGAGCATGCCTAGATTAAGACACATTTAGAAAAGGGTTGAGGAGACCCCAAATTTCCACTTCACAGTTATCCCTAGGTTCAGGGCAAGCATGGTATTGAAGGAGGGCCCCAACACAGAACTGGACCTGCAAAGACTGGAAGAGGTTTTTCTTCTTTTGGGTTGGCTTGTTGTTAGTTATTTTTGTAACCTTCTGGCATTCAAGGAAATCTCTGTCAAAAGAATAGGTGAACGTGAGCTAAAGGAACACACACCTCAGTGACAACACAGGACAAGGAATGCATCTTCTCAAAACCACATTGGAAAAGTAACTAAACAAATGGACTACGACAGCCTTCAATAATTATAAGAAAAGAAACATAAAGCCCGTAGCAAACTAGCAAATTAGACAAGAATCTAATCTCCAGTGATACCACACTAGAATATTCAAACATCAAGGTTTTGATAACAACAACAACAAAATTCACAGGGCATACAAAGAAACAGGAAGTATGGTGCATTGAAAGGAACAAAATTAATTGAAAGTAACTATCCCTGAGAAATTCCAGACATTGGATATACTAGAAAAAGACTAAAATAACTGTTTTTAAGAGGCTTAATGACCCGAAGAGAAACATGGACAGAGAAATAATGGAAAACCCGAAAATCTATGATCAAAATACAAATAGCAACAAAAAAGACATTATAAAAAGCAACCAAAGAGAAATTTTGGAGCTGTAAAGTACAACAACTGAAACGGAAAATTAACTAGAAGGGTTCAACAAATTATCTGATCAGGCAGAGGAAACAATCCGCCAAGATGAAGACAGGAAATTTTAAATTATCCCGTCTGAGGAACAGAAAGAAAAAGCATGAAGAAAAGTGAATATGCCCAAGAGCCCTGTGGAACAACATATAGATGATGGGAGTCAAACAGAAAGGAGAAGAAAGATTATTGGAAACATTAAGGGCCGAAACCTTCCCAAATTTGAAGAAAGACAATGAACCTACAAATCCAAAAAACTCAAAAACTTCCAAGTACTGTAAATTCACAGAGATCTTCACTGAAAGACATTATAATCAAACTACTGAAAGTCACAATGAGGGAATCTTAAAAGCAGTGAGAAAATCAACACGTGCAAGGGACACTCAATGACATTCTCAACTGATAATTTGATAATTATCGACTGATAATCAACTGAAGGCAGTGGGATGATACAGTTGTAATGCGGAAAGAAAGAAACTTGTCAACTGAGATTTGTATATTCAGAAAAACTGTGCTCCAAAAATTATGATATACCCAGATTAAGAAAAAAAAACCCACGGAGCTTGTTACCACTACACCTGGTCTACAAGAAAGTGGTCTACAAGGCTGCGAAATTATACTCAACATCACTAGTCATTAGAGAAATACAAATCAAAACCACAATGAGATATCATCTCATAGCCATTATGATGGCCACTGTAGGAAAAACAAAAAATAAGGTGTATTGAGGATGTGTAGAAACTGGAACCCTTATGTCCAATTGCTGGCAAAGTGAAATGGTGGGGCCGCTATGGAAAACACTATGACAGTTCCTCAAGAAATTGAAACTTGTTTTTAAAAATTACAAAGACAATTACCTTATGATTCAGCAATCCTACTTCTGGCTATATACACAAACAAATTGAAAACAAGATCTCTAAAACCTACTTGCACACCCATGTTCACTGCAGCAATAGTCATAATAACCAAGAGGTGGAAACCACACGAATAGCCATCAGTAGATGAATGAATAAAGAAAATGTGGTCTAGCCATACAATGGAATATTATTTAGTCTTTAAAAAGAAGGACATCCTGTCACTTGCTACAACATGGATGAACTTTGACATTAGGCGAAAAGGAATAAACCAGTCACAAAAAGACCAATACTGTATGATTTCACTTCTATAAGGTATCTAAAGTAGTCAAATTTCTAGCAATAGAAAGTACAATGGTGGTTGCCAGAGGCTGGGTGAGGGGGAAATATATTGTGGTGAATATACTTAAAAATACTGAACGGTACAGTTAAAAAGGATTAAGATTATTAATTTTTATAATAAAGTAATATTGTGAGGTTAATAAACCAATTTATGATTTTTAAATATTTTTAAACCACTGTAATGTTCACCAAAAAGTAAACCGTTGAAACAGCATATAGGGTGACATGAGCAAATTGACAGAATAGCAGATCCAACCTCTTATGCCCACACAGAAACAACAAGAAACAAACTGCAAAACCATGTGTGTCATAAACCTGGAAAACGGTCAAATATTTACAGGAACCAAGAACATGCTGAATTAAAAAAAAAAAAAAAAAGGCAAGTTGAAAACTTCAGGAAATATTTGTGGCATTTTTACTTGCTGTTGTCCCACACCTTTTCCAGCATAGGACCATCTTGGAAGAGTGCTAGCCTGTGCTTTGGGCACCTACTGTCTGGTTCCGAGCGAGGAGAGCAGCCTCTAGTCACAAATTCTTGCTTATATCTGTGGTAACCTGTCTAAAGGATACTTGAAGGACTTACAGAAGGATTTCATCTGTGTTGTACCTAACTCAGAACTCAGGCTGGAAAAGTAGTTGGCTTTGATTGAAAATACTGCAAGGAGAACTAACAACCCATAAACACCTGGGGGGAAATGTTACAGTCAAAATATATAACAGTCAAGATACCTAAAGCATGGGAGGAAAAGCTGGGGCACATTCCTTGGCAGATTAAGACATTCAAAAAAGTCGTGTAGGTCTTCCCTGGTGGTGCAGTGGTTAAGTATCTGCCTGCCAATGCAGGGGACACGGGTCTGCGCCCTCTTCTGGGAAGGTCCCACATGCCACGGGGCAACTAAGCCCGTGCGCCACAACTACTGAGCCTGTGCTCTAGATCCCACAAGCCACAACTCCTGAAGCCCATGTGCCTAGAGCCCGTGCTCAGCGACAAGACAAGCCACCACAACGAGAAGCACGCACACCGCAAACGAAGAGTAGCCTCCGCTCGCTGCAACTAAAGAAATCCCGTGCACAGCAACAAACACCCAAAGCAGCCAAAACAAAAACGAAAACAAAAACATGTACATGGGGTAATTTAGGTAATGGAGGCTATGAGCATGCCTAGATTAAGACACATTTAGAAAAGGGTTGAGGAGACCCCAAATTTCCACTTCACAGTTATCCCTAGGTTCAGGGCAAGCATGGTATTGAAGGAGGGCCCCAACACAGAACTGGACCTGCAAAGACTGGAAGAGGTTTTTCTTCTTTTGGGTTGGCTTGTTGTTAGTTATTTTTGTAACCTTCTGGCATTCAAGGAAATCTCTGTCAAAAGAATAGGTGAACGTGAGCTAAAGGAACACACACCTCAGTGACAACACAGGACAAGGAATGCATCTTCTCAAAACCACATTGGAAAAGTAACTAAACAAATGGACTACGACAGCCTTCAATAATTATAAGAAAAGAAACATAAAGCCCGTAGCAAACTAGCAAATTAGACAAGAATCTAATCTCCAGTGATACCACACTAGAATATTCAAACATCAAGGTTTTGATAACAACAACAACAAAATTCACAGGGCATACAAAGAAACAGGAAGTATGGTGCATTGAAAGGAACAAAATTAATTGAAAGTAACTATCCCTGAGAAATTCCAGACATTGGATATACTAGAAAAAGACTAAAATAACTGTTTTTAAGAGGCTTAATGACCCGAAGAGAAACATGGACAGAGAAATAATGGAAAACCCGAAAATCTATGATCAAAATACAAATAGCAACAAAAAAGACATTATAAAAAGCAACCAAAGAGAAATTTTGGAGCTGTAAAGTACAACAACTGAAACGGAAAATTAACTAGAAGGGTTCAACAAATTATCTGATCAGGCAGAGGAAACAATCCGCCAAGATGAAGACAGGAAATTTTAAATTATCCCATCTGAGGAACAGAAAGAAAAAGCATGAAGAAAAGTGAATATGCCCAAGAGCCCTGTGGAACAACATATAGATGATGGGAGTCAAACAGAAAGGAGAAGAAAGATTATTGGAAACATTAAGGGCCGAAACCTTCCCAAATTTGAAGAAAGACAATGAACCTACAAATCCAAAAAACTCAAAAACTTCCAAGTACTGTAAATTCACAGAGATCTTCACTGAAAGACATTATAATCAAACTACTGAAAGTCACAATGAGGGAATCTTAAAAGCAGTGAGAAAATCAACACGTGCAAGGGACACTCAATGACATTCTCAACTGATAATTTGATAATTATCGACTGATAATCAACTGACGGCAGTGGGATGATACAGTTGTAATGCGGAAAGAAAGAAACTTGTCAACTGAGATTTGTATATTCAGAAAAACTGTGCTCCAAAAATTATGATATACCCAGATTAAGAAAAAAAAACCCACGGAGCTTGTTACCACTACACCTGGTCTACAAGAAAGTGGTCTACAAGGCTGCGAAATTATACTCAACATCACTAGTCATTAGAGAAATACAAATCAAAACCACAATGAGATATCATCTCATAGCCATTATGATGGCCACTGTAGGAAAAACAAAAAATAAGGTGTATTGAGGATGTGTAGAAACTGGAACCCTTATGTCCAATTGCTGGCAAAGTGAAATGGTGGGGCCGCTATGGAAAACAGTATGACAGTTCCTCAAGAAATTGAAACTTGTTTTTAAAAATTACAAAGACAATTACCTTATGATTCAGCAATCCTACTTCTGGCTATATACACAAACAAATTGAAAACAAGATCTCTAAAACCTACTTGCACACCCATGTTCACTGCAGCAATAGTCATAATAACCAAGAGGTGGAAACCACACGAATAGCCATCAGTAGATGAATGAATAAAGAAAATGTGGTCTAGCCATACAATGGAATATTATTTAGTCTTTAAAAAGAAGGACATCCTGTCACTTGCTACAACATGGATGAACTTTGACATTAGGCGAAAAGGAATAAACCAGTCACAAAAAGACCAATACTGTATGATTTCACTTCTATAAGGTATCTAAAGTAGTCAAATTTCTAGCAATAGAAAGTACAATGGTGGTTGCCAGAGGCTGGGTGAGGGGGAAATATATTGTGGTGAATATACTTAAAAATACTGAACGGTACAGTTAAAAAGGATTAAGATTATTAATTTTTATAATAAAGTAATATTGTGAGGTTAATAAACCAATTTATGATTTTTAAATATTTTTAAACCACTGTAATGTTCACCAAAAAGTAAACCGTTGAAACAGCATATAGGGTGACATGAGCAAATTGACAGAATAGCAGATCCAACCTCTTATGCCCACACAGAAACAACAAGAAACAAACTGCAAAACCATGTGTGTCATAAACCTGGAAAACGGTCAAAGATTTACAGGAACCAAGAACATGCTGAATTAAAAAAAAAAAAAAAGGCAAGTTGAAAACTTCAGGAAATATTTGTGGCATTTTTACTTGCTGTTGTCCCACACCTTTTCCAGCATAGGACCGTCTTGGAAGAGTGCTAGCCTGTGCTTTGGGCACCTACTGTCTGGTTCCGAGCGAGCAGAGCAGCCTCTAGTCACAAATTCTTGCTTATATCTGTGGTAACCTGTCTAAAGGATACTTGAAGGACTTACAGAAGGATTTCATCTCTGTTGTACCTAACTCAGAACTCAGGCTGGAAAAGTAGTTGGCTTTGATTGAAAATACTGCAAGGAGAACTAACAACCCATAAACACCTGGGGGGAAATGTTACAGTCAAAATATATAACAGTCAAGATACCTAAAGCATGGGAGGAAAAGCTGGGGCACATTCCTTGGCAGATTAAGACATTCAAAAAAGTCGTGTAGGTCTTCCCTGGTGGTGCAGTGGTTAAGTATCTGCCTGCCAATGCAGGGGACACGGGTCTGCGCCCTCTTCTGGGAAGGTCCCACATGCCACGGGGCAACTAAGCCCGTGCGCCACAACTACTGAGCCTGTGCTCTAGATCCCACAAGCCACAACTCCTGAAGCCCATGTGCCTAGAGCCCGTGCTCAGCGACAAGACAAGCCACCACAACGAGAAGCACGCACACCGCAAACGAAGAGTAGCCTCCGCTCGCTGCAACTAAAGAAATCCCGTGCACAGCAACAAACACCCAAAGCAGCCAAAACAAAAACGAAAACAAAAACATGTACATGGGGTAATTTAGGTAATGGAGGCTATGAGCATGCCTAGATTAAGACACATTTAGAAAAGGGTTGAGGAGACCCCAAATTTCCACTTCACAGTTATCCCTAGGTTCAGGGCAAGCATGGTATTGAAGGAGGGCCCCAACACAGAACTGGACCTGCAAAGACTGGAAGAGGTTTTTCTTCTTTTGGGTTGGCTTGTTGTTAGTTATTTTTGTAACCTTCTGGCATTCAAGGAAATCTCTGTCAAAAGAATAGGTGAACGTGAGCTAAAGGAACACACACCTCAGTGACAACACAGGACAAGGAATGCATCTTCTCAAAACCACATTGGAAAAGTAACTAAACAAATGGACTACGACAGCCTTCAATAATTATAAGAAAAGAAACATAAAGCCCGTAGCAAACTAGCAAATTAGACAAGAATCTAATCTCCAGTGATACCACACTAGAATATTCAAACATCAAGGTTTTGATAACAACAACAACAAAATTCACAGGGCATACAAAGAAACAGGAAGTATGGTGCATTGAAAGGAACAAAATTAATTGAAAGTAACTATCCCTGAGAAATTCCAGACATTGGATATACTAGAAAAAGACTAAAATAACTGTTTTTAAGAGGCTTAATGACCCGAAGAGAAACATGGACAGAGAAATAATGGAAAACCCGAAAATCTATGATCAAAATACAAATAGCAACAAAAAAGACATTATAAAAAGGAACCAAAGAGAAATTTTGGAGCTGTAAAGTACAACAACTGAAACGGAAAATTAACTAGAAGGGTTCAACAAATTATCTGATCAGGCAGAGGAAACAATCCGCCAAGATGAAGACAGGAAATTTTAAATTATCCCGTCTGAGGAACAGAAAGAAAAAGCATGAAGAAAAGTGAATATGCCCAAGAGCCCTGAGACACCATCAAGTGGAACAACATATAGATGATGGGAGTCAAACAGAAAGGAGAAGAAAGATTATTGGAAACATTAAGGGCCGAAACCTTCCCAAATTTGAAGAAAGACAATGAACCTACAAATCCAAAAAACTCAAAAACTTCCAAGTACTGTAAATTCACAGAGATCTTCACTGAAAGACATTATAATCAAACTACTGAAAGTCACAATGAGGGAATCTTAAAAGCAGTGAGAAAATCAACACGTGCAAGGGACACTCAATGACATTCTCAACTGATAATTTGATAATTATCAACTGATAATCAACTGAAGGCAGTGGGATGATACAGTTGTAATGCGGAAAGAAAGAAACTTGTCAACTGAGATTTGTATATTCAGAAAAACTGTGCTCCAAAAATTATGATATACCCAGATTAAGAAAAAAAAACCCACGGAGCTTGTTACCACTACACCTGGTCTACAAGAAAGTGGTCTACAAGGCTGCGAAATTATACTCAACATCACGAGTCATTAGAGAAATACAAATCAAAACCACAATGAGATATCATCTCATAGCCATTATGATGGCCACTGTAGGAAAAACAAAAAATAAGGTGTATTGAGGATGTGTAGAAACTGGAACCCTTATGTCCAATTGCTGGCAAAGTGAAATGGTGGGGCCGCTATGGAAAACAGTATGACAGTTCCTCAAGAAATTGAAACTTGTTTTTAAAAATTACAAAGACAATTACCTTATGATTCAGCAATCCTACTTCTGGCTATATACACAAATTGAAAACAAGATCTCTAAAACCTACTTGCACACCCATGTTCACTGCAGCAATAGTCATAATAACCAAGAGGTGGAAACCACACGAATAGCCATCAGTAGATGAATGAATAAAGAAAATGTGGTCTAGCCATACAATGGAATATTATTTAGTCTTTAAAAAGAAGGACATCCTGTCACTTGCTACAACATGGATGAACTTTGACATTAGGCGAAAAGGAATAAACCAGTCACAAAAAGACCAATACTGTATGATTTCACTTCTATAAGGTATCTAAAGTAGTCAAATTTCTAGCAATAGAAAGTACAATGGTGGTTGCCAGAGGCTGGGTGAGGGGGAAATATATTGTGGTGAATATACTTAAAAATACTGAACGGTACAGTTAAAAAGGATTAAGATTATTAATTTTTATAATAAAGTAATATTGTGAGGTTAATAAACCAATTTATGATTTTTAACTATTTTTAAACCACTGTATTGTTCACCAAAAAGTAAACCGTTGAAACAGCATATAGGGTGACATGAGCAAATTGACAGAATAGCAGATCCAACCTCTTATGCCCACACAGAAACAAGAAACAAACTGCAAAACCATGTGTGTCATAAACCTGGAAAACGATCAAAGGTTTACAGGAACCAAGAACATGCTGAATTTAAAAAAAAAAAAAAGGCAAGTTGAAAACTTCAGGAAATATTTGTGGCATTTTTACTTGCTGTTGTCCCACACCTTTTTCAGCATAGGACCGTCTTGGAAGAGTGCTAGCCTGTGCTTTGGGCACCTACTGTCTGGTTCCGAGCGAGCAGAGCAGCCTCTAGTCACAAATTCTTGCTTATATCTGTGGTAACCTGTCTAAAGGATACTTGAAGGACTTACAGAAGGATTTCATCTCTGTTGTACCTAACTCAGAACTCAGGCTGGAAAAGTAGTTGGCTTTGATTGAAAATACTGCAAGGAGAACTAACAACCCATAAACACCTGGGGGGAAATGTTACAGTCAAAATATATAACAGTCAAGATACCTAAAGCACGGGAGGAAAAGCTGGGGGACATTCCTTGGCAGATTAAGACATTCAAAAAAGTCGTGTAGGTCTTCCCTGGTGGTGCAGTGGTTAAGTATCTGCCTGCCAATGCAGGGGACACGGGTCTGCGCCCTCTTCTGGGAAGGTCCCACATGCCACGGGGCAACTAAGCCCGTGCGCCACAACTACTGAGCCTGTGCTCTAGATCCCACAAGCCACAACTCCTGAAGCCCATGTGCCTAGAGCCCGTGCTCAGCGACAAGACAAGCCACCACAACGAGAAGCACGCACACCGCAAACGAAGAGTAGCCTCCGCTCGCTGCAACTAAAGAAATCCCGTGCACAGCAACAAACACCCAAAGCAGCCAAAACAAAAACGAAAACAAAAACATGTACATGGGGTAATTTAGGTAATGGAGGCTATGAGCATGCCTAGATTAAGACACATTTAGAAAAGGGTTGAGGAGACCCCAAATTTCCACTTCACAGTTATCCCTAGGTTCAGGGCAAGCATGGTATTGAAGGAGGGCCCCAACACAGAACTGGACCTGCAAAGACTGGAAGAGGTTTTTCTTCTTTTGGGTTGGCTTGTTGTTAGTTATTTTTGTAACCTTCTGGCATTCAAGGAAATCTCTGTCAAAAGAATAGGTGAACGTGAGCTAAAGGAACACACACCTCAGTGACAACACAGGACAAGGAATGCATCTTCTCAAAACCACATTGGAAAAGTAACTAAACAAATGGACTACGACAGCCTTCAATAATTATAAGAAAAGAAACATAAAGCCCGTAGCAAACTAGCAAATTAGACAAGAATCTAATCTCCAGTGATACCACACTAGAATATTCAAACATCAAGGTTTTGATAACAACAACAACAAAATTCACAGGGCATACAAAGAAACAGGAAGTATGGTGCATTGAAAGGAACAAAATTAATTGAAAGTAACTATCCCTGAGAAATTCCAGACATTGGATATACTAGAAAAAGACTAAAATAACTGTTTTTAAGAGGCTTAATGACCCGAAGAGAAACATGGACAGAGAAATAATGGAAAACCCGAAAATCTATGATCAAAATACAAATAGCAACAAAAAAGACATTATAAAAAGGAACCAAAGAGAAATTTTGGAGCTGTAAAGTACAACAACTGAAACGGAAAATTAACTAGAAGGGTTCAACAAATTATCTGATCAGGCGGAGGAAACAATCCGCCAAGATGAAGACAGGAAATTTTAAATTATCCCGTCTGAGGAACAGAAAGAAAAAGCATGAAGAAAAGTGAATATGCCCAAGAGCCCTGAGACACCATCAAGTGGAACAACATATAGATGATGGGAGTCAAACAGAAAGGAGAAGAAAGATTATTGGAAACATTAAGGGCCGAAACCTTCCCAAATTTGAAGAAAGACAATGAACCTACAAATCCAAAAAACTCAAAAACTTCCAAGTACTGTAAATTCACAGAGATCTTCACTGAAAGACATTATAATCAAACTACTGAAAGTCACAATGAGGGAATCTTAAAAGCAGTGAGAAAATCAACACGTGCAAGGGACACTCAATGACATTCTCAACTGATAATTTGATAATTATCAACTGATAATCAACTGAAGGCAGTGGGATGATACAGTTGTAATGCGGAAAGAAAGAAACTTGTCAACTGAGATTTGTATATTCAGAAAAACTGTGCTCCAAAAATTATGATATACCCAGATTAAGAAAAAAAAACCCACGGAGCTTGTTACCACTACACCTGGTCTACAAGAAAGTGGTCTACAAGGCTGCGAAATTATACTCAACATCACGAGTCATTAGAGAAATACAAATCAAAACCACAATGAGATATCATCTCATAGCCATTATGATGGCCACTGTAGGAAAAACAAAAAATAAGGTGTATTGAGGATGTGTAGAAACTGGAACCCTTATGTCCAATTGCTGGCAAAGTGAAATGGTGGGGCCGCTATGGAAAACAGTATGACAGTTCCTCAAGAAATTGAAACTTGTTTTTAAAAATTACAAAGACAATTACCTTATGATTCAGCAATCCTACTTCTGGCTATATACACAAATTGAAAACAAGATCTCTAAAACCTACTTGCACACCCATGTTCACTGCAGCAATAGTCATAATAACCAAGAGGTGGAAACCACACGAATAGCCATCAGTAGATGAATGAATAAAGAAAATGTGGTCTAGCCATACAATGGAATATTATTTAGTCTTTAAAAAGAAGGACATCCTGTCACTTGCTACAACATGGATGAACTTTGACATTAGGCGAAAAGGAATAAACCAGTCACAAAAAGAACAATACTGTATGATTTCACTTCTATAAGGTATCTAAAGTAGTCAAATTTCTAGCAATAGAAAGTACAATGGTGGTTGCCAGAGGCTGGGTGAGGGGGAAATATATTGTGGTGAATATACTTAAAAATACTGAACGGTACAGTTAAAAAGGATTAAGATTATTAATTTTTATAATAAAGTAATATTGTGAGGTTAATAAACCAATTTATGATTTTTAAATATTTTTAAACCACTGTATTGTTCACCAAAAAGTAAACCGTTGAAACAGCATATAGGGTGACATGAGCAAATTGACAGAATAGCAGATCCAACCTCTTATGCCCACACAGAAACAAGAAACAAACTGCAAAACCATGTGTGTCATAAACCTGGAAAACGATCAAAGGTTTACAGGAACCAAGAACATGCTGAATTTAAAAAAAAAAAAAAGGCAAGTTGAAAACTTCAGGAAATATTTGTGGCATTTTTACTTGCTGTTGTCCCACACCTTTTTCAGCATAGGACCGTCTTGGAAGAGTGCTAGCCTGTGCTTTGGGCACCTACTGTCTGGTTCCGAGCGAGGAGAGCAGCCTCTAGTCACAAATTCTTGCTTATATCTGTGGTAACCTGTCTAAAGGATACTTGAAGGACTTACAGAAGGATTTCATCTCTGTTGTACCTAACTCAGAACTCAGGCTGGAAAAGTAGTTGGCTTTGATTGAAAATACTGCAAGGAGAACTAACAACCCATAAACACCTGGGGGGAAATGTTACAGTCAAAATATATAACAGTCAAGATACCTAAAGCACGGGAGGAAAAGCTGGGGGACATTCCTTGGCAGATTAAGACATTCAAAAAAGTCGTGTAGGTCTTCCCTGGTGGTGCAGTGGTTAAGTATCTGCCTGCCAATGCAGGGGACACGGGTCTGCGCCCTCTTCTGGGAAGGTCCCACATGCCACGGGGCAACTAAGCCCGTGCGCCACAACTACTGAGCCTGTGCTCTAGATCCCACAAGCCACAACTCCTGAAGCCCATGTGCCTAGAGCCCGTGCTCAGCGACAAGACAAGCCACCACAACGAGAAGCACGCACACCGCAAACGAAGAGTAGCCTCCGCTCGCTGCAACTAAAGAAATCCCGTGCACAGCAACAAACACCCAAAGCAGCCAAAACAAAAACGAAAACAAAAACATGTACATGGGGTAATTTAGGTAATGGAGGCTATGAGCATGCCTAGATTAAGACACATTTAGAAAAGGGTTGAGGAGACCCCAAATTTCCACTTCACAGTTATCCCTAGGTTCAGGGCAAGCATGGTATTGAAGGAGGGCCCCAACACAGAACTGGACCTGCAAAGACTGGAAGAGGTTTTTCTTCTTTTGGGTTGGCTTGTTGTTAGTTATTTTTGTAACCTTCTGGCATTCAAGGAAATCTCTGTCAAAAGAATAGGTGAACGTGAGCTAAAGGAACACACACCTCAGTGACAACACAGGACAAGGAATGCATCTTCTCAAAACCACATTGGAAAAGTAACTAAACAAATGGACTACGACAGCCTTCAATAATTATAAGAAAAGAAACATAAAGCCCGTAGCAAACTAGCAAATTAGACAAGAATCTAATCTCCAGTGATACCACACTAGAATATTCAAACATCAAGGTTTTGATAACAACAACAACAAAATTCACAGGGCATACAAAGAAACAGGAAGTATGGTGCATTGAAAGGAACAAAATTAATTGAAAGTAACTATCCCTGAGAAATTCCAGACATTGGATATACTAGAAAAAGACTAAAATAACTGTTTTTAAGAGGCTTAATGACCCGAAGAGAAACATGGACAGAGAAATAATGGAAAACCCGAAAATCTATGATCAAAATACAAATAGCAACAAAAAGACATTATAAAAAGCAACCAAAGAGAAATTTTGGAGCTGTAAAGTACAACAACTGAAACGGAAAATTAACTAGAAGGGTTCAACAAATTATCTGATCAGGCAGAGGAAACAATCCGCCAAGATGAAGACAGGAAATTTTAAATTATCCCGTCTGAGGAACAGAAAGAAAAAGCATGAAGAAAAGTGAATATGCCCAAGAGCCCTGAGACACCATCAAGTGGAACAACATATAGATGATGGGAGTCAAACAGAAAGGAGAAGAAAGATTATTGGAAACATTAAGGGCCGAAACCTTCCCAAATTTGAAGAAAGACAATGAACCTACAAATCCAAAAAACTCAAAAACTTCCAAGTACTGTAAATTCACAGAGATCTTCACTGAAAGACATTATAATCAAACTACTGAAAGTCACAATGAGGGAATCTTAAAAGCAGTGAGAAAATCAACACGTGCAAGGGACACTCAATGACATTCTCAACTGATAATTTGGTAATTATCAACTGACAATCAACTGAAGGCAGTGGGATGATAGAGTTGTAATGCGGAAAGAAAGAAACTTGTCAACTGAGATTTGTATATTCAGAAAAACTGTGCTCCAAAAATTATGATATACCCAGATTAAGAAAAAAAAACCCACGGAGCTTGTTACCACTACACCTGGTCTACAAGAAAGTGGTCTACAAGGCTGCGAAATTATACTCAACATCACGAGTCATTAGAGAAATACAAATCAAAACCACAATGAGATATCATCTCATAGCCATTATGATGGCCACTGTAGGAAAAACAAAAAATAAGGTGTATTGAGGATGTGTAGAAACTGGAACCCTTATGTCCAATTGCTGGCAAAGTGAAATGGTGGGGCCGCTATGGAAAACAGTATGACAGTTCCTCAAGAAATTGAAACTTGTTTTTAAAAATTACAAAGACAATTACCTTATGATTCAGCAATCCTACTTCTGGCTATATACACAAACAAATTGAAAACAAGATCTCTAAAACCTACTTGCACACCCATGTTCACTGCAGCAATAGTCATAATAACCAAGAGGTGGAAACCACACGAATAGCCATCAGTAGATGAATGAATAAAGAAAATGTGGTCTAGCCATACAATGGAATATTATTTAGTCTTTAAAAAGAAGGACATCCTGTCACTTGCTACAACATGGATGAACTTTGACATTAGGCGAAAAGGAATAAACCAGTCACAAAAAGACCAATACTGTATGATTTCACTTCTATAAGGTATCTAAAGTAGTCAAATTTCTAGCAATAGAAAGTACAATGGTGGTTGCCAGAGGCTGGGTGAGGGGGAAATATATTGTGGTGAATATACTTAAAAATACTGAACGGTACAGTTAAAAAGGATTAAGATTATTAATTTTTATAATAAAGTAATATTGTGAGGTTAATAAACCAATTTATGATTTTTAAATATTTTTAAACCACTGTAATGTTCACCAAAAAGTAAACCGTTGAAACAGCATATAGGGTGACATGAGCAAATTGACAGAATAGCAGATCCAACCTCTTATGCCCACACAGAAACAACAAGAAACAAACTGCAAAACCATGTGTGTCATAAACCTGGAAAACGATCAAAGATTTACAGGAACCAAGAACATGCTGAATTAAAAAAAAAAAAAAAGGCAAGTTGAAAACTTCAGGAAATATTTGTGGCATTTTTACTTGCTGTTGTCCCACACCTTTTCCAGCATAGGACCGTCTTGGAAGAGTGCTAGCCTGTGCTTTGGGCACCTACTGTCTGGTTCCGAGCGAGCAGAGCAGCCTCTAGTCACAAATTCTTGCTTATATCTGTGGTAACCTGTCTAAAGGATACTTGAAGGACTTACAGAAGGATTTCATCTCTGTTGTACCTAACTCAGAACTCAGGCTGGAAAAGTAGTTGGCTTTGATTGAAAATACTGCAAGGAGAACTAACAACCCATAAACACCTGGGGGGAAATGTTACAGTCAAAATATATAACAGTCAAGATACCTAAAGCATGGGAGGAAAAGCTGGGGCACATTCCTTGGCAGATTAAGACATTCAAAAAAGTCGTGTAGGTCTTCCCTGGTGGTGCAGTGGTTAAGTATCTGCCTGCCAATGCAGGGGACACGGGTCTGCGCCCTCTTCTGGGAAGGTCCCACATGCCACGGGGCAACTAAGCCCGTGCGCCACAACTACTGAGCCTGTGCTCTAGATCCCACAAGCCACAACTCCTGAAGCCCATGTGCCTAGAGCCCGTGCTCAGCGACAAGACAAGCCACCACAACGAGAAGCACGCACACCGCAAACGAAGAGTAGCCTCCGCTCGCTGCAACTAAAGAAATCCCGTGCACAGCAACAAACACCCAAAGCAGCCAAAACAAAAACGAAAACAAAAACATGTACATGGGGTAATTTAGGTAATGGAGGCTATGAGCATGCCTAGATTAAGACACATTTAGAAAAGGGTTGAGGAGACCCCAAATTTCCACTTCACAGTTATCCCTAGGTTCAGGGCAAGCATGGTATTGAAGGAGGGCCCCAACACAGAACTGGACCTGCAAAGACTGGAAGAGGTTTTTCTTCTTTTGGGTTGGCTTGTTGTTAGTTATTTTTGTAACCTTCTGGCATTCAAGGAAATCTCTGTCAAAAGAATAGGTGAACGTGAGCTAAAGGAACACACACCTCAGTGACAACACAGGACAAGGAATGCATCTTCTCAAAACCACATTGGAAAAGTAACTAAACAAATGGACTACGACAGCCTTCAATAATTATAAGAAAAGAAACATAAAGCCCGTAGCAAACTAGCAAATTAGACAAGAATCTAATCTCCAGTGATACCACACTAGAATATTCAAACATCAAGGTTTTGATAACAACAACAACAAAATTCACAGGGCATACAAAGAAACAGGAAGTATGGTGCATTGAAAGGAACAAAATTAATTGAAAGTAACTATCCCTGAGAAATTCCAGACATTGGATATACTAGAAAAAGACTAAAATAACTGTTTTTAAGAGGCTTAATGACCCGAAGAGAAACATGGACAGAGAAATAATGGAAAACCCGAAAATCTATGATCAAAATACAAATAGCAACAAAAAGACATTATAAAAAGCAACCAAAGAGAAATTTTGGAGCTGTAAAGTACAACAACTGAAACGGAAAATTAACTAGAAGGGTTCAACAAATTATCTGATCAGGCGGAGGAAACAATCCGCCAAGATGAAGACAGGAAATTTTAAATTATCCCGTCTGAGGAACAGAAAGAAAAAGCATGAAGAAAAGTGAATATGCCCAAGAGTACTGAGACACCATCAAGTGGAACAACATATAGATGATGGGAGTCAAACAGAAAGGAGAAGAAAGATTATTGGAAACATTAAGGGCCGAAACCTTCCCAAATTTGAAGAAAGACAATGAACCTACAAATCCAAAAAACTCAAAAACTTCCAAGTACTGTAAATTCACAGAGATCTTCACTGAAAGACATTATAATCAAACTACTGAAAGTCACAATGAGGGAATCTTAAAAGCAGTGAGAAAATCAACACGTGCAAGGGACACTCAGTGACATTCTCAACTGATAATTTGATAATTATCAACTGATAATCAACTGAAGGCAGTGGGATGATACAGTTGTAATGCGGAAAGAAAGAAACTTGTCAACTGAGATTTGTATATTCAGAAAAACTGTGCTCCAAAAATTATGATATACCCAGATTAAGAAAAAAAAACCCACGGAGCTTGTTACCACTACACCTGGTCTACAAGAAAGTGGTCTACAAGGCTGCGAAATTATACTCAACATCACGAGTCATTAGAGAAATACAAATCAAAACCACAATGAGATATCATCTCATAGCCATTATGATGGCCACTGTAGGAAAAACAAAAAATAAGGTGTATTGAGGATGTGTAGAAACTGGAACCCTTATGTCCAATTGCTGGCAAAGTGAAATGGTGGGGCCGCTATGGAAAACAGTATGACAGTTCCTCAAGAAATTGAAACTTGTTTTTAAAAATTACAAAGACAATTACCTTATGATTCAGCAATCCTACTTCTGGCTATATACACAAACAAATTGAAGACAAGATCTCTAAAACCTACTTGCACACCCATGTTCACTGCAGCAATAGTCATAATAACCAAGAGGTGGAAACCACACGAATAGCCATCAGTAGATGAATGAATAAAGAAAATGTGGTCTAGCCATACAATGGAATATTATTTAGTCTTTAAAAAGAAGGACATCCTGTCACTTGCTACAACATGGATGAACTTTGACATTAGGCGAAAAGGAATAAACCAGTCACAAAAAGACCAATACTGTATGATTTCACTTCTATAAGGTATCTAAAGTAGTCAAATTTCTAGCAATAGAAAGTACAATGGTGGTTGCCAGAGGCTGGGTGAGGGGGAAATATATTGTGGTGAATATACTTAAAAATACTGAACGGTACAGTTAAAAAGGATTAAGATTATTAATTTTTATAATAAAGTAATATTGTGAGGTTAATAAACCAATTTATGATTTTTAAATATTTTTAAACCACTGTATTGTTCACCAAAAAGTAAACCGTTGAAACAGCATATAGGGTGACATGAGCAAATTGACAGAATAGCAGATCCAACCTCTTATGCCCACACAGAAACAACAAGAAACAAACTGCAAAACCATGTGTGTCATAAACCTGGAAAACGGTCAAATATTTATAGGAACCAAGAACATGCTGAATTAAAAAAAAAAAAAAAGGCAAGTTGAAAACTTCAGGAAATATTTGTGGCATTTTTACTTGCTGTTGTCCCACACCTTTTTCAGCATAGGACCGTCTTGGAAGAGTGCTAGCCTGTGCTTTGGGCACCTACTGTCTGGTTCCGAGCGAGGAGAGCAGCCTCTAGTCACAAATTCTTGCTTATATCTGTGGTAACCTGTCTAAAGGATACTTGAAGGACTTACAGAAGGATTTCATCTCTGTTGTACCTAACTCAGAACTCAGGCTGGAAAAGTAGTTGGCTTTGATTGAAAATACTGCAAGGAGAACTAACAACCCATAAACACCTGGGGGGAAATGTTACAGTCAAAATATATAACAGTCAAGATACCTAAAGCATGGGAGGAAAAGCTGGGGGACATTCCTTGGCAGATTAAGACATTCAAAAAAGTCGTGTAGGTCTTCCCTGGTGGTGCAGTGGTTAAGTATCTGCCTGCCAATGCAGGGGACACGGGTCTGCGCCCTCTTCTGGGAAGGTCCCACATGCCACGGGGCAACTAAGCCCGTGCGCCACAACTACTGAGCCTGTGCTCTAGATCCCACAAGCCACAACTCCTGAAGCCCATGTGCCTAGAGCCCGTGCTCAGCGACAAGACAAGCCACCACAACGAGAAGCACGCACACCGCAAACGAAGAGTAGCCTCCGCTCGCTGCAACTAAAGAAATCCCGTGCACAGCAACAAACACCCAAAGCAGCCAAAACAAAAACGAAAACAAAAACATGTACATGGGGTAATTTAGGTAATGGAGGCTATGAGCATGCCTAGATTAAGACACATTTAGAAAAGGGTTGAGGAGACCCCAAATTTCCACTTCACAGTTATCCCTAGGTTCAGGGCAAGCATGGTATTGAAGGAGGGCCCCAACACAGAACTGGACCTGCAAAGACTGGAAGAGGTTTTTCTTCTTTTGGGTTGGCTTGTTGTTAGTTATTTTTGTAACCTTCTGGCATTCAAGGAAATCTCTGTCAAAAGAATAGGTGAACGTGAGCTAAAGGAACACACACCTCAGTGACAACACAGGACAAGGAATGCATCTTCTCAAAACCACATTGGAAAAGTAACTAAACAAATGGACTACGACAGCCTTCAATAATTATAAGAAAAGAAACATAAAGCCCGTAGCAAACTAGCAAATTAGACAAGAATCTAATCTCCAGTGATACCACACTAGAATATTCAAACATCAAGGTTTTGATAACAACAACAACAAAATTCACAGGGCATACAAAGAAACAGGAAGTATGGTGCATTGAAAGGAACAAAATTAATTGAAAGTAACTATCCCTGAGAAATTCCAGACATTGGATATACTAGAAAAAGACTAAAATAACTGTTTTTAAGAGGCTTAATGACCCGAAGAGAAACATGGACAGAGAAATAATGGAAAACCCGAAAATCTATGATCAAAATACAAATAGCAACAAAAAGACATTATAAAAAGCAACCAAAGAGAAATTTTGGAGCTGTAAAGTACAACAACTGAAACGGAAAATTAACTAGAAGGGTTCAACAAATTATCTGATCAGGAAGAGGAAACAATCCGCCAAGATGAAGACAGGAAATTTTAAATTATCCCGTCTGAGGAACAGAAAGAAAAAGCATGAAGAAAAGTGAATACGCCCAAGAGACCTGAGACACCATGAAGTGGAACAACATATAGATGATGGGAGTCAAACAGAAAGGAGAAGAAAGATTATTGGAAACATTAAGGGCCGAAACCTTCCCAAATTTGAAGAAAGACAATGAACCTACAAATCCAAAAAACTCAAAAACTTCCAAGTACTGTAAATTCACAGAGATCTTCACTGAAAGACATTATAATCAAACTACTGAAAGTCACAATGAGGGAATCTTAAAAGCAGTGAGAAAATCAACACGTGCAAGGGACACTCAATGACATTCTCAACTGATAATTTGATAATTATCAACTGACAATCAACTGAAGGCAGTGGGATGATACACTTGTAATGCGGAAAGAAAGAAACTTGTCAACTGAGATTTGTATATTCAGAAAAACTGTGCTCCAAAAATTATGATATACCCAGATTAAGAAAAAAAAACCCACGGAGCTTGTTACCACTACACCTGGTCTACAAGAAAGTGGTCTACAAGGCTGCGAAATTATACTCAACATCACGAGTCATTAGAGAAATACAAATCAAAACCACAATGAGATATCATCTCATAGCCATTATGATGGCCACTGTAGGAAAAACAAAAAATAAGGTGTATTGAGGATGTGTAGAAACTGGAACCCTTATGTCCAATTGCTGGCAAAGTGAAATGGTGGGGCCGCTATGGAAAACAGT
Source organism: Mesoplodon bidens (assembly GCF_964165515.1). Lineage (NCBI taxonomy): Eukaryota > Metazoa > Chordata > Mammalia > Artiodactyla > Ziphiidae > Mesoplodon > Mesoplodon bidens. The sequence goes on from NC_138162.1 coordinate 111,727,794, forward strand.
ATGACAGTTCCTCAAGAAATTGAAACTTGTTTTTAAAAATTACAAAGACAATTACCTTATGATTCAGCAATCCTGCTTCTGGCTATATACACAAACAAATTGAAAACAAGATCTCTAAAACCTACTTGCACACCCATGTTCACTGCAGCAATAGTCATAATAACCAAGAGGTGGAAACCACACGAATAGCCATCAGTAGATGAATGAATAAAGAAAATGTGGTCTAGCCATACAATGGAATATTATTTAGTCTTTAAAAAGAAGGACATCCTGTCACTTGCTACAACATGGATGAACTTTGACATTAGGCGAAAAGGAATAAACCAGTCACAAAAAGACCAATACTGTATGATTTCACTTCTATAAGGTATCTAAAGTAGTCAAATTTCTAGCAATAGAAAGTACAATGGTGGTTGCCAGAGGCTGGGTGAGGGGGAAATATATTGTGGTGAATATACTTAAAAATACTGAACGGTACAGTTAAAAAGGATTAAGATTATTAATTTTTATAATAAAGTAATATTGTGAGGTTAATAAACCAATTTATGATTTTTAAATATTTTTAAACCACTGTATTGTTCACCAAAAAGTAAACCGTTGAAACAGCATATAGGGTGACATGAGCAAATTGACAGAATAGCAGATCCAACCTCTTATGCCCACACAGAAACAACAAGAAACAAACTGCAAAACCATGTGTGTCATAAACCTGGAAAACGATCAAAGGTTTACAGGAACCAAGAACATGCTGAATTTAAAAAAAAAAAAAAGGCAAGTTGAAAACTTCAGGAAATATTTGTGGCATTTTTACTTGCTGTTGTCCCACACCTTTTCCAGCATAGGACCGTCTTGGAAGAGTGCTAGCCTGTGCTTTGGGCACCTACTGTCTGGTTCCGAGCGAGCAGAGCAGCCTCTAGTCACAAATTCTTGCTTATATCTGTGGTAACCTGTCTAAAGGATACTTGAAGGACTTACAGAAGGATTTCATCTCTGTTGTACCTAACTCAGAACTCAGGCTGGAAAAGTAGTTGGCTTTGATTGAAAATACTGCAAGGAGAACTAACAACCCATAAACACCTGGGGGGAAATGTTACAGTCAAAATATATAACAGTCAAGATACCTAAAGCATGGGAGGAAAAGCTGGGGGACATTCCTTGGCAGATTAAGACATTCAAAAAAGTCGTGTAGGTCTTCCCTGGTGGTGCAGTGGTTAAGTATCTGCCTGCCAATGCAGGGGACACGGGTCTGCGCCCTCTTCTGGGAAGGTCCCACATGCCACGGGGCAACTAAGCCCGTGCGCCACAACTACTGAGCCTGTGCTCTAGATCCCACAAGCCACAACTCCTGAAGCCCATGTGCCTAGAGCCCGTGCTCAGCGACAAGACAAGCCACCACAACGAGAAGCACGCACACCGCAAACGAAGAGTAGCCTCCGCTCGCTGCAACTAAAGAAATCCCGTGCACAGCAACAAACACCCAAAGCAGCCAAAACAAAAACGAAAACAAAAACATGTACATGGGGTAATTTAGGTAATGGAGGCTATGAGCATGCCTAGATTAAGACACATTTAGAAAAGGGTTGAGGAGACCCCAAATTTCCACTTCACAGTTATCCCTAGGTTCAGGGCAAGCATGGTATTGAAGGAGGGCCCCAACACAGAACTGGACCTGCAAAGACTGGAAGAGGTTTTTCTTCTTTTGGGTTGGCTTGTTGTTAGTTATTTTTGTAACCTTCTGGCATTCAAGGAAATCTCTGTCAAAAGAATAGGTGAACGTGAGCTAAAGGAACACACACCTCAGTGACAACACAGGACAAGGAATGCATCTTCTCAAAACCACATTGGAAAAGTAACTAAACAAATGGACTACGACAGCCTTCAATAATTATAAGAAAAGAAACATAAAGCCCGTAGCAAACTAGCAAATTAGACAAGAATCTAATCTCCAGTGATACCACACTAGAATATTCAAACATCAAGGTTTTGATAACAACAACAACAAAATTCACAGGGCATACAAAGAAACAGGAAGTATGGTGCACTGAAAGGAACAAAATTAATTGAAAGTAACTATCCCTGAGAAATTCCAGACATTGGATATACTAGAAAAAGACTAAAATAACTGTTTTTAAGAGGCTTAATGACCCGAAGAGAAACATGGACAGAGAAATAATGGAAAACCCGAAAATCTATGATCAAAATACAAATAGCAACAAAAAAGACATTATAAAAAGCAACCAAAGAGAAATTTTGGAGCTGTAAAGTACAACAACTGAAACGGAAAATTAACTAGAAGGGTTCAACAAATTATCTGATCAGGCAGAGGAAACAATCCGCCAAGATGAAGACAGGAAATTTTAAATTATCCCGTCTGAGGAACAGAAAGAAAAAGCATGAAGAAAAGTGAATACGCCCAAGAGACCTGAGACACCATCAAGTGGAACAACATATAGATGATGGGAGTCAAACAGAAAGGAAAAGAAAGTTTATTCAAAACATTAAGGGCCGAAACCCTCCCAAATTTGAAGAGAGACAATGTACCTACAAATCCAAAAAACTCAAAAACATCTAAGTACTGTAAATTCACAGAGATCTTCACTGAAAGACATTATAATCAAACTACTGAAAGTCACAATGAGGGAATCTTAAAAGCAGTGAGAAAATCAACACGTGCAAGGGACACTCAATGACATTCTCAACTAATAATTTGATAATTATCAACTGATAATCAACTGAAGGCAGTGGGATGATACAGTTGTAATGCGGAAAGAAAGAAACTTGTCAACTGAGATTTGTATATTCAGAAAAACTGTGCTCCAAAAATTATGATATACCCAGATTAAGAAAAAATAACCCACGGAGCTTGTTACCACTACACCTGGTCTACAAGAAAGTGGTCTACAAGGCTGCGAAATTATACTCAACATCACTAGTCATTAGAGAAATACAAATCAAAACCACAATGAGATATCATCTCATAGCCATTATGATGGCCACTGTAGGAAAAACAAAAAATAAGGTGTATTGAGGATGTGTAGAAACTGGAACCCTTATGTCCAATTGCTGGCAAAGTGAAATGGTGGGGCCGCTATGGAAAACAGTATGACAGTTCCTCAAGAAATTGAAACTTGTTTTTAAAAATTACAAAGACAATTACCTTATGATTCAGCAATCCTACTTCTGGCTATATACACAAACAAATTGAAAACAAGATCTCTAAAACCTACTTGCACACCCATGTTCACTGCAGCAATAGTCATAATAACCAAGAGGTGGAAACCACACGAATAGCCATCAGTAGATGAATGAATAAAGAAAATGTGGTCTAGCCATACAATGGAATATTATTTAGTCTTTAAAAAGAAGGACATCCTGTCACTTGCTACAACATGGATGAACTTTGACATTAGGCGAAAAGGAATAAACCAGTCACAAAAAGACCAATACTGTATGATTTCACTTCTATAAGGTATCTAAAGTAGTCAAATTTCTAGCAATAGAAAGTACAATGGTGGTTGCCAGAGGCTGGGTGAGGGGGAAATATATTGTGGTGAATATACTTAAAAATACTGAACGGTACAGTTAAAAAGGATTAAGATTATTAATTTTTATAATAAAGTAATATTGTGAGGTTAATAAACCAATTTATGATTTTTAAATATTTTTAAACCACTGTAATGTTCACCAAAAAGTAAACCGTTGAAACAGCATATAGGGTGACATGAGCAAATTGACAGCATAGCAGATCCAACCTCTTATGCCCACACAGAAACAACAAGAAACAAACTGCAAAACCATGTGTGTCATAAACCTGGAAAACGGTCAAAGATTTACAGGAACCAAGAACATGCTGAATTTAAAAAAAAAAAAAAGGCAAGTTGAAAACTTCAGGAAATATTTGTGGCATTTTTACTTGCTGTTGTCCCACACCTTTTCCAGCATAGGACCGTCTTGGAAGAGTGCTAGCCTGTGCTTTGGGCACCTACTGTCTGGTTCCGAGGGAGCAGAGCAGCCTCTAGTCACAAATTCTTGCTTATATCTGTGGTAACCTGTCTAAAGGATACTTGAAGGACTTACAGAAGGATTTCATCTCTGTTGTACCTAACTCAGAACTCAGGCTGGAAATGTAGTTGGCTTTGACCGAAAATAGTGCAAGGAGAGCTAACAACCCACAAACACCTGGGGGGAAATGTTACAGTCAAAATATATAACAGTCAAGTTACCTAAAGCATGGGAGGAAAACCTGGGGGACATTCTTTTCGAGATTAAGACATTCAAAAAACTCATGTAGGGCTTCCCTGTTGGTGCAGTGGTTACGTATCCACCTGCCAATGCAGGGGACCCGGGTTTGAGCTCTGTTCTGGGAATTTCCCACATGCCACGGAACAACGAAGCCCGTGTGCCACAACTACTGAACCTGTGCTCTAGAGTCCCCAAGCCACAACTACTGAGCTCTAGTGCCATCACTACTGACCCCCGCATGACTAGAGCCCGTGCTACACAACCAGAGAAGCCACCGCAATTAGAAGCTCACACAACGCAACAAAGGCGTAGCCTCCGCTCACTGCAACTAGAGAAAGCCCGCGCACAGCAACCAAGACCAAATGCAGCCAAAAATATATAAATTAAATAAATACATAAATAATTTTTTTAAAGTTATACAAAATATATAGGAGCTTTGCAACAAATATCAGGTCGTCAGAACATCAAAATGTTACTGTTAAAGAAAACCAAGCATCTTAAGTTAATGAATTTAGCGCTTTTCTAGGTATGGGAAGACGCAAGAATCTGGGCTCACTGAAATCATTCCTGTGATATGCACCTTAACTATCTAAGGCAAGTCTCCTGCTTTTCTCCATCCTGAATCCCTTCAGGGTGAACAGGCATGGCAGCTGCAGTGGCTGCTAGCTTTATGGCTGCAACATCCTTAGTTTACTGATATGGCCTGCAACACTTCTCATCCACAGTGCCTCCCCTTGGTCATAAGTTCAACCAACGTTTGGGAGGCATTTCATGAACAATTTTGCCCCATGGCACTAGGAATTCTCACTCCTCTATCAGGTGAAGATTCTGTTGACAGGCTATTCAATGTGCTGATCTTTTCTGGATCAGGCCCTATTGGTAATCTATAATTCTCTGGATTACCTGTTTTAGTAGCCTATTATGATCTGGGAAATGTTTTCCCTTGTTGCTTCTTCCCATACCTACAGTTGCACAATTACAATTATTCTATGTAGAGCTACATATATGATTAACTCTCTCAAGACATCATTAATTTTGTTGGAGGCCTGGATACACTTTGGGAAATGCAAGAGACAACAATCTTATAAAACAGACAGGATACAAGTAATACAGATAGTAACATTAATAAAGTCATAATGCAGCAGAGAGAGAACCAAACCATAAACAAATTGAAAATAAAGAGAACGAATTAAAACAATGATTAGTACAACTAGTTGTAATCTGGTTGCAATAAACCATCAAGTCCACAGGGGAATCAGCTGGAGAAGCCAAATTCTGGAAGGATCAGGTAGAGAAAATATATATATGTTTCATTTTTGTTTACCAAGGTATACTTTATCAACTCATTGCAGGTCAGAGCATAAGAGGAAACGTTTTTCTAGAAAACAAAGATTAAAAGCTGGTATATTTCAGAAAAAGTCATCTAGTTATAAATCATAGTTATCAGTTCATTTGGTCCCATGTAATTAATCCCTGTTGATCGGGATTAAATCATCAGGTTTTCCATCAGAGTTTTGTGATTTCTCATGCAGTTTAGTTGTGTGATCTAAAAGCTATCAGAAACTTATATTTATCAAAAAGTTTTATGAATTTTCTTGAATATCTTCATTTTATAAAAGCATCAGAGTAAAACAATGATTGTCTATAAACCACAGAAGACTTAAAATAGCATGGTTAAAGATCTGATTACAATGCAATTGACAAGAAACTTGGATATTTCTGTGACATACACATTTTAAGATAACTAGAATTATGACTGAAAACATTATAGCAGGACATATCACATTTTTAGAAATTCCATATAAATTTTAGAATATCTATTGATATATTAATGACATTTATCCATACAATATAAGGCTTATCTCCAATCACTTGACAATACATCTCAAGTAATTTAACATACCAAATAAGCCCAATTAATTTAATTTTCCTCTCTGAGATGTCTCAAGGTTCCTTTGAAGCATCCCAGAGTTAGCTGGAGGTCAAAAAAACTTTAGTTAGAATTTGATATTTGGAAAGCTTGTCAAAAATATAAAAAAGGTTTCAAAACACTTGTTCCAATAGGACCATAGGTCACTGTGAAACAATACTTATTCACTTAACCAAAGTGACAAAAAGATTTCAAAAAGCAAATACAGATCACTTAAAGGCAAAGAAACTCTCACAATCTGTTACCAAAAGCAGTATTCCAAGAAAACTTTGTTCTCTTAACAGAGAGAGGAACAAAATCTAGTCTTGCATCAGCCTACTTTTATAACAAAATCCATTTATCTAACTAAATTTAATCTAATCCCAGACTGACCATGTACAAAACTCCTTTTCAGGGCTCCCTTTCTACACACCTTCTACAACTTTCTGTTTCCATATTAGTTTGTCCCTTATTTTCCCATCCAAAAACAACCAGCCAACCAGCTCTAGGACACAATCATTCTTTCCTCCTAACAAAATGTTTTTCCATTCCTCATACTTCCTTTTGCTGAAAACACACATCCTACTTTCCTTGCATACTGAAATGTTTCCCGTATTATCTCTATAGCTTTAATTACATATGACAATTTTAACCCTTAAAAACCTTAATCTTATGGTTTTTAAGGGTTAAAATCTTAACCTTAATGTGGGTCCTGGAAGATCCCACAAGCCGCAGAGCAACTAAGCCCGTGTGCCACAACTACTGAGCCCGCGTGCCACAACTATTGAGCCTGCACTCTAGAGCCTGTGAGCCACAACTTCTGAATCCCACATACCTAGAGCCCGTGCCCCACAACAAGAGAAGCCACCACAATGAGAAACCCACGCATCACAACAAAGAGTAGCCCCCACTCGCTGCAACTAGAGAAAGCCCACACGCAGCAATGAAGACCCAACACAGCCAAAAGTAAAATAAATTTATAAAAATAAATAAACTGAATTAAATTAAAACTCTTCTCTCATTTACCTTTATTTTACAACTTATGAAAACATTACCATACCAAGTTAATTTTTTGTTGTTGGTGTTGACAAACTCTGTAACAGAAAAAACATGAACGTACTGAACTTCAGTACACCTAGGTACAACAAAAGTAAAGCATGTCTATATTGATTACACCAGTAAGCTTAAGCTAGCTTTAACACCAGATGTTAATTTAATATTGAATATTTCCTAGATCATGTGAACCTGAAATTCATTCTGGCCAGTTTCTCTCCTATTTAGATATATTTAGTTTGTAAGTGCTTACTCTTAAGTAAATTAAATAAGGCTCTTTTATAAATCTAATTTTGATAATATTTTCCAGAGGTAGAGACATCTCATATAATGTACACAGAGACATAAACAGACAAAACTAGAGACCTCATAGCTTCATTTTAACAGTTATGAATCAAGTATTACAATATAATCTTACTAGTTATTTATAACAGTTGGAATAAGTTAAAATTTATTTGCTCAAGTGACTAAGGTTTCACTATTTGTGGGAAAGATTTTTAAGATTTGTATTTGTTCTTTTTTTTTTAATACATCTTTACTGGAGTATAATTACTTTACAATGTTGTGTTAGTTTCTGCTGTATAACAAAGTGAATCAGCTATACGTATACATATATCCCTATATACCCTCCCTCTTGCATCTCCCTCCCAATCTCCCTATCCCACCCCTCTAGGTGGTCACGAAGCACTGAGCTGATCTCCCCATGCTATGTGGCTGCTTCCCACTAGCTATCTATTTTACATTTGGTAGTGTATATATGTCAATACTACTCTCTCTCTTCATCCCAGCTTACCCTTCCCCCTCCCTGCATCCTCCAGTCCATTCTCTACGTATGTATCTTTATTCTGGTCCTGACCCTAGGTTCATCAGTACCATTTTTTTTAGATTCCATATATATCTGTTAGCATACAGTATTTGTTTTTCTCTTTCTGACTTACTTCACTCTGTATGACAAACTCTAGGTCCATCCACTTCACTACAAATAACTCAATTTTGTTTCTTTCTATGGCTGAGTAATATTCCATTGTATATATGTGCCATATCTTCTTTATCCATTCATCTGTTGATGGACACTTAGGTTGCTTCCATGTCCTGGCTATTGTAAATAGAGCTGCAGTGAACATTGTGATACATGTCTCTTTTTGAATTATGGTCTTCTCAGGGTATATGCCCAGTAGCAGGATTGCTGGGTCATATGGCAGTTCTATTTTTAGTTTTTTAAGGAACCTCCATACTGTTTTCCATAGTGGCTATTACACATTTACATAATGTAGGTGTATCAATTTACATTCTCACAAAGAGTGCAGGAGGGTTCCCTTTTCACCACACCCTCTCCAGCATTCATTATTTCTTGATTTTTTGATAATGGCCATTCTGACCAGTGTGAGGTGATACCTCATTGTAGTTCTGATTTGCATTTCTCTAATAATTAGTGATGTTGAGCATCTTTTCATGTGCCTCTTGACCATCTGTATGTCTTTTTTGGTGAAATGTCTATTTAGGTCTTCCACTCATTTTTTAATTGGGTTGTTTTTTTGATATTGAGCTCCATGAGTTGTTTGTATATTTTGGAGATTAATCCTTTGTCCGTTGTTTCATTTGCAAATATCTTCTTCCACTCTGAGGGTTGTCTTTTTGCCTTGTTTATGGTTTCCTTTGCTGTGCAAAAGCTTTTAAGTTTCATTAGGTCCCATTTGTTTATTTTTGTTTTTATTTTTATTACTCTAGGAGGTGGGTCAAAAAAGATCTTGCGGGCTTCCCTGGTGGCGCAGTGGTTGAGAGTCTGCCTGCCGATGCGGGAGACGCAGGTTCGTGCCCCGATCCGGGAGGATCCCACATGCCGCGGAGCGGCTGGGCCCGTGAGCCATGGCCGCTGAGCCTGCGTGTCCGGAGCCTGTGCTCTGCAATGGGAGAGGCCACAACAGTGAGAGGCCCGCGTATCGCAAAAAAAAAAAAAAAAAAAAAAAAGATCTTGCTGTGGTTTATGTCAAAGGGTGTTTTTCCTATGTTTTCCTCTAAGAGTTTTATAGTGTCCGGTCTTACATTTAGGTCTTCAATCCATCTTGAGTTTATTTTTGTGTATGGTGTTAGGGAGTGTTCTAATTTCATTCTTTTACATGTAGCTGTCCAGTTTTCCCAGCACCACTTATTGAAGAGGCTGTCTTTTCTCCATTGTACGTTCTTGCCTCCTTTGTTGTAAATTAGGTGACCATATGTGCATGGGTTTATCTCTGGGCTTTCTATCCTGTACCACTGATCTATATTTCTGTTTTTGTGCCAGTACCATACTGTCTTGATTACTGTAGCTTTGTAGTGTAGTTTGAAGTTGGGGAGCCAGATTCCTCCAGCTCCATTCTTCTTTCTCAAGATTGCTTTGGCTATTTGGGGCCGTGTGTGTGTGTGTGTGTGTGTGTGTGTGTGTTTTACATATATAAACATTATTTTTCATATTCTTTTCCATTCTGGTTTATCACTAAGATTTGTATTTGTTCTTAATAAACTTTTAAAGGGGCTATGAATTAGATTTTGGCTGAGGGAGCCTTTCCAGTGGTTTGAGGGTTTTTTTGCTCCATGGCATGTGGGATCTTCCCAGGCCAGGGCTCGAACCTGTGTTCCCTGCATTGGCAGGCAGATTCTTAACCACCGTGCCACCAGGGAAGCCCTCCAGTGGTCTGAGTTTTCAAAGGCCACTTTTTCCTTTTTTGCCTCCTTGGTTTCAAGTTCTAACTGATTGAGCTAATTAGGCTCAGTCTCAGGTCCTCCTGGGCTCTATTTACACTTCTGTCTGGTAGAGTTTGCAAGACAAGAACAGTTGCTTTTAATTCCCTAAAGAACTGGTCTGTCACCTAAATGATATTAAAAGACTGATTTGCACAGCTATATTTTCATTAATTTGATTTTCTATATTAGTAAGAAGACTTCCAACTATACCAAAATTTAAGAGTTCTATGTTCTAGGGACTTTCCTGGTGGCACAGTGGTTAAGAATCCACCTGCCAATACAGGAGACACGGGTTCGATCCCTGGTCTGGGAAGATCCCACATGCCACGGAGCAACTAAGCCTATGTGCCACAACTGCTGAGCCTGCACTCTAGAGCCCACAAGCCACAACTACTGAGCCCACATGCCACCACTACTGAAGCTCGTGTGCCCTAGAGCCCACATGCCACAACTACTGGAGCCTGTGTGCCACAACTACTGGAGCCCACGCACCCAGAGCCTGTGCTCTGCAGCAAGAGAAGCCACCACAATGAGAAGCCCGTGCACTACAATGAAGAGTAGCCCCCGCTCGCCTCAACCAGAGAAAGCCCACGTGCAGCAATGAAGACCCAATGCAGCCAAAAAATAAATAAAATTTTAAAAAGAGTTCTAATGGAATCTAAAAAAAAAAAGGTCATGAAGAACCTAGGGGCAGGATGGGAATAAAGACATAGGCCTACTAGAGAATGGAACTGAGAACATGGGGAGGGGGAAGGTTAAGCTAGGACAAAGTGAGAGAGTGGCATGGACATATATACACTACCAAATGTAAAATAGATAGCTGGTGGGAAGTAGCCACATAGAACAGGGAGATCAGCTTGGTGCTTTGTGACCACCTAGAGGGGTGGGATAGGGAGGGTGGGAGGGAGGGAGATGCAAGAGGGAAGAGATATGGGGATATATGTATATGTATAGCTGATTCACTTTGTTATAAAGCAGAAACTAACACCGTTGTAAAGCAATTACACTCCAATAAAGGTGTTAAAAAATAAAAATAAAATAAAAATAAAAAAGAGTTCTATGTTCTAGAACTTTAGGGTTTAATTCATCATGCCTTCTAAAGCTTTCATAAGGCAGTCAACAAAGGCCCTCTTTCTGAGTGCACAAGTTAAACTCAGAGCAAAATCTCTACTATTAATTAACCCCTGAATATTGGTTCCCAGTATTTTTTTTTTGTAAAGAGCTCCAGTAACCCTATTAGTTTCCTTTAGTATGTTTCATTAATATTTCTTGAGGGGCAAATCTACCTGGGGAAGTATTCCCCAGTGAAACATGTCTATCCCACAACGTAACTAAGCAAAGGAGATGTAACTGTGAGGGGAAACACTGACTGAAACCACTCACCCTGGCCAGGCACCACAGTAACCATTTGCATGAGTTATCTTAAACAGGAGATCCTGGTAAGGAACACGGAACTAATAAGCCACCACCAACTGGAAGAATTTGGGAAAGGGCAAAAGGACACACCAGTCCATATGTCCTACCAACCTCCCAGAATCCTCCTCGCTGGAATCCATCCTGGCTGAGTGATGCTTGTGCCACCAGGAAGGACCCTGAGTCAGAATGACAGACCAGAGACAACCCGGAAACTAATCTCATTACCATAAAACCCGAGACTGCGAGCCACATGGCACAGCAGTCCTCCTGGGTTCCCTGACCCTCCTGCTCTCTGCCGGGGCACCCCTTCCCAATAAGGTCTCCTGCGTTATCAGCATGTGTGTCTCCTCGGACAATTCATTTCCGAATGTTAGACAAGACCCAACTCTTGGGCCCTGGATGGGGTGCCCCTTCCTGCAACATAACCATCTTATATAAAGCCCATTTAAACATACCAATTTTTACAAACTTTAATCTCAATTCTATATATTTTCATTTATATTAGGACTCAATCAACAAGCCTTGGTTTTACAACGAGTCCTAGAGCTTTCCTTACTTATTTTATCTATTTTGTATAAAAGGTTCTGGGGTCCCCAGTGAGGGGTTAAGCCCATAGACTCAGACCCTTTTGTCAATCTTTTAACTTGATTAATTGGCCTAACCGTGGTCCCAAGTAATTGTTGGTCAGGTATCTCAATATAATTTTCTTCCAGCCATATATGTTTTTTTTTTTTTTTTTTTTTTCTTTTTGCGGTATGCGGGCCTCTCACTGTTGTGGCCTCTCCCGTTGCGGAGCACAGGCTCCGGATGCGCAGGCCCAGCGGCCATGGCTCACGGGCCCAGCCGCTCCGCGGCATATGGGATCCTCCCAGACCGGGGCACGAACCCGTATCCCCTGCATCGGCAGGCGGACTCTCAACCACTGCGCCACCAGGGAGGCCCCATATATGTTTTTTAAACTGGGGTAAATAGAGAGGACTTGTTTGGGGCCATTTAATGTTGAGGGCCAATAGGGGGCTCCTCTGGCCCATCCAACCTTAGGTAGTGTTGTATCAAACCTTTGATTTAATCCCATTAATGTCCATTTTATTTCTCTCATCTTAAAAAAACCACCTAAAGATTTCTTTATCCATTTGGGACGAGCCCCTTTAAAATTTCCACCTGGTTGGGAAAAAGTGTCTAGACTTCCTTCAGGTTTTTTTCTTAGTCTGTTTATCAATCTAATTAACATTAATTATTCTAATGTTTTCATTAGCATCTGGAAAACCCACTGAGGGAAAGAAGAGACCATAAGTAGGATTCCCAAAATGGTTTTTCTTGTTTGTTTTAAACTAAAGGAGTACTTAGGTTAACCATTAGATATATATTTTTTCCACCTTTTTTAAATAGGCACCAATAAAACAGCTGTTTATAATGAGAGGTCTCTACAAATTTACCAATTTAGAGTTTTTCCAATTTAAAGGATCCATCATCTGCCATTAATGAGATATATCTTAACAGTGACTGAAACCAATAAGACACAAGAGGCTTCCCCACAAGAGAGTGTGAAGGATGCCACCTAAACAAGATCCAGAAAGTTTATTTGGTAAAAAGGCCCTGAGAGTTGGCACAGTTAGACAAAAGACTGCTCAGAATCCCAGTCTAATCTACTGGCAGTCAAAAGTACACACCACATGTATACCTTTTGGATGGCAGAGACCGAGTTCTCAAAACATATACACACACGCAAAAGGTTAACTGCGTACGCAATAAAAGAGCCCCATCTTAGTCATTTTCAGGGTGAGATTTTCTTTAATTCCCAATTAAGTATTGGGTTAGCTAAAAAGTTCCTTTGGTTTTTAAGTAAAAATAAGACACATTTCATTTTCCACTTTCACCAAGAACTTTTTCACCGTTTTGTTCCACTACCTTCTGCCATTTTTCAGGCAACTTCACAATTCCATCTTCCCAAAACCTTCTATCTTTTTGAGCAAAGAACTGTTCCCAGTGCCTTTTACAGTCTTCCAGGGAATTGAAATTTTTTCCATTAAGAGAATTTTGTAAAGACCGAAATAAATGGAAATCCGAAGGTGCAATGTCTGTCTGGTGAATACGGTGGATGAATCAGAACTTCCCAGCCAAGCTGTTAACATTTTGCGTGTGTGTATATGGTTTGAGCACTCAATCTCCGCCATCCAAAAGGTATACATGTGGTGTGCTTTTGGCTGCCAGTACAGTTTTTGCCTGGTCATCAAAGAAACATGTGGCCTTGCGTTATCCTGATGGAAGAGTATGCGTTTTCTGTTGACTAATTCCGGACACTCTTTGTTGAGTGCTGCTTTCAGTTGGTCTAACTGGGAGCAGTACTTGCTGGAATTAATCGTTTGATTTTCTGGAAGGAGCTTATAATAGAGGACTCCCTTCCAATCCTACCATACACACAACATCACCTTCTCTGGATGAAGACCAGCCTTTGGTGTGGTTGGTGGTGGTTCATTTCACTTGCCCCACGATCTCTTCCATTCCACATTATTGTACAGTATCCACTTGTCATCGCCCGTCACAATTTGTTTTAAAAACGGAACGTTTCCATTATGTTTAAGTAGAGAATCGCATGCGGAAATACAGTCAAGGGTTTTTTCACTTAACTTATGTGGAACCCAAACATCAAAGCGATTAACATGACCAAGCTAGTGCAAATGATTTTCAACGCTTGATTTGGATATTTTGAGTATGTCGGCTACCTCCCGCATGGTATAACGTTGATTGTTCTCAATTAATGTCTCAATTTGATCGCTATCAACTTTAACTGGTCTGACCGTCCTGGAGCATCGTCCAGCGAGAAATCTCCAGCATGAAACTTTGCAAACCACTTTTGACATGTTCGATTACTCACAGCACCTTCTCTGTACACTGCACAAATCTTTTTTTTGCATTTCAGTTGTGTTTTTTTACCTTTCTTGAAATAATAAAGCATAATATGCCAAAAATGGTTTTTCTTCCATCTTCAATATTAAAATGGCTACACAAAAATTCACCAATTTTGATAAGTTTTTAAATGCACGCTGATATGACAGCTGTCACAATACAATCTAACAAAATTGTTTCAAATGACGTTAAAGACAATTAAGCGCTACTAGAGCCACCTTACGGAAAAAAACTGAATGAACATTTTGGCCAACCCAATAAGTACTGGTAAGCTTTATTTTTTATTTAATTTTTTTAAAGTTTTTTTTGAAGTGGACCATTTTTAAAGTCTTTATTTAATTTGTTACAATATTACTTTTGGGTTTTTTTCTTATGTTTTGGTTTTTTGGCTGCGAGGCATGTGGGATCTTAGCTCCCCGACCAGAGATCAAAACTGCACCCCTTGTATTGGAAGGTGAAGTCTTAACCACTGGACCACCAGGGAAGTCCTGGTACTTGTAAGCTTTGTACATACATAAACCTGGCTGGGATATTAGTTGGAAGCTGGCAATCTATTGTTCCTTTTTCTTTTGTTTTGGAAGCTTTGTTTCCCATTCCAAGGTTGGTTTGTTGAGATCACTTTTACTTCAACAAACTCTATTAAAGTAGCCAATTCAGGGAAAAATGATAGGCCAGTCTTCTACTTAATTACCCAGGCCAACCTTACTCAGTGTCTCTCAAATGAGCAAAGTCTTCCCAGTCTTTCAACTGAGGATAAACCACTCAGTGTCTAAACTGAGCAAAATCTTCCCAGTATCTTTCACTGAGGATAATGCAAGTACCTCTTCTTGAAACTAAGTTTCAAGGATAACCTACTCCTCCAGAGAGTTTAAACACCACTGAATAAAACCTAGGATCATCAGCCAATAATGGGAGGTCCAAGAACCAGGAAAGACTCACCCAAATTTGTCTGGAGTCTCTGACGAGGTGCATGGACCAAAGAGGCCTCTGCTGGTATCAAGCTCCAGATCCTCGTAGAGTTCAAGTGAAGAAGACAAGTCTGCTCTGGGCCCTTCATCACCAAAACCATCAACTGAAAAAAAAAAAAAAAAGCACAACCTAAAAGTTGAGAATTATGTTTTATTCAGCAGATTTTCTGAGGATTTAAACCCAGAAGATAGCTTCTCAGACTGCTCTGAGGGATTGCTCCAAAGAGGTCAGGGAGGAACCAGGATATACAGGGGGTTTTGCAACAAAAACCACGTAGTGGGAACATCAAAAGATTATGTTAAAGAAAACCAGACATCTCACATTAATGAATTTAGCACTTTTCTAGGTATGGGAAGATGCAAGGGTCTGGGTTCACTGAAATCATTCCTTTGAAACGCACCTTAACTATCTACGCCCAGTATCCTGGGCTTTTTCTCCAACCCATATGCCTTCAGGGTGCACAGTCGGGGCAGAAGCAGTGGCTGCTGGCTTGATGTTGGCAACATCCTTTGTTTACTGATATGGCAGGTGACATTTTTCATCCACACCAGAAACCACGTCACCTTTCAGTCCCTTGGTAATCACGCCTTTTTCTTGCCCTGTCCTCAGGAGCAAAGGTTGAAGCCACGTTTCCTCCCCTTCCCCCCCACCACCCCAAACAAGCAGCATCCTCAGTGGGCTGCTCCACCCTGAAACATCCGTGTCTGCAACCCACTCAAAGCAAGTTCAGTGTCATCTCTGACCTCACCACAATGTTTGAGGAAAACAAAAAATAACTCCTAATGATATGATGTGGTGTATTAGAAAGGGCAGTGACCCGGTGCCTGGGGCAGCATTCTGGTCCCCCTGGCCTCTGGGGAAATCGCTTCACCTGTCTAGGTGGGACTCCACCTCTTCCTCTGTCAAGTGGGCACAGTGGCCTTGATAATATCCTAGGTCTCCTGAGAGGCTAAAAGTCTAATTAAAATTTGAAAATTCAAGTGCACTAGAGAGAGACCCATAATGAAGATCATGTCATATGGGAAGAAGTTGAAGAGATGGGACCTTCTAAGAGTCTGTAAAACAGAAAGATATATTTCATAAAATCATGGATTCTTTATGTTGGAGGAGGCCTTAGAGCTGTTTTTCTAAACCCTAACATGCACACAAACCACTTGGAGAGCCCCTTGAAATGCAGACTGTGATTTAGTAGGTTTGGGAGGGGGTTGTTTTCTCCAGGGACCACAGTTAGAGGACCAAGCCCCTAGGGTATATCCGTGGTTCTCACCATGACAGCTCATGGGGATCACTTGGTCCTCACCTTGATAGCACATGGGGAGCACTCGAGAAGCTTAAAAAAAAAACTTATGCCTGGGCTTCCTGCCACTCCTCCTTCCCCAGCCGACGAGCTTCTGATTTATTTGGGAGGTTCCAGAACTCCCCGGTGATTCTAATCTGCAGCCAAGTCTGAGAAACCACTCCCCTAGGTGAGCGCTTCTCAACTTTAGCACAGATCATCATCACCTGGAGGGCTTGTTCAAACACAGCTCACAGCCTGGAGGGGTGGGATAGGGAGGGTGGGAGGGAGACGCAAAAGGGAGGGGATATGGGAACATATATATATATGTATAACTGATTAAATTTGTTATAAAGCAAAAAATAAAAAAATAATAATAAATAATAATAATAATAATAATAAACACAGCTCACAGGGCCCCAACGCAGAGATTCCGACTCAGCAGGTCTGGGGTGCAGCCTCAGATCTGCATTTCCAACAAGCTCCTAGGTGATGCTGACTCTGCTGGTCCGGTGGCCTTGGAGGTCATCTAATTTCACAGCGATATTTCCCATGTGGGAAACCAAGATGAAATGACCGTCTCAAGGTCTCTTTGTACCGTATCTCCTGACCCCGGTCCGGAGCTATTTCCCCTGCCAATCCCTCCAGCTTTCCCTTTGGCGTCCCGCATTCCTCCTCAAGTCCACTGCTGAGCCGCTAAACGCCAGCACGCACCAGTGCTCTGGGGCTCCGGGGGGCCGGGCCCCTTGTGTTGGGAGGCCCTTGAGCTGTCCCCACCTGGACAGTCCCACGCGAAGACCTGCAGACTGGCTCTGCCGCTGCCGAGGACGCCGCACGCCGGACTCGAACGCGTCTCTCTCTTTCCGCGAGCTCTCCCTAAAATGGGTCGGAGGCGGAGCCCGCGTGAGGGGCGTGCACCGCCAGGAACGCTACTGGGACCCTCGGGGAGTACCATGGCAACCGGCGCCCTCCCACGTGGTGATCCGACGCCCTTGCCAGGGCGGCCCGGACCGGAGAAGGGGATTGGTGCACCGGGGGGCGGGTTTGCTCGCAGAGACTATAAAGGCGCCGCGCGCGGCAAGTTCTGGTTTCTGTTCCGCGCTCCCGGACTTCGGGCCCAGTGCATCTGCAGCTCCAGCTCCGGCGCCGCAGCAGCGCAGCATCTCTGGGCGGCTGCGTCGGAAGGTCAGTGCGGAGGCGGCCGGATGCTTCCCCGGCGACTGACCCCGGGAGCTGAGCCTCTTCAGAACCGAGACTGACGGTGCAGGTCCCCTTGGCCACCTGGCCCCCGCTGGCCCGATCGGTGTAACGCGGCGCGGGACTGGAGACCCAGCGCTCCCGGGCGCGAGCGGGGGTCCCCAGCAGTCGCCGCGGAGCTGGGAGGCCGGGGGAGGGCCGGGGCACTGCTGGGGTCGCCAGGCGCGGCTCCCGGCCCTTCCTACTTTACGGAAGGGCACACCCTGCCAGGGAATAGGGGCGGGAGCGGCTGTTCTCATAAAACCGGTTTATCCAGCCATGCTGGGAGGCGGAGGCCGGAGACCCGCGTACGGCCCAAGTCCTCGCGTCTTCTTGGGTTCCCTTTCCCGGGACGGCGCGCGTAGGAGGGAGTATGGGGGTGCCCGCTCCGCGAAGCCAGATCTCCCTGTAAAACCCTCTGTAGCTCACGCTGAGAGCTCCGGTATTTTTTCCCCCGACGCTTTCTGGCTTTCGGATCAACCCCACATTGAGTCTAGACTTTACCAGCTGGTTGATGGAGTCTTTACACTGAACAGTTTGTTAAGTGCTTTTGTAAATTGCTTTTATTATGTGGTGGTCCGATCATTTCCCCCTTTCTAAGGACGGGGAAACTTGAGGTTTGGCGAGGTAGTGTACGCAGGCTCGCGCGGCGAGGGAGGGCCGTGCCTGGCCTTGAACGCCCTCGGCTCGTGGGTGCTCTCGTCCTGGGGAGCGTCGAGGAGGAGTAGCCGAGCTGTAGGGGAGGAGGGGCGGCGGGGAAGGTGCCCCCTGCGCCACCACGAGGGTGTTTCCTCTTTGTCCTCTCTCTTGGGTACCTGATGTTATCTCTTCTTTTGAGGGAGAAGAGTGGGGGTGATGGAAGGAGGGTTTGAGACTCAACGGACCTGGTTTGCAGCCCCTCCTTTTGGTAATTAGTATCTGCCTGACCTTGGGCGGGTCAAAATTCCTTCTGCAAAATGGAGACAAGATCCCAGCTTTAGAGTTACTCTGAGGCTTAAGTAAGAGTTCAGGAAAGCAGGTGCTTCGTCAGCGCTCAGTAGTTGAGGTGCCTGATTTTTCCTTGGGTCATTACTATGAAGAGGACACGTTTGCTTTTATGATTTAATGAGCTGGAGGATGTGAAGCGGAGACTGCCTTGCAAATGTGTCTTAGAAGCGTTATTAGTCCTTAGAAGCGTCATTAGTCCCCGGGACCAGGAAGTTGTCAACTGGGCAGTGGCTGACCTTTGGTGAAAGGTGCAAAGCAAGAGGCCCCACTTGGAGGGGCAGGGAACTCTCTGGAGATCCTTGAGATGGGAAGGAAAGGTAAAGGCTGGAGGAGAATAATAGGTTTCAGCAGGTTTATAAGCAGAGGGAAAAGAACCATTTAGGGGGATCGGTGAGACAAGGGCTGGGGAGTTTGGATGGGACGGGGGTTTGATGCGTCTCTGGGGTGGCGTTGATCTCCACTGGGCGAATTTTCTAACTCCTCAGTAGTATATGTATGCACTGACCATTTCTTGGGGCTGGATTTTTTTTTTTAATTTAAGTTGTGGCTTCAATTACATAACAAAATTTACCATCTTAACCATTTTTAAGAGTACAGTTCAGTACTGTCAGGTATATTCACAGTGGATCTCTAGAACTTTTTTATCCTGCAAAACTGAAGCTATGCCTGTTAATTGAATACTCGTATCCCCTCCCCCTTTCTCCCACCCCTTGGCAACTACCTTTCTACTTCCTGTTTCTATGATTTTTTGATTACTTTAGATAACTGGTATAACTCATATGAATGGAATCATACTGTATTTGGCCTTTTTTTATATAAATTTATTTATTTTTGGCGGCATTGGGTCTTTGTTGCTGCGTGCGGCTTTCGGCGAGTGGGGGCTACTCTTCGTTGCGGTGCGCGCGGGCTTCCCATTGCTGTGGCTTCTCTTGTTGCAGAGCACGGGCTCTAGGTACGTGGGCTCGGTAGTTGTGGCGCACGGGCTTAGTTGCTCCGTGGCATGTGGGATCTTCCCGGACCAGGGGTCGAACCCGCGTCCCCCGCACTGGCAGGTGGATTCTTAACCACGGTGCCACCAGGGAAGCCCTCATTTGGCCTTTTGTGACCAGTTCATTTCACTCAGCATAATGTCCTCCAGGTTCATCCATGTTGTTGCATGTGACGGGATCTCCTATTTCAAGTCCAAATAATACGCCATTGTATGTATATACCACATTTTCTTTATCCATTCATCTGTTGGAGGCTGGATGCTTTTAGCTTCATGCTAAATGTGCTGGAGACATTACTTAATACATCTTTATTTACTGTCTCCGTGGCTGAGGATGATTAGAGCTAGAAATTTGGGGAAAACACAAGACAGCAAGAATATTAAGGGAAATTGATGGCGCATTCTCAGGGAAAAGGCCTATTTCGTTGGTTTTCAATATTTCAAATTGGAGTTTCTTTTAATATTTCTGAAATAGAATTATCTGTCTTCAGAGAAATCACAATTGAATTAAGGTTTTTTTCCCCAAGAAACAGAAGTAATGTTTTCTGACAACAGGGGACATTCTGTTTATTGTGGTGTAGACAAACCCCTGTTATTTCTTGGTTTCTTCTTCCTGCCTACCTGTTTGACATGGTGTTTGAGTTCTGACGTGCATCAGGCACTGCAAGGAACTGCTCGGTGGGACTCACAGCTCCATGGGAAAGGCAGCCATACTGGTACCTGGCACCTAAAACCAACATGTCCAAAGCCAAGCTCGTTTGTCTTCTTACCTGACCTGCTCCTCCAGAAAGCCCGTGCTTACAGCAGCACAACTTGGAAGCCTGTGTTATTCTCCTCCATTCCTTCACAAGTTGCCCCACATCCAAGCAATCAAGGCCAGCTGGGCTCTGAGTCTGTATCTCTATCACCCCACTGTCTTCCTGACGCCACTGCTTTCTTAGAGTTCTGCTCTGGTGAGTGCAGAAAGGGTAAATGCCGGGAGACAGGAAGAGTCATGTAACAGAGGCTTGGGCTGGGGAGACGCTCCATTATTTAAGGAGGAATGTCTGTTGGCCCGTTTCTTTTTCATCCCTTGGAGTTAAAGTAAGCAAGGTGCTTAGGGGAGAAGGTCTGTGGACTCTCATCTGATCTTCAGTCATCTTTGACGGTTCCCCTGTATAAGTTTAATAACTAGCTTGGCAAAGCAAGTTTTACTTTAGAACAGCTTTTCTCAAGTGTGATCTGGGGAGCCCTGGGGTTCTTTGAGACCTCTGTAGGGTCTATGAGGTCCAGGCTATTTTTTTTTTTTTTTGCGGTACGGACACATAGGCTCAGCGGCCATGGCTCACGGGCCCAGCCGCTCCGCGGCATGTGGGATCTTCCCGGACCGGGGCACGAACCCGTGTCCCCTGCATCGGCAGGCGGACTCTCAACCACTGTGCCACCAGGGAAGCCCCCAAGGCTAGTTTTTAAAAAATACTAAGAGACTGTCTGCCTTTTTCATTCTTTCTCTCTCAGGTGTATGGTGGGGTTTTCTAGAGGCCAAATGGCTTGTGATGAGCTTTTCCTCTGATGGCTAATGAGATGTGTGCTTGTGTACTCTTGTGTTTCTAGAATCTTCTAAGGAGAGTAGGCTTAGAGTATAAATATGTGCATTTTCGGAGATGACCTCTGTTTGTCCTTAGTACTTCTTTGCATTCTTACTAGCTACCTGCAGTTATAGCTGCTACCATCTCTGGGGACTGTTTTCTTTTAGTAAGTCATTACTTTGAAATCCCTAAATTGAGTCTTGTGGGTATATGGAAAAAGAACAAAAAGTTTATGGTCTTGATTTTAAAACTTTTCTGAAATTTTAAATGGTATAAAAATTCTTTTGAACTTAATATTTTATTCTAACATAAGAGGAAATTAATTTATATATTTTTTATATTTAAGGATAGATCAATGGTTTAAAAAGGGGGATATTAGAGGACTCGCTTTTTTTCTACTCAAAACTGTACCATGTGTATAAATGCTGAAAAAAAAAATGAAACGACGACATAACGGAGTTCTCTGACTCATGAAGAGGAATTTACTCCAAATAAATGTGCAGAACTAAATAATACATGAAAATATGAAGGCTTTCGTCAAGTTTTACGGATGTCAGAAATTTATCTTATGTGTCTGATGCCATAGAACTTTTTTGAATAGTATTTTGGTCCCAATAGCATTATTCTTAGACCAACCATTCATCATCTAAAGAAAAATAAAATGAATGAATTAAATGTAGATATGGTGAGCTCTTTAAAAGCCAAAAATTATTTGTTACAGCTTTCCAAACTAGAAAAGAAAAAGCTATTAAGATAGGTTATCAAATTGCAGTGGCCAGGGGCTTCCCTGGTGGCGCAGTGGTTGAGAGTCCGCCTGCCGATGCAGGGGACATGGGTTCGTGCCCCGGTCCGGGAAGATCCCACATGCCGCGGAGCGGCTGGGCCCGTGAGCCATGGCCGCTGAGCCATGGCTGCTGAGCCTGCGTGTCCGGAGCCTGTGCTCCGCGACGGGAGAGGCCACAACAGTGAGAGGCCCACGTACCGCAAAAAAAAAAAAAAAAAAAAAAAAAAAAAAAAATTGCAGTGGCTGGAGAAACACACAATAAAGCCTTGATTGGATGAAAAAGCATTGAAAGAAATAATAGCACTGCCACTTTCTAATAATACAGTAACTTGTCAAATTAAAGATTTAGCTGCAAACATGAAGACTAGTTTGGTATCTTGACAGAGAAGTGTATTTTTACCTTACAAATGGAAGAATTTGTAGTCATGGCTGCACTTGCCATTTTGTTTGTATTTATCTGGTATCAGTGCCAAACCAATTATCAAAGAATATCTTTTTGGTGAACGTTTGACAGCAAACACAAATAGTGCCAAAGTATTCAGCGTGGAATAACTTTTTTGAATTTCATGGTTTATTCCGGAACAACTGTGTTGAATTTGCACTGACGGTGCACAAGTCACACCTGCTAAACGTACTGGTGCCTTTGAAGGAATCAAGGCAGTGGCACCACTTGGTACTAGAAGTCATGGTATTCTTCACTGCCATGTACTTTCAGTGAAAAATAAAATTTAAAAATGGAAAGCTTTACTTAAGAATACCCTTTATGAAGGAGTAAAAATGACTGATTTTATTAAATCTTGACCCTAGAGACATCTTTTTAACGTGTCATGTGGTAAGTGGATGTACTTGTTCCATATTGAAATATGACGGTTGTCTTGAGAGAAAGCATTTTGTGTGATTGAATTGTGAGATGAACTGGTCCCTGTTTTTCATAGAGAACCATTTTTGCTTGAAAGAATGACTGACAAACGATAGTTATTCATACCTGGATAATCGGCATACATTTTCTAAAAAAATGAACCAAGCGAGCCTGCCAAGGTATTTGTTGCAAGTTAAGTTGTATCCACTACCGTGAATTTGACAGCTTCCCAATACTTGGGAATTTTCTGATGAGATCAGTGATATCAATCAGTATGACTTTTGGGTATTGTACAGTGAAGTGTGTTAACAGTTGGAAGCTCTGCATAACTCACTGAACCAATATTTTCCCAAAAACAATGTATGAAATTACAAAACCATGCAGGAGTAAAAGATGTGTTCAAGGGACTTCCCCAGCAGACCAGTGGCTATGACTTTGCCTTCCAGTGCAGGGGGTGCAGGTTCAATCCCTGGTCCGGGAGCTAAGATTCCTGCATGCCTTACAGCCAAAACACCAAAACATAAAACAGAAGCAATATTATAACAAATTCAATAAAGACTTTAAAAATGGTCCATATCAAAAACATCTTAAAAAAAAAAAAGATGTGTTCAAAGCATTAAATATACCAGTGGGTCTTAATGTAGCAGGTACAAAAGTTCACTGATAATGGCTTCAGATTCTACATTGCAACTAACCTTTAAGAAACTACCATGTGTTGAGTTTTGGATATCCAAGATGAGTACCCAGAATTATCTGAAAAGGCTTTCAAAATACAGCTTCCTTTCCCCACTGCTTTGCTTTGAGTCTGGATTTTCTTCATTTACTTCAATCAAAGCAGCAGACAGATTGAGTTAGAAGCAGATGTGAGAATGCAACTGCTTTCTATGAAGGAAAACATCAAAGAGACAAGTAAATGTAAAACAGTGCCACTCAGTAAATGTTTTGTTTTGGAAAATACAGTTCTTTTCATCAAATATGTTTATTTTAACATGTTTATTGGTTTTAAATGAACTCATTCATAGGTTAAATGTTTCTCAGTTTTGCTGTCTACTACAGCAAACATTGTTAGATAGACCCCACTTAAACAAAAGTTCTCTGTAGTCCCCAATTTTTAAGAGTGTAAAAGAGTCCAGAGACCAGAAAATTTGAGAGCTGCTGCCTTAAAAGTATAAAATTGAGTTTGACAGTGCCAAGATAATAATCTTGACTTGAAAAAGCTTCATGCGGGAGACGGTTGGAGGGTTTTTGGTTTTGTCTTTAATGTACATGCATTGTTCATCAAAGCAATCCCATTATAGGGACAGTAGAGCTGCTCGACGGTTAGGAACTGGGTTCCCTGAGAGGGGTGGTGCTTGCCATGGTTAAATGCTGTAATTCAGAAAGACATTCACAGGCCTCTGGCCTGTCATGAGCATCAGATGTTAACTAGTAATAGTTGTGGAATAAGAACCAACTCAAGCATGAATTGTCCACATTGTTAAACTAAAATACTTTACATTCAATTAAGAATTTGTACCTCCTTCATGCTTTCTCCTTCTGGGGAAAGAGAAGATGAACTGAGTCATATGTATTTCACATCCCTGTTTCACGTCTTCAGAGTTTACCTTTTCCCAGACTCCAGTGTCTTCAACCTTTAAAAGAAAGAAAAAAAAAAAAAAAAAAACCCAAACTTCTTCACCTGTGGCCATCACTACTTTGCTTTTGGGAACTGAGAATTGTCTTTGAGTTTCAGATGTTCTGGTAAATCTGGCTGCTTCTTGGCTTCCTCGCCATCCTCTTGAACTTGCTGAAATAACTGACTTTAAGAATCAAAGTTCTTACCTGGTCTCGGGTGTCAGCAGTGGCTGCAAAGATGGTTTGAAGGGATGATGGAAGAAAAGCTTGGGTCTCTCCTATAGTGACCTCCCTTCCAATCCGGAGATGCACCATCAGAAGGTTGTCTTCTGCTTGTTTGGGAAAGTTAGCTGGGATGCAGGGCCTCAGGACCTTGGCAGGGCTCCATCTCAGGCTGGGGATCTGATGGGCCAAGCCCCTGACCCTACAGAAGCCATCGGGGCTCTGCTCACCTTATTTCGGTGTCCTAAAGAACAAGACCTCTGTGGCTCACAAAAGGGTGTCCAAGCATAGGGTTTCAGCAGATTGTATTGCCCTTTTGTTTTCTATAATCTGGATTTTAGGGATTGCAGGAAAGCTTCTGATACCTCTGGCAGTTTTAACTTAGAATTACTGTTACCTACTCAAGGCACTGGGCTGAGTGTGATGCCAGGCTAAGTTCAGATCCTAAATGGGAAATGTCTCCAAGTGTGGCTTACTTTTTCTTGTTTTATAATGCAAAATATAAGATGGTTGAGATCTGGCCACTTCTTTGTGAGGGGGTTGGGCACTGGGGTCGCTCTGAAGGCTCATCCGCCAGTGCTGTTGGAAATCTGACAGCTGACGGACGTGGTGGCCACGGGCAGTGTGCAGAGTGCAAAGGCCTGAGCTTTGGGGGCAGGAAGGTCGCTGTTAGAACTGAGCAGCTCTGATCTGCTCTTGTTACATGTTTGCCTGGGTAAAGCTGATGAGGAAGGGGGGCTGGACTGCAATAATATATACATGATCTGGGAACAGAGGAGAAAATGGCTCTTCTAAATGATCCTTGAGTTGGCAGTGAAACAGAAGTTAGTCACAGCTTACTCAGTATTGCCGGGGGCCTTTTTACCTTAACTATCTGCTTTTCTAGTCTGGTTCATCCTAAAGGTAACATCTGAGTTAGCACGAGAGTCACAGGGCTCTGTGTTATTTAACAGGGGACCTGTTCGCACCTCGATGGTACGTGGACAGATGACTACAGTTGTGAAGATCTGAGGCCTTTGCGGGGATCCATGGTGTTCCTGGCGTGGACGGCTCTGTACCCAGTAACCTCTACTGTGACTTTAGATCCCAGTTGATGTCAGCACGGTGTGGCTCCAGTTCTAAATCTCGGCCAGTCTTTGTTTGCCTGCACTTTGCACCAGTGACGTTTATCCCCTTTTTGCAGGGCTGGGCTCACAGGGCTGGGCTCACAGGGCTGGGCTCACAGGGCCGGCTCTTGACTGGCTCCCTGTCTGCGCCATCAGCAGTCTCTTTAGTTCGATTCATGAATCCAGAACATGGCTTTGCTCGTGAGCTGGCGATCTTAGTGTTAGTTGTGGTTAAAGGGTTTGTGGTTTTTTGTGTTTTGTGTTTTTTTTTTAAAGAACCCCATTCGTGCCTTCTTTCCCTTGTTCTTTTTTTTTTTTTTTAAGATGTTGGGGATAGGAGTTTATTAATTAATTTATTTATTTTTGCTGTGTTGGGTCTTCATTTCTGTGTGAGGGCTTTCTCTAGTTGTGGCAAGCGGGGGCGACTCTTCATCACGGTGCGCGGGCCTCTCACTATCGCGGCCTCTCTTGTTGTGGAGCACAGGCTCCAGACGTGCAGGCTCAGTAGTTGGGGCTCACGGGCCTAGTTGCTCCACGGCATGTGGGATCCTCCCAGACCAGGGCTCGAACCCGTTTCCCCTTCATTAGCAGGCAGATTCTCAACCACTGCGCCACCAGGGAAGCCTAGGGTTTGTGTTTTGAGGGGTCGGGAGGGTAAGCAGTTACATACTGAACTCTGCTTCTTTTGTTTTTTGTTTTTTAATTTTATTGACATATAGTTGATTTACAGTGTTGTGTTAATTTCTGCTATACAGCAAAGTGACTCAGTTATACAGATATATATATATATATTCTTTTTCATATTCTTTTCCATTATGATTTGTCACAGGATATTGAATATAGTTCCCCGTGCTATACAGTAGGACCTTGTTCTTTGTCCATCCTATATATAATAGTTTGCCTCTGCTAATCCCAAACTCCCATTCCTTCCCTCCCCTACCCAGCCTCCCCCCTTGGCAACTATTGATACAAGTCTGTTCTCTATACCTGTGAGTCTGTTTTGTTTGGTAGATATGTTGATTAGTATCGTATTTTAGATTCCACATATAAATGATATGTGGTATTTGTCTTTGTCTAGCTTACTTCGCTTAGTATGATACTCTCTAGGTCCATCCATGTTGCTGCAAATGGCATTATTTCATTCTTTTTGATGGTTGAGTAATATTCCGGTGTGTGTGTGTGTGTGTGTGTGTGTGTGTGTGTACACACACACCACATCTTCTGTATCCATATTCATCTGTTGATGGACTCTTAGGCTCCGTGTCTTGGCTAGTATAAATAGTGCTGCAGTGAACATTGGGGCACATGTATCTTTTCTCAACTCTGTTCCTTTGGTGTTACAGTGTCTTCAGAGATCATGCCGGTCGTTTGGATGCTGCGGCGGGTTGCCAGCCGGGTGCTGCAGAGACCGGCCTGTGGCTGCCAGGCTCCTGTCCTGCCCAGCCGGTTTCTGGGCACCTCCCCTCAGCAGATTCCAGCGGATGCCAACTTCCACTCTACCTCGTTCTCTGAAGCAGACCAACCGCGCGTTTTAATTACAGGTTGGGTTTTTTTCTTTTTTCCACATTTGTGGCTTTGTTATTTTCTTTGTGTGGTGGTGTATTTGTTTTTGGAATGTCTAACATGCCGCCAGGTAACACTGATTCATCAGAAACTCCCTTTTCCACTCCTGGCTCCCTCCGAAATAGCACAAGGCCCCTGTCCTTATTTTGCCGCTGTTGCCAGGGCTTGGTTTCCTTGCCCAAATCTTTTATTGTCTGAAGGGAGGACCTGGGAACCTGAAGAGGACCAAAATGCTGCTGTGGGACTCAGTTCCCCTTTCCTGCGAGGAATGGCCTGGGAGCCAAGGCGTGTGGATAGAACGTGGCCTCTGGAATCAGGCGCATCTTTCCTTGGCCAAGCTTCTCAGGCCAGGCAGTTCCTGCACATTTGTATGGAAGAGATAGCCAGGGCCTGCCCAGGGCCCGAGGGACGCCTCACCATCACCTCTTGACACTTGCAGCTCATTGTCCACGGACTGGCTTGCTGACCCCTCTCCCCTCGCAGCCACCCAACACCTGGTCCTGGTTCTGTATCTGCTCACTGAAAACTTGACTGTCTGTCCACAAGTCCTTCCAGCTGACTCAGGCCCCACTCTGATTTGACTGACATGTTTTATTGTCCCCTGTTTGCCAGAGTTTCATCCCTTGGCTTCACGCCCTTATCCTTCTTACATTCCTCAGTGTGTGTGTGTTTCTTTCACCGGCACCTCCTCCTCCTCCTCCTCTCCTGCTGTAACTGTGTTTCAAGTGAGGCCGGTTCCCTCTGCGCTTCCCCCCGACTCTCCCAGCTTCTTGTCTGTGTGTTGTTTGATCCCCTCCTCCCTGCACCAACAGAGCATCTTCCAGGGCCCAGCGTTACCGTCAGTGGGCTGGTTTCAGTCCCATGTTAACACACGCTTACAGGAAATCCCAGTGTCCGTATCTTCCTGCCTCTTACTTTCTCCCAGATGGAATTTAGGGTTGTATTCCCCTAAAGGTGCTCCCAGACCCCCAGCTCTCCCGTTTCTATCAATGGCATTTGTAAGCGTCCAAATTAAGATGCTGTAATACTCATCTTTAATGTTCTTAGCCGCTCCTTGCCCATCCAGATATCTGCCCCTTTTTTCAGGTGACTTCTTGGCTTGTCCCTTCTTTCTTTCTCCCCTCCTATTCCTCTCCAGGTCTAATGGAAGCAGGGTGCTTTGGATAATCCCAGCAGAGGTTGATATCAAACTATTATATCTAGCTTTGAGTGTTCTGGTACCCGTAGCAGATAATTTTCACAGGCCATCAAATAACAAAGGCAAAGCCAGTAGTGAATTCCTGACCAGGAGGTGGTCCTGCTCTTCTGTGATTGTGCTCTTACCTGTACCCTGGCTTCCCCTCAGCCACTCTGTGCTGGAGAGCACTTTTGTCTCTGGAACTAATCTTACCTGGACCCGATCTCTGTCCTAGCTCCGAGGAGGTAATTCAGTTCTATCAGGCCAACCTGGGGCTTTACTTAGTTAGCTAAGAGTGCCAGTAGAGTTTTATTCTATTATTACATACTGGGAATAATTGAATTGGTTAGATTTAGATTAAAGATTCACTTTTTTCTTCCTTATCCAGGGGGTCTTGGCCAGCTTGGAGTGGGGCTTGCTAGCCTTTTGAGGTAAGAGCTCGCAAAGTTTAAATTTAAATTCTGAGTTTTTCAGGGCTTGTCTTTGGCCCCATTGAACCGTTGAATCTTTTCTCTCCCCTCTTGCTTACTTTAAGATATCGTATGTAAATGACCGTTTGGGATGCATTTCATTGTGCCTCTTCAAATCACAGACATTGTTTCAGGTCCTCGACTCAGCATCCCCCAAGCTGGTCCCTCGCCCTCTGCCTTTCCTAGGTTAGGCAAAGTAAGACCTGCCTCCCAGTAAATCACTTGGTTTTCAGGTGTTTGGGGGCAGAGGGAAGTACTGTATGTGTAGAAACTGAAAAGGAACAGTGTGGGATTTGGAGAGTGGGATAAAAGGATAAGAGGGGAAGGCTTCCCCGGTGGCGCAGCGGTTGAGAGTCTGCCTGCCGATGCAGGGGACACGGGTTCGTGCCCCGGTCCGGGAAGATCCCACGTGCCGTGGAGCGGCTGGGCCCGTGAGCCATGGCCGCTGAGCCTGCGCATCCGGAGCCTGTGCTCCGCAACGGGAGAGGCCACAACAGTGAGAGGCCCGCGTACTGCAAAAAAAAAATACAAAAAAAAAAGGGTAAGAGGAGAGAAGAACGGGGAGGGAAATGGAAAAACTCAGGGGCACTGGGAAGAAACTGGTGATGGATACCGGGATGATAATGGGCTGAGGTAGAAGCAGGAGGTGCCGCCCTAAGTGTGGCTGCAACTGCAGGGCCGTGAGTTGAGGATGAAGAGGGAAGAAAGGTGTGAGGAGGAGGGATTTGGAGGCTGATGGGACATGACAATTCCTGTTGGAAAGCCTGTTTTCATAGCACCTGTTATGCCCTCAGTGTACCAACTCGCGTGTTTGATTTTCCCTTTAGGAAACGATTTGGGAAGGACAACGTGATTCTGTCTGACATTCGGAAGCCCCCTGAGCACGTCTTCCTTAGTGGTAAGAGGCTCACAGAGCAGGTAGAGAGGCAGCTCCCAGCATCAGTGCCACCGCTCATAACCAGGCTTGTGAATTAAAGAAAGAGGAGTATTTGAGGCACAGCTGTGCCACTTAAAAATGTTTCATGGTTTTGTCCTCATAAGTTCTATAAAACGGCTATGGGGGCTTCCCTGGTGGTGCAGTGGTTGAGAGTCCGCCTGCCGGTGTGGGGGGCACGGGTTCGTGCCCCAGTCTGGGAAGATCCCACATGCCGCGGAGCGGCTGGGCCCGTGAGCCATGTCCGTTGAGCCTGCGCGTCCGGAGCCTGTGCTCCGCAACGGGGAGAGGCCACAACAGTGAGAGCCCCGCGTACCGCAAAAAAAAAAAAAAAAAACGCCTACGGTACAGCTACTGCTTGTTCAAGGGACCCAAGGACAGGAGAGTCCTTCAGACTTTGACATGAAGTTGTGGAATAGTATCTTTGGATATTATTGGGAGCAGTATCTGTGGAATAAAACTGATTCCTATCTTTCAGAGTTTTTAGTGAACTTTGCTCAGAGAGAAAGCAAACAAAGATCAAGTTCTGAAATGAGGAAAAGGAACTCTAAATTTTGGAGAAATTAATCCTCGTATTTCAACGTGGACTTGTTCTTAAACTACTGTGCACACACACAGACCCCAGACTCCTCTGGTCAGGTTGTCTACAGCTCAAAGGTGTTCTTATAGTTCTAGTCCTTCCTGGTTCTGTGTCAGCCTTTTGCTGTTTACCGTGGGGAAGAGTGGTAGTTTGCTGAAAGTGGGGGAAATTGGCACAAAATCGGCTCTATCTCTAGCCTAACCAGGTGTGGCGAACTCTTCATTTATACTTCTTTTATACCGTGGTGGGGGTTTTGTTTTTGTAAACCCATCTCTCTATTCCTTTAAAATATGCAACTTTTTTTTTTTTTTGGCTGCACCGCGCGGCATGCGGATCTTCCCCAACCAGGGATCGAACCCGTGCCCCCTGCACTGGAAGCGCAGAGTCTTAACCGCTGGACCACCAGGGAAGTCCTAAACTGTGCAACATTTTTTTTTTTTTTTAAAGGGAATGCTATTTATTTATTTATTTTTGGCTGTGTTGGCTCTTCGTTTCTGTGCGAGGACTTTCTCTAGTTGTGGCGAGCGGGGGCCACTCTTCATCGCGGTGCGCAGGCCTCTCACTGTCGCGGCCTCTCTTGTTGCGGAGCACAAGCTCCAGACACGCAGGCTCAGTAGTTGTGGCTCACGGGCCTAGTTGATCCGCGGCCTGTGGGATCTTCCCAGGCCAGGTCTCGAACCCGTGTCCCCTGCATCGGGAGGCGGATTCTCAACCACTGCGCCACCAGGGAAGCCCTATGCAACTTTTAAGCAGTGTGCAATCTCTGTGTGCCTATAGGTTTGGCCACTCAAGCCAGTTGCCTGGTCGTTACTCCGGTTCTTAATTTTATTCTGTTTGATACTGGCAAGCTACTTAACCTCTCTATGCCTCAGTTTCCTCATCAACAAAATATCCGCCTCGAAGGCTGTGAGAGTTAAATATACAGAAAGCCCTTAGAACAGCACCCGGCAGGTGTATGTCCTGTGTAAGCATTAGCTGCTGTCAGCCGTGGGGTGGCTGGGATTTGTTATCCTCCATAAGGAAAATGCTGGTGAGCGTCCAAGTTGTTGCTACCAAGTCGGTACCAATGGAATTCAAAGTCCGTGGGGGAGGGGAAAAGACCAGTTGGACTTTTCAAGCCCAGACCTCTTTTACTTCCTGGTTCCACTGCTCCTTGCAGGCCCGTTTATTTATTCCGACATCCTGGACTATAAGAATCTGCGGGAGATCGTGGTGAACAACCGTGTCACGTGGCTGTTTCATTACAGCGCCCTGCTCAGTGCAGTGGGAGAAGCAAACGTGTCCCTGGCCAGAGCTGTGAACATCACTGGTGAGTCTCTGGATCTTGCCCCAGATGACCCAGATTTCCCAGTTTTTTGGGAAGAGGTTTCCCAGTTGACGACGTCGGCTCGTTTCAGGGCTGCACAATGTCCTGGACGTTGCCGAGGAGCACGGTCTGCGACTGTTTGTGCCAAGCACCATCGGGGCGTTTGGACCTACTTCTCCGCGGAACCCAACCCCTGATCTCTGTATCCAGAGACCCAGGACTATCTACGGGGTGTCCAAGGTCCACGCGGAGCTCATGGGCGAGGTAAGCATCACTTGGCAAGATGACTCCGTGTTTCCTTTTCTATTTCTGCCTCAAACACCTGCTGGTTCAGCCTTGGAGGGGACTCTCTCCCTCCCTTAATCTCTGCCTCCAGAAATGCTCGGGGACTGAGTGTGTTTGCCAAGTGGTCAGTACCGACAGCTCCAGAGGAATCCTCAGTCCTGTGCTAACGCAACACTTCGTACACGCCCCTCGAATGGCACCCCGTCTTTCGTTTGCTGCCCATCTTATTTGTACTGCACTGTTCTTTCAGGTCCCCGATATTGGTAGTTATCAGAGGTAATTTTAAAATAAACTCAGACATCTTTTTGGTTTTATTTGTTTATTTATTTATTTATTTATTTTTACAACTTTATTGGAGTATAATTGCTTCACAATGGTGTGTTAGTTTCTGCTTTATAACAAAGTGAATCAGTTATACATATACATATGTTCCCATATCCCTTCCCTCTTGCGTCTCCCTCCCTCCCACCCTCCCTATCCCAGCCCTCCAGGCGGTCACAAAGCACCGAGCTGATCTCCCTGTGCTCTGCGGCTGCTTCCCACTATCTATCTACCTTACGTTTGGTAGTGTATATATGTCCATGCCTCTCTCTCGCTTTGTCACAGCTTACCCTTCCCCCTCCCCATATCCTCAAGTCCATTCTCAAATAGGTCTGTGTCTTTATTCCTGTTTTACTGCTAGGTTCTTCATGACATTTTTTTTTCTTAAATTCCATATATATGTTTTAGCATACGGTATTTGTCTTTCTCTTTCTGACTTACTTCATTCTGTATGACAGACTCTTGGTTTTATTTTTTAATATGCTTTGTCTTTCTAACTCTATAGCACATTTTAGCTGGTTTCTGATCCTTCATCTGCTATATCACAGTCACCATCTTTCCCTGTACTCTTCCCAGCACTGCACCACAGGACAGGCTTGTGGAGATTTGCTCAGGACTATGTGCATGGTCTCCCTTCC
Source organism: Mesoplodon bidens (assembly GCF_964165515.1). NCBI lineage: Eukaryota > Metazoa > Chordata > Mammalia > Artiodactyla > Ziphiidae > Mesoplodon > Mesoplodon bidens. The sequence goes on from NC_138162.1 coordinate 111,760,925, forward strand.
AAAGAAAGGCTAGAAATCCTTACTCTCGGCTGATCTGTTATTTACAGTGTTATCTAGTGATGTTATCACCAGAATGATGATTCTTTGAAGATAAAAACTTCAGGGTTATTTGTTAAAAAGAAATGAGTGACTCTTAGCAATTCTAGAGCCTTCATTTCCTTGAGGAGGATTTATTTTTTTATTTTTTATTTTTCACTTAAAAAATATTTATTTGGCTGCACGGGATCTTCATCGCAACATGCAGGATCATTTTTTTTTTTTTTTTTTTTTTTTTTTTAGTTGCAGCGTGTGGGATCTAGTTCCCTGACCAGGGATTGAACCTGTGCCCCGTGCATTGGGAGCACAGTCTTAGCCACTGGACCACCAGGGAAGTTCTAGGAGGATTTTAATACGACTGTATGGGATGAAGTTTCAGGAAAAGGCTGTTATTTCTTTGCATTGCTCTACCTGATTTAAAAGATTCTTTTTAAAGGAAGTTTTCTCTTTTTTGTAGTATTATTATTACCGGTATGGGTTAGACTTCCGATGCCTGAGATATCCTGGCATCATTTCTGCTGACTCCCAACCTGGAGGAGGAACGACGGGTAAGTGTTATTTTTGATTTCTTTTTTTAAGTAAGATAAGCTTTCTAATGGCCGGGCAAAGTGGAGATGGATCTGTCGTCTTTTTAGTCGTATGCTGACCGGAGTTTTTGCATCCTTTCTGGGAAGTGCATCTGAGAAGCTCATTGAACCCCCCTACTGAATTAAACTTAAACTCATGCCGATGCTGTAAGTCCAGTGGGATTGGCCACCCACAGTGCTGGAGTCAAACTGACATTCGCGTTTGTTACCCACAATGTAGGAAGACATCAAATGAGAAATCACCTCTTGGGAATTCCCCGGCGGTCCAGTGGTTAGGGCTCGGCACTTTCGCTGCTGTGGGCCTGGGTTCAATCCCTGGTCGGTGAACTAAGGTCCCACAAGCCGCGTGGTGCGGCCAGAAAAGAAAAGCCTCTTTCTTTGAATATACCTTTGTTTCTTCATACAGAGAGTTCTATTAAAATGGACTCTGCATATTTAGAAAGAACATAGCATTGCTCCCGCTGCTCTTGTTATTGTGCTTATTGCTGTTTATCCAAATTGTCTTAGTTTTTATTTCAGAAAAGCTTGCCCCAAAATGAGAGTGTGTTACTGCTCATCTCTAGTGCAGTTGGTTACTTGCCTGTTTAGGAGCCTGTATTATTATTCGTTGGTGAGTGGAGGACCAGGCCTGGTTAACTTCATTTTTTTCTTTTTTCTTTTACCAAGGAATAATTTACAATATTATATAAATTTCAGGTGTACAACATAGTGATTCACAGTTTTTAAAGGTTGTATTCCATTTATAGTTATAAAATATTGGCTATATTCCCTTGTCTGTACAATGTATCCTTGTAGCTTATTTGGTTTCTGCATAGTAGTTTGTACCTCTTAATCCCCTACCTCTATCTTACCCCTCCCCACTTCCCTCTCCCTACTGGTAACCACTAGTCTGTTCTTTGTGTCTGGGAGTCTGTTTCTTTTCTGTTATATTCACTAGTTTGTTTATGTTTTAGATCCCACATATAAGTGATATCATATATTTGTTTTTCTCTGACTTGTTTCACTAAGCAAAATACCTTCCAAGTTCATCCATGTTGTTGCATATGGCAAAATTTCATTCCTTTTTATGAGTGAGTAGTATTTCATTGTGTGTGTGTGTGTGTATACATATATATATATGTGCCACATCTTCTTTATCCATTCATCTGTCGATGGACACTTAGGTTGCTTCCATGTCCTGGCTACTGTAAATGGTGCTGCAAGGGATGTTGGGCTGCGTGTATCTTTTCGAATTGGTGTTTTCGTTTTCTTCGAATATGGACCCAGGTCATATGGTGGTTCTATTTTTAGTTTTTTGAGGACCCTCCCTACTCTTTCCACACTGTTGTCATTATTCACTTTGGACTTGAGCATGCGTCATATTCAGTAACTCCCACATTAGACATCCCTCCCATATGAGGGCTTCTGAGATACAATGTAAAAGATACTTGACAAAATCCAAGGGGTTTTTTACTGTAGATTTGTAGTATTGTCTGAAGTCCGAGAGGGTTGTGCCTCCAGCTTCGTTCTTTTTCCTCGGGATCGCTTTGGCAATTCTGAGTCTCTAGTGGCTTCATATAACTTTTAGGATTATTTCTTCTAGTTCTGTGAAAAGTGTCGTGGGTAATTTGATAGGGATCGCATCAAATCCGTAGAGTGCTTTGGGTAGTGTGTCCATTTTAACAATACTAATTCTTCCAGTCCAAGAGCATGGGAAATCTTCCCATTGCTTTGAATATCTTCAATTAAAATTTGAGGGATTTTAAAAGAGCCTTTGGTTTTGGTTACTTTAAAAAATGTTGCCTTAATGTGGTGCATCGCCAAGTATGCACTAGGAACCCCTGGGAATCCTTGAGACCCTTTCAAGGGGTCCAGGAAGTCAAAACAATTTTCCTATCAGTACTAAGATGTTATTTGCCCTTTTCACTCTGCTTTACAAGTACACCGTGGAGTTTTTCAGAGGCTACATGATGTGTGTAGCACAGTGGACTGAACACAGAAGCAGAGATTCCCGCTGTCGCCCATTAAGACAGTAGAGAGGTTTTTGAAAATGTAAAACACGCTGTTCTTCTCACTAAATTTTCTCTTGTTTGGAAAATGTGTTCTTTTTCACATAAAATATTATACATGTGAACGTGTGGGTTTATTATGGTCATTTTAAAATGCAGAAATATTTTTTTTTAATTCTCAGTTGATATCTGATATAGTAGATGTTGCTACAGCTCACCTTAATAAAACCTCTTTGGGGACCCTCAGTGATTTGTAAGCACATAAAGAGGTCCTGAGACTAAGACATCTGAGAACCACTGCCTTAATGCAAGAGGCTCAGTCACCATTTTGTTATGAGAAGACCCACAGACCAGGTTCTCTTTCAGACTACGCAGTCCAGATTTTCCATGACGCTGTCAAGAATGGCAGGTTTGAGTGCAACCTGAAGCCCAGCACGAGGCTGCCGATGATGTACATTGATGACTGCCTCCGGGCCACCCTGGAGGTCATGGAGGCCCCGGCAGAGTCCCTCTCCATGAGGACTTACAATGTCAATGCCATGAGCTTCACCCCTGCGGAGCTGGCCCAGGAGGTTCTCAAGCACGTTCCAGAATTCCAGATCACCTACAACGTGGATCCTGTCCGACAGGCCATAGGTTGGTACCCCATTGCAGAACCCCTCAAAGCCAAAATTAAGCTTCAGTCCGCCCCACAAGTCCTTGAGAACATAAACGGAGGAGGATAAGGAGAGCTCAGCACCTTCCCAAGGGGCCCGACACCTTCTGGAGAAGGAGCTGCTGTTGCACCGGAGCCAGCAGATGCTGCGGTTTGGGGAAATGATGTCTAAAGTGGGTGGGCTAGAACCATCCAAATAAACAGCTTGTCGGCACTTCACCATTTGCCAGTTTAAACGTAAAACAAGCAGGTATAGTATGAGAGCAGCCCTGGGTTCTCAAAGGTTGTGACTGTGCCCCTGTGTGAGTGTCATCTGAGCATAGCAACCCCACCTGACAAGTCTGCATGAGACTTTCCCCCGAGGTGACAGACTTCTAATCTAAGAAGGTGGCTGTGTGAGTGCCCGTCATAGCTGCTCTGCTCTGCTCAGCTCAAGGGGGGATTTCAAATAGGACGTTTCTTTCGTGGATGATAATCCTTTATTTAAAATGTTCTAGAGGGCTTCCCTGGTGGCGCAGTGGTTGGGAGTCCGCCTGCCGATGCAGGGGACTCGGGTTCGTGCCCCGGTCCGGGAAGATCCCACGTGCTGCGGAGCGGCTGGGCCCGTGAGCCATGGCCGCTGAGCCTGCACGTCTGGAGCCTGTGCTCCGCAACGGGAGAGGCCACAGCAGTGAGAGGCCCGCGTACCCCGCAAAAAATAACAAATAAATAAAATAAAATGTTCTAGACCTTTTTGCAAATCTAGAGCCTGAATAACTTAAGCTCCTCTTCCATATCTTGTCCTAGCCGATAGTTGGCCAATGAACTTTGACGATAGCAACGCCCGGAAGGACTGGGGGTGGAAGCACGATTTCGACCTCCCGGAGCTGGTGACGACGATGCTGAACTTCCACGGTTCCGAGCGCAGAGTGGCCCAGGCTAACTGAAAGGGCCGCAGGGAGAGCTCGTGAGTCCTGGGCGGCTGTCCAGGGAAAGTCAGAACAACCCCGAGGTTCCAGACCCCGAGGAATCCAGATGATGCAGAGTTGAAGGACCAACTGGATGGAGTTTTCGAAGCTCGTGTGGAACTGCCAGATGGAGAACTGACTTGGTTTTAGCATTTTCTCAATGCTCTAGGTTTGGTGGCAGGACCTCTGGAGTTTTGCTGTCTGCCTAACCTTGTCCAGACACACGAATCACAGAATGAAGACTTAAGTCATAATAGTTTTCCATCTTCTTAGTTAAGATGAAGCAACCATTTCCGAGAAGGGAGAAGTATGTGATGTTTGTATTAAATTAAACTTAAATATCGCTCCTAAGAATCCATTATTCTCTTGACTGAGACCGAAGATTACATTTTAAAGACTATCAAAGATAATCTCCCAATTTAAAAGAATTCTTTACTATCTCATCAGAACATAAAAAATGCCTCACGTATTAATCCCATGTTCACAACGTTCAAGAGATTGATTGATTGTTGACTGATGATTGATTTTTGGCTGTGTTGGGTCTTCTTCGCTGCGCGCGGGCTTTCTCTAGTTGCGGCGAGCGGGGGCTACTCTTCGTTGTGGTGCACAGGCTTCTCCTTGCGGTGGCTTCTCTTGTTGCGGAGTACAGGCTCTAGGTGCACGGGCTCAGTAGTTGTGGTTCGCGGGCTCTAGAGCGCAGGCTCAGTAGTTGTGGCACACGGGCTTAGTTGCTCCGCAGCGTGTGGGATCTTCCGGACCAGGGCTCAAACCCATGTCCCCTGCACTGACAGGCGGATTCTTAACCACTGCGCCACCAGGGAAGTCCCTGTTCAAGAGATTTTTAATGTGTCAAAAATGATCAGTTCTAATTTATTTGTCTGTAAGAAGATATACTGGTAGGAAACTAAGAATATCAAGAGATGATCTAGGGGACTTCCCTGGCGGTCCAGTGGTTAGGACTCCACACTCCCAATGCAGAGGGCGTGGGTTCAATCCCTGGTCAGGGAACTAAGAAACCATATGCTGCACAGCGTGGCCAAAAATAAATAAATTTTTTTAAAAAGAAAAGAATAAAAAGAGATGCTCTAACTAGTAAAGGGGAGCACCTCTGACTTCGATTGCCTTCCTGCTGGTGAGCTGAGGGGTGGTGACCAGGACTGTGATCCCTTACCTGCCCTGTCAGCCTCCGGAGGAGCTTGTCTCAATATATAGATTTCTGGGCTCTACACCGTCAGGTGGACTCAAGTGATAGAGATGGGAATCTCCAAGGACCACTGGTTATTGTCTTCCAGCTTCGGCCCCCTAATTTAGACCAATTCCAAACGCGATTTTCTAAAGAGAGCTTCATTACTACAGCCTTTCTATGCACTCTTAGATGAGCCTTCAGAAGAGCTACGCTAACCCTCTGAAGCAGTTACTGTCTAAATATATAGACTTACTTTCTCCAGCTACCTCAGGATGTGCTGCCCCTGAAATCACTGGAAAGTGAAACTCCAGTCAATCAATCATGGCTCTCACGGACACAGCTGTCAAGGATTAAAAGGCATTTCTACTATCTGCTTAATGACAGTGTTATGTATTTGGAACTTGTAACTGCTCGGTAGAAGGGTGAATTTTTTTCTTTTGAGGTGTAATTGGATTTGAACTTCTAGGTAATTATTTAATAGTTATGTTGATACAGTTTCCTTCCCTACTTAGTATAATTAAGCTTACATTTGTACGTTTTATTTGCTAAAACCAAACAGCTAGTGTTAAGGTCTTTTTTTTTTTACAACTTTATTGAGATATGTTTCACATACCATAAAATTCACTCATTTAAAGATTGCAGTTTGGTGATTTTGCAGTATATTCAGAATCGCGCAACCGTCACTACAGTCTAATCGTAGGCCATTTCAGCATCTCACAAAAAAACACCTTCCCCAGCCTAAGCCACTACTAATTTACTTTCTGTGTCTATGGATTTGCCTGTTCTGGATATTTCACATAAGTGGAATCCTACAATATGTGGTCTTTTGTGAGTGGCTTCTTTAATTTAGCATAATGTTTTCAAGGTTCATCCATGTTGTAGCATGTGTCAATGCTTTATTTCATTGCTAAACAGTGTTCTGTTGTGTGAATGTATGACATTGTTTGTCAGTTCATCAGCTGAGGGATGTTTAGGTTATTTGCACTTTTTTTTAGTTTTTAGGAATAAATGCTGTTATGAATACTTGAGTAGATAATTTGGTTTTGAAGCTCATTAGAAACAATATTTCTAATTGTTCAGTTTGAAAAACAGTTCTTAAGTTCTCTTAATTTATTCTCAGTTCTCTTAAAGGAACAGAAATTCATTCCTTCCTTCCATGTGAAGGGAAGAAACAACTGAACTGAATGACCCTTTGTCCCTTACACCCTAGTCTTCCAGAATTTCCACCAGGTTCCTTGCATGACCTTGTAATTGGGGCCCGCTGGAGGGATTTGTTCTAGAATGGCTTCCTTTAATCCTTCTAAATCTATAAATGCACCTCCGTAAGAACCTCAAAGAAGCATAAAAGAACAAATGAATCCTTCAAATTACATAGGTGATTCTTAGTCACTGACAGCTTTGCACTTTAAGACTAAAATTAGAGTTGCCCTTTCTATCTAGATACTCAATATCAGGTGCATATCTTGGGATCCCAGGAGATGACTCAATACTTTACTATAAAAGCTTTCCTTTATGTTGGGAGAAAGGGTTTTTTGTGGTTAATTTGAAAGTGATCTGAAAAGCTACTTAGAAGGGGCAAGTGTGGCTTGCATCACAAAAATAGTTTTTTGATTTTTAAATAAAGAAGAATACAATGGTTGACCTTGCTCTGATGTTTTTCATCCTGAAGATTTCTACAGGCTACCAGTGTGGTTACTAGATCTGCTGGTGTGTTTTCTATGTGGCATTGCCATCATGCGCTTTTGTGACACTCCACAAAGAGCACAGCCCATGGCTGCTGTCAAGGTGTACTGTTTAAAATCGAGAAGCAGTCTCTGGGCAATGAATACTATTGCACCATTTAGGATACTTACTGTAGAAGGGGATGGGTGCTAATACTATTTTTTTTTAACTCATATAGGCCAGATTGCCAATTTGTTATTGTATTTTATGGTAAGGGCATGAGTGTTTTCAAGAGGCATTTAAAATCTTTTTTATTTAAAAATGTTTCTATTAAGAACTTAAAAATTAAAAGATACATAATGAAAAAAGTTGTCTTCTCCTCTAAACCCAATCAATAACAGATGTTAAGAGTATAGTGTGTGCCTATGTTTTTCCCCGTATGCTTATACAACATTACGGTATTAGATAGTCAAAAAAAAAATTTTTTTTTACTATAAAAGTAGTGCTAAGACAACACTGCTGAAAGTTTTGGAAGAGTCACTTGCAATTTTTGCTGCCTGACATACTAGCTGTTTTTTTAATATTCCCATCCAGTCTTCTCATACGTGTTACAAGTAATTTAAATGTAGTGTTGATATTTACCATTTAAAAATAGCTGTGTAATAATTCATTGAGTGGAATATCATAATTATGCAATCATTCCACTATTTAATTGCTTTATTTAGAAACCCAGAAGTATGCCTACTAAGTCAAAAGGTATAAACACTTTCCTTGCCTCTTAATTTTACATAGTCAAATTCCTATTGAGAGTGTTGAATTAATTGATGATGAAATTCTGCTCTACTATCAGCAGCCCTTGGTACATATTTACTTAGTAAGATATAGTTTACATGTATTTAAAAGTTTGATTTTTAAAAAAATTTGGGAATATAAACTTTATTTTTTGCTGGATAACCTTAAGATTCTAATTGAAATAGATTTGAATTAATGTAAGAAAGGTACTAAATCTCAGACTAATCTAATGGTAACTGCCTCTAACTTCAGTGCATTGGTTCCATAAGCCACCCGTGAAGATAGTAATTCTGTTTTTTAATCACATTTTATTAAGATAAATTAGGGTACTTGCTTTTTTGAAAATAGAATGATCTCGTCAATTTTTATGGTTTTAATATCATGTATGCTTGACTATACTGAGACTAAATTGAACAGACAATGCCTCTTCTTCCAGTGTGAAGGAAGATCCTCCCAAAAGCTTTCTTTCTGCCCAACTTAAACATTTAACTTTTAGGGTTGCAGATGAGATGGTAAAATACCTACTTTTAACATTAGCTATGTGTTTCAAATTTGTTCATCTATAAACCAAGAAATGAGCTTTTCCCCCATTACCTTCATGTTTCATGAATGTTACACACAGTTCAAATTCACTGTTGAACATTGACTTTTGTAGTCACCCAACAAATCAAGAGCAAACGATCTTTTCTTCCAATTTGTTTGAGATGCAGCATTCTTTTCATCCATTGTGTGATGCTGTTAATGGAAATTTTATCCCAGACCACAAGGACCCCTGTGGATAACACCAGGGCACTCAAAATCCATCCTGTGATTGCTACGCATCGCCTACGGTGTTGCTTTCCGTGCTTTTTAAATGGTGCCACCCAACACTTGAAACTGTAGCTTTATGATCTCAGGGAGCGTTAGCAAATCTGTTTTTTTTAAATTAATTAGTTTATATTTGGCTGCGTTGGGTCTCTGTCGCTGCGCGCGGGCTTTCTCTAGTTGTGACAAGCGGGAGCTACTCTTCGTTGCAGTGCGTGGGCTTCTCATTACGGTGGCTTCTCTTGTTGTGGAGCACGGGCTCTAGGTGTGTGGGCTTCAGTAGTTGTGGCATGCAGCCTCAGTAGTTGTGGTTCGTGGGCTCTAGAGCTCAGGCTCGGTAGTTGTGACACACGGGCTTAGTTGCTTAGTGTTATTCTCTGTGCCAATAAGTGTGTGGATGAGAGCATTTCCTAAAAGAATTTATAAAAACAAAATCATTGGTGCTGTAAACCAGCTTTACAAGGATATCAAGTTAGTCTACTTTTAACACCTGCTTCAGGAATGTGGCTAAATGTACCGGACTCACCCTAAAACTACAACTCTGGTTCCTAGGGGTTGAAAAGCTGATGCCCACCCTGCAGGTTTGATGCTGTTTTTGATGGTGCTCAGGTAGGTGATACTGACACTATTCCAATTGCCCCTCCTGGTCGATAGCGGTTGTGCAATGGGGCCTGATTTCAAAGATGTTTGAGTGTGAAGAACATGTGAGTCTGAGTGTACATATCAAGATGGGGCTGCATTTGTATGCGGTGGGGCCAGGGGGAGCCCTGCAGCTGGGCCACTGTTGGGCTCACCACCTGCCTTTTGCATCGCTGGTGGGTTATCAGATCCGGTGGGCGCTAGATGAGTTACTGAGGGTGATAGGATGTGTATACCTGTGGAGGAGGAGAGGAGATGTGAACCGCCGGGAGAGAACTTCAGGGAAAGAGCAGGTTGTCTAATGTGTCTAATGTGGTCATGCTGCTCTCTGTACGTCACCTGCCCGACCAGTGCCTGCTTCACCTACACCCTACGCACATGACTGACCTTCCTATGTCCTTGCTCCAGACCCCAGCTAGTGATTGTTCTTATCTAAGGGGCTGTGAGGGGCATCCCCCTCTGCTAGTTTCCCTGGTAACTAATGAGCCCACCTGGCATCAATCCCCCTATAACTGGCAATCTCCCACCCTCCACCCCTGCCCTGCCCCATGAGCAAAGACTGCCGCCATATCCTGCCCGCCCATCCAGTGCACACAGTGGGGTGTCGCTCCAGGACCTTGCTTCAGACGTGTAAGTTCCCCCATCCATTAAACCACTCATGTCTCTCTTACTGACTCTGGGCTCTTTCTTTGATCTTGAAGCTGGGCAAGTGCAGGCCTTGTAGGCCTGCGGGGGGCAGCCCAACAGGGCGTTAAGTCACATTAGGGTTATGGTCCCTGAGATGACCCATCCCTTTTGTTCCGTAAAATGTTAGGTAAATTTCAATTTCCCATTAATGAAGTTGCAACTATTTGAGTATTTTGGAGGGTGAGGCTACTGCAAAGGGCTGGGAATGGCCACCAAGGGTGTAGCTAGAATGGGAGACAGCCAGTGGGAGGCCTGGCCTTGATGACACCAGCACCTTCCATATTTAAAAAGGAAGAGACTAGGGCCTCCCTGGTGGCGCAGTGGCTGAGAGTCCGCCTGCCGATGCAGGGGATACGGGTTCGTGCCCCGGTCTGGGAGGATCCCATATGCCGCGGAGCGGCTGGGCCCGTGAGCCATGGCCGTTGGGCCTGCGCATCCGGAGCCTGTGCTCCGCAACGGGAGAGGCCACAACAGTGAGAGGCCCGCATACCGCAAAAAGAAAAAAAAAAAAAAAGGAAGAGACTGGAATAAAAAGACAAGGAGCTTTCATTGTTTTTAGAATGATATACTCACAATTGGTCATCCACTAATTATTTTATAGCAGGTTATGTATCAACATGAAACCAGAAATTTTCCAAAAAAGAAAAAACATATATACTGCACAGTTTTTTTCAGTATTAGCTGATAACCATAGAGGTTGAGGTTCCGTTCTAGGTATCTATCTTTTTTTTTTTTTTTTTTTTTAGTTTTTAGTTAGTTTTTAAAAATCTTCAGAGGTTAGCTAGACTTACTGTGGTGATCATTTCACAATATTCAAGCAGCGTGAATGGGTAAACATAGTGAAAATAATGTCTCCCAGTGGGACCTCTCTAGAGGTGATCATGGCTGGTTACATAGTTGCATATTCAGATTTATATATATATATGCGTGTATATAAAATAAATATATATAAAAATAAAATAAAATATATAAAATATATATAAAATAAAAATATATATAGCATGTGTGTATGTCATGCCTTTCTCTTTAACAACCTATGAGACTAAACTGTGGGTTCATTTGAGTTTTCCTCATTTATTTTAAAAGCTGCATTACTTTTCATTGTATGGATGTACAAACATATACTTAACTGATTCTCTGATGATGGACATTTACACTCTTTTCAGTCTTTTACTATTACAAGCAGTGCTGCAAAGAACATCACTGCAAGTATGGTAAACTTTTATTGTCTGAAAGAACCAAAGTCACTTTTTGGGAATTACAAAATAAATTTGTAATTTATTTATATACAAATAACTAAGTTCCTTAATATCACTTTTTTTCCTACCATAATAAAAATGTATTGAATCATACCACGAACTCAGAACATAGTGCTATTGTATTTACCCAAATGTTTTTATGAAAAAAGCTACATAGAATAAATGTCTCATGTTTCTTCAGTTGGGTTTACAATTGGGAGGCTGATTACTAAGACAGAGCAGCTGCTTTAGAAGTGGACCGACCATCATTTTCTGGGTCCTTACTTCATATTACTAGGTTTTAATTGTTGATGTTCATGATTTATATTCTATTCCAAATTAATATGACAAGATAATCCTCTTGAATTTTTTTCATTTTGAAACATTCATTATCTGAAAAGAATCATCCAGCATTATCAGGATATGCAGATCAACTATACCAATTTCTTCACAAAGTCATCAAGTATCATGTTGAATTGATAATGAATAAACACTTAAATGCAAGTGGAAGATGGAAGGAGGGAGGCCTGTGTTCCCAGCATCACTCTACAAGGGCAGTTGCTGTTCATAGACACTCACTTGTCTATGGTGGGAGGTGTCTAGGACCCTCCCGCCCCCTGCACTGGAGCCTGCAGACAGCACTAGATCTGCCAGGAATCACGATCCAACGACCCAAAGGAGACCAACCGCCTAGCAAATACCCAATGACGCTTTAAATGTCATCCCCATTCTTTCCTTGATGACAATTTTGTATTTGAACATGAGCCTGCCTGGCACGCTGGAAATCTACACGTCTTCCAAACAAGTATAAAACTGTGAAAATCTGATTTTATTTAATTTTTATTTTTTGCCCACGCAGCATGTGGGATCTTAGTTCCCCAAGCAAGGATCGAACCCACGCCCCCTGTATCGGAAGGGCACAGTCTTAACCCCTGGACCGCCAGGGAAGTCCCAGAAAATCTGGTTTTAGAGGGAGGTTTGATTTGGGGAAGAAGCTTTGCACCTGGAGGAGAAATGAATTCTGTCTGTCGCTTTGCCCCCCGGTTGTGGATCTTGACCAAGTCACTTCCTGTCTTGGGTCTCCACTTCCTCACCCGTGAGAAATGATGTGAACCTGGCCCTGCAGGGCTGCTGCTTCCCCGCCTTCCAAAGCTGTGGTTTTAATTGAGGGACTAGACACATGCCCATAGTTAAGTGTTTTCCGAAAAAGTAACATTGGGTACGTTTGAAAGAATATCTGTAAACATGTAAATTATGAAGTATAAGAAAACCAGCTGGGGGGTAAACGGGGGGAGGGATAAATTGAGAGACTGGGTTTGACATATACACACTACTATATATAAAATAGATAAGTAATAAGGACCTACTTACTGTACAGCACAGGGAACTCTACTCAATACTCTGTAATGGTCTATAGGGAAAAGAATCTAAAAAAGAGTGGATAGATGTATATGTATAACTGATTCACTTTGCTCTACAGCAGAAACTAACACAACATTGTAAATCAACTAGACTCCAATAAAAATTATAAAAAAGAAACAAAAAACCAACTGCCACAAAGCCACCACTGTGCTCAGGAACTGCCCTTTCCCACGGGGCCCCTTCCCACCCACCCCACATTTTCCTTCTCTTGTGCAGTTTTGCTCATTAGAGCTGGACGTACAGTCTGTTTCCTCACTTCACTGGTGAGACATTAAGGTTCTAATGGAAGATGAATCAATATTCCTGTTCCTTTTTCTCCTGTAAATAAACCATTTTCAAAATACCTAAATTAAAAAATACTTTCCTTAAAATTATTCAGCACATTCATATTAAAGCAAAATTATTTGGTTGTCTTGCTGAAGAATATATAAAGCTGAAGTGTGGATTTCCAGTCAGTGAAATAGGTAGAATATATATACGGCAACAGTTTGAACATTTCTCGTTTTCTCCTTAAGTCATTGAGTTTTGGGGGGGGGGAAATTTTTGCTAAATATCTCCCATATGCTCTGATACTAAGTTTGCAATGTTTACTAAACTCTGGAAATGAACTGCTGTGCTGACATATTTATTCAGTCTTGAAACAGATGGGATTCTATTTGAAGGGGAGAAATGATTTTTTAGAATCTTTCTGTTTTAGTCAAAGATTAAAAAACTGTCCCTGTTCATATTGAATTTTGGTCATCCGGTAGTTTGTATAATTGTATGGAAACTGTTTTCAACACTTCTGTTTAAAGACAATTTACAACTCCCTGAGAAGATTCCTTTGCACTAATAAATAATGTCCTCTATTTTATATTTTAATACTCACTTTAGTGAGGGGGTGTGTGGGATGAATTGGGAGATTGGGATTGACATATATACACTACTACGTATAAAATAGATAACTAATGAGAACCTGTTGTATAGCACAGGGAACTCTACTCGGTGCTCTGTGGTGACCTAATGGGAAGGAAATCCAAAAAAGAGGGGATAGATGTATACGTATGGCTGATTCACTCTGCTGTACAGCAGAAACTGACACAGCAGTATAAGGCAACTATACTCCAATAAAAAAAATAAGTAAGCAAATATGAGTCTTCTGAAGTCTAGGTGATGGCTCGCAGTAACAGTTTCCAGGGGTAAGGTTTAGCTATAGAATGAATTCACAGAATAAAAGGAATACCTCTTCCAGCACAATGTGCAGGACTTTATAAAAGCTAAGCTTACAACAAACACAGTGATTCCTGAGATGAAATGGAGAAACCATTTATCCCTGTCCTGGAACCTCTGTGCTTTTGTCTACCAATACGGCCACTCCTGACCACAGCACAGGTTGAGAAAGCTGTTGAGCTACTTTCTCTCTCCATGGCTGCGTTAGTTATCTATTGCTGTGTAAAAAACAGGGTGGCTTAAAACAACACACATTAAGCATCTCATAGTTTCTGTGGATCAGGTATGATCCTAGGAGATCCTAAGCAGGATTCTGTTTAGGATGTGGCCGAATCAAGGTGTGGTCCAGGGCTGGGTTCTCATCTGGACGCTTTCCTGGGGAAGAACTGCTTCTAAGCTTACTCAGGTGGCTGGCAGGATTCATTTTCTGGTGGTTATATCACTGAGGGCCCTGGTGTTTTGTGGCTATTGGCTGGCAGTTGCCCTCAGCTCCTAGAAGTCAGTCCTAGCTCCTAGAAGCTTCTGGAAGTTTCTTGCCACGTGGGCTTTCCCATCATGGTCACTTAATTCACCCGGCCAGCAAGGAGAGTTTCTAGAGTGAATCTGCTAGCAGGACAGAGCCTTACATAACATAACCCAGCCAAGGAAGGGACATTCCATCATCTTTGCCATATTCTATTGGTTACAGGCAAGGTCTTGCTTACACCCAAGGGGAGGGGTTCCCCAGAGGAGTGACCACCAACAGGCAGGGACTGTGAGTCTGCCACAATGACCACGTTTGACGGCTGTCCAGCACCCTGAATTCATCATGATGTGCTATATTGTGAGGGTGAGGAGAGACTTGCAGTTTACTCCCAAAGCCTCCCATGAATTACATTCTTGGGCTCCTGCTGGATTTCTCCCTGGCCAGGTGATCAGGTCGGGACCACTGAAGATGCTCTGCTAACCTCTGACTCTACCCATTTGGGATCTGGCATCCTTTACTCCATCAGCCGTCTCTGAGAGACGATGCTTCCCGTCTTTCCTTTCACCTCAGGGTTTAATCGTAGCTAACACTTCTCCCTGTTCCCCTCTCTTCCTCTGGGGCCTCAGAGGCAGCTTCTCTCCCCACGCTCCAAGCAGCTTTCCCATCCTCCCATCTATCTATCAACCAGGTTTCAGAGGGATGGAAAACCAAACCCTCAGCCTTACATTAGATGCTACATTTTTCAGGGCAAAAGGTGCTGGCTTTTATCAGATTCTCAAAGGGTCCCCCTCTACCCCAAAAGAGTAAAGAACCATGGTGTGAGGGGATCCTCACGTGTACATTTGGAGGAAAACGCAGACAGCTCACGTTTGGGGGCACATTTGGTGGCTGGGCTGGCCGTCTTCGCCCCGCCTACCCGGCCCCACCGGCGGTACCAGGCCTGAGCCGGGCAATCCTCCATAGCCCCAGGTGTGGTCGGCCAGAGAACAGCACGGTAGGTCATGTGCCCGTGCCTGGCACGGTTCTCAGGCTCTACTTTGCTTATCAGACACTCTGCCCTTGCCTTGAAGCTCAGACCTTGTGAGCTGACGGCATCCTCCCCTCGTGCCAGAGTCAACACGGCCGGGGCACGTGAAGCTGGCGGTGCTCCTGGAGAGGGGGTTGGGTGCCACCTTGTCGCTGAGGGCAGCAGGCGTGTTTGGCCTCATCTCGACAGGCCCCTCTGACGTCTCTCCTCATCCCCCCTCCTCCCGAGCCCCCGCAGCACTTATTTGGGTCAGTGGATCCAAGGGCAGCGACTCTTCCCTGTCTAGGGTCCCCCGGGGTCTGTTGTCAAGTAAGATCCACTGTTCTTCAAATCTCGGCCCCCTGGACATTTCATTCTCACTGGCGGGAACCCTGGCAGGGCCTGTGCTTCCAGAAACCAGAGCCGTGTGTAGGGGTACAGCACCATATCCCTGGGCAGGAAGCTCTGAACCTGCACTTGGCAAGTGTCCCTGGCTTGTGACGGGGCAGGCTGCACCGGTGGAGCAGAGACGGCGATCAGCTGAGCGTGTGCAGGCTCAGGAATTCTATGCGCCGTCAAAGCTGCCGAGGCCTCCAGCTCTGTGCCAGCTCCATGTCATACTATGGAGGTTTGCAAGGATGCCACACCAGTGTTCCTGCCTTGCAGCCCCGGAAGAAAGAAGCAAGTTCTGCACATGGTCAAGACTCGAAAGGCATCTGCCGTGAAGCGTGGACTGTGCATTCTGGAAAGCGCGTCAGGCTGGCTGGGCCAGTTTGCAGGAGTGACGTGTGGCAAAAACCATACCTAAGGAACTTAGAGACATGAAAGGCCCCAACTTCTCATTCTCTGTGCAACTCATGTCACAAGAGGGAGGGAAGGAGGCCACGCTGGTTGATGTTGGGAAATGAGACCAAATAACTAGGTCAGAAAGGGTAGCACCGGCTCTGACGGGATGGGGGCAGGTGCCGTGGATGCGACCCAGCGACTTGGGATCAGATCGAACAGGCCGAGTCCCAGGGAGCAGGGGTCAGCGGGTACCCACCTCTGGTCAGAGAACAACCTGAACCCTGAACTAATCTGCACATGTGACTGTGATCAAAACACATGAGCAGAGCATCAGTAGAATGTGTGGGAAATGAGCGTCCTGAAGGGGAGGCTAAGAATCTCCACCCAGGGCTCCTCTCTGGGTGCTGTGGATACAACACAAGTGTGCAGAGACCCTGATGCCCTTGGCCCGTGGGGACCCTAGGGCGAGGGCTTTGCCCCAGTGGCAGCACCGTCTCCCGTGCTCCAGCACGGGGCACGAGTTCTATCACCTTCTCTGTATGGCCACAGGTGAAAAGGTGGGGAGACACTGATACAGGTGACCTCAGAGATGTTGCAGTTTCTGGTCCAGACCACCACAATAGAGCGATTATCGCAGTAAAGCGAGTCACACGAATTTTTTGGTTTCCCAGTACATATAAAAGTTATGTGTATACTATATTGTAGTCTGTTTAGTGTGCAGTAGCATCATATCTAAAAAACAATTTACATACCTTGATTAAAAGAAACTTTATTGCTAAAAAATGCTAACCATCACCTGAGCCTTCAATGAGTCATAGCAGTAATATCATCAAAGATCACTGATCACAGGTCACCATCACAAATATAATGATAAGGTCCCAAGTCCTTGTGATAAGTAGGCAGAGGTCTGGGCTTGGTGTCTGATTGGGCAGTATGGTGAGGGGACCTCCAGGCTGAGGACCTACTACTGAGGGCGGATCATCCGTTTCCCTGTCCTGTGTTAGTCTGTTGAGGCTGCTATAACAGAATGTGATAGGCTGGGTGTCTTAAACAATAGATGTCTATTTCTCACAGTTCTCGAGGCTGGAAGTTCAAGATCAAGGTGCTGGCAGATTTGGTGTCTGGTGAGGCCCTGCCTCCTGGTTCAGAGACGGCCATCGTCTCGCTGTGTCCTCACAGGGTGGAGACGAGGGATCCCTCTGGGGTCTCTTTTATAAGGGCACTAATCCGCCTCGTGAGGGCTCCATCCTCTCAACCTAATCACCTCCCAGAGGCCCCACCTCCTCATCGCATCACATCTCAGGTTAGGATTCAACATATGAATTTTGGGGAGACCCAAACGTTCAGTCCATCCACCTTAGCTGACTCACCCTTAAGGGAGACCCCAGTGACTCCCTGGGTCACATTTATGCTCACTTCTGCCTGCTCTCCTGTCTTGCTACTCAAAGTGAGGTCCATGGACCACAGCACCATCCCTGGGAGCTTGATAGAAATGCAGGGTCTCAGGCCCCACCCCAGACCTACGAGTCAGAATTAACAAGAGCCCAGGTAATTTGCGTGCACATGAACGTTTTGGAGAAACTACCAGAAACTAAGTTAGCAATGTATGGAAAAGAGTGGTCTCAGGAACGGCATGGCCAGGGGAGCCCCACAGTCGTGGTTTCAAATCCTATCTCCACCGTCCCGCCCACGTGACCCACTGCAAGTTACTCACCTCCTCTGTGCCTCAGTTTCCTCACCTGCAAACCGAGGACCATCACAGCACCAGCTTCATAGGACTGGGAGACGAATTACATAGGCTGGTGTATGAGAAGTGCCTGGCGTGTAGTAGATGCTTGGTGGATAAGGATTCTCTTTCTGGAGCTTTCTTCCTGGCAGATTCTTCAGGGGTGGGGCTGAGGAAGGGGTGTCTTTCCTCAAGTGGGTGGATTACTCCCAGATAATTCCAGTGCAAGGGCAGGTGACACTGCTTTGGGCCATTTACAGAACCTCACACCTGGGATTGTACCTGGGGCATGCCCTTGTGCGCCAGGACGAGGCTGACTAGTGTTGGGAGGTGAGGCTCCCTGCAGTGGGGAAGGAGACGCTGCCCATGGCCCTGGCAGCTAGCAACGGTCCAGCCCCTCAGAAACGTGGTGGGTGATCAGATCTGTCAGGGCACAGCCCGACACCCACAGTGGCTCATGGAAAGGACACGGGGAGAGAGAAGTGGAGGGACAAGTTCAGAGCAGTCATTTTAGGAGCTTGGCTGGGAAGGGAAAGGGGTTTGTAATAATTGAGAACCGAAGGGATTTTTGAGAAAGAAGAGAACTGAAATGGTATTGGCAGTGGGGACTAGGGGGTAACTAAATTAGCCTTTATTTAGCCCCTGATATTTTTTCTATAGGTTTACTTTTTTAAAAAGCTTTTTTTTTCCTGGAAACTGTATGATAGAACATATATATATATATACGAAAGTGCATAAAATAAAAATATACAGTTTAATAAATAATTATAAAGCCAAGTCCTGTGTGGCCACCAACCAGCTCAAGAGGGAGAACCACGCCGGCACCAGAAGCCGGTGTGGACCATGGCCTCCCAGCAGGAGACCGCACGTGTCCCTATGTCTTTCTTCATGTCCCTATTTTACCCAAGAAGATACTGAGGCTCAGGTAGGTTAACAACCTTCCCCAGGGTCACACAGCTCGTAAGCAGCAGAGCCAGAATTCAAACCTATGTGGGTCTGACTGCAGGATGGGGCCAAGGGGCAGGGCTCCTGCATGGGGGCGGGGCGGTGGGTGGGCAGGACTGGAGGAGCAGGCCCAGGGCAGGTGGGCAGCGGTGGGCGGAATAGATTCGGGGACAGGGCTCCCTGAGCAGGGGAGGATAGAGGAGAGGTGAAGGGCAAACGGAGAGCCCACCCCGCAGGTGTCTGTCCTCAGGTCCCCCGACTGTGCCCAGAGTGGTCACCCCTCAGTAAAGCTAGCAGGGGGCGCACTTGAGTCTTACTGCTAGAGAGAGAACTTGGCAGGCAGGTCTGGCCAGTACAGGATCACCAATGAAAGAATATCCATGGACGTGACAGAAAGCCCAGCAGAAAGATGGACCTGCCCCCAGAGGGAAGGGTCCCAGTGCCCTCAGGGTCCACTGCTCTCAAGGGAGCTGGACTGTTTCCAGAGGAAAATGCTCTGCTGGTTGGTCTGAGGGTTCATGCTGAGTTTCAGTTGAGATAAGACAGATAACAAGGCACCGATCAATGGCAGGTCAAGGTAACCCTGCCAGAAAGACGTATCATTCAGAGGCAGCCACGTAGCCATTAGGCAACACTCGAATCTGATTTCTGCTTTCCCATAAGCAGCTGAGAATTTCTGAGACCTGTCTGTATAAAATTAGAAATTCTTAGAAAAGATACATGACAGATGTCACACCGACCCTTGCCCTCTGCCTAGTTCACACCCCACCACTCCAAGGTAAAGTTTATTTTTAGTTTCTTATACATCTTTCCAGAGCTTTAAAAATGCATATCCAAGCAAATAAAGTACTAGAGTCTAACCCACCCCCCACTTTTTACCATAAAAGTAACTGATTGCATACTGGTTTGCACCTTGCTTTTTTCCCCTAATTAAAAAAAATTTTTGGTAGAATACACATAACATGAAATTTGCCATCTTAACCATTTTTAAACGTACAGTTCATTGGCATTAGGTACATTCACATTGTTGTGCAACTGTCCCCACCATCCATTTCCAGGTTTTTTCATCTTGCAAAACTGAAACTCTCTCCTCTGAACTATAATCCCCCATTCTTCCCTCCTCCCAGCCCCTGGCAACCCCCATTCTACTTTCTGTATCTATGAATTTGACTCTTCTAGGTACCTCGTAAAAGTGGAATCACACAGTATTTGTCCTTCTGTGTCTGGCTTATTTCACCTAGTATACTTTCTTCAAGGTTCATCCATGTTGTAGCCTGTGCTAAAATGTCTTTCCTTTTTTAAGGCTGAATAATATTCATTGTATGGATAGACCACATTTTGTTTATCTGTTCATCCATCAATGGACACCTGGCTTACTTCTCATTTTAGCCCTTATAAATAATGCTGAGTATACAAATATCTTTTTGAGTTCCTGCTTTAAATTCTTTTAGTTATATACACAGAAGTGCAATTGCTGGATCATATGGTAGTTCTATTTTAAAATTTTTGAGGAACCACCATACTGTTTTCTACAGAAGCTGCACTATGTTACGTTCTCACTAGCAATGCATGAGTCCCAATTTCTCCACATCCTCTCCAACACTTGTTATTTCTTTTTTTTTTTAGTAATAGTCATCCTCATGGGTGTGAGGTGGTAGCTCACTGCAGTTTTCATTTTCATTTTTCTAATGATTAGTGATGTTGAGCGTCTTTTCATGTGCTTATTGGCCATCTGTATATCTTCTTGCAGAAAAATCCATTCAAGTCCTTTGCTCATTTTTATTTTTTATTATTTTTGATTAGTTTTTATTGGAGTATAGTTGCTCATTTGCTCACTTGCTCATTTTTAAATTGGGTTTTGGGTTTTTTGTTGTAGAGTTTTAGGAGCTCTTTAAATATTCTGGATATTAATCCCTTATCAAATATGTAATTTGCAATATTTTCTCCCATTCTGCTTGCCTTTTTAATTTGTTGATAGTGTCCTTGGACACACAAAATTTTCAGTTTTGATGACTTCTAATTTATCTATTTTTCTTTTGTTTGTGTTTTTGGTGTCATAGCCAAGAAATCATTGCCAAACGCAGTCATGAACCTTTTAAAATATCAAAATTAATATAAAAAAATCCATGTGAACAAACTATCAAAATCTAACCAAGATGAATCTTGCATGACTTACGTTCCTCATCTCACCGTGATCTCAGCCTTGTCCAACCCTCTTTCCTTAAAATTTTGATATTTTGTTCATCATGGGGCTTGGTGGGAGGCATTAATTTTGATCTTTAAAAATATTGCATTGAAAATACTAGTTGTCTTGATTACTGAGTTTCCCCGATGCCCCCTAAAATTTTGTACCCGAGGTGAGTTCCTCCCCCCATCACCCTAGTGCCAGCCCTGCTCCAGAGAGAGCAGTTAGCCAGGCTCTCTGGGGACGTACAGCTGTCTTCATGCAGGAGCCAGTTCTCCTCTTAGGTGAGGTGGGGTGAGCTGGAAACCCACCTCTGCGGAGAAGCCCCCTGCTCTGCCAGCAGTTAATGGACAAGTGTCCATTGCGGGTCTCACCCAGATCTCCACCAGTGGCGTGCTGGTGAATGTTCAACAGCTGGCCCTTGGTGGAGTGGGGATGGGCAGGGCGAGCTGGATTTGTAGGGTTTGCAGATTTCCATGACTAAATGCTCCCTCCATACGAGATTTCAAGCCACAAGCAGGATGTTGCTGAAAGCAGAGCTGGGAAGAGCTGGCAATGGGCAGACCCAAGCGTTGGGAGGTGTTGAAAGGAGAACCCAAGGCCACTGGGGGAAGGGGCAGCGCCTCCCCATGGGATGTTACCAGGCGTTGAAACTGCAGCACATCAGCCAGAGGGTAACCAGGAAAACATATCTAGATAGCAAGGGAGATTTTTTTTTTTTTGCGGTACGTGGGCCTCTCACTGTTGTGGCCTCTCCAGTTGCGGAGCACAGGCTCCGGACGCGCAGGCTCAGCGGCCATGGCTCACGGGCCCAGACGCTCCGAATCATATGGGATCTTCCCGGATCGGGGCACGAACCCGTGTCCCCTGCATCGGCAGGTGGACCCTCAACCACTGCGCCACCAGGGAAGCCCAGCAAAGGAGATTTAATGCAGGAAATTGGTTCCCCCAGGGGATGGAAAGGCTCAGGAATCATCCAGGGACAATGAAAGTCCAGGAGCGGTGAGAAGGCCCTCCATCCCTGGGCTGAGAGAGAGAAGGAGGCCATGGTGAGTACCAGAGCCAGGGGCTGGGGTCCCCTGGGAGAACCTGGGCCACAGAGGGCCTGTATGGCAGTGCTGGAACGGCAGACAAGATGGAGATGCTGTTGGAGATGCTGGTGGAGGGAGAGAGGGATGAGAGGGATGAGAGGAATACCCTGTCTTCTCTTCTCCTCCTGCCTTTCCGTCCCCACCAGTGCCTCCCATTGGAGACCTCACTGAGAAGGGAGCTTGCAGGCTGCAGGCTCCCCCTTCAACATACAGCAGAGCAGGGTAAGGATGAGGAACGGATCTGAGGGCAACCAGGCCCAGGGCTGGCACATCCAGGTGCTGGGCACCTAGCACTGGTCCATTATCACAGTGCCCATAGCAAGGGCCATGGGTACAGATGGCCTGGCTCTGTGATTCTGAGTATTGCTTGGTGATTAGACTATCTACAGAGAGAAAGGAGTTTGGGGCTTAAATAGTTGAGGACTTTAGATCTAAATGTGAAAATTACCCAATTCCTATAGAGCAGGAAACTGAAATGGGAGTAGATAAATGTTTGGAAAAAAAAAATTTTTTTTTGGCTGCACCGCGTGGCATGCGAGATCTTACTTCCCCAACCAGGGATCAAACCATGCCCCCTGCATTGGATAGGTGGAGTCTTCTTATTTTTTTAATATTAATTTATTTATTTGGCTGAACTGGGTCTTAGTTGCTGCTGTGGCATCTTCATTGTGGCAGGCGGGATCTTTTTTAGTTGCGGCATAAGGAATCTGTAGTTGCAGCTTGTGGGATCTTTTAGCTCAGGCATGCAGAATCTTTAGTTGTGGCATGCGGGATCTAGTTCCCTGACAAGGGATCGAACCTGTGCCCCTTGCATTGGGAGTGTGCAGTCTTAACCACTGGACCGCCAGGGAAGTCCCAGAAAAAATTTTTTTAATTAGAGACTTGGCTTAAGTAAATAATATTCTAACAGACCTCAAAACTTTGTTTTGTTTTACAAGAAAGAAATATTTCAGTTATTAAAGCTGATAGATTATTTTGATGAATGATAGTCATTACACTTATAAACCTAAATACAGAAAATAAGAAAGAAGCTGAAGATATTGAGAATGAGGAAATAATGAAGATACATATCATATATAAATATAAGAGAAAAAATAAAGAATTTAAAATAAAATACCAAGTACAAGAGACAAATTATTAATTTTTAAATAAATTATCTATAGATGCATGTTTGATGAGAAAAGTAAAAACCATAACGGATTTTAAGTTCCTTCCATATGGCTGATTGGTGTTCACAAAGCTTCGTGGGCTGCAGGTGAACATAAGTTGATAAAATTAAACCAATTCTTTAATAGGACATTTCAATGAACATTTTTATGACTTAGTTGGTAACAGAAATATTAAATAAATAGAAATATCAAACAGGACTATAAGGGCTAAGAAATTCTTTAGTGAAATTCCTTAGTTCAGTAGAAGATTCAGCACCAAAAACTAAGGCATTGATGCTAAGAGACATTTACTTAAGACAAAAGTCACCTACCAAATATCAACCGAATGTGCAACGTTGTTGAGAGCCTGATGTGATTCTCTAGGTCAAATTATGGTTCAGGCAATTACGGTTTCATCAAGCAGGTAATAGCTAGCCAGCCAAAAATCAAAAACAAACAAAAAAAAACATGGCAAAAACTTTAAAAGATCAATACGTTATTTGGAAACTGCTAAAATGGTTTATTGATTTATTTTCTCAATCATTTATATCCCTTGATAAGTCATGGTAGTAGCTCTGTAATTTAGTTTATTTCAATATGAAATAGACTATATTTTTGCTGATTTGATTTGCATTTGATTTACATGATCCTTCCTGCTGTTCACTATTTTCAGATCACAGATGCACGGGGAGCTCATTTCATGGAGGAGAGGCTGCAGCTGAGTTTCAGTTGATAAGTTGGGAGAGGGCTTCAGCCCGTAAACGTGAGCAGGGATGCGTGAAAGAACTGATACAGGGGCTCATTGGACAGTCACATGTGGACAGGGAAAGCTTACTCGTCATTCCTTCAACAAATATTTATAGGACACCTGTGTGCCAGGCACTGTCTTAACTGCTAGGAATAAAGCAGGGAGCTGAAAAGATAAAGACCCTGCCTTTCATGGATCTTACGTCATTGAGGACAATGTTCACGTACAGAGGGATTTTTTTTTTAAAGAATATGAGAAAGAATATATATGTGTATAACTAAATCACTTTACTGTACAGCAGAAATTAACAGAACATTGTAAATCAACTCTACTTCAATAAAAGTTTTTAAAAATTGAACAATTTTGGCCTTAAAAGTTATACAGGGACTTCCCTGGTGGTCCAGAGAAGGGTAAGACTCCGTGCTTCCACTTCAGGGGTAGTAAGAAGTGGTTTGATCCCTGGTTGGGGAACTAAGATCCCACATCCTGCGCAGTGTGGCCAAAATAAAATAAAATAAAACTTATACAAATCCCTACCACCATGGGACGCCCCAGTCCTGACCAGGTTGACACACTGGAGAAAGTATTTTACGGGTTGATGTTTGCTGCACTTGACCGTGAGACGCAGGCTAGGGTTATTCTGTGTGCCATGAACAAGGATGCATCCCGTAGGGGGCCAACAGGTGTCTGAGGAAGCCAAAAATCAGGTTTGTCTCACCCTTTCTGCTCCTATGTGTTCCACATTACAGAAAATGCAGTGAAAGTTATTAATTTTACATGTTACGATATGAAAAATGTTAGGTGTAGTTCACTTTAATTTTTCAAATGAATGTGTGTGACGGGGCATCAGAGAAGGAAGCATGCATGTCAAAACTTTAAAAAGGATTGAGATGCACAAAACCAAGGGGTGCTTCACAATGGAGTTTCTCATCATGGAAAACAGGAATAACAATCTCTGCTTTCCTTCCATTGCCCTCAAAAGGCAGGACATAAATAAAGGGAATGGTGCTTATCACAAAAGTGCCCCACCCTATACCACCTCTTTCCCAGAGAAATGTTTATAATTTGAGGTATTTGCTATAATATGTAAAAGAGCCATTTTAAAATATGCAAGGAAAGACAAAAAAAACCCTATGTTTGCTTGACTTATCATATTTGACAGTTACGTTAAAAAGCATCTGAAAACTCTAAAGTAACTTTACCAGTTCTCAAGTAGCTTGGGGCTGTTAGGCTGGAGGCTTACAGCCCTATTCAGAACAGTGCTGTGTTATGGATTCCGCAAAGCTAGGTCTGATTTAAATGGCTCTCTCCTACTGTGGCCCCAGCGCCCTTGTCAGGTCCCTCCATATGACTTTGAAAAATGCCGTAATACTTCTTGGAAAACGGACAATCCGGACATGGTGCCCCCATCCGGCGCCCATTCTGGGAGTCACGTGGGAGCTGATGGGATTTCGGTAGGAGGTAACTGTTAGTGTTAGGACCACACACGGAAGAAAACAGTCCTGAGCTGAACAGGGGGTAACACTGGCTTTTAAGTTCTGGGAAGGCCAGGACTATGCCTTAATCCTTTCTGAATGCCCTGCTCCTAACAATGCCTTCCCCACAGAGTATTTGTTGAATTGAGATACTAATAAGCAAAGCATCATTAAACGCAACAATCAGCCATTATAGTCATTCCATCTTTTGAGAAACACATGTGGACTGGTCTGAGCAAGAAAATGAATGTTACATCCTAGTTCGACTTCTTAGCTCTGGTACTGTTGTTATTGATACGTTATTGCTCATGGTGATTTCAATTAATTACATAATAACTGAGTTACTTTTCCTGGGGGACAAGAGGGCAGGGAGGTGAGAGAGCTTGGAAAATTGGAAAACAGAGTTCCTTGGCACTTGGACTTGAATCACAGGTCTATCATTTTCCGTGTAATCTTAAAAAAAAAATCACTAGTTTTTCTGAGCCTCAGTCTCCTTTTCTGTAGTAATGGAGACCACAATAGTATCTAAGTCAAGAGTGGCTGTGAGGATTGTGAAGAGGTCTGGCCACAGACCATAAAATCCAGTGCGGATATGAAAGGCTCTCTGTAATATGATTATAACTGTGTGTAGGCACGGCCGGCAATTGATTCAGAGAAATAACCAACTGAACTTACAGGGGACAGCACACAGGATCCTGTCCACTGTACCATGGGAGGCCAGGAGAGGGAAAGGTGTTTCACAGAATCTCACTTGCTTTACCTCTTGTGTCTTCTGGTCCCCATCTCTAGGATTCCATAAAGTGGTGGTTTTCCTTTTCATCTGTTATGTTAGTGTTTTCTAAGCCTTATTTTTTCCCAGATTGCTTAGGTGTTTTTTTGTTTGTTTGTTTGTTTTTAATTTATTTGCGCCAGGTCTTAGTTGCGGCATGCTTGTGGGATCTAGTTCCCCGACCAGGGATCAAACCCAGGCCCCCTGCATTGGGAGCTCAGAGTCTTAAGCCCTGTGCCACCAGGGAAGTCCTACTTAGGTGTTTTTTTAATCAGCTTTATTGAGGTGTAATTTACTCAGGTATAATTTACTATGCATCCAAAACCCATTCTGATGAGCTTTGACAAATTTACATATTCATACAACCACATTCAAGACACAGAATATTCCTTATTACCCCCAAAAGTTCCCTAGGCCTCACCCCCAGTCAATCCCCACTCCTGCCCCAGGTAACAACTGATCTGCTTTCTGTCACCATGAATTAAATAAGACTTTTGTCTAGCTTTTTGTAAATGGAATTGTACACCTATTCTTTTGTATTTCACTTATTTTGCTCAGTATTTTCAAGATCCATCTATGTTATTGAATGTATCAGTAGTTCATTCCTTTTTATGCTGAGTAAGAATATTTATGCTATTCTATAAATATACCACAATTTTTTTATCCATTCACCTACTAAAGGACATTTTAGGTTTTTCCCCAGTTTTTGACTATTATGAATAAAGCTGCTGTAAACATTCATATATGAGTCTGTGTGTGTACATCTATTTCCATTTCTCTTGGATAAATACCTTAGAATTGCTAGGTCCTATGGTACTTATATGTTCAACCATATAAGAAATTCCCAAAATGTTTTCCAAAGTGACTGTACCATTTACAATTCCATCAGCAATATATGAGTTTGCTCCACATATCAATACTTGGTGTCACTAGTCGTTTTCATTTTAGTCATTCTCACGGGTGTGAAGTGGTTACCACTGTGGTTTTAGTTTTCACTTCCCTGATTACTGATGATGTTGAGCACCTTTTCATGTGCTTATTGGCCATTTGTATTTTTTTTTCTGTGAAGGGTGTGTTCAAATTTTTTGCCCATTAAAAAAAGTAGGTTGTCTTTTTTTTAAAATACTCTTCTGTAATGTGATTATTTATTTATTTATTTATTTATTTATTTATGGCTGTGTTGGGTCTTCATTTCCGTGTGAGGGCTTTCTCTAGTTGTGGCAAGCGGGGGCCACTCTTCATTGCGGTGCGCGGGCCTCTCACTGTCACGGCCTCTCTTGTTGTGGAGCACAGGCTCCAGACGCACAGGCTCAGTCATTGTGGCTCACGGGCCTAGTTGCTCCGCGGCATGTGGGATCTTCCCGGACCGGGGCACGAACCCGTGTCTCCTGCATCGGCAGGCAGACTCTCAACCAATGCGCCACCAGGGAAGCCCAGGTTGTCTTTTTATTATTGAGTTGTAAGAAGCCTTTTTATTTTCTGAATACAAAGTTCTTTATCAGTCCTATATATTGAGAATTTTTTCTCCCAGTCCCGGGTTTACTGTTCCATTAGCAATATCTCTCAAAGAGCAGACATTTTACGTTTTGATGAAGTCCAATTTGTTTTGGTTTGGGCTTTTTGTGTTTTTTATCTAAAAAATCTTTGCTTACCCCAAGATCATAAAGATTTCCACCTATGTTTTCTTTTAGAAGTTTTATGATTTTAGTTTTTATATTAGGTCTGTGATTCATTTCGGGTTAATTTTTGTGTATGTTGTGGAGTGAAGCTAGGGTTCACTTTTTCTCTTTATGAATAATATGAGCATCCAGTTGAACAGTTTATTGAAAAGGCTATATTTTCCCCCACTGAATTTTCTTGGCAAGTTGTTGAAAATCAATTAACCATACGTGTGTGGGTCTATTTCTGTCCCCTCTGTTCTGTCCATTGATCTCTAAGTCTATCCTTATGCCAGTACTGTACTGTCTGGATTCCTATCCCCGCATAATGTCTTGAAGTCAGAAAGTGAGGTCCTCTAACTTCGTATTTCTTTCCAAGTTTATTCTGGCTCTTCCACGTCCTTTGTATTTCCATGCAAATTTTAGAATCAGCTTGTTGATTTCTACAGGAAAGCCTGCTGGGAATTTGACTGGAGTTGTGTTATATCTATGAATTGGGTAGGGAGACTGAGTCTTCCAACCCATTAAAATGGTATATGTCTCCATTTATTTGGGGTCTCTTTGGATTCTCTCAATAATGTTTTATATTTATATTTCTCAGGGAATAGGTCTTACCCCAAATTTTTTAAATGTATACTTAATTATTCATGGTTTTGGAAGCTAATTTTAAAAACTTTCAACTTCTAATTGCTAGTATATGGAAATACAATTGATTTTTTAATATTGACTTTGTAACCTGAGATATTATTTATCTCACTTATTAGTTCTAATAGCTTTTTTTGTAGGTTCCTTGGGGTTTTCCATATATGTGATCATGCAGTTTGCAGTAAAGACAGTTTCACTTTTCACTTTCCAATCTTTCTGCCTTTTATTTATGTTTTTTGCCTCATTGCATAGGCCAGAATACCCAGTTCACTGAGGAAAAGAGGCCATGAGAGTCAGCATCCTTGCTTTGTCCCCAAACTGGGGATGAAAGCATTCAGTTTTTGCCATTAAGTGTGATGTTAGCTCTAGATTTTTCAAATATTTCTTTATCAGTTTGAAGTGTTCTATTCTTAGTTTGCTAATAGTTTGTAACATCAATAAGAATGGAAACTTTTCAAATGTTTTTTCTACATCTGTGGAGATTATCTTTTTTTTCTTCAATTATCCTGTTATGGTGAACTACATTAATTGATTTTTGAATCTTAACCAACCTCGAATAGCTGGGATAAATCTTGCTTTCTGTATATTGCTAAATTGAATTTGCTAGCATTTTTTTTCAATGAGAGATAATATTTTCTTTCTTTTTTATAATGTCTTTGTATGGTTTTGGTATCAGAGTAATGAGATTTTATGAAAGGAATGGGAAAGTGTGTCTTCCTTTATTTTCTGAGAGTTTGCAGAGAATTCATATTCTTTTTCCCTCTAAATATTTGATAGAATTCACTGGTGAGACAAGCTGGGTCTGGAGTTTTCTTTATGGGAAGGCTTTTAATTAAGAATTCAATTTCCCTTCAGTTAATTTACTTTCAGTATCATTGATTTTCTTCATTGTTTTTCTGTTTCTATTTAATTGATTTGGGGGCTGGTATTTTTTCTTTCCTTCCCTCTGCTTACTTCCAGCTTAATTTGCTCTTTCTTCTACGTTATTAAGGTAAGTGATTAGAATATTTATTTTATATTTTTCTTTCCTTCTAATATAAGTATTTAAAGCAAATTTCCCTCTAATTATTGCATTAGCCAGAATGTCATAAACTTTGATTATTATGTATCCATTTCAATTGGCTTAAAATATTTTCTAATTTCCATTATGATTTCTTTTTTGACTTGTGGGTTATTTAATAGTATGTTGCTTAATTTCTAATTATTCAGGGATTTTTTCAAATAGACAAGTCTAGAGAAGGGAAAGACTTGCACAGTCTCACTTGGTTTACCTCCCGTACCTTCCGGCTCCTCTCTTGGACTCAGTGTGCTCAGGTCTTCTCTTGTCATCTGCTATCTCTAATGTTCTATAAGCGTTTTTTGTTGTTGTTGTTGTTGTTTTTTACTGAGATCCAGGTGTGATGTCTTCACACCAAGAACACTTTGAGGTCAGCCATGCCTGGAAGGGCCAAGTCTTGATTTGCAGGTGACTTGCCTTATTCACAGCCGATTGGAAGGAGCACCAGCAGAGGGCGCCAGTGACTCAGGCCATGGGAAGTGACTGTCCTGCACTTTATAACCACGTGCTGTGGTTATAAATTTATATGTGGGTATGCTGCCAGGAATAATTAAGGTGAAGATGAACTGGTTGTTAGAGAGGAAGGTGGCCATTTAGAGAGGAGAGCAACCCAGAGAGGCAGAAAAAAAATAAGCAAGCAAGACTGTAAAAATAAAATGAACTGAGACACATCAACTGAGGACCATTAGTCATGTGGACAGTTATACTATAAGGAACAGAGAACATTTCGCGAATGCAGTCATCTTGTTTCTGACTCATGGGAGGAAAGACAGAGAGAGATGATCAGCAGGGGTGGGGTTGAAAAGGCAAACTGAATTGCTTGAGTTACTATCTTAGAAAGTATTTCCCTCTTGAAGAGAAAGCCAGATTTTAGCTGCAAGCTGAGAAAGACTGCTAGAGCTTTGAAATGGAGCAAGGCCAACAAGGGGGAAATCTGGACCAGTCCAGGCGTTTTGATAGGAGCAAGCTGGTGATAGAAAGATGTAAGGGATTCTCAGTTTTCAGTTGTAATGAGGAAAATGGCTTCATTAATTAGAAACTGTAGCTTTTAAAAATGAGAATGAAGGGCTTCCCTGGTGGCGCAGTGGTTGAGAGTCCGCCTGCCGATGCAGGGGACACGGGTTCGTGCCCCGGTTTGGGAAGATCCCACATGCCGCAGAGCGGCTGGGCCCGTGAGCCATGGCCGCTGAGCCTGTGCGTCCGGAGCCTGTGCTCTGCAAGGGGAGAGGCCACAACAGTGAGAGGCCCGCCTACCGCAAAAAAAAAAAAAAAAAAAAAAAAAAAAAAAAAAAATGAGAATGAAAACACACCACATTAAGCAATAGATTTTAAAACATATCACACTCTTTTCAAGTTAATGGCCATTTTATTTTCTTTATAAAGGATTGTGTGCCACAACTGACATAAAACATGAATTTCAGTTGAGATGACATGAATGAAACCAAAGTGCTGTATAAAGCTTCAGCTTCTAGTCACCTTGCTTTTCTAGAATTGGCACAGTGCTTGGCACATAGTAAATATTAAAAAGTATTTGTAGAATTGAATTAAATTGTGACAGGGTACTCCCGCTAGAGATCTCAGTTTTTGAGTGGTGGAAATAGCATTTGAGCTTTGAATTTTCCAGCAAACATGGAAAGTGATGACAATCACAAATGCCAAGAAAACAAGCAAATATCAACGTGTAAGTTCTTGGCGCTGCTACAGTATCTGGAAGACAATCCACATGTGAGTAGATTCCTCTGTTTTTCCAGCAGGGGGCACTTTAGGATTTCCTTAACTCAATAGGCCCGCATTATAAAGTCTGAAAAAAACCTTTTGTTTACAGGGGGAAGAACTTCTCAGATCTGTTTTCTCAGACCTCCTTCTCTGTGTAGTTGGAAGGGAGAACTCGGAGGTGGGAGGGCTCCAGGGAAGAGAGGGCGCTTGGAAGAGCCAGGATGAGGAGTTAGGAGACCGCGGTGCAGTCCCAGCTCTGCACCAACCGGACGGTGACTGTGGTCAGCCACTCCAGCTCCTGGACCTGCTTCTTTGTTTGCAACAGGAAAAAAAAAAAAAAAAAAAAATCGTACCCTGAGTGATAAAGGCACCCGACTCTGACAGCATACGGTGTGTCCCACCTGCAGCTTGGGGTCCATAAAAAGCCATGTTCCTTTGTTATTTTATATGATTTAATTCCAGCCCCATTTCATCAGGGTGAGTCGCTCTCCTCTCCCTTCTTCCCTGAGACTCCTCACTCCCAGAGGCTGCTCTTTACCCTCTGCTTTGTCCCTTAAAGTGGGTGTCATCACCTCCTCCCTGTGTCCCAGCCCCTAGGATGCGCGTCTCACCCAAAAGTCTGTGATCCCCTGAAGAAGTAAGGCATTGGGCCTTAAAGGTGCTTTTGAATCTGTAAAGGAGTCAAGGTCGTTTTCCTGGGAAGGCTTCTGGCACGGATGCAGCTTGTCCATCCCTCTGGCTCCCTTCCCCCAGGGGAATGGTGGCTGACCCCCTCTCACCCACTTCCCTGAAAGGAACCACTCCTACGGTTTTTCTCAGGGAGACTCACTGTCTCCTCTGCTAGAAATAGAAGTGGCTGGAAACTTTTAACAGAAACTTGCTTTCAGAGCATTGCTTTTTACCTCCTGGGCACCGTGCTGCGTCTTTATGATGGCTCATTCGGTCTTGTCTTTCCTAGAGAGGGGTACAGGGAGCGGAGCTCAGAGGCCACTGTGGGCGGGGCTGGGGGATACAGGAGACGACATTTTGTGTGTGGATTGTGTCAAACTGAGTTAAATCGTAGAACACCCAGCTGGTGTCTGCAGAGAACTGCAGGATCGTTTGGGGTGGGAAACTCACACATCTGGTGTCAGAAGTGTTCCGGGCGGGAGTGTTTGTGTGAGTAAAAACCCAGTGGTGGCGGAAGGCGGACAGTCAGACAGAAGACCTCTTGGGAATTGAATACCCGCTCAGGTGCTGCCAGAAGCCCCAAACGACGCCCGCCGAGCTTGCTGGAATCCAGCACAGCTCCGAGAATCACGTTCCCTGACTCTTCCAGTGGTTCGTAAGCCTGGATGCCCTGGGTCAGGTCCTCCCCTGCTTGGGATGCTGGAACAATTCCACTTCCCGCCCACCCCGCCTGGTGCAATGGGACAGTGCAGAGAGCCCTTGTGCTGTCCCCCAGCCCTGTGCTGCCCCGAAGGGGTGTCGGATCCCGGGGAGGCTCTCGGGGCAGTGGGTGGTGCCCAGGCCGGCCCCCCCTGGGGAGGGGAGTTTACTGGAAGGAGGCAGAGTCCCTTGGGACCCTGGATGTCCTCCGACAAGTGGTCCTTTCTCAGGCTCCAGTTGTCCCCACGTGGAGGAGGGAGCAGGAGGAAGAAGCCATTGGACTGAGGGATTCCCTGTTTGACAGAATTATGGTTTAGGAAATAAATACACTCCAGTCCTGCAGAGCTGAACCACGCCTTACCGGACTATCTCCCAGGGAATTTCCACCCACTCCCGGCACCTGTCCCTGCCAGTCAGGAAATGCCCCCGGTGGACTTATCTCCCCGCAGTGAGTGTGGGTGACTGCTGTCCAGAGCCCCCCAACGTTTGCGGTCTCTCTTCCTGAGTCAGTTTCCCTCGGAGACTGCCTAGCTGTCTCCACCGCTGTTTGCTTTGAGCCTGGGAACAGGGTATTTAAAAATAGCCTTATCTGAAAGCTTCAGTGTGCCTGAGTGGTCCCCATCAGATAGGCCCGCGGTTGTACTTGGCCTGTGTGTCCTGGCAGGGCCACACTACTGTCCTCCTCCAGTCTCTTCTTCTCAACTGCAGACTCGGGGCTCTGACAGAGAGCATTCGGAAAGGGGGAGACGCTCTGCTGTTGCCAAGAAGCCAAAGAGAATGCTGTCTACAGAGCGTAAAAACCCCTTCCTAAATAAGACGGGTGAGATCTGCAGGGGCCGGGGTGGTCTCAGTCTTGACTGATGTCACCAGTGCATGAGGTGCACACTTACTGGGGCCACCAGGCAGCTATTGTAGCACCAGGCTGTGTCTCTGAAGGAAGAAGCTGCACCGTCCCCAAAATGTCACTTCTGCTGTCCCCGTACTCTGATCATCACCTTCTGTTCAGCTTTTCTCCACCAGCCCTGTCACTCAGCGAGTCCCAGGTGGCACCGAGACCGCCAACCATGGAGCCCACCGCTCTAGCACCGCTGTCACCCCCGCCCCCGTGTCCCCCTGTCCCCTCTCCCCTCCTCACTGGGTTTGGATTCCTTGGTTCAACACTACGGTTGCTCCTTTGCAAAACACTTTAACTTTCTCTTCCTTGTCCTCTGTGTACCTGCCTGACACACCCCCTCCCCACCGTCTGCCTGCTCTGTGTATGCACGGTGGCATCTAACCATTGCTGGAGGGAAAACAAAACAAAACAAAACACGCAACCACATTCACTGGATTTGCATCACACTGAACGACCACAAGCCTCAAATGGGCAGCCAGCACTCCTGGGTGACTTGACTACCCTTCCTAATAAACGAACATGCCCATTCGCTGAGATCATTATTTCAACACTTCTCTCTTCCCAAACCTCCAACATTCCACCACCTCCAAGTCACTCTCCTATTTCACAGAGAAAATAGGAAGGATCCAGTGGGACCCTCCTCCTCTTCCCACCAGAGATCCCCTGACCCACTCGTCTTCAGCTTTCCCTCCCGCCACAGTGGAAGGGGTGTCTTTACTCCCCTCCCAGCCCCCTCTCTCCACCTCAAGAACTTTGCTGCTACAATTACTTTCTTCTCTCTCATGCACCATCAGTTTCTCCCTTCCTAACAGCTTATTGCCATTTGCATATCTTAGATGCTGGCACCTTTATTATACATTTGTATTATGATTTGATACATTGTTAATATACAATGCACTCTATTATGTATTTATTTTGTTATACACTGTTTCGAGGAAGGCAAAAATTGTTTCCCTGACTTTATGACTTTGTCCAGCTCCTATTTCTCTGCTCTCGTTCGTTACAGCAAACTGCCTCGAGAGAGTCAATTTCTTCAATTTCCATTTTCTCCTCAATCCACACAACTGGACTCCTGTCCCTACCCCTGGACTGAAAGGGCTATTACCGTTGGAATAAAAGACAGATGATCTCCATCTTGCTTGAAAACACTGTTTAGCTCTCTGTCCACCTCTTCCTCGATTTCTCAGCAGCATTTGATATTGACGACTGTCTCCTTGAAACATTTTCTTCTTTAAGGCTCCCTGATGCCCCCTTCATCCAGTTTTCCTTGTACTTTACCAGCTGGTCTTTCTAAGTCTCTTGTGACTGTTCTTATTTCTCTCTCAGACCCCCAGGTGCTGGAGTCCCCACGATGCTGTACTTAGCCCCCTCATCTATGTCTATGCTTTCTTCCTAGAGGAGTTTATCCAGGTATGGTGCTTTTTAATATCATCCAAACACCCAAATCCACACTCTTAAATTTATGCCTCTGACATTGGCCTTTTCCTGAAGTCCGGGTCCTTATAGCCAACCACCTACTCACTTCCTGCTTGAATGTTTGATAGACATTTAAATATAACACGGCTGAGACAGAACTGTTAATGCTGCCTGTCTCCCCGACCCATGCTCCTCTCAAACTTTCTCATCTCAGTAAACCCCCCACCTCCCAATCCAGCTGCTGGCCAGAGGGCTATCCTTAGTCTCTATTTCCTGCACACTCCACATCCAAGCTACCAGTGGACCCTGTTGGCTTTACCTCCAAAGTATCCAAAATACATCCCACACTAGGTCCCAAAGTAAATCCCAAATCAGACCGTGTGTCACCCCGTCCATAGCTGCCATGGGCATCCAAGTCACTCGCGTCCACTGTCATTGACCTCCAGTGGATTCCACGTCTACCCCCCTTCCCCCATACTTTCTACATAGATCTTGCTAACACTTAGATCATACATCACTCCCCTGTTCAAAGACCTCAAAACACTTCTGGCACAATCCCAGTAAAACCCAGACTCCTTACTCTGACCCACGAGGCTGACCCCACTCGAGCCGCACTGCCCACCACACTCCCTCCCGCCTCAGAATCTGGGTCCTTGTTTTTCTCTCCAGAACACTCTTTTTCCTGATCTTTGCGTGGCTGCAGTTTCAGCTGAAATAGCACCTTCTCAGAGAAGCCTTCCCTGGCCACGTGGTACAAGCAGCCCTCTCCCCCACAAGGGAGGACATTGCTGTCACCGTTTACCTTCTCTGTGGCACTTAAAAGTATTTAACTTGTTTGGAGGCCAAATTAGAGTCATTTCCCTTTGGGCTGAAAAAGTGTGCAGTCCCATCTGCAGGGGTGGAAAGGCCCAGTGGCTTCTCGAGTGCCCTTTGAACTACATGGCCGACGCTAATGGCAGATCTCCAGGTGCCCATCCATCCCTCAGCTCGTGACCTGTGCTCCATGCAGCCAATTCATACTGGGAGCTCTTTGCAGGAAATAGATCCCAGTCACTCATCCGCTTGGTGTAAGCAGGTGATATGATCTCAAGGAACGGCTAGAGTGCTTCTCTCCAGCTGTTCCTTCTACAGAATGGGATTCCTAATACCTGCTCTGACCTGCAGACATGGACTTCTCCCGGGAATGAGAGACAGGAGCCATTCAAGACATGCCTTCCCTGCCTGCTTTGTCCCTTTAAAGGTTTCTCCAAGTGTCTGTAGACCACCCGTGTCAGTCTCCTGGAGTGTTTGTTAAAAACAGATTCCTAGGCCCCGTGCCAGAGCTGCACATCAGAACCTCTGAGTGGAGCCCAGGAATTTCCTGGGAATGTGCATTTGCAGCAGGTGCCCCAGGTGATCCTCATGCAGGCTTCATTTTGAGCACTGCCACCTAAGATGTTGAAAAAGTTTGACACGAGTTCTCCGCACAGGACAGTAATGCTAAGCCCCGTACTTGGATGCCAGAAGTGTGATTTGAAATATGTGTCCTGTGGGTCCGCTATCCAGTCGTGCTCTGAGTTTGACCCATATATTCTGAATCCAATCAGAGTCACCTTTGGAAGTGGCTAATGGAAGAGTGAGTGGATTTGCTTTGGCTCCGGCCTTGGTCAAATTCAGGAATAATGAATGCCTGCATCTCTCAGTTTCACATCTTGAGCTCACATAGCCCGCACCGGGAAGCTCCTGATGGCAACACCACCAAGCAGCCCTCCTTGGGGGAAGGTGCCATAAAGGAAGGAGAGTGATTCAGGTGATTGTCCCTCCCTCCCTCCTCCCGCTTCTTTCTCTTTCAATTTAGTGCTTGACCCTGTGTGTGCTGTAACAGGAACAAGGTAAAAGGAAGCACATTTCTCCTCTTTATAAATATATTCTTTTGAAATATTTTAATTTCACCTTTTCTAACAGCAATATAGAAACAAACAATCATAAAAAATAAAATTATAAATTGTCCATCGATCACGTAATAGCACTTGGTATTGCTACAGGGAGGAGGCCTGAGGCTGGGTCAGGTCATCTCCAGCTTGCCGGGGATCCCCAGGCCTGTGACCACTGCTGAGCCTGCGAAGGCGTCAGACATCACCCTGCTAGGCAGTGTCATGGAGACTTTGAGTTTTACACCCAGGGGTCCTTGAGGGATGGCAGGGAGACGGGTAGATCATGAGTAAAACTGCAACAGTATCGTATACGCGTGGTAAAGCCGGAAGGCTGCGCTGGGGAGCTGGGCACGCAGGTTAGGCTGCGACTGATTCAGGCACCTCTTGACCCACAGGAGGCGGGGACTTCACAAAGCTGAACTGACTGGGTCAGTTGTCTGTGTTCGCCGTGGAGATAAGGATGCTAACAGACACTGGACAGTGAGTAAGAAAACACTCCTGTCTTTCCCCCGCACTTCTCTTCCTGACTCCTCCTCCCACACCCCTTATCCCCAAATAAAATTCCCTTGGCATGAACTAAGCACAATCGCTGAGACATCTAACCTATTCCAAAAAGTGCGCCTGTTGCAAAACCTATTCCATCAAGTGTTCTCGATCTCAAAGAATCATCGGGTCAACGGAGCAACTAAATTGCCCAGTTGACTCCATCTCAACTGGGTTGACGAAATTCAGGTAAATCCCTCAGCTGTGGCTGGACCCAGCTTTTTTAGTTACTGTCATGACTGGTTCCTAGAAAGAAAACTAATCAGTTTGGCCTTTTTTTCAGTTGTGGAATGGGCCTGCCTGTGTGGGTTCAAGGGTGTGTATGTGTACGTCTCTGAAGAGTGAGCGTGTGTGCAGGCTGGCCGGCCACCCCAAGACCTCAAGGGCTCTTCTGGAGGACGCCTGGCAGGCACGCCTCTGTAGGACTTGGCAGTGCTCATTACAGAACCCCTGAGGAGACGCATCACTAGGTAGAGAAAACCTCCCTCCTTCCTGCCTGGGGAGAAGCCGGCCGAGGAGGCCTAGCCTTCCACTGAGGGCTTCTTCATGGACAAATGCTCTGCGCCTCAGACTTCTGCCACTGTTCAGAGCCAAAGCAAAAACAGACCTTGGCTACGTGGTGATACCGTCTTTGAAGGAAGCATAAACCCTCCGGCTCTTGGAAGTCACAAGGAAACACCAAATTCTTTTCTAACTAGGGAGCAATCATCCACAAACTCCCACTCCTGGCCCACAAGAGAGAAGCAACCACTTCCCAGTGTGGGTCATGGTGTGTGTGTGTGTGTGTGTGTGTGTGTGTGTGTGTGTGTGTGTGTGTGTGTGTGTGTGTGTGTGTGTGTGCGCGTGTGCGTGTGTGTGTGTGCGTGTGTGCGCGTGTGTGCGCGTGTGTGCGCGTGTGCGCGCGCGCGCGCGCGCGCCTGGGCCCCACTGAAATTCTACAGGAGGACGAAGCATGAAAGACAGAGCAACAGGATGCCTCACATCGACAATGGAACCGTGACGGCAGTAGGAATCGTAACTTGGGGGGTGACGGGGCTGAGTGAGTGGAGAGTGGCAGCTGGCAGTTTGTGGGTTTGGCAAAGCATTAGTACCATCTTTGGAGTTCAAGTTCATGGATACGTGATCTGTGTAGCGTAATTAATAATGACTATTATTAACACATCAATATTCTACAGCCGCTAAAGAGCCGTGGAGCCTGAGGGAGACCACTCCCCTCCCCTGGTCTCACTCCCCTATGTAGCAGGGGGCTCGGCTAGATGGGTCAAAGGTCAGCCCACCCCCCCACCACCCCCACGGGGCGTTCTACTGGGGTAACTTGCTGAGGTCTCAGTCCTTACCTTGCCGATCCTCCCACTTGCCTTGAGGGAGAATCTTTTAAAATCAAACCCTGAACCTCTGTACTTGACCTACCCACTGGCTTCGCCATTTGTACAAATATCAAACAGTTATTGACAAGTTAGCCACAGGATAGTAACAGTCTGATTCAATTAAAATTAGTTGTTTAAGTCTGGCACAGAATCTCAGTGGAGGCTCAGGGCGAGCTTCTGGGGAGGGCACGAAGGTGACGGAGGTGACACGGTCGGAATCCACCAGGAGGCCTCTGCTGCGCCCCCCCCTCCCCGGGGAAATCCACTCCTAGGCGCTCCCCAGGGTTGTGGCGTGGCAGCAAAGGGGCTCTTTGGAGGTTGGGACTGGTGTTCGTGGCCAGAGCAGGCAGCAGGGGGCGGGTGTGCCTGCTCCCACGCCAGCTACACTGGTGGGACCACACACACTGGAAACAGTGTCCCCACACTTGGAGGGCCGAGGTCGAAGCCCTCATCCAGGGCACTGGCTGCGGCCCTGGGGCCTGCTTCCCCAAGCTCCACGTGTTATTCCTTTTGGTCTTCCTTTGCTGGTGGGTCCCTGTCGAGCCTGCTGAGTCACCCACTTAGGGTGAATCTGAGCCAGTACTTAGAGGACAGCAACAGTAACGTGGGCGCGGCTGATATCTAATCACCTCCCCCTGGGGGTCGGTGCCCCTGGGGAAGCCTTCTGCAAGAATCACAGCTTTGGTCCCCCTTTGGGTTCCCAGGTCATAGCACCAGTGATTCCGGAAACAGGAATGTGGGTCACTAAGGGGAGGATGAGACGTGTGCCCTGGGGACCCAGGTCTCACTGAACAGCGGATGCAGCAGCCCTTCTGCAGGACTCTTTGGGTATTAAACCAGGGCCAGGCATGGGGACACCGAGCTCCACAGCTGGGCCCTGAGAGCACGTGTCACAGGTCCTGGGGACGCCCTGCCTCCGGGGAGACCCGGTCGGGTAGCTGGGCCTCAGCTGCCTTCCCACGCCCCACCCACCCACCGCCGCCCCCCACCGTCCACCTCCCAAACCCTCGTTCCGGCTCCACCACCCCGTCTAGGGCTTCTCAGCACAGAGAAAACCTGCGGGAGTTGATGTTCATCTTGGTGACCCCAATGAGCTTGAGTGGCGCGGAGAGACTGAAGGAGGAGGCGAGCGGGGCGTCGCAGAAGAGGTCGGACAGCTCGTCGCGCTCCTCCAGCTCGTAGGTGGCGTCGTTGAGCATGCGCCGGTGGAGGTCGCAGGTCTGCTCGATCTTCAGCTTGTGGATGTCACTGCGCAGGCGCATGAGCTGCCGGGCCAGCTGCTGGTCCTGAAGCCGCATCTCCGTCTGCAAGGGAAGACGTGGGGGAGGCGTCAGCGCCGAGCTGGGCCGGGGAGAGGGGTGGGGGGTCGGTGCTTCAGCTCCATAGTCCGGGACCCGCCCAGGCCCGTTAACAGGAGACCCAATGAAGGGCTTGCATCGCCATTTGGGGTCCACCTAGAGAGAGCAGCCCGTTCCCAGCTCAGGGAGGTGAAAAGACACAGAGAGTGAGGGGACAAATAAGGATGTGCTTGCCAAACAACCCTCTGTGCTAAGCTAGATACTGTGTCAAAATCCTTCTGGAAGACATGCGTGTCAGCCCTGGCTTAAAGGTATTTCCAGCTGTCTCATTGTTTACAGATATATATAAATGGAGTAAGGGTATAAAGAATTGCATGGGAATGATAAATACCAGATCCAGGCGTCATTTCTGTAGCGCAGCGGTTATCACGTTTGCCCAGATTCAGGAGCACGGTTGCCTTTAGGCAGGAAGCAGGGGCTGAAATTGGGGAAGGTATTCAGGGGCTTCAACTCTGTTGAGGCTGTTTTGTATCTTGTGTTGGGTGGTGGGCATACCGTCACAGTATTTGTTAACCATTTAAGAATGTCTGTCTTAAATGCATTTTAAACATTTAAGAATTCGGCCTTGGAACCAGGTGCATTTCGGGGTAGAAAAATGAGCAACTTCACCAATAAGCATTTCATTGCTCTGTTTTCTCTCTTCCATGTTTTGATGTACTTCTACAGATCTCTTTTATACAGAGTTTATAGGTGAGAAAAAAACCAAGAGAGAAAGTCTTGCCTGGGGATCAGCAAAGTATTTAATGGCAAAACGGGGTTAAAATTCATAGCGTCCTGTTCATTAGTTTACTTCTCAATCCTTGGGCATCGTAACCCAAATGTATTGCCAATCAGAAATTGTATGGGGCTTCCCTGGTGGTGCAGTGGTTGAGAGTCTGCCTGCCGATGCAGGGGACACGGGTTCGTGCCCCGGTCCGGGAAGATCCCACGTGCCGCGGAGCGGCTGGGCCCGTGAGCCATGGCCGCTGAGCCTGCGCGTCCGGAGCCTGTGCTCCGCAACGGGAGAGGCCACGACAGTGAGAGGCCCGTGTACCACAAGAAAAAAAAAAAAAAGAAATTGTATGGATCTAGAATAGTGCCAAATCAATGCTGGCGGGCTCACCAGAGGGCAGCTGTTCATTCATTCACTTATTTGGAGCCTCCAGCCATGCTAGAACTGGGCTAGGTGCTGCCTAAGCCCTTCTGAAGGAGATGGGGGTCCACTTTGTCTGAAAGTCAGTGCCAGCTCACACCACTGCTTTATTTAATATGGTCTTCTGTGAGTTTGGCTTGAAGCACTTCTCTTTGGGGTATCCTGTAATTTGAAGACAGATCTCTTTGAAAGCTAGGAACCCTATGGCTCAGATCTGGACCAAGGAATTGGCCTCAGGAATTGCGTCTTTAATCTGAAAAGATCCTTTTAAGTTGGAGAATTTCAGTTTTGAGCAGGTGTCTGGAAGTACCTGTGAGATGTGGTCAGCAGGGAGGCCTGGTGGGGGGAAGGGGCCATTTTTCTATGGCCAATAGGTCTGGTCCAAGGTCAGAGAACAATTTAGTGTTGAAAACCCATCAGAGTC
Organism: Mesoplodon bidens; assembly: GCF_964165515.1. Taxonomy (NCBI): domain Eukaryota; kingdom Metazoa; phylum Chordata; class Mammalia; order Artiodactyla; family Ziphiidae; genus Mesoplodon; species Mesoplodon bidens. Next base: position 111,802,614 of record NC_138162.1, read on the forward strand.
AGCTGAAAGGTGGGGGGGGGGGCAGGGGTTGATAGTAAGGCATCTGTCCAGGTTCCTTGGGCTGGACAAAGGCCACCTCGGTGGAGACACCTCACACACCCATTGAGCTTGGAGGTGTTCGCCTCTGCATAAGGGGAAGGAAACGGCTTCCAGTGGGGAAGGTGATGCATGTCCCTCACTTATTGGAGCCCAACACCAGAAGAGGCTGATCATTCTGTTTCCTCAGTAAGCTTGGTCCTGAGGGCCCATCACAGCGTGAGCAGCCCACCCTAGGACTGGCTTGCAAGACGTATTTCGTTATGACTCATGAATGTAAATCCACATTGCACCTGATGCTCAAAGACACAGTGTTTGTTCCAGGGCTACAAGGAAAAGCAGCAGTGTTGGCCCCCTTCCCACCTACTCTGTGGGCCACACAGGAATTTTCCAAGGGGACTCCATACCTTAAACCCAAAACTGAGTCCCCGCTTAAGAGGTAACTCCACTGTAATCAAGCCAAATCCATATAGAAATGAGTTTTCTCAGCCCCCGAAGAAACCTGAGCAAAATGTGCAGGGCTAAGAGGCTTTCTTTTCCCCCAGGAGTTTTTCAATTGTGTTAAAATACACAGAACATAAAATGTTAACCATCTTAACCATTTTGAAGTGTACAGTTCGGTGGCATTAGGTACGTTTACATTGCTATGCAGCTATCACCACCAACCATCTTCAGAACTCTTTTCATCTTGCAAAATTGGAACTCTGTCTCCATGATATAGTAACTCCCCATTTTCCCTCCCCCCAGCCCCTGGCAATCACTATTCTACTTTCTGTGAATTCGACTATCGAGTTACCTGTGTACGTGGAATCAGTACAGTATTTAGCGTTTTGTGGCTACCATACTTCACTCAGCATAATGGCCTCAAGGTTCATCCACGTTGTAGCACATGTTAGAATTTCCTTTCTAAGCCTGAATTATATTCCACTGGGTGTATACATCGCATTTGGCTTATCCTTTCATCCATGGATGGATGTCTGGGCTGCTTCCACCTCTTGGCTCTCGTGAATGAGGCTGCTATGAACACAGGTGCGCAGTATGTGTTCAAGTCCCTGCTTTCATTTCTTTTGGAAGTATACCCAGAAGTGGAATTGCTGGATCCTATGCTAATACTATGTTGAATTTTTTGAGGAACCGCCATACTGTTCTCTGCACCATTTTACTGCAGCCAGTAAATGTTTTTATTCCAGCCAGTCCAGAGGCAGGAGTCAGCCCCTCTTTTAATTCTCCAGGAAATCCCTAGTGATCCATGGGACTCGGATAAAGAGACATCACAGCAAACCACTTACACACTTAGATTCTTCTGTCCTGAGTTTCCCGACCGCCACCCTCCCTGATGCCCCCTTTCTAGCCCCTCCCCACTCTCAGAGCCTCACCGCCCCTCACACCCCCTCATCCCTTCAAGCAAAACCCAAGAAATCTCCCTCTTCCTCTTGCAGAGCAGCTTGATTACCGCCTTTAGTTACTTCTTCCCTCCCTTGGGGTTTCACCTTCCACCTTAGAAACAGCCAGCCTCTCCTAAGAGCCATTCTTATCTGACTCAGAGAATCAAACATGTGTTGGCTACAGCCAAGCACTGACCACAGCACAGCTATTGCAACAGGGCTACAGGTCAGCTGCCACCCCCATGGTGTGTGTGCTTTCTCACCCCGTGGGAACACACCCTTTCACCAAATACTATACCACAATTAGAGGATTGCTGGAGTTACAGGCAGCGCCTCTGAGAATCCGACAAGTAACTTTACCCTGCAGAGGCAACGGGCCACCCTGGGAGGGGGAATTGAAATCGGCATATCCCACAGCTGAGCCTGTGCCAGGGAGAGAATTAAACTCATGTTGATAGTTGAGTCACCAGGGCCAGGTTTTAGGGCCAGCATCTAAGTCTTTTTAATAAAGGCTCAAAACTGGGAGGCCCTGCCCAATTTCAACATTCTGCACCTAGGCCTGGAGAGAAAGGAGGTAAATGGTGAAATTCTTACTTTTCTTTGGCCAATATTATTCAGTTCATATGGTGTATTACTTATGATCTATTTGCTTCTTACAGCTCTTGGAATGGACAGTACCCAGGCAGACAGGAAAACAAAAATCCCAAGGTGATCAAGGGCATTTTGTTCAGTCCCGATTTCTGAGGCTGGAATCTAAGCTATCCCAGCCCAACAGCCACAATTAGTCTCTGATTGACGCTGAAGAGAGACTGGGTATAAAATCCAGGCCATTTTCTCGGAACATGCTCCCTTCTCTATGAGACTTAATCTTGAACCATGGGAAGCGTTTTCATAACCTGTCTCGTGACTTAGCTCAACTAAACATCCAGTTATTGTTTTAATCACCATTGTGTAGAAAATAGAAGCTTGGATAAAACATGATTCATTATTTGATCTTGGGTTTGGCCTCTGAGAAAGAGCCAGAGACACGCTGTGAGGAAAGAACGTGAGGGTTGTCACTGAGGTGAGCTGCTGGGTGACAACCACAGATGCTGGGAAAAATTAATTTTTTTTTTCAAATACCCCCTAGAAACCATACTGGGTTTGTGAATTGATTTCCAGGGGATGCTGTTGACTCAGGCAGAGGCTGGAACATGTTTTTCAGCCTCCGCTTGCTCTGCAGTCCCAATCTTGGTGCTGGGGCAGGTACAGGCTGAATCTGGGTTCTCCTGATGCCCCTGGAGCCATTGTCTGCCAGGAGGGAAAGTCAGAGCAGAGCCCCAGAGCCAGGACAGAGAGCAGGGGGTGCTTCAGGCCCCAGCAGGGACTGTCCGTCCCCAGTGGCAAGAGTCAAGCTCTACATACTATATGATAAAGTCTTCGGTTTTCAAACTTGGAAGGTCCTAGGCCAAACTGCCACCTGCACAGGTGAGGCTGACCTTTGGGAAGGACAAGGTGGTGCATTCTGAAGGCCCCCAGGTCTGTGCCCAGAGGCTCTGGGTTCTAGTCTGCTTTGGTCTGAATCTCTGTGTCCCCCTCAAATTCATATGTTGAGACCCTAAAGCCCAATGTGTTGGTATTAGGGGGTGGGCCTTTGGGAGGTGATGGCGGTCATGCGGGTAGAGCCCTCGTGACAGGATTACTATTCTTATAAAAGAGACCCCAGAACGTCCCCTCATCCCTTTCCATCATGTGAGGACACGGCGAGAAGTCTTTAACTCGGAAGACGACCCTCCCCTGACCATGCCGGGACCCTGATCTCAGACTTCTAGCCTCCAGAACTGTGATAATTGAATGTCTGTGGTTTATCAGCCACCCAGTCGGAGATGGTTTGCTGCAGCGGCCTGAATGGATGAAGACAGTCCCAGTCCAGCCTATAAGGAGATGAGTGGCCTGGGGCGGGAAATGTGACCCCTTTGTGGAAAGAGGATGCTCGTCATCTCCCCCCACCTCATAAGGGTTGCATCCTGGACATGAGGGAGCCCTAGAAGCCGTACACCCAAGAAAGGAATTCTGTGAGAGGGGAGAGACGGGAAAGACAGGCCCAGATGAGCACACCCACGTTCACCTGTCAGCCTGCACCTCAGCATCCTTTCACGCCTCCCTGCCCCCCTCCCACTCTCTGCACTCAGTCCTGCAGTCAAGAGGCCAGCGGCCAGGTTTCTCCGCTTCTTCAAACCTTTCAAAGGTACAACCAGCCCGCCTGGCTCCCTTGCTCTCTCCAGCCTTGAACTCCCATTCTGAGCCCCTGGCGCCTTGTGGCAGCCACGCTGGGTCTGTGTCCCCTCCCTCAGAACCACGCCTTCCCACGCCATCATCCACGTGCCCAGCTCGGCCCTTGCCCCCCATCCCTGCAGGCTGGGTGACACCCCAACCACAGATACCTCTTACGGCAACACCTACACACAGCATTGCCTGTCTCCTCACCAGAGAGTAAAACACGCAGGAGAGATCAGGCCTGGCGCTCAAAAGGCATTGGCTGAGGTGGAAACACAAGTTGGAATAAAGTAATATATTTTTTAAGTTAAAAAAAAAAAAGGCATTGGTCGAATGAATGAATGAATGAATTCAATCCTCCTAGAGCCAGGTCTTGATTTTACACAGGTGGGACAATCCTAGGACACCATCCTTGACTTTCCCACCCAGGCTGCCCTCCAGGCTTGGGGAGAGGCCTCGAGTAGAATGAACAGAGCATCAGCTTGTGGGTCCAAAGTCCTTCACCACCACTCACTGGAGGTGCCCCTCTGGGCAAGTTGCTCAAGCTGCCTGAGCCTCAATTTCCTCATCTGTGAAATGGGTGCAATAATATTGCCTGTTCTGCGAATTAAATAAATAAAACATATATAAGACACTTGGTCCAGTACATGGGGTTCCACAAATATTAGTTCCGCTTTATCCATTCTTCATAGTCAGAGCTAAGCCGTCAGTTATTTTTTCTTATTTCCCATACGACATTCTTATCTCTCCTACTAGGTTTAGGATTTCTGGAGGACAGTGTGATTCTCTTTTGTTCCCCAACTGCCTGGAGCTGAACTAGTCACCAACCCATGTTTCCCACACACTTTGGGGGTGATTGCTCACACCTGACACCTGTGTCACCCTTCACATTGTTATCAATACCAAGTACAGCCAGCTGGGCTGGTAGGGCAGTACTGGTATCTCGTCACCAAGTGGTCTGTCCAGAGTCACAGAGCCAGTAATGCCGAAGCACCTCAGCATTTGCCGTGGAGGCATCTCCCAGGCAGGGTTGTCCTCAGCTTGGACACGATGGGTTCAGGCCCACAGGGTGGGCCGGGGACTTCCCCAACTTCCCTGCCACTGCCCTGGACAGCAAGTGGGGGCCTTGCTGGGCAACAGCTAGCCCCGGGATGGCGCCCCCCTGTGCCAGGCTGCTGGAGTGGGGCCCAGAGCACAGCTATTCCCCCTGAGCCACAAGCAAGACTGCAGGGAGGGCTTGCCCCCCGCCTCTCCTGCTAGGGTGTCTCTAGGCAAGAGAGTAGACAGAGACGAGACCCCCCAGCACTTCCTGCTCCGCCATGAGCTCCTTGGGTTGCCTTCTGAACTTCCACCTGCAGGGAGCACCCGCCAGCACAGGCAGGAGTAGCGCTTCATTAAGGGATTGCGTGGAGATCAGCTCTAGCCAGGGCCATGGTCAAATGTGATGGAACAGGGCTGAGGTGCCTGGCATCCTTAGGGAGCCCCCAGAAGACCCCTGGAGCACCTGTGTTGGGGCTTCTAGACTTTTCTTGGGTTCTTGGCTCCCCGGCTTGGAAACGGATGGGCTGGGAGTTTCACGTCTGACACCGAGTGAGCCCAGGAACCAGCCAGGAGCCCTGGCTGCCCAAGAGTCAGGAAGCGAGCCCTGTGGAACTAGGTCTCCTATGAGTGATTAAGGCGCCCCTGCACCTGCGGTGTCTATCTATAGCTTCCCACCTGTGCCTTCAAAAGGAAGTGAAGCAAATCTGTTCTCTGCAAGTGTGAGCAAGGCCATTAGGTCTCCCAAGTCGTTTCACACTCCGTTACCCTGGAACCTGCCTCCTTAGGGGGGATGATGGTTTGGGCTTCACCCCGGGAGGGGCCTCACGGCAGCCTCAGTGCTGGGCTGGACCCAGAGCCCACCTCAGGAGGGTGCCTGCTGTGCCCGTGGGGCGTCCGTGACCTGGCTCCCCCTCACGTGCCGGAGCTAGGGGGTGAGTCCGAGCACACCCTGGGTGCTCAGGAAACCTCGGGGACTGCTGAGCGCCCTGCAGTGTGTCCAGCACCGACGTGGGGCCACCGGCCGGACTGTGGGAGAGGCCAGAGAGGGCAGGGGGAGCCCACGAGCAGCAGCTGCTAGTGGACACTCGCAGGACCTCTCCCCCCATCTCCCCCTCTGGCTGGAAAATGAAGGCTCACCGCCCCTTGGGTTCCTTCCTGCTCGAGCACCGATGGCTCCGTCCATAGTTGTAACCAGCACTGCGAGAAGCACTTGCTCCGGCAGGAGGAGGCTCTCCTCCTCAGCCCCTGTGCCGGGGGGCGGGGTGGGGGGGGCGCCCGCCCTGGGGGGAGCCACGTGGGCGGTAGAGAAGCCAGGGCTGCCTGCCACCCGGGCCCCTCCCCGGCAACTGGGCACCTCGGGGCCTGGCCTGGCCCTGCCAGCGGCCAGGAGTGGTGCCCCCCGAGTGCCAGACCCTCGGTGCAGCTCTGGAAACCATCTCCCTGCTGCCGAGGGCTTAGCCACCTGGAGGCAGCCTCGGTGGCCTTTCCCTGGCTTTTGTCAGCTCGCTGGCTGAGTCTGGCTCATGCCTGAGCCTGGGGATGTGGCCAACACCTCGGGGCAGTGCCAGTTTTGGCTTTTCAGCCCCTGGAGGAGCCCCGGGGCAAGGGTGGGTCCAGAGCCTGTAAAATAACACACCCCTCAGAAACGGATAGTCCAGCCCAGGGGCACCTCGGACGTGAACAGTCCCGAGGCCCTGTGTGCCACCCTCTGTGTCAGGATAATGAGCGTCCTCTCAGAGGCAGGAGAGTGCCTGAAAGAGTGCAGGATCAGAAAGCACTGGAGAACGACAGCCCAGAGTTCCAGGAGTTGAGACAGCGTGTTGACTGCTCAACTCATGAACTACGTTTGAGGTTTTGACGGCCCAAAACCTCGTGAACCAAGATGCGCCTTCACCTCTTCTGACCTCGGGAGCCCCTGGCTGGGCAGCAGGGGTTCTGAGGCCGGCAGATCTGGGCTCCAATCCCTGCTCTGCTGGTTGATCATGGGCGAGTCACTTTACCTCAGTTTCCTCACCCATAAAATGGGGGTAGTATTAGCGCCACCATAGAAGAGGCACATGGCTGTGCGTGCATAGTGCCCGCCCACCTCGGGAGCCCAGCAGGTGCCCTCTGCCCTCTGTGCCCTCCTCACTGTCCCGTCACAACCCCCTGCCACGTAGGATGTATGATCTCCGCTTTACAATGACAAAACCCAGGGCCAGGCTAACGGGATTTCCTAAACTCACACAGCCAGGATGAGGTAGAACTTGACGGGACGTCTAATCTAGTTACACACTGCATGCTTTGCTGACTCCACCTGCGACCGGTTACTGGCCCCGTCACATTAGAATCACCTGCAGGCACATGCGAAGTCCCAGCCTTATGGCATCTAAATTTCCACAGAGGGCTGGGAGGGATCCATGGTTTTACCCAATGCACTGGGTGCCTGATCCAGCAGTCACGACACACCAGCCTGGAGGGTAGATACCACAGCTGGGAGGGTGCCCCTCCGAGGAGCTGGGTTTTAATTATTACAGGACAATGGGAATGGGAATAAGGAGAAGGCTAATGTCAAGCCTTGGAGACGTGCATTTGGTTGCTGAGGAAGTTAGGGATGTGTACTTCCCTTTGGTTAATTTCAAAGTCCACCGTGCCTGGCACTCGGTGATTGCTCAACATGGGCCTCACACCCCAAAGCATTTGGGGACTATATTTACTGCTCCTCTAGCATAGCTCTTGTCCCACGGTGTCACTGTTTACATGTTTGTCTCATCCACAAAGGGCGGGCCCCATAAAGACAAGGGCCCTGTCCCCACCGGCACCAGCACCTAAGCCCAGGCATTCGGTCAACACTGCTCGTACTGAACAAACAAATTGGATCGAAGGACGCCCGCCCGCCTCTTACAGCCCCAGGACCACCTCGTGCTGTTCTTCTGGTTAAGTGCGGCCATCAGGTCTCTTTTCCTTCCCTCTCCCATCCTCTTCTCTGCATTGCAAGATGGCCAAGAGGTGGAAAGCAGGCAGGATGTCCTGGTTTGGAGCCACCTTCATCCCACTGGTTAACAGTTCCTACCTAATGCCAAGCGGGGGATGTCTGGCGACGGCAGATCTCATTTTTTATCTTTTTCTAGGAGATCCGATGCCTTATTTAATCTGGAAGCTATGAGGGGAGGCATGTGTGCCAATTACACTGGCTAGAAGAGGAGCTTAGTTCTTTCCCGTCTTTTGTCTTTTACTTTTATAATCTTTTTGTCTCCCTAATCGTATATATTTCTATTTTAGAAATTTCAGAAAGTACAGAAAAGTCCAAAGGATAATATCAGCTCCCAGAAATAAAGATCATTGATGTTTTGGAGTATTTCCTTTGTGGGCCCCTTTGTTTAGCAATTCTTTAGTAACCGCTAAAGGGCGGTATCTGGCCAGATTAACGAGATAGCCTTCCTGGGTGGAAAGCCCCAGCTACACGGAGGAGACATAGCCTCGGGCAAAGTGACACCTGGGCTAGAAACTCTTGTGCGTCAAACCCCAGCTCAGCCAGCAGCCCCCTCGGTAGCTCTGAGCAAGTTATTATCCTCATTATGGACCGGGCATGGCTGCCCCAATCCCTGCCATAGGGTTGTTATGAGGCATTGCTAATAACTCTCTGTGACCCCTTACATGTGTCCCATTCTAAAATCAAGGCCTGATTTTTTTTTTTTTTCGGCCGTGCCACGATCTTAGATTCCCCGACCAGGGACTGAACTTGCGCCCCCTTCATTGGAGGGTTGGAGTCTTAACCACTGGACTACCAGGGAAGTCCCCCCATTCTGAAATCAGCAGAGTTTCAAATGCAGGCTTTTTGACAACTCGTGGGCCCACTGACTTGAACATCTGATGTGAGCACCTGTACCCAGTACAAAGGAAAGAGATCTGGGTCCAGAGCCAGGAGATGCAGGTCTGTGTCTTGGCTTAGCCACACCCTTACATATGACCTTGGGCAAGTCATTTAACCTCTCTGACTCTCAGGCTCATCATCTTTCTGAGCCTCAGTCTTCTCATCTGTAAAACAGGAATAGCAAATACCTCCAAGCCGTCTCACTCAGATACTGTACATAAACGTGCCTTGAGGACCATAAAATGCTCCCCCAGATGGGCGGGATTCACGCCTCTCACCTCCATCCCCATCAGAAGATGCTCAGTGAGCTTGAACTGTCATTTGGCCACTAACACTCAGTAGCAGTGGATAACACTGGCCTCAGAGGGCTGTGCCTGGACACACCAGTCACGTGCTTGTCAAGCGGGCAGCACAGGCAAGAGAGGGTTAACCCGGAGAGGCCAGCTGGGTCCAGGGCTACGGGCCTCCTGCCATGGCAGGCCTTAGAATAATTAACACTTGTCAGGTTTCCTTTCCCTTTTTCTAACAACCATAAACACCTTTTTGGCGGGGGGGGGGGGGGGTGCTCTGTCTGTGGGGATCAAACACCTGCATGAGGCTAAAAGAAAAATATCTGTTGACGCCCAGGGATTCTGGCCACAAAGACAACGCCTTAGGAAGCTGGAATGTTTTGTTCTGGTTTTAGTTTTGGCACCGCACAGGCCAAGTAGACGATTTCTCCCTTTTCTTTATCCTTCATGTTGGCAAGGGGAGCGTTTGAGCAGCACTAAAGAGAGAGGCAGAAGGGAGTGTCCCTTTTTCTCTTGGGCTGCAAGCTCTGGGGCCAAACGCAACCAGAGGTTTGTGACATGTTCTGAATTTCAGGCTCAGCTAGAGGGCTGAGACCCACAGCTTCAGGGCCACGTCCTTTCTAGCTCACCCCTTCCTGAAGCGTTGCCCCAGCCCCACTCCAGGCCACCTGCACCTAGTGAGGCCACCCTGAAGGTGGAAAGCTGGAGGCTGTGGCCTGTGGCAGCGGGAGCAGCCTGGACCAAGCAGAGCTGCAGAGGCCACTTCACTAGGCTCTGAGTCGGTCTCCCCAGTAAACGATGCTGGGTCTCAGCCTGGGGAGTCAGGTGGCCCGAAGCTGCCAGGCACAGAGGCGGCAGCCCTGCCTGCCATGGCTGGATGGTGACACCTTTCCTGAATACACAGGGAGCTGAGGGTCAAGCCTTCCTGGCTGGAGGAGCAGTGCCAACAGGGCTTCAGGATTCCCACCCTCCTTGTACCCCCAACATGTTACTCTGAAGGAAAATCCTCTACTTGCAGGTCCCTGGGGGTGTCAGGAGCGACAGACAGCGCTTTCCCTGCAGTGAAAGCTGAGAGGAAGGGTGGACCCTGAGGGAGCTGCTAGGACACTCTCTGGCCTTGGAAATAAGCCAAGATTCAGGCAGTCACTCTCTGCCTTTGAGCTAACCTCCTAGGAGACAGGGGTGGACCGCCCGTCCTTCCAGACCCGACATCGCCTGCCTCTAGGAGGGTCAGCGTTGACAACAAGAACCTTGCTGGGGGCTTCCCTGGTGGCGCAGTGGTTGAGAGTCCTCCTGCCGATGCGGGGGACACGGGTTCGTGCCCCGGTCCGGGAGGATCCCACATGCCGCGGAGCGGCTGGGCCCGTGAGCCATGGCCGCTGAGCCTGCGCGTCCGGAGCCTGTGCTCCGTAACGGGAGAGGCCACAGCAGTGAGAGGCCTGCGTGCCGCAAAAAAAGAAAAAAAAAAAAAAGAACCTCAGTGGTTTCATCAACTGCTCCGGTATAAGCTCTTGATGGTCAGAGACCCGTTCAGGGCACAAACCCACGACTGAGCCCGAACTCCCAGCCAACTGAGTTTGGCATCATGTGGGGCCAATAGCTACACAGCTGACTGAATTACAGATTTTTCATGTTTCCTTGGCCACATCAAGAGAAAAGACAAATTTGCACATGGGTCTGCTAAATCGGTAGAGAGAGCCTGCCCGAGTATAGAGAAAACTTGACTCTGGGCTTAAAATAAAACAAAGGTTATTTGAAAGCACTTTTGAAATCACTGTTTTTAAAAAAGAGGTTAATTTTTAAGGACACCTTCAATGAGGTAACAGATGACGAATTAGGGAAAACAATGATGTGAAGTTTAATGTTTTGACTGAGAGTTAAAACAGGAGCGTGGGCGTGTTGATCAAATGTTCACCTCTGTTTTCAAGTCAGTCAAAGGATTTTATAAGTTGCCTTTGTTACTCGTTAATCTCAGAAGCAGGCAGAACTGCACGTTTCAGTTGGCCTGCCTGCTGGTCTGCATTTGGGCTGCTCTGACCTCAGACTTAAAGTCTTCTGAACTCATTCAGCTCTTGGACCATTCGGTGTGGGATGATGTGGCTTCATCCCCGGAGCCCACTGGCTGAGTCCAAGCCCAAAGGACAGCTACAGCAGGGACGGGGTTTAGGGCACAGGCTTGGGGACCCTTGGGGGTTCCCTCTGAGGTCCCTTCTTGGTTCTCTGACCCCAGTCTTGCCTGCCTTTTAGTCCTTGATTCTCAAAGTGTGGTCCCTGGACCAGCAGTATAGCAAGCACTACCTTGGCGCTTGTTGGAAATTTGGAATCATGGACCCCATCCCAGACCTGTAGGATCAGAATCTTCATTTTAACAAGATCAGAATCTTCCCATTAGAGTTGGAGAGCCTTTGCTCTGAGAGTTTCTCTACCTGCAGCTGGAGGAGGCCTGCCCGATGGGGCCCTGTGGGAGGGACACCTCTCACCCCCTGCCTTTCTCCCCAGAGCTCTACTCTCACTGGTGAAGGCTGAGTTCACCACTTACTAGTCATATAATGCTAGGCAGGTTGTCTGACTCTACGAGCCTCAGTTTACTCATCTGTATAATGGAGACATAACAGCAATCGCACTGGTCTGCTGTAGGAACAAGAGACCACAGCGTGAGGGCTGGACTCTTAATTTTGTTTCTCCCTTTGCCCCACCTACTGACTGCCAACATCTTTGTGAGGTCACGGAACAAAATCAACTGCCTTTGGAAGACACTATGTAGTACAGTGGTTAAGAAGAGCCTGGGCGAGGCAACCAGACAGGCCATGGGTCAAATTTCTACCCTCTCACTTATGGCTCCATCCCCCTCTGAGCCTCAGTTTCCTCTTCTGTAAAATGGGGCAACAGGAAGGTGATGTGACACTCAGAAGAGGTAAGTCATGCATGCGAACGAAACACCTGGCACACAGTAATCACTCAATTGGTAACAAATCTTAAGATTATTATTATTATGCTTCTTGCCCACCTTTGGAAGCACAGAGAAGTGGCGCGGACAGGGGGAAAATACACAAATATAAAGCATTATTAATAACGCCGACGTTCCCTGTACTTATTTACAACAGCCTTAGGCAGCCACGTTAGTCCTGACGATTAACGCTCCTCTCCCTGCCTGCGGAGTGTGACTCCATACGTCACCCCTGGGTGCCCTTGGTCTGGTCCACCTTCCTCCCCTCAGCCAGTGCACTCCGGCCGGGGCACTTCACGCTGCTTGGCTTACAATGGGCTTGGCAAGAAAAATGAGTATGGCCTGTAGGTCTATGGCAGTGGTTCTCAACCCAGGCTGTACTTTGAGAATAGCTTGAAAAACTACTGACGCCCGGGGCCCACCCCCCGATGTTGGTTTGACTGGTCTGGGGTGTGGTCTGGGATTTGAGGGTTTCAAGGCTTCCCAGGTAAGTGTAACATACAGCCAGGGTGGAGAGGCAGCTCTCATCTGGCGGATGTGGGGGACAACTTGAGAGAATGCCCGACTGGTTCACACCCAGGAAACACCTTCTCTGATTTCCACCCCCAACAGGGACCCATGCGGGATGCTAACTTACTTAGAAAGTCAAAGCCTCCACTCCCAGAAGCAATCAAACCTCAAATGAACCCAAAGCCAACAAACTGAATCCTTGATTGATGGGACTATTTTTTTTGTTCCTCTTTATGAAAACAAATCAAAGCAGTGCAGCCTCAAGGATTTAAAGAGCAGCTTCGTGTCCATCCGTCCTCCCCTCTTACGTGCCCTGAGAGCACCCAGTGGCGATGGGGAGCCTGGAGACGCAGCACGAATCCCCAGCGGCCGCGTCTTCTCTGCAAGCAACTAACACTCCAGTTACCGGGACAGACATAGTGGAGACGTGTTTTGAGAAACAGTCTCAACATCAAAGATTAAAACCAAAAAAGATGTCTGATTAATCAGATACTTGAGTCCCTGAGCCCTCCTGGCCGCAGTTCTTTACCTTAACTCACAAGGAATTCCAGGCCCCAAAGGGGATTTATTTTTCAGGATTCTGCCCAGCAAACCAGGCAGGCCTCTGCCTACCCTGTGGGACCAGGAGTTACTGGAGGCTCTGGAAGGCGGTTGGCCCTTGGTTGCTGGCTCACCTGTGCCCAGAGCGGCCCGACTGGGCAGCTGTGACCTGGGCCGCAGGTGATGGGCTGGGTGGGGCAGGAGTTGGAAGCACACGGTTAGCATCGCACCTGGCTCTGCTGAGACACCACCAAGCCCAGGACCAGTGATTCTCCCCTGGGCGACGGCTGCACAGCTCTGCACGCCAACCACCTTCTCATGTGCTGAGCGACGCCCCTGATGGGAGCCTGCCGTGCCCGTGGGCAGAAAAAAGGTCGAGCTGCTGGCCCCGGCTCGCAACACACGCCCTGTGCTCACACTTATTCCACCTGGGTGCCCTCCCAGCTCTGACTTCTGGGCAGTTTCCTACTCAGCCTCCGAGCCTCAGCCCAAAGCCTTCACCCCCGCCAGGCCTGATCAGCCATGCTGCCCCTGGGCAGCCCCCTGTACACCCGTCAGTGTGGGCAGAGTGCTGCTGGGCTGAGCCCGAGCTGCTTACAGCAGCGCCCACGCTGCCCTGTGCTTGCCCCATGCAGCCCGCTGCCCAGAGCAGCGCCGTGGGGAGGGGGATGGCTGCTGAATGAAGGGCCACAGGAGCGGCCAGCAGCTTGGGCAGGTGGCAGGGTGACAGGGATTCAGAGAGGAAGAGGGACAGTCACCATCCAGGAGGGAGTGTATGGGACTCTGATGCCAGGAGTGGCGCTGGGGACACCTTCAAATCATAGGCTCAGGGGGACTTCCCTGGCGGTCCAGTGGTTAAGGCTCCACACTTCCAATGCAGGGAGTGAGGCTTCCATCCCTGGTCGGGGTACTAAGATCCCACATGCTGCAAGGCGTGGCCAAAAAAATAAAAATAAAAAACACACGCTCAGGCTCTCCACAAGGACCTGTGGTTGGGGGCTGATGGGCACATGGACCACATATACCCACACAGTAATGAGGCCCACCCTTGACTAAACAGGAAAATGTGCAGTTGGGAGGGGGAGAGATGGGGGAGAGACAGAGACAGAGAGACGGAGGGGTGGAGACAGAGAGACAGAGACAGAGAGAGAATGGCGTCTTTTCTGGGGCTTCCTGGAGGGACAGCCACTCACTTACCAGCTCCTTCCTGAGCCAGGCTATAGCTTCGTCGATGCTCTCGAAGCCCTCCAGCCTGCCGGTGGACGGGGCCCCATCGTCCTGGCTGGCCATGCCATGGGGTGGAGGATGCCGCCTGGGCGCTCCTGGGGGGCGTGAGGGCCCCTCTTCCACACAGGCCCGCTGCCCGGCCACCGGCCTCGGGAAGGGCCACGTCTGCTCCTCCAGCCTGGCCTGCCATTCCAGGTAGGAGGGCCTGCGGGTCTCCAGCCTCAGTTTCTCTGTGAGGGCCTTCAGGCTCCGCAGGTGGTCATCGGGAGGCGGGGCTGCTCCTTCTACCCCACTGGCTGCGTCTTCTCCTCGGATCTGGGGCACAGACATTCTAGAACCTGCCTGGGCAGCCAGACATGGGAGGTGGTGGAGGGCACCGTGGGAGTCTTGGTGGGCGGCAAGGTCGGGTCCTGCTCTGGAAGGGTCTCACCCAGCTGGGGCCGAGGGTCCCGAGGGCATCGCTAGGACGGGCGCAGCTCCCGGAGTCCAGAGGGAGGACGGGGAAGCTGCACAGTGTCCACCGGAGCAGCTGCCGACAATCTGGGTTTAAGATGCTGTGGGCGCCATGCTTTGCAGGAGGCAGGAACAGACAAGCGTTAGCAGGAGTCTCTGGAGGCAGCTTTGCCGAGAAGACGAGAAGACGTATCCGTGCTGGAGGTGAAGGCAGATCGAAGACTGGAGGGGATGCGGGACAGAGCCCCCTCCTCACAGGGAAGCGCAGGGGGCGAGAAGCCGCTGGCTGGTGTGAGGCCTGCAGGAAGGATTGGAACGGTGTCAGCGCTTATCCCTCCCCTTGATGCGGTCTCAGAAGGCGACACTGAGGCTCAGAGAGGCTCAGACACGGGGCTGCCGACTGCTAGTTCAGGACTGGAAGAGAGGCTACTTCAATGCCCTGAGTCCATGCAAAAAAGTTAATCAAAAAGTGTTGACTCTGTACAGTGTCTCACCACGTATGAAATGTGTCCACCCCTATTATCTCATTTACTCCTCACTGCAAGTCTGTAATTACTTCTTTTTTGTCCCCATTTTACACACGAGGAGACTGAGTCTCCAGAGGTTAAATGACTCACCCAAGAGCTCCCACTGATTAGCAAGGACAGAGCCGGTCTCAGGCCTCTCTGAGCGCAGGCTGTCTGGAGGGGCGGAGGGGGGTCCCCGTGCAGACGCAGGTGAGCCTTGGGTCCAGGCACCCCCTGACCCCACCCCGCCCCATCCACCACAACTCCGTCCTAGGCTCCAGCCCGTCGGGGCAAGTCCTCCTGCGCACTCTCAGCTTCCTTCCCCAAGTACAGCACCGTATCTCTCACCTAGTCAGAGGAGGAAGCAAGTAAACCTGCAGCAGCTGAGGGAGAGCCGACCTGCACTCGGGTGGATTGTTAAACGGAGCGAGGCTGTGACTCACCTTCTAGAAAGATGGTTCTCACATTCACCTAAAAGGCCCACACAGCAGCGCCTCCCCGGCCGGGGCTGCAGTCTTCTGATGCGCTTTGGCCTTCCCACCCCCAGGGAGGAGGTGTGAGCCAGGCCCTTGCCCCATAATTTGGAGTCACAAGGCAGAGGAGTAGCTCTGAGCCAGAATTAGGCCCCGGGCTCTCAGCCTCCATATCCCACAGTGTCTGGCAGGTGGAGATGGGCCATCAGAATAGGAGACATTTGACTTGGGCCAGGAAGAGGAGCCCTTGGCTTTCAGGGTGAGCTTTAAAGATCTGTGCTGAGGGCATGCCACCGTGAAAAAGACTGAATCGGTCGGGAACAATGTCCAAGATAAAGCGTACGTGAAACAAAATATGTATTCGCAGCCTGGAGAGGATGCCACCCTTGGTGTGGAAAAGGCGGGGAAGGAAGAGATTTTTATTGACTTGTGTGTGCCTGAGGAGAAAAGCTGAAACTAAGAGTTGTGATTGCTTGTCTGGGGTGATGGGGACCAGGCATGGGGCGATGGTGGGGAGGCTGGGCCACCAGGGAGACTGTGGGCTCCTCTCTCACTGAGGCTTGGAGCTACTCAAGAAGAGCTGAGCTTGCTGTCTTTCTGGATGGTTCTCGCAACCCCTTCCTGCAGTGGCATCTGACCAGAGGGATGCTCTGAGCCCGGCCCTGGGAATGAGAAGAAATCTTCCACCCCAACCAACGGCAGAGAAACCTAGCTCTTGCCTCCAGCCACACACATGAGAATCCCCTGAGGAAACCTCCATAAACACACGTCCCATGGCCATCTCAAGGGTCCTGATTCAGTAAGTCTGTGGCCGGACTTAGGGATCAGCATATTTTAAAGCTCCCCAAGTGACCTGAGATGACCAGGGTTGAGAACCGCTGGTCTTCAGACAGAAACACTAGACTTGGGATCAGATGGTCCGGCCGTAGGTGCTGCCAGGCTTGCTGAGCCTCAGTTTCCTCACCTGTAAAATGGGGGTGATAATACCAACCTCCTAGGTTTGGGGGAGTGGCACAACTAAGGTTTGTACATACCCTCTGCAGGCTTAGCATGCCCTGCAAATCTGGAGTATTCTCATAGGGGTCTTCTGTGCAGCCTCACCGTCACACAGGCTTCTTAAGAATCTCTCCAAATCTAAAGACCTATTAGCCGCAGTCTGGGGCCCCTCCCAGGCACCGTCTGCCTCTTTGCTGAGGTGCCAGAGTCTGTTTGGAGTGTGCCGGGGTGGTGTTAACCTACAGGGCGTTCTCCACTGACCAGGAGTGCTGGTTATTTCCAGCGAAGCTTTTTGGAGAGGATCTAGTTGCAGATGAGCCCTGAGATTTGTGAGCAGAAGAAGCTGCTGGGACGTCTGTCTCCTTCCCCCTTTCTGCCACCTGCACCCTGCCTGCAGAGGGAGGACCTGTTAGGAAGGGTCTTCCTTCGGCGCCGCGGGGTAGAGGGCGGTGTGGAGGAGACAGCTACGACTGCCTTCTTGTAGCTGCCTCCTGGGCAGGGGGCGGGGGGTGGAGGAGATTATTTTAATTAGTGGTTTCTAAATCAGTTCAGAGAAGACCTGCACAGAAGGCGTCAGGATGGCTTGGAAACACTGGCGGGAACGTCAGTGCGCTGAGATTCAGTGGTGCTGACCCTTGATCGGCTGAGCTTTAGCGAGTGTGCACGTCCTCTCTCTCCAGCCTCAGAGCTGCCCCGAGAAACAGGAGGGGTCACCGCATTTCGAGAACGGCAAAATCGAGGCTGGGAAGGTTGAGGGACTCGGGTCAGCCTCTTTCTACTCCAAAGGGCATAGGCCTTGGGGTCAGTCCCCCAGGGTCCCAGTTCTGTGATCTTGGGCATGTGGCTTCATGATCACGCTGTGCTTCTGTGTCTTCTCCTGACAAGTGGGAAGAATCAGGACCAGCTATGTAATTTGCTGGGGTTGGTGCAAAATGCAATCAGGGCGCCTCGTTAAAAAGTACTAACTAAAAAGATTTTCGGGCTTCCCTGGTGGCGCAGTGGTTACGAATCCGCCTGCCAGTGCAGGGGACACGGGTTCGAGCCCTGGTCCGGGAAGATCCCACATGCCGCGGAGCAACTAAGCCCGTGCGCCACAACTACTGAGCAGTGTGCCACAACTACTGAGCCCACGAGCCACAACTACTGAAGCTCACGCGCCTAGAGCCCGTGCTCCGCAACAAGAGAAGCCACTGCAATGAGAAGCCCACACACCACAACAAAGAGCAGCCCCCGCTCGCCGCAACTAGAGAAAGCCTGCGCGCAGCAACGAAGACACAACGCAGCCATAAATAAATAAATAAATAAAATTAATTTAAAAAAAAAAGATTTTCAAGGGCCCTGTGGGCTGCCCAGGTCCCTGGCTCACGAAGCCGCAGCCCCAGGGTAATAACATCAACCTCACAGGTCATTTTGAATATTACATAAGGTGACAAATATCGAGTCTTTAACAGTGCCTGGTCTACAGTAAGCCCTAGACAAAGTGACACTCACTGGGGACGTGGCAAAGGCAGAGAGCCCGAGGAGGGAAGCCACAGGATGCTGCCAGACCTGGGGCCTGAGGCATCCGGAAAAACAGGGCCAGATGGTAATCCGATCAGGCCCAGGCATGCCCCGCCAGGCAGGCCACTGGGCTGCAGGGGAACATGAAATTCCTGAAGCAGAAGACAACCCCCGGCGGCATGTCAGCCTTCCTGCAGCAGCAACGTGCCAGTGCTCAGGACCCACGCAGCACACAAGGACTGCTGTTCAAACATGCTCCTGGCTCGCTCTGGGCGCACGGTTGCTGCCACGAATATTGCCGTGCCAGCCGTGAGCTAATTCCCCCAGCTGCTGGGGGAGCCAGGTGGGCGCAGCCCAGTCATTCGGCCAACACCCCATCTCATCATGACCTAATCTGTCCACGTGGACAACTTCCAAACCCACTTCCTAGATGGGCTCTGAGGGCAGGGAAGGATGCGCTGACCCATTCTCTCTCTCACTCTCTCTGTCTCTCTGTCCCTCTCTCAAGGGACACTCACTCCCTCCCTCCCTCTTGCCCTACGTTTTCCTAAGAAACTCGAAGCCCCTCTCTCCCTGTCTGGACCCCAGGCTCGGGCCGGCTCCTTCCTCTACCGGGGTCTCATTTCTCCTCCACGATACGCAACCCTTCCAACACTGAGCACCAGGCCCTGCCACGGCCCCCGTGACTTTGCACAAGCTGTTCCCTCAGCCTAGAATGCCCTTCCTCCCTCCTCTGCCTCAGTTCTCAGGGATTTTCCCCTTCAAGTTTTCCTTGACTTGCCCAAGCTGTGTGTGCCCCCGGGATACAACGAGACCACATCAGCCAAACAATTATGTCATCCCAACAATATTAGCTGACGCTTACTCAGAGCGGGTCACTCCAGGCATTGTTCTAAGAGCTAATGTGCACTGAACACATTTAATCCTCACAATACCCCCACGAGGCAATATTATGCTTGTCTCCATGACCTAGATGAGGAGACTGGCGCACAGAGAGGTTGAGTAGCTTGCCCGGGGTCACAGAACTAAGTGCGAAGGTGGGATTCGAAACCCTGCAGCCCGGCTCCAGGCTGGCTCATAACACTGGGCTCAGTGGCCCTCTCAGGCCACAGCCTTTCTACCAGGAACTTTCTGCATGGTCTCCTCTGTCGGACTCTGAGCTTCAAGAGGGCGAGGACCAGGCTCTGCACCCTGGAACCCCCAGCCCTTGGGGCCAAGCTGCTCTCTTTAAATGTTTGTGAATGAACAAGCAAAGAGCACGGATGCCTCTCCCCCGGCATCTGGATGGGCTCAGAGAAGCAGAGGGGATCTGGGCTTCCCCACCTGTCCTCACAAGACCTGCCCTGACCTCGGGCGCCTGGACACAGGCTGTCAGGCCCAGCATCGTGAGGTGAGGGGACTTCTGCCCAGTGTCCCCTCCCTCCCCCGGAAAGAGCATTTCTGTTTCCTGTGAGGAAGTCACAGCTCGCGCCTCAGGGTGGCCACATGACTCAAACTGGCCCATCAGAGCCCCCCTGAGTGGCTGTGTCAGAACCACCCAGAAGCCGGCCGTGGCCTCGCGGCTCACCACAGGGAGAGAGTCTGCCTAGCAAATGAAGCCAAGCAGATGAGATAGCTTGAGGCCCTCAACTGGGCCCTGTAGGAAGCAGTTCCACCTGACCTTGATTATAGAGCCTTTATATAGCCTCCTACTTTGAACCAGGTTCCTGACACTTGGAACCAACATAAGCGTGTGTTGGACAAAGAACATAAAATGACACAGTGGATATTTGTTGAGCATGAGACTTGAGCTTAGCCAATCGGTTGCTCAGGCCCAGGATTCTGAGTCTGGGGCCTGTGAGGCCAGGATGGAGGGACGTTGAACCTTGGAGGAAGATGTCAAGTGCAGGGGATGTGGCATCATCTCAGCCAAACCATCCTTACTGAAGGACTGTGGGAGGGTAATATTGTAATATAATAAGAAATATGTATTTGGTCTCCATCCCTGGTTCCTGACACAAAGCTCCTAAAACTCTTGTAATTTTCTACATGATGAAAGCAAGAAGAGTATTTTTTGTTAGAGTATCTCAGTTTTGTTCCCACTTCTTGAAACAGCTCTAGAACACTCAGGTGGAAAGAGGGTCATCTGTTATTAATAAGAAGCCCCCGGGCTTCCCTGGTGGCGCAGTGGTTGAGAGTTCGCCTGCGGATTCAGGGGACACGGGTTCGTGCCCCGGTCTGGGAAGATCCTACATGCCGCGGAGCAGCTGGGCCCGTGAGTCATGGCCGCTGAGCCTGCCCGTCCGGAGCCTGTGCTCCGCAACGGGAGAGGCCACAACAGTGAGAGGCCCGCGTACTGCAAAAAAAAAAAAAAAAAGAAGCCCCCTTCTACTACACCTGAGTTTATGTTAATGAGGTGACCATTGGAAACCACTCAGGATGGGGGCTGGTTGCCAGGGGAACCAACCTGTGATGAGAGGGTTGGAACTCTCAGCCCCACCCTTGACCTCTGGGGAGGAGAGAGGGGCTGGAGGTTGACCTAATCACCAATGACAAGTGATTTAACCGATTATGCCTATGCAATGAGGCCTCTATAAAACGCCAACTGAAGTGGTTCTGAGAGCTCCCAGGTTGGTGAGCACGCCGAGGTGCTGGGGGGATGGCACGCCTGGAGGGGGTATGGACCTCTTCACTTGGATGGTAAATACAAGTACTAAATGCTTCCCTGAGTTTTGTGAGCTATTTAAGCAGATGACTGAATCTGAGGAAGGGGTTGTGGGCAATTCCTGGTTTACAGCCATTGGTCAGAAGTTCAGCTGACAACCTGGGACTTGCAATTGGTGTGTGAAGTGGGGGACAGTCTTGTGGGACTGAGCCCTTAACTTGTGGGATCTGACGCTACCTTTAGGTGGATAGCGTCAAAATTGAGTTAACTCGTAGAACACCCAGTTGGTGTCTGGAGAGAACTGGAGGGTTGTTTGGGGTGGGAAACTCACATGTCTGGTGTCAGAAGTCCTCCGGGTGGGGGTGTTTGTGTGGATAAAAGCCTAGTGCCCCGATGAGCGGGTCTCCGACACATCACTACGGGCCCTCTCGCCTCTCGGTTTTCTGAGCCGCCCCGATTCTGCCTGTTTTCTCTCTTGGGTCTCTACCTCCTGCCGACTCTGTGTACACCTTACGATAACACTGCTTTCTGCTGCTTACAACCAAGAGCGCTGACTGAAATGAGGGGGAACATACAGTTCATTTGGGGAGGCAAAGCATAGGACTGACAGCTAAGCAGTGTCATAAAACAACCTGAACACCAAAAGAGGCTCCCTCCCCCCATTTCCACGTGTCCCTTAGAGGGTGCCACCTCCAGCGGAGAACCAGAGAGCAGATGACCATTGTGGACTCAAAGAAGCTTTTACTAAGAGTCCATCTGCATTCATAGTTGGTATGTTTCTTGTCATTTAAAAATATATATATTCATTTATTTATTTATTTTTGGCTGAATTGGGTCTTAATTGCAGCACGCGTGATCTTCGTTGCGGCACGTGGGCTTCTCTTTAGTTGTGGCATGGGGGTTTTCTCTGTCTAGTTGTGGCGCGTGGGCTCAGTAGTTGTGGCGCGTGGGCTTAGTTGCCCCACGGCAGGTGGGATCTTAGTTCCCCGACAAGGGATAGAACCCGCGTCCCCTGCATTGGAAGGCGGATTCTTTACCACTGGACCACCGGGGAAGTCCCTGATATGTTTCTTAATTTACGATCTACTGCAGGCAGCGCTTGATGAGGATGCAATAACAGTTTTCCACGGGGATAAACGGACACGCATGCTGCTGCTTCCAGCAGAAGTGCCACCCGTGGGTCCTCGTGCATAGGCTGACACGCTCTGGTTTAGGCTTGGTGATACACGCAGCGCAGACTCCCTTGCACACGCATGCAGGCCGGCCCTGGCCCCCAGCAGCAGAGCAGCGGGTAACACACAGGGGTTGTGGGCGGGGTTGATAAAGGCAGGAACGGACCCTTAAGACACCCATCCCTGCCAGACCTGCCTTGCTGAGGAAATTCAGATCCTGTGAGGGCCTCAGCCACAGCGCAGCCGATTCTTCACTGCAGAAATGTCCCCGCAGGACACAGAGCCAGCAGCGGGGCCCGCTCCCCGGGGCGGGGGGTGTGAGGGCAGGGCCGCTGGCTCTGTGTCCACTGCCGTGCTTGCTGCTGCGTCTGCTCGTCCACCTTCTACCTCTGTGGGCCTCAGGCCCCTGACGGATGAGCCCGACCCATCAGTCCCCCAAAGAGAGCCGCCCTGTGGGTGTGTTCCATGTGTCACCAGGCCTAAAATGCTCATTGCAGGGACTCGGGCCCAGGGCTCAGGGGCCGCCCAGCGTCTTGGGAGCAGGGGCTGCACGAAGGGAGGGACGGCACCCACTCTGGCTTTAGCCGGGCCAGGCCTGCCTGCCAGCTCTCGGCAGGGCCACACATCCCCACCTTCTACCCACAGGCCGTGACCTGAGAGCGGGTCAGGGGCTGCCAGGGCTGAGGACAAAGGGGACCCCTGCTTCCCGGGCTGCGGGTCTGTCCTCTGGGACCAGAGCCCGTCTCCAGCGGGAGCTCTGAGACTTGGGGAGTCACCTCGCCTCGCCTATCTGGGTCTCAGCCGGCCCCTTTTTTTGTGCGGTACGCGGGCCTCTCACTGTTGTGGCCTCTCCCGTTGTGGAGCACAGGCTTCGGACGCACAGGCTCAGCGGCCATGGCTCACGGGCCCAGCCGCTCTGCGGCATGTGGGATCTTTCCGGACCGGGGCACGAACCCGCGTCCCCTGCATCGGCAGGTGGACTCCCAACCACTGTGCCACTAGGGAAGCCCCAGCCAGCCCCCTCTTTTGAAATGAGGGGTTGCAGCGTCCACCCTGCAGCCACCGCCGGGCTGAGGACAGAGTGGGGGGAAAGGGCTCCAGCGTCTGCACTGCGTTTTATAAGCTTCCAGCGTGGCTCAGGCCATGGCACACGCCTGAACTTTTTCTTTCCTTTTCTAAAGCAGCGAGTCCCTTTTCGTTCCAGGTGGGTGACAGGTCGGTAGGTCTGGGACAAGGAAGTGCAGCTGGGACGAGGCAGGCTTTTTTAGGTTTAATCATAAAACCCCGATGTTTATCTTAAACTGAGCTCCAGGGCTGGGCCTCAGGACTGACCTCCGGTGGCCAATGGAGGCTGTGAAATCCCGTCTGTGTTCTGTAGACTCAGGAAGCCCTAAGGACCAGGGTTGAGAGGCTGGGGGACACAGCCCTGCGGCCCACGGTCACCAGGGCGCTTCCAGGAGCTGCCAGAGAACGTGTTTTCTCGCCTCCTCTGAGGTTGCCATGGTGACCGAAGCAGGAGGGGACACCCGCTGGTCTGGCCCTTCACAGATCATCTTTCCCAGCTCATCTTTATTCCAGGTCTTGGTCAGAGCTGGTGTTGGGAGTGCCAGAGGTGGGGGGGAAGACATGGTGCAGAAACAGGACCCTGGGTACAAACTGTGCATGCATGGCGGGGGCAAACTGAGCTGGGACGGGGTGTGTGTGGGGTGTGGGGGGGCTTTATTGTTGCGTGTGTGCTCTGGGATGCTAGTGAGGGAAGTGGAGTGGTACCTGGCTTCCTCCCATGCACCGGTGATGTACCCCTCAGGGGAGGGCATACCCACAGGGGCTGCGAGCTGCCACCAGGAGATCCCTCTGCTTTCCACTTCCTGGAAGCCACCCGTTTGCTGCTGGATCACTCCTCCTGCCACAAACCATTGTGAGACTCCAGCCATTTCCTCTAAGAGCCTGAGGCTGTGCTCCTGCCCTCATGTCTTGCTCCATCAACTGACTTCCCCCTGATCTCACGCACCCGTTCACCCGTCACCTCCACAGAGACCAGCTCTGACCAGCCCACTGAGATGTCCCTGCATCCTTTTTCTTCATAGCTCTCCTCACTCACAGAACTAGGATGTTACACGTTGAATGTAAGTCCCCTGAGGGCAGTGACTTTCTCTTGTTCACTGCTGTGATCCTAGCACTCAGACCAGTGCCTGGCACATAGTAGGTGCTCAATAAACTTGTTGGATGAGTGAATGAGTGGTTGGATGAATGAAAGCAGGAGGACTTTCTGGGCAGTCGGTTTTATCCCTTTGTCCATCACAGGCCCTTCAGGGAACTCCCTTCTCACTGGGTCTACAGCTCTGCTTTGAAGCTCGTCTAAGGGCTGGCCAAAACCCTCCAGGATACCCCACCTTCCAGGCCATTCTCCGACTGCTTCCAGCATTGGCCTCTGTCACGCGCACGGCACCCTGGCCTGTATGACCTTGAACCGTGGGAGTGTCCGGCTCCCTGCCCACTGTCTAGCGCCTCGATGGGAAGGGC